>NC_091285.1:211275388-211977263 GCF_032444005.1 Ranitomeya imitator | reverse complement strand
TTTCAGGGAAAATTTATAAAACCAAAAAAAAAATTAAATAGGCTTTCTATGGCCCACTATTTGTGAGAGAGATGGCACGCTCAGGACTGGCACAGATGGCACGCTCACAACTGGCACACAAGCCCAGAGGCCAATATTAATCTCCCTTTTTTTCAGGGAGAATTTATAAAACCAAAAAAAAAATTAAATAGGCTTTCTATGGCCCACTATTTGTGAGAGAGATGGCACGCTCAGGGCTGGCACAGATGGCACGCTCAGGACTGGCACACAAGCCCAGAGGCCAATATTAATCTCCCTTTTTTTCAGGGAGAATTTATAAAACCCAAAAAAAAATAAAATAGGCTTTCTATGGCCCACTATTTGTGAGAGAGATGGCACACTCAGGACTGGCACACAAGCCCAAAGGCCAATATTAATCTCCCACTGTATTTTTATCAGGGAGAATTTATACACCCCACAAAAAAAAATACAGAAAAATGAAAAGGCTTTCTATGGCCCACTATGTGAGAGAGATGGCACACACAGGGATGGCACTCTAGCAGAAATGCCAAATTGCCAATCTTAATCTCCCACCAAAAAAAAAAAAAAAAAAAAAACAGGGAATGTCCTACAATTACTATCTCCCTGCCTGCAGTAATCTCAGCCAGGTATGGCAGGCAGCTACTATCTCCCTGCCTGCAGTAATCTCAGCCAGGTATGGCAGGCAGCTACTATGTCCCTGCCTGCAGTAATCTCAGCCAGGTATGGCAGGCAGCAATAAGGAGTGGACTGATGCACAAATCAAATAAAAAGTGTGGACAAACAAAAAAGATAGCTGTGCAGAAAGGAAGGAACAAGAGGATTTGTGCTTTGAAAAAAGCAGTTGGTTTGCACAGCGGCGTACACACAGCAATGCAGCTATCAGGGAGCCTTCTAGGGCAGCCCAATGAGCTACAGCGCTGAGGGGAAAAAAAAAAAAAAAAAACTTCCACTGTCCCTGCACACCGAGGGTGGTGTTGGACAGTGCAAATCGCTGCAGCACAAGCGGTTTTTTGGTTAATGGACCCTGCCTAACGCTATCCCTGCTTCTGACAAAGCGGCAGCAACCTCTCCCTAAGCTCAGATCAGCAGCAGTAAGATGGCGGTCGGCGGGAACGCCTCTTTATAGCCCCTGTGACATCGCAGACAGCAAGCCAATCACTGCAATGCCCTTCTCTAAGATGGTGGGGACCAGGACCTATGTCATCACGCTGCCCACACTCTGCGTTTACCTTCATTGGCTGAGAAATGGCGCTTTTCGCGTCATTGAAACGCGACTTTGGCGCGAAAGTCGCGTACCGCATGGCCGACCCCGCACAGGGGTCGGATCGGGTTTCATGAAACCCCGACTTAGCCAAAAGTCGGCGACTTTTGAAAATGTTCGACCCGTTTCGCTCAACCCTAGACAGGAGACTACCTGGAGGGAGGGGGTTTCCTCACAATCTGATGAGGAAGGAGAAATGAAAGTAAAAGAGAAGTGCCTGTCAGATCAGTTGTATGTGACGGAGGGTTAAAGAAAGAGAAGATAGAGCTAGAGATTATAGAGCTAGAGATGATAGAGCCAGAGATAACAGAGCTGGAGATAAAGATGATAGAGCTGGAGATAAAGATGATAGAGCCAGAGATGCTGGAGATGATAGAGCTGGAGATGATAGAGCTGGAGATGATATATTTCCAGATATGATAGAGCCAGAGATGATAGAGCTAGAGATAGCGATGATAGCACTAGTGCTGGAGATGATAGAGATAGAGATGATAGAGATAGAGATAATAAAGAAAAAGAAGATAGAGGATAGATAAAGATTATAGAGATGATAGATATAGAGAAGATAGAGCCAGAGATAGAGATTATAGAGCCAGAGCAGGAGATGACAGACCTAGGGCTGGAGATGACAGACATAGAGATGATAGAGCCAGAGATGATAGAGCTGGATAAAGAGATCATAGATCTAGAGATGGAGATGATAGAGATAAAGATGATAGAGCCAGTGATGCTGGAGATGATAGAGCTGGAGATGATAGAGCTGGAGATGATAGAGACAGATATGATAGAGCTAGAGATAGCGATGATAGCGCTAGTGCTGGAGATGAAAGAGATAGAGATAATAGAGATAGAGATAAAAAAGAAAGAGAAAATAGAGGATAGATAGAGATTATAGAGATGATAGAGATGATAGAGCCAGAGCAGGAGATGATACACCTAGAGCTGGAGATGATAGAGATAGAGATGATAGAGCCAGAGATGATAGAGCTGAAGATAAAGATGATAGAGTTAAAAATAAAGACAATAGAGCCGGAGATGCTAGAGATGATAGAGCTGGAGATGATAGAGCTGGAGATGATAGAGCCAGAGGTGATAGAGCCAGAGATGATAGAGCTAGAGATAGGGATGAAAGCGCTAGAGCTGGAGATGATAGAGATAGAGATGATAGAGATAGAGATAATAAAGAAAGAGAAGATAGAGGATAGATAGAGATCATAGCGATGATAGAGAAAGAGATGATAGAGCCAGAGCAGGAGATGATAGACCTAGAGCTGGAGATGATAAAGATAGAGATGATAGAGCCAGAGATGATAGAGCTGTATAAAGATGATAGAGATAAAAATAAAGACGATAGAGCCAGAGATGCTAGAGATGATAAATCTGGAGATTATAGAGCTGGAGATGATAAAGATAGAGATGATAGAGCCAGGGATGATAGAGCTGGATAAAGAGAAGATAGATCTAGAGCTGGAGATGATAGAGCCAGAGATGATAGAGCTGAAGATAAAGATGATAGAGCTAAAAATAAAGACGATAGAGTCAGAGATGCTAGAGATGATAGAGCTAGAGATGACAGAGCTGAAGATGATAGAGCTGGAGATGATAGAGCCAGACATGATAGCGCCAGAGATGATAGAGCTAGAGATAGCAATGATAGCGCTAGAGCTTGAGATGATAGAGATAGAGATGATAGAGATAGAGATAATAAAGAAAGAGAAGATAGAGCTAGAGATTATAGAGCTAGAGATGATAGAGCCAGAGATAATAGAGCTGGAGATAAAGATGATAGAGCCAGAGATGCTGGAGATGATAGAGCTGGAGATGATATAGCCAGAGATGATAGAGCCAGAGATGATAGAGGTAGAGATAGTGATGATAGCGCTAGAGCTGGAGATGATAGAGATAGAGATGATAGAGATAGAGATAATAAATAAAGAGAAGATAGAGGATAGATACAGATTATAGAGATGATAGATATCGAGTGGATAGAGCCAGAGATAGATAATAGAGCCACAGCAGGAGATGACAGACCTAGAGCTGGAGATGACAGATATAGAGATAATAGAGCCAGAGATGATAGAGCTGGATAAAGAGATCATAGATCTAGAGCTGGAGAAGATAGAGATAGAGATGATAGAGCCAGAGATGATAGAGCTGAAGATAAAGATGATAGAGTTAAAAATAAAGACGATAGAGGCAGAGATGCTAGAGATGATAGAGCTGGAGATGACAGAGCTGGAGATGATAGAGCTGGAGATGATAGAGCCAGTGATGATAGAGCTAGAGATAGGGATGAAAGCGCTAGAGCTGGAGATCATAGAGCTAGAGATGATAGAGCTAGAGATGATAGCGATAGTGATGATAGAGCTAGAGATTATAGACATAGAAATGATAGAGCCAGGGATAATAGAGCTGGATAAAGAGATGATAGATCTAGAGCTGGAGATGAAAGAGATAGAGATGATAGAGCCAGAGATGATAGAGCTGAAGATAAAGATGATAGAGCTAAAAATAAAGACAATAGAGCCAGAGATGCTAGAGATGATAGAGCAAGAGATGATATAGCTGGAGATGATAGAGCTTGAGATGATAGAGCCAGAGATGATAGAGCTAGAGATAGTAATGAAAGCTCTAGAGCTAGAGATGATAGCGATAGTGATGAAAGAGCTAGAGATTATAGAGCTAGAGATGACTAGAGCCAGAGATGATAGAGCTGGAGATAAAGATGATAGAGCCAGTGATTCTGGAGATGATAGAGTTGGAGACGATAGAGCTGGAGATGATAGAGCCAGAGAGAATAGAGCTAGAGATAGAGATGAAAGCGCTAGAGCTGGATATGATAGAGCTAGAGATGATAGAGCTAGAGATGATAGCGATAGTGATGATAGAGCTAGAGATTATAGAGCTAGATATGATAGAGCCAGAGATGATAGAGCTGGAGATAAAGATGATAGAGCCAGATATGCTGGAGATGATAGAGCTAGAGATAGCGATGATAGCTCTAGAGCTGGAGATGAAAGAGATAGAGATAATAGAGATAGAGATAAAAAAGAAAGAGAAAATAGAGGATAGATAGAGATTATAGAGATGATAGAGATGATAGAGCCAGAGCAGGAGATGATACACCTAGAGCTGGAGATGATAGAGATAGAGATGATAGAGCCAGAGATGATAGAGCTGAAGATAAAGATGATAGAGCTAAAAATAAAGACGATAGAGCCAGAGATTCTAGAGATGATAGACCTAGAAATGATAGAGCTGAATATGATAGAGCAGGAGATGATAGAGCCAGAGATGATAGCGCCAGAGATGATAGAGCTAGAGATAGTAATGAAAGCTCTAGAGGTGGAGATGATAGAGCTAGAGATGATAGAGCTAGAGATGATAGCGATAGTGATGATAGAGCTAGAGATTATGGAGCTAGAGATGATGGAGCCAGAGATGATAGAGCTGGAGATAAAGATGATAGAGCTGGATATAAAGATGATAGAGCCAGAGATGCTGGAGATGATAGAGATAGAGATGATAGAGCTGGAGATGATAGAGCTAGAGATAGCGTTGATAGCGCTAGAGCTGGAGATGATAGAGATGATAGAGATAGAGATAATAAAGAAAGAGAATATAGAGGATAGATAGAGATTAGAGAGATGATAGAGATAGAGCAGGAGATGATAGACCTAGGGCTGGAGATGATAAAGATAGAGATGATAGAGCCAGGGACGATAGAGCTGGATAAATAGATGATAGATCTAGAGCTGGAGATGATAGAGATAGAGATGATAGAGCCAGAGATGATGGAGCTGAAGATAAAGATGATAGAGCTAAAAATAAAAACGATAGAGCCAGAGATGCTACAGATGATAGAGCTAAAGGTGATAGAGCTGAAGATGATAGAGCTGGAGATGATAGAGCCAGAGATGATAGAGCTGGAGATAAAGATGATAGAGCTGGAGATAAAGATGATAGAGCCAGAGAAGCTGGAGATGATAGAGCTAGAGATGATAGAGCTGGAGATGATAGAGCCAGAGATGATAGAGCCAGAGATGATAGAGCTAGAGATAGGGATGGAAGCGCTAGAGCTGGAGATGATAGAGCTAGAGATGATAGCGATAGTGATGATAGAGCTAGAGATTATAGAGCTAGAGATGATAGCGATAGTGATGGTAGAGCTAGAGATGATAGAGCCAGAGATGCTGGAGATGATAGAGCTAGAGATGATAGGGCTGGAGATGATAGAGCCAGGAATGATAGAGCCAGAGATGATAGAGCTAGAGAAAGCGATGGTAGCGCTACAGCTGGAGATGATAGAGATAGAGATGATAGAGATAAAGAAAGAGATAGAGAAAGAGAAGATAGAGGATAGAGATTATAGAGATGATAGAGATAGAAATGATAGAGCCAGAGCAGGAGATGATAGACCTAGAGCTGGAGATGATAGAGATAGAGATGATAGAGCCAGAGATGATAGAGCTGGATAAAGAGATGATAGATCTAAAGCAGGAGATGATAGAGCCAGAGATGATAGAGCTGGAGATAAAGATGATAGAGCTGGAGATAACGATGATAGAGCCAGAGATGCTGGAGATGATAGAGCTAGAGATGTTAGAGCTGGAGATGATAGAGCCAGAGATGATAGAGCCAGAGATGATAGAGCTAGAGAAAGTGATGGTAGCGCTACAGCTGGAGATGATAGAGATAGAGATGATAGAGATAAAGAAAGAGATAGAGAAAGAGAAGATAGAGGATAGAGATTATAGAGATGATAGAGATAGAAATGATAGAGCCAGAGCAGGAGATGATAGACCTAGAGCTGGAGATGATAGAGATAGAGATGATAGAGCCAGAGATGATAGAGCTGGATAAAGAGATGATAGATCTAAAGCAGGAGATGATAGAGCCAGAGATGATAGAGCTGGAGATAAAGATGATAGAGCTGGAGATAAAGATGATAGAGCCAGAAATGCTGGAGATGATAGAGCTAGAGATGATAGAGCTGGAGATGATAGAGCCAGAGATGATAGAGCCAGAGATGATAGAGCTAGAGAAAGTGATGGTAGCGCTACAGCTGGAGATAATAGAGATAGAGATGATAGAGATAGAGATAATAAAGAAAGAGAAGATAGAGGATAGATAGAGATTATAGAGATGATAGAGATAGAGATGATAGAGCCAGAGCAGGAGATGATAGACCTAGAGCTGGAGATGATAGATATAGAGATGATAGAGCCAGGGATGATAGAGCTGGATAAAGAGATGATAGACCTAGAGTTGTAGATGATAGAGATAGGGATGATAGAGCCAGAGATGATAGAGCTGGATAAAGATGACAGAGCTAAAAATAAAGACGATAGAAACAGAGATGCTAGAGATGATAGAGCTGAAGATGATAGAGCTGGAGATGATAGAGTCAGAGATGATAGAGCAAGAGATGATAGAGCTAGAGATAGGGATGAAAGCGCTAGAGCTGGAGATGATAGAGCTAGAGATGATAGAGCTAGAGATGATAGCGATAGTGATGATAGAGCCAGAGATGATAGAGCTGGAGAAAAAGATGATAGAGCTGGAGATAGAGATGATAGAGCCAGATGTGATGGAGATGATAGAGCTAGAGAAGATAGAGCTGGAGATGATAGAGCCAGAGATGATAGAGCCAGAGATGATAGAGATAGAGATAGCGATGATAGCGCTAGAGCTGGATATGATAGAGATAGAGATAATAGAGATAGAGATAATAAAGAAAGAGAAGATAGAGGATAGATATAGATTATAGAGATGATAGAGATGATAGAGCCAGAGCAGGAGATGATAGACCTAGAGCTGGAGATGATAGAGATAAAGATGATAGAGCCAGGGATGATAGAGCTGGATAAAGAGAAGATAGATCTAGAGCTGGAGATGATAGAGCCAGAGATGATAGAGCTGAAGATAAAGATGATAGAGCTAAAAATAAAGACGATAGAGCCAGAGATGCTAGAGATGATAGAGGTAGAGATGATAGAGCTGAAGAGGACAGAGCTGGAGATGATAGAGCCAGAGATGATAGCGCCAGAGATGATAGAGCTAGAGATAGCAATGATAGCGCTAGAGCTAGAGATGATAGAGATAATGATGATAGAGATAGAGATAATAAAGAAAGAGAAGATAGAGCTAGAGATTATAGAGCTAGAGATGATAGAGCCAGAGATAATAGAGCTGGAGATAAAGATGATAGAGCTGGAGATAAAGACGATAGAGCTGGAGATAAAGATGATAGAGCCAGAGATGCTTGAGATGATAGAGCTAGAGATGATAGAGCTGGAGATGATAGAGCCAGAGATGATAGAGCTGGAGATAAAGATGATAGAGCTGGAGATAAAGATGATAGCGCCAGTGATGCTGGAGATGATAGAGCTAGAGATGATATAGCTGGAGATGATATAGCCAGATATGATAGAGCCAGAGATGTTAGAGCTAGAGATAGCAATGATAGCGCTAGAGCTGGAGATGATAGAGATAGAGATGATAGAGATAGAGATGATAAAGAAAGAGAAGATAGAGGATAGATAAAGATTATAGAGATGACAGATATGGAGAAGATAGACCCAGAGATAGAGATTATAGAGCCAGAGCTGGAGATGACAGACATAGAGATGATAGAGCTAGAGATGATAGAGCTGAAGATGATAGAGCCGGAGATGATAGAGCCAGAGATGATAGCGCCAGAGATGATAGAGCTAGAGATAGCAATGATAGCGCTAGAGCTGGAGATGATAGAGATAGAGATGATAGAGATAGATATAATAAAGAAAGAGAAGATAGAGCTAGAGATTACAGAGTTAGAGATGATAGAGCCAGAGATAATAGAGCTGGAGATAAAGATGATAGAGCTGTAGATAAAGATGATAGAGCTGGAGATGATAGAGATGGAGATGATAAAGATAGAGATGATAGAGCCAGGGATGATAGAGCTGGATAAAGAGAAGATAGATCTAGAGCTGGAGATGATAGAGCCAGAGATGATAGAGCCAGAGATGATAGAGCTAGAGATAGGGATGAAAGCGCTAGAGTTGGAGATGATAGAGATAGAGATGATGGAGCCAGAGCAGGAGATGATAGACCTAGAGCTGGAGATGATAAAGATAGATATGATAGAGCCAGAGATGATAGAGCTGGATAAAGATGATAGAGCTAAAATAAAGACGATAGAGCCAGAGATGCTAGAGATGATAGAGCTGGAGATGATAGAGCTGGAGATGATAGAGCCAGAGATGATAGAGCCAGAGATGATAGAGCTAGAGATAGGGATGAAAGCGCTAGAGCTGGAGATGATAGAGCTAGAGATGATAGAGCTAGAGATGAAAGTGATAGTGATGATAGAGCCAGAGATGATAGAGCTGGAGATAAAGATGATAGAGCTGGAGATAGAGATGATAGAGCCATATATGATGGAGATGATAGAGCTAGAGAAGATAGAGCTGGAGATGATAGAGCCAGAGATGATAGAGCCAGAGATGATAGAGCTAGAGATAGCGATGATAGCGCTAGAGCTGGATATGATATAGATAGAGATAATAGAGATAGAGATAATAAAGAAAGAGAAGATAGAGGATAGATAGAGATTATAGAGATGATAGAGATGATAGAGCCAGAGCAGGAGATGATAGACCTAGAGCTGGAGATGATAGAGATAAAGATGATAGAGCCAGGGATGATAGAGCTGGATAAAGAGAAGATAGATCTAGAGCTGGAGATGATAGAGCCAGAGATGATAGAGCTGAAGATAAAGATGATAGAGCTAAAAATAAAGACGATAGAGCCAGAGATGCTAGAGATGATAGAGCTAGAGATGATAGAGCTGAAGATGATAGAGCTGGAGATGATAGAGCCAGAGATGATAGCGCCAGAGATGATAGAGCTAGAGATAGCAATGATAGCGCTAGAGCTGGAGATGATAGAGATAGAGAAGATAGAGATAGAGATAATAACCCTCCGTCACATGCAATATTCGGACTAACGAGTTCACATACAATGTGCCTGTCAGGCGCCTGCTGGAAAAATACCTATAATATCTAATGTTTGCAATTTCAGTGCTCTAAAAGTGATCAGTGACCTTCATAGGGATGTAATAAAAGAGACTACACATAATCAGTTGCAAAAAAAACATTTACTTAACATAAAACTAATAACTATGAAATATAAACTTTTCAAAACTCCCGCCAAATAGTCCCCAGTTCGACTCTCTCAAAAAAATGTACAAAGAAAATTTTTGAACACAAACTTAATTTTAACCCCTTCCCGACCCATGACGCCACGTAGGCGTCATGAAAGTCGGTGCCATTCCGACCCATGACGCCTATGCGGCGTCATGGAAAGATCGCGTCCCTGCAGGCCGGGTGAAAGGGTTAACTCCCATTTCACCCGATCTGCAGGGACAGGGGGAGTGGTAGTTTAGCCCAGGGGGGGTGGCTTCACCCCCTCGTGGCTACGATCGCTCTGATTGGCTGTTGAAAGTGAAACTGCCAATCAGAGCGATTTGTAATATTTCACCCATTATAACGGGTGAAATATTACAATCCAGCCATGGCCGATGCTGAAATATCATCGGCCATGGCTGGAAATACTAGTGTGCCCCCACACCACCCCTCCGATCGCCCCCCCACCCCCCCGATCTGGCCGGTACACTGCTCCGGCTCCCCTCCGCCCTGTGCTCCGCTCCCCCCCGTGCTCGTGTCCGCTCGCCCCGTGCTCCAATCACCCCCCCGTGCTCCAATCACCCCCCCTGCACTCCGATCCACCCCCCCCCGTGCTCCGTTCCACCCCCCCGTGCTCCGTTCCAGCCCCCCCGTGCTCCGTTCCACGCCCCCCGCGCTCCGTTCCACCCCTCCCGCGCTCCGATTCCCCCCCCCGTGCTCCGATCCCCCCCCCCCGTGGTCCCCCCCCACCCTATCATACTTACCGATCCAGCCGGGGTCCCGTCCGTCTTCTCCCGGGCGCCGCCATCTTCCAAAATGGCGGGCGCATGCGCAGTGCGCCCGCCGAATCTGCCGGCCGGCAGATTCGTTCCAAAGTGCATTTTGATCACTGAGATATAATCTATCTCAGTGATCAAAATAAAAAAAATAATAAATGACCCCCCCCCCTTTGTCACCCCCATAGGTAGGGACAATAAAAAAATAAAGAAATTTTTTTTTTCCCACTAATGTTAGAATAGGGTTAGGGTTAGGGGTAGGGGTAGGGTTAGGGTTAGGGGTAGGGTTAGGGGTAGGGTTAGGGTTAGGGTTAGGGGTAGGGGTAGGGTTAGGGGTAGGGTTAGGGTTAGGGGTAGGGCTAGGGTTAGGGCTAGGGCTAGGGTTAGGGTTAGGAATGTGCACACGTATTCTGGTCCTCTGCGGATTTTTCCGCTGCGGATTTGATAAATCCGCAGTGCTAAACCGCTGCGGATTTATGGCGGATTTACCGCGTTTTTTTCTGCGCATTTCACTGCGGTTTTACAATTGCGATTTTCTATTGGAGCAGTTGTAAAACCGCTGCGGAATCCGCACAAAGAAGTGACATGCTGCGGAATGTAAACCGCTGCGTTTCCGTGCAGTTTTTCCGCAGCATGTGTACAGCGATTTTTGTTTCCCGTAGGTTTACATTGAACTGTACACTCATGGGAAACTGCTGCGGATCCGCAGCGTTTTCCGCAGCGTGTGCACATACCTTTAGAATTAGGCTATGTGCACACGGTGCGGATTTGGCTGCGGATTCGCAGCAGTGTTCCATCAGGTTTACAGTACCATGTAAACATATGAAAAACCAAATCCGCTGTGCCCATGGTGCGGAAAATACCGCGCGGGAACGCTGCGTTGTATTTTCCGCAGCATGTCAATTCTTTGTGCGGATTCCGCAGCGTTTTACACCTGTTCCTCAATAGGAATCCGCAGGTGAAATCCGCACAAAAAACACTGGAAATCCGCGGAAAATCCGCAGGTAAAACGCAGTGCCTTTTACCCGCAGATTTTTCAAAAATGGTGCGGAAATATCTCACACGAATCCGCAACGTGGGCACATAGCCTTAGGGTTAGGGTTGGAATTAGGGTTGTGGTTAGGGTTAGGGGTGTGTTGGGGTTAGTGTTGTGGTTAGGGGTGTGTTGGGGTTAGGGTTGTGATTAGGGTTATGGCTACAGTTGGGATTAGGGTTAGGGGTGTGTTGGGGTTAGTGTTGGAGTTAGAATTGAGGGGTTACCACTGTTTAGGCACATCAGGGGTCTCCAAACGCAACATGGCGCCACCATTGATTCCAGCCAATCTCGTATTCAAAAAGTCAAATGGTGCTCCCTCACTTCCGAGCCCTGACGTGTGCCCAAACAGTGGTTTACCCCCACATATGGGGTACCAGCATACTCAGGACAAACTGCGCAACAATTACTGGGGTCCAATTTCTCCTGTTACCCTTGTGAAAATAAAAAAATGCTTGCTAAAACATAATTTTTGAGGAAAGAAAAATGATTTTTTATTTTCACGGCTCTGCGTTGTAAACGTCTGTGAAGCACTTGGAGGTTCAAAGTGCTCACCACATATCTAGATAAGTTCCTTGGGGGGTCTAGTTTCTAAAATGGGGTCACTTGTGGGGGGTTTCTACTGTTTAGGCACACCAGGGGCTCTGCAAACGCAACGTGACACCCGCAGACCATTCCATCAAAGTCTGCATTTCAAAAGTGACTACTTCCCTTCTGAGCCCCGACGTGTGCCCAAACAGTGGTTTACCCCCACATATGGGGTATCAGCGTACTCAGGAGAAACTGGTCAACAACTTTTGGGGTCCAATTTCTCCTGTAACCCTTGGGAAAATAAAATATTCTGGGCTAAATAATTATTTTTGAGGAAAGAAAACGTATTTATTATTTTCACGGCTCTGCATTATAAACTTCTATGAAGCACTTGGGGGTTCAAAGTGCTCATCACACATCTAGATAAGTTCCTTTCAGGGTCTAGTTTCCAAAATGGGGTCACTTGTGGGGGGTTTCTACTGTTTAGGCACATCAGGGGCTCTGCAAACGCAACGTGACGCCCGCAGAGCATTCCATCAAAGTCTGCATTTCAAAACGTCACTACTTCAATTCCAAGCCCCGGCATGTGCCCAAACAGTAGTTTACCCCCACATATGGGGTATCACCGTACTCAGGAGAAACTGGACAACAAATATTGGGGTCAAATTTCTCCTGTTACCCTTGGGAAAATTAAAAAATTCTGGGCTAAATAATTATTTTTGAGGAAAGAAAACGTATTTATTATTTTCACGGCTCTGCATTATAAACTTCTATGAAGCACTTGGGGGTTCAAAGTGCTCACCACACATCTAGATAAGTTCCTTTGGGGGTCTAGTTTCCAAAATGGGGTCACTTGTGGGGGGTTTCTACTGTTTAGGCACATCAGGGGCTCTGCAAACGCAACGTGACGCCCACAGAGCATTCCATCAAAGTCTGCATTTCAAAACGTCACTACTTCACTTCCGAGCCCCGGCATGTGCCCAAACAGTGATTTACCCCCACATATGGGGTATCAGCGTACTCAGGAGAAACTGGAAAACAACTTTTGGGGTCAAATTTCTCCTGTTACCCTTGGGAAAATAAAAAATTGCAGGCTAAAAGATCATTTTTGAGAAAATAATTTTTTTTTTTATTTTCATGGCTCTGCGTTATAAACTTCTGTGAAGCACTTGGGGGTTCAAAGTCCTCACCACACATCTAGATTAGTTCCTTTGGGGGTCTAGTTTCTAAAATGGTGTCATTTCTGGGGGATCTCCAATGTTTAGGCACACAGGGGCTCTCCAAACGTGACATGGTGTCCGCTAATGATTGGAGCTAATTTTCCATTTAAAAAGCCAAATGGCGTGCCATCCCTTCCGAGCCCTGCCGTGCGCCCAAACAGTGGTTTACCCCCACATATGGGGTATCAGCGTACTCAGGACAAACTGGACAACAATATTTGCGGTCCAATTTCTCCTATTATCCTTGGCAAAATAGGAAATTCCAGGCTAAAAAATCATTTTTGAGGAAAGAAAAATTATTTTTTATTTTCATGGCTCTGCGTTATAAACTTCTGTGAAGCACCTGGGGGTTTAAAGTGCTCAATATGCATCTAGATAAGTTCCTTGGGGGGTCTAGTTTCCAAAATGGGGTCACTTGTGCAGGAGCTCCAATGTTTAGGCACACAGGGGCTCTCCAAACGCGACATGGTGTCCGCTAACAATTGGAGCTAATTTTCCATTCAAAAAGTCAAATGGCGCGCCTTCTCTTCCGAGCCCTGCCGAGTGCCCAAACAGTGGTTTACCCCCACATATGAGGTATCGGCGTACTCGGGAGAAATTGCCCAACAAATTTTATGATCCATTTTATCCTACTGCCCATGTGAAAATGAAAAAATTGAGGCGAAAAGAATTTTTTTGTGAAAAAAAATTACTTTTTCATTTTTACAGATCAATTTGTGAAGCACCTGAGGGTTTAAAGTGCTCACTAGGCATCTAAATTAGTTCCTTGGGGGGTCTAGTTTCCAAAATGGGGTCACTTGTGGGGGAGCGCCAATGTTTAGGCACACAGGAGCTATCCAAACGCGACATGGTGTCCGCTAACGATGGAAATAATTTTTCATTCAAAAAGTCAAATGGCGCTCCTTCCCTTCCGAGCCTTACCATGTGCCCAAACAGTGGTTTACCTCCACATGTGAGGTATTGGTGTACTCAGGAGAAATTGCCCAACTCATTTTAGGATCCATTTTATCCTGTTGCCCACGTGAAAATGAAAAAATTGAGGCTAAAAGAATTTTTTTGTGAAAAAAAAGTACTTTTTCATTTTTACGGATCAATTTGTGAAGCACCTGGGGGTTCAAAGTGCTCACTATGCATCTAGATAAGTTCCTTGGGGCGTCTAGTTTCCAAAATGGGGTCACTTGTGGGGGAGCTCCAATTTTTAGGCACACGGGGGCTCTCCAAACGTGACATGGTGTCCGCTAAAGAGTGGAGCCAATTTTTGATTCAAAAAGTCAAATGGCGCTCCTTCCCTTCCAAGCCCTGCCATGCGCCAAAACAGTGGTTTACCCCCACATATGAGGTATCAGCGTACTCAGGACAAATTGGACAACAACTTTCATGGTTCAGTTTCTCCTTTTACCATTGGGAAAATAAAAAAATTGTTGCTAAAAGATAATTTTTGTGACTAAAAAGTTAAATGTTCATTTTTTCCTTCCATGTTGCTTCTGCTGCTGTGAAGCACCTGAAGGGTTAATAAACTTCTTGAATGTGGTTTTGAGTACCTTGAGGGGTGCAGTTTTTAGAATGGTGTCACTTTTGGGTATTTTCAGCCATATAGACCCCTCAAACTGACTTCAAATGTGAGGTGGTCCCTAAAAAAAATGGTTTTGTAAATTTCGTTGTAAAAATGACAAATCGCTGGTCGAATTTTAACCCTTATAACTTCCTAACAAAAAAAAATTTTGTTTCCAAAATTGTGCTGATGTAAAGTAAACATGTGGGAAATGTTATTTATTAACTATTTTGTGTCACATATCTCTCTGGTTTAACAGAATAAAAATTCAAAATGTGAAAATTGCGAAATTTTCAAAATTTTCGCCAAATTTCCGTGTTTATCACAAATAAACGCAGAATTTATTGACCTAAATTTACCACTAACATGAAGCCCAATATGTCACGAAAAAACAATCTCAGAACCGCTAGGATCCGTTGAAGCGTTCCTGAGTTATTACCTCATAAAGGGACACTGGTCAGAATTGCAAAAAACGGCAAGGTCTTTAAGGTCAAAATAGGCTGGGTCTTGAAGGGGTTAAGGTACCTTAAGTACTATTAAAAACATATTCAATCAGAAGTAGATGCTGAGGTTTCCCCAGAAAAGTCACACTTGCAGAGCAAATAGCAAGAATTACACACCATTTTTGCATGTGTCAGGCAAATTGCTTTATGCTTCTTGTTCCATTTAGTATTTTTATCTTTTCCAATATAATATGATCCAACTTCTTCATCCTCACCACTGTCACCATCTTGCTCTGTTTCAGAATCCAGGACACATTCTTCCACCTCATCATGAGAATCAATCTCACTTTCCTCTCCTAAATCCTCATTCAGTGTGAGGTCTCTATCATCTAACAGCATGTTTGTTACTTCCTCAACATCAAGTTGTTTGGATAAATTGTACATTTTCCTCTCCATTTCAGCAGATAATCTGAAGCAAGAGAAGGAATATGTTAGGGAACTACTGTATATGCCTGAGCAGCACACTTTATTTTATAAAATCTCCCTTATTTCTATGAAATATCCTCACATTTTGTGCTATACATTCATAAAGCAAGCTAAATAAACTATTGTGATGAATAAAAACATAAAATACCAACCTTACTGAATGTGACGTATTCACATACAATGAGCCTGAGAGATCTGTGCAGCTATATCCTCTCCCCTGAAGCTCTGAAATCCAACTGTGATATCAGGTTTCACAGACCTTCAAGAGACAGGAGACTACCTGGAGGGAGGGGGTTTCCTCACAATCTGATGAGGAAGGAGAAATGAAAGTAAAAGAGAAGCGCCTGTCAGATCAGTTGTATGTGACGGAGGGTTAAATAAAGAGAAGATAGAGCTAGAGATTATAGAGCTAGAGATGATAGAGCCAGAGATAACAGAGCTGGAGATAAAGATGATAGAGCTGGAGATAAAGATGATAGAGCCAGAGATGCTGGAGATGATAGAGCTGGAGATGATAGAGCTGGAGATGATATATTTCCAGATATGATAGAGCCAGAGATGATAGAGCTAGAGATAGCGATGATAGCACTAGTGCTGGAGATGATAGAGATAGAGATGATAGAGATAGAGATAATAAAGAAAAAGAAGATAGAGGATAGATAAAGATTATAGAGATGATAGATATAGAGAAGATAGAGCCAGAGATAGAGATTATAGAGCCAGAGCAGGAGATGACAGACCTAGGGCTGGAGATGACAGACATAGAGATGATAGAGCCAGAGATGATAGAGCTGGATAAAGAGATCATAGATCTAGAGATGGAGATGATAGAGATAAAGATGATAGAGCCAGTGATGCTGGAGATGATAGAGCTGGAGATGATAGAGCTGGAGATGATAGAGACAGATATGATAGAGCTAGAGATAGCGATGATAGCGCTAGTGCTGGAGATGAAAGAGATAGAGATAATAGAGATAGAGATAAAAAAGAAAGAGAAAATAGAGGATAGATAGAGATTATAGAGATGATAGAGATGATAGAGCCAGAGCAGGAGATGATACACCTAGAGCTGGAGATGATAGAGATAGAGATGATAGAGCCAGAGATGATAGAGCTGAAGATAAAGATGATAGAGTTAAAAATAAAGACAATAGAGCCGGAGATGCTAGAGATGATAGAGCTGGAGATGATAGAGCTGGAGATGATAGAGCCAGAGGTGATAGAGCCAGAGATGATAGAGCTAGAGATAGGGATGAAAGCGCTAGAGCTGGAGATGATAGAGATAGAGATGATAGAGATAGAGATAATAAAGAAAGAGAAGATAGAGGATAGATAGAGATCATAGAGATGATAGAGAAAGAGATGATAGAGCCAGAGCAGGAGATGATAGACCTAGAGCTGGAGATGATAAAGATAGAGATGATAGAGCCAGAGATGATAGAGCTGTATAAAGATGATAGAGATAAAAATAAAGACGATAGAGCCAGAGATGCTAGAGATGATAGATCTGGAGATTATAGAGCTGGAGATGATAAAGATAGAGATGATAGAGCCAGGGATGATAGAGCTGGATAAAGAGAAGATAGATCTAGAGCTGGAGATGATAGAGCCAGAGATGATAGAGCTGAAGATAAAGATGATAGAGCTAAAAATAAAGACGATAGAGTCAGAGATGCTAGAGATGATAGAGCTAGAGATGATAGAGCTGGAGATGATAGAGCCAGACATGATAGCGCCAGAGATGATAGAGCTAGAGATAGCAATGATAGCACTAGAGCTTGAGATGATAGAGATAGAGATGATAGAGATAGAGATAATAAAGAAAGAGAAGATAGAGCTAGTGATTATAGAGCTAGAGATGATAGAGCCAGAGATAATAGAGCTGGAGATAAAGATGATAGAGCCAGAGATGCTGGAGATGATAGAGCTGGAGATGATATAGCCAGAGATGATAGAGCCAGAGATGATAGAGGTAGAGATAGTGATGATAGCGCTAGAGCTGGAGATGATAGAGATAGAGATGATAGAGATAGAGATAATAAATAAAGAGAAGATAGAGGATAGATACAGATTATAGAGATGATAGATATCGAGTGGATAGAGCCAGAGATAGATAATAGAGCCACAGCAGGAGATGACAGACCTAGAGCTGGAGATGACAGATATAGAGATAATAGAGCCAGAGATGATAGAGCTGGATAAAGAGATCATAGATCTAGAGCTGGAGAAGATAGAGATAGAGATGATAGAGCCAGAGATGATA
Source organism: Ranitomeya imitator (assembly GCF_032444005.1). Taxonomy (NCBI): domain Eukaryota; kingdom Metazoa; phylum Chordata; class Amphibia; order Anura; family Dendrobatidae; genus Ranitomeya; species Ranitomeya imitator. Next base: position 211,959,506 of record NC_091285.1, on the reverse strand, counting down.
GAGCTGAAGATAAAGATGATAGAGTTAAAAATAAAGACGATAGAGGCAGAGATGCTAGAGATGATAGAGCTGGAGATGACAGAGCTGGAGATGATAGAGCTGGAGATGATAGAGCCAGAGATGATAGAGCTAGAGATAGGGATGAAAGCGCTAGAGCTGGAGATCATAGAGCTAGAGATGATAGAGCTAGAGATGATAGCGATAGTGATGATAGAGCTAGAGATTATAGACATAGAAATGATAGAGCCAGGGATAATAGAGCTGGATAAAGAGATGATAGATCTAGAGCTGGAGATGAAAGAGATAGAGATGATAGAGCCAGAGATGATAGAGCTGAAGATAAAGATGATAGAGCTAAAAATAAAGACAATAGAGCCAGAGATGCTAGAGATGATAGAGCAAGAGATGATATAGCTGGAGATGATAGAGCTTGAGATGATAGAGCCAGAGATGATAGAGCTAGAGATAGTAATGAAAGCTCTAGAGCTAGAGATGATAGCGATAGTGATGAAAGAGCTAGAGATTATAGAGCTAGAGATGACTAGAGCCAGAGATGATAGAGCTGGAGATAAAGATGATAGAGCCAGTGATTCTGGAGATGATAGAGCTGGATATGATAGAGCTAGAGATGATAGAGCTAGAGATGATAGCGATAGTGATGATAGAGCTAGAGATTATAGAGCTAGATATGATAGAGCCAGAGATGATAGAGCTGGAGATAAAGATGATAGAGCCAGATATGCTGGAGATGATAGAGCTAGAGACAGCGATGATAGCGCTAGAGCTGGAGATGAAAGAGATAGAGATAATAGAGATAGAGATAAAAAAGAAAGAGAAAATAGAGGATAGATAGAGATTATAGAGATGATAGAGATGATAGAGCCAGAGCAGGAGATGATACACCTAGAGCTGGAGATGATAGAGATAGAGATGATAGAGCCAGAGATGATAGAGCTGAAGATAAAGATGATAGAGCTAAAAATAAAGACGATAGAGCCAGAGATTCTAGAGATGATAGACCTAGAAATGATAGAGCTGAATATGATAGAGCAGGAGATGATAGAGCCAGAGATGATAGCGCCAGAGATGATAGAGCTAGAGATAGTAATGAAAGCTCTAGAGGTGGAGATGATAGAGCTAGAGATGATAGAGCTAGAGATGATAGCGATAGTGATGATAGACCTAGAGATTATGGAGCAAGAGATGATAGAGCCAGAGATGATTGAGCTGGAGATAAAGATGATAGAGCTGGAGATAAAGATGATAGAGCCAGAGATGCTGGAGATGATAGAGATAGAGATGATAGAGATAGAGATAATAAAGAAAAAGAAGATAGAGGATAGATAAAGATTATAGAGATGATAGATATAGAGAAGATAGAGCCAGAGATAGAGATTATAGAGCCAGAGCAGGAGATGACAGACCTAGGGCTGGAGATGACAGACATAGAGATGATAGAGCCAGAGATGATAGAGCTGGATAAAGAGATCATAGATCTAGAGCTGGAGATGATAGAGATAGAGATGATAGAGCCAGAGATGATAGAGCTGAAGATAAAGATGATAGAGTTAAAAATAAAGACGATAGAGCGGGAGATGCTAGAGATGATAGAGCTGGAGATGATAGAGCTGGAGATGATAGAGCCAGAGGTGATAGAGCCAGAGATGATAGAGCTAGAGATAGGGATGAAAGCGCTAGAGCTGGAGATGATAGAGATGATAGAGATAGAGATAATAAAGAAAGAGAAGATAGAGGATAGATAGAGATTATAGAGATGATAGAGAAAGAGATGATAGAGCCAGAGCAGGAGATGATAGACCTAGAGCTGGAGATGATAAAGATAGAGATGATAGAGCCAGAGATGATAGAGCTGTATAAAGATGATAGAGGTAAAAATAAAGACGATAGAGCCAGAGATGCTAGAGATGATAGATCTGGAGATGATAGAGCTGGAGATGATAAAGATAGAGATGATAGAGCCAGAGATGATAGAGCTGGATAAAGAGAAGATAGATCTAGAGCTGGAGATGATAGAGCCAGAGATGATAGAGCTGAAGATAAAGATGATAGAGCTAAAAATAAAGACGATAGAGTCAGAGATGCTAGAGATGATAGAGCTAGAGATGACAGAGCTGAAGATGATAGAGCTGGAGATGATAGAGCCAGACATGATAGCGCCAGAGATGATAGAGCTAGAGATAGCAATGATAGCCCTAGAGCTTGAGATGATAGAGATAGAGATGATAGAGATAGAGATAATAAAGAAAGAGAAGATAGAGCTAGAGATTATAGAGCTAGAGATGATAGAGCCAGAGATAATAGAGCTGGAGACAAAGATGTTAGAGCCAGAGATGCTGGAGATGATAGAGCTGGAGATGATATAGCCAGAGATGATAGAGCCAGAGATGATAGAGGTAGAGATAGCGATGATAGCGCTAGAGCTGGAGATGATAGAGATAGAGATGATAGAGATAGAGATAATAAAGAAAGAGAAGATAGAGGATAGATACAGATTATAGAGATGATAGATATCGAGTGGATAGAGCCAGAGATAGATAATAGAGCCACAGCAGGAGATGACAGACCTAGAGCTGGAGATGACAGATATAGAGATAATAGAGCCAGAGATGATAGAGCTGGATAAAGAGATCATAGATCTAGAGCTGGAGAAGATAGAGATAGAGATGATAGAGCCAGAGATGATAGAGCTGAAGATAAAGATGATAGAGTTAAAAATAAAGACGATAGAGGCAGAAATGCTAGAGATGATAGAGCTGGAGATGACAGAGCTGGAGATGATAGAGCTGGAGATGATAGAGCCAGAGATGATAGAGCTAGAGATAGGGATGAAAGCGCTAGAGCTGGAGATCATAGAGCTAGAGATGATAGAGCTAGAGATGATAGCGATAGTGATGATAGAGCTAGAGATTATAGAGCTAGATATGATAGAGCCAGGGATAATAGAGCTGGATAAAGAGATGATAGATCTAGAGCTGAAAGAGATAGAGATGATAGAGCCAGAGATGATAGAGCTGAAGATAAAGATGATAGAGCTAAAAATAAAGACGATAGAGCCAGAGATGCTAGAGATGATAGAGCAAGAGATGATATAGCTGAAGATGATAGAGTTGAGATGATAGAGCCAGAGATGATAGAGCTAGAGATAGTAATGAAAGCTCTAGAGCTAGAGATGATAGCGATAGTGATGAAAGAGCTAGAGATTATAGAGCTAGAGATGACTATAGCCAGAGATGATAGAGCTGGAGATAAAGATGATAGAGCCAGTGATTCTGGAGATGATAGAGTTGGAGACGATAGAGCTGGAGATGATAGAGCCAGAGAGGATAGAGCTAGAGATAGAGATGAAAGCGCTAGAGCTGGATATGATAGAGCTAGAGATGATAGAGCTAGAGATGATAGCGATAGTGATGATAGAGCTAGAGATTATAGAGCTAGATATGATAGAGCCAGAGATGATAGAGCTGGAGATAAAGATGATAGAGCCAGATATGCTGGAGATGATAGAGCTAGAGATAGCGATGATAGCGCTAGAGCTGGAGATGAAAGAGATAGAGATAATAGAGATAGAGATAAAAAAGAAAGAGAAAATAGAGGATAGATAGAGATTATAGAGATGATAGAGATGATAGAGCCAGAGCAGGAGATGATACACCTAGAGCTGGAGATGATAGAGATAGAGATGATAGAGCCAGAGATGATAGAGCTGAAGATAAAGATGATAGAGCTAAAAATAAAGACGATAGAGCCAGAGATTCTAGAGATGATAGACCTAGAAATGATAGAGCTGAATATGATAGAGCAGGAGATGATAGAGCCAGAGATGATAGCGCCAGAGATGATAAAGCTAGAGATAGTAATGAAAGCTCTAGAGGTGGAGATGATAGAGCTAGAGATGATAGCGATAGTGATGATAGAGCTAGAGATTATGGAGCTAGAGATGATAGAGCCAGAGATGATAGAGCTGGAGATAAAGATGATAGAGCTGGAGATAAAGATGATAGAGCCAGAGATGCTGGAGGAGATAGAGATGATAGAGCTGGAGATGATAGAGCCAGAGATGATAGAGCCAGAGGTGATAGAGCTAGAGACAGGGATGAAAGCACTAGAGCTGGAGATGTTAGAGCTAGAGATGATTGAGCTAGAGATGATAGCGATAGTGATGATAGAGCTAGAGATTATAGAGCTAGATATGATAGAGCCAGAGATGATAGAGCCAGAGATGATAGAGCTAGATATAGCGATGATAGCGCTAGAGCTGGAGATGATAGAGATAGAGATAATAGAGATAGAGATAAAAAAGAAAGAGAAGATAGAGGATAGATAGAGATTATAGAGATGATAGAGCCAGAGCAGGAGATGATACAACTAGAGCTGGAGATGATAGAGCTGGAGATAAAGATGATAGAGCTGGAGATAAAGATGATAGAGCCAGAGATGCTGGAGATGATAGAGCTAGAGATGATAGAGCTGGAGATGATAGAGCCAGAGATGATAGAGCCAGAGATGATAAAGCTAGAGATTATAGAGCTAGAGATGATAGCGATAGTGATGATAGAGCTAGAGATGATAGAGCCAGAGATGATAGAGCTGGAGATAAAGATGACAGAGCTGGAGATAAAGATGATAGAGCCAGAGATGCTGGAGATGATAGAGCTAGAGATGATAGGGCTGGAGATGATAGAGCCAGGAATGATAGAGCCAGAGATGATAGAGCTAGAGAAAGCGATCGTAGTGCTACAGCTGGAGATGATAGAGATAGAGATGATAGAGATAGAGATAATAAAGAAAGAGAAGATAGAGGATAGATAGAGATTATAGAGATGATAGAGATAGAAATGATAAAGCCAGAGCAGGAGATGATAGACCTAGAGCTGGAGATGATAGAGATAGAGATGATAGAGCCAGAGATGATAGAGCTGGATAAAGAGATGATAGATCTAAAGCAGGAGATGATAGAGCCAGAGATGATAGAGCTGGATATATAGATTATAGAGCTGGATATAGAGATGATAGAGCTAGAGATGATAGAGCCAGAGATAGAGATGATAGATCTAGAGCTGGAGATAAAAGAGCTAGATATAGATTTTAGAGATGACCGAAATAGTGATAATAGAGATAGAGATGAAAGATAGTGAATGAGATACAGCTGGCATTGCTAGAGATGATAGTGATAGAGCTAGAGATGATAGAGCTAGAGATGATAGAGAAAGAGAGAGATGATAGAACTGGAGATAGAGCTAAAGAGAATAGAGATACAGCTATAGATGATAGAGATGATAAAGAGAGATGAAAGAGATATAGAGATGATAGAGACAGGTGATAGAGGTTTAGATGATAGAGATAGAGATGATAGAGCTATAGCAGAAGATGATAGAGCTAGAGATGGTAGAGCCAGATATAGATATGATGGAGCTTTAGATAGAGAGGATGGAGCTAGAGAAAGATATAGAGCCAGAGATGATAAAGCTAGAAATGATAGAGCTATAGATGTTAGAGCTACATATAGAGCTGGAGATGATAGAGCTAGATATGATAGGGCTAGAGCTGGAGATATAGATGACAGAGATAGAGATGATAGAGAGCTAGAGATAAAATAGAGATGATAGAGAGATAAGAGATAGAGATGGATATAAAAATGATAGAGATAGTGATGGTAGAGACAAAGATGACAGAACTATAGTTAATAGAGATAGAGATGATAGAGTGAGAGATGTTAGAGCTGGATATAGAGATGATAGAGCTGGAGATAGAGATGATAAAGAGATGATAGAGCTAGAGATGATAGATCTAGAGATGATAGATCTAGAGATGATAGATCTCGAGATGTAAGAGATAGAGATAGAGATGATACAGCTAGAGATGATAGTGATAGTGCTAGAAATGATAGAGCTGGAGATAGAGCTAGAGAGGATAGAGATACAGCTAGAGATGATAGAGATGGAGATGATGGAGCTAGATATAGATATGATAGAGCTAGAGCTGGAGGTGATACCGATAGAGCTAGAGATTATAGAGCAAGAGATAGAGATGATAGAGCTGGATATAGAGATGATAGAGCTAGAGATAGTGATAGAGCTAGACATGATAGAGCTAGAGATAAAAGTGGAGATGATAGACATGACAGAGATGGAGATGATAGAGAGCTACAGATATAGAGATGATAGAGAGATAAGAGAAAGAGATTGTCACAGGGTCCTTCTCCGATACCACACAATCAACAGAGGAAGAGAATAGTGAACAATTCCTAAAGCTTTATTTAGGCAAAAACACGAAAGGTCCATATACGATCCACCACACAAGGGATAAGATAATCCAGAAGCCGAATGCAGTTCAGTAACCGGATAAATGTCCAAGGAGATCAGAGCCCAATAATCCAGCAGACAGAGGATAAAATGGGTCCATATGCTTCCCCTTCTCTCTGATGTGCTGTGTTCACAACATCATTGCACACCAGACAGATTTCTCAGCTAATGTCCTCCCCAGCCCCCTCCTTATATCCAGGCATAGTCAGACAGGTTGGGGTGGTTTTCAGGGTCTCAGACCTGACAAAGGTGCCTCGGGGAATAAGGCACTAAAGGGGGTCATTGCTTCAACAAGCTAGTTCAATATGTCATTAGCATATTAGCAAACAACATTATTCACTGACCCTGTGGAGAGATAATAGTACAGGACTGTAGGGGCTGATATCAGATGTCAAATAACTCATCCTACATGTGAACACAATGATAACCAGTAAAATATAAATATACACAAAATGATATCCACATAACATATCGCACCATCACAGAGATGATAGAGATGGATATAGAGATGATAGAGATAGTGATGATAGAGAAAGTGATGACAGAGCTAGACATGATAGAGTCAGAGATGATAGAGCTACAGATAGAGATGATAGAGCAAGAGCTGGAGATGATAGAGCTAGTGATGAGAGAGCTAGTGATGATAGAGATGATATAGAGATGATAGAGATAGAAATGCTAAAGTTAGGTAGAGATGATAGAGACAGAGATGATAGAGATAGAAATGGAGTTGATAGATAAAGAGATATAGGTGGTAGAGATAGTGATGATTAAGATAGAGATGATAGAGCTAGAGTTGATAGATATAGAGCTGAATATAATAGAGATAGAGCTAGAGATAGAGATCATAGAGCTAGAGATAGAACTGGAGATGATAGAGCTAGAGATAGAGATTATAAAACTGGAGAAGATAGACCTAGAGAAAGAGGTGTAGATGATGGAGCATTGGCCCTATGACAGAGCTAGAGATTATAGAGCTAGAGATAATTTAGAACAATATTGAGATAGAGAGATAATATAGATGATAGAGAGATAAGAGATAGAGATGATAGATATGATAAAGATACAGATGATAGAGACAGATGATAGAGCTAGAAATGATAGAGATAGAGCTAGAGATGATAGAGATAAAGACAGAGATGATAGAGATAAAAGAGATAGAGATGATGAATATGATAGTCATGATATAGATATAGAGATGATAGAGATATTGATAACAGATAGAGATATAGATGATACATAGTAACATAGTAACATAGTTAGTAAGGCCGAAAAAAGACATTTGTCCATCCAGTTCAGCCTATATTCCATCATAATAAATCCCCAGATCTACGTCCTTCTACAGAACCTAATAATTGTATGATACAATATTGTTCTGCTCCAGGAAGACATCCAGGCCTCTCTTGAACCCCTCGACTGAGTTCGCCATCACCACCTCCTCAGGCAAGCAATTCCAGATTCTCACTGCCCTAACAGTAAAGAATCCTCTTCTATGTTGGTGGAAAAACCTTCTCTCCTCCAGACGCAATAGAGCTAGATATAGATGATAGAGACAGAGATGATAGAGATGGAGTTGATAGAGAAAGTGATAGAGCTAGAGCTGGAGACGATGAAGCTAGAGATAAAGCTGGACATGATGAGCTAGAGATAGACATTATAGAGCTAGAGCTGGAGATGATAGAGCTAGAGATAGAGATGATAGAGATAGTGATAACCCCCCTAGTCTCTCCTTCCCTCCTCCTCCGTATCTCCTTATATCCTCTAACTGTTCTATTCTTCTTCTCTTCTCTTAATTTGATGCTTTAAAATATGTTTGTAAACAAGAATATACCCGTAAATTATAATAATGCAGGATTAGGTTGAATAATACCCGACATATGAGGATTACCATGCCTGTATTTCATTTAGTTGACTATAACCTGTTACAGTTATTTCATGAAAGAGTTTGTAATATGCTGATTTTCTTAATAAAAAGAACATTGAAAGAAAGAAAGAAAGAAAGAAAGAAAGAAAGAAAGAAAGAGTGATGACTAGGGTTGGGCGAAACGGGTCGTTCATTTTCAAAAGTCGCCGACTTTTGGCAAAGTCGGGTTTCATGAAACGCGACTTTCACGCCAAAGTCGCATTTCAATGACGCTAAAAGTGCCATTTCTCAGCCAATGAAGGTGAACGCAGAGTGTGGGCAGCGTGATGATATAGGTCCTGGTCCCCACCATCTTAGAGAAGGGCATTGCAGTGATTGGCTTGCTGCCTGCGGCGTCACAGGGGCTATAAAGAGGCGTTCCCGCCGACCGCCATCTTACTGCTGCTGATCTGAGCCTAGGGAGAGGTTGCGCGCGCTTCATCAGAAGCAGGGATAGCGTTAGGCAGGGTCCATTAACCCCCAAACCGCTTGTGCTGTAGCGATTTCCACTGTCCAACACCACCTTTTGTTTGCAGGGACAGTGGAAGCTACATTTTTTTTTCCTCAGCGCTGTAGCTCATTGGGCTGCCCTAGAAGGCTCCCTGATAGCTGCATTACTGTGTGTACGCCGCTGTGCAAACCAACTGCTTTTTTCAAAGCACAAATCCTCTTGTTCCTTCCTGTGCATCAGTCCACTCCTTATTGCTGCCTGCCATACCTGGCTGAGATTACTGCAGGGAGATAGTAATTATAGGACAGTCCCATTTTTTTTTTTTTTTAATTCTTCCTAAAAAAATAAGTTGTGGGAGATTAAGATTGGCATTTCTGCTAGAGTGCCATCCCTGTGTGTGCCATCTCTCTCACATAGTGGGCCATAGAAAGCCCATTTATTTATTTTTTTTTAAATTTGGTTTCTAAATTCTCCCTGAAAAAATAACCAAAAACTGTGGGAGATTAATATTGGCCTTTCTGCTTGTGTGCCACTCCTGACTCCTGAGTGTGCCATCTCTCTCTCTCAAATAGTGGGCCATAGAAAGCCTATTTATTTATTTTTTATTTGGTTTCTAAATTCTCCCTGAAAAAATAAAATAAAATCAGTGGGAGATTAATATTGGCCTTTGGGCTTGTGTGCCACTCCTGACTCCTGTGTGTGCCATCTCTCGGTCTCAAATAGTGGGCCATAGAAAGCCTATTAATTTTTTTTTTATTTGGTTTCCAAATTCTACCTGAAAAAAATCATAAAAAAAACAGTGGGAGATTAATATTGGCCTTTGGGCTTGTGTGCCACTCCTGAGTCCTGTGTGTGCCATCTCTCTGTCTCAAATAGTGGGCCATAGAAAGCCTATTAATTTTTTTTTATTTGGTTTCTAAATTCTATCTGAAAAAATCATAAAAAAATCAGTGGGAGATTAATATTGGCCTTTGGGCTTGTGTGCCACTCCTGACTCGTGTGTGTGCAATCTCTCTCAAATAGTGGGCCATAGAAAGCCTTTTTTTTTTTTATTTGGTTTCTAAATTTTCCTTGGAAAAATCAATTTTTTTTAATTTGGTTTCTAAATTCTCCCTTTTAAAATCACAAAATAAAAGAACAGTGGGAGATTAATATTGGCCTTTGGGCTTGTGTGCCACTCCTGACTCGTGTGTGTGCCATCTCTCTCTCTCAAATAGTGGGCCATAGAAAGCCTTTTTTTTTTTTATTTGGTTTCTAAATTTTCCTTGGAAAAATCAATTTTTTTTTAATTTGGTTTCTAAATTCTCCCTTTTAAAATCACAAAAAAAAGAACAGTGGGAGATTAATATTGGCCTTTGGGCTTGTGTGCCACTCCTGACTCGTGTGTGTGCCATCTCTCTCTCTCAAATAGTGGGCCATAGAAAGCCTTTTTTTTTATTTGGTTTCTAAATTCTACCTGAAAAAATAATAAAAAAATCAGTGGGAGATTAATATTGGCCTTTGGGCTTGTGTGCCACTTCCTGTGTGTGCCATCTCCCTCAAATAGAGGGCCATAGAAAGCCTTTTTTTTTTTTTTTAATTTGGTTTCTAAATTTTCCTTGAAAAAAAAAACATTTTTTTTAATTTGGTTTCTAAATTCTCCATGAAAAAATCATTTTTTTTTTAATTGGTTTCTAAATTCTCCCTGAAAAAATAAAAAAAAACAGTGGGAGATTAATATTGACATTTCTGCTTGAGTGACAGTCCTGCGTGTGTGGCATCTCTCTCATTTGGTGCCACCGAAAACAGAGTGTGTAACATTGTGCCTGATTTTCCTTGCGGTCTCACCCACCTGTAAAGGGATATCTAAATCATACTGAAGTTATAGCTCACCGTGTAAGTTGTTTGACTGCAACAAATAAAGTTACTTTGGTTACGTTTTTAAAACAATGAGGAAGTCTGGTGGAAGAGGTCGTGGCCGTGGGCGTTCATTGTCAGCTGGTAATGATGGTAGTGGTAGTGGAGCATCAGGTGGTCGTGGGAAAAAAAATATTCCACCTAAGTCTGGAGCTGTGGAGCCAGGTTCGTCGTCTGGCTACACAAGGCCTCGAACGCTCCCTTTTCTGGGAGTAGGAAAACCGCTTTTAAAGCCGGAACCGCAAGAGCAAGTTTTGGCTTACCTTGCTGACTCAGCCTCTAGCTCTTTTGCCTCCTCTTTTGAAACTGGTAAATGTAAAAGCAGCGCGTCGTTAGTGGATGTTCACGGTCAGGGACAAGTCGCTTCCTTGTCCTCTTCAGCAAAAACAACAACAGAGAAGGATGCAGCAGGCGACACAACGGGTTACTCCATGGAGCTCTTTACACATACCGTCCCTGGCTTAGAAAGTGAAACAGTTAACAGGCCATGCCCATTACAAGTTGAATCTGACATGGAGTGCACTGATGCACAGCCATAGCCAGACTACTATGCTGGTCCTTTGACTCAGACCACAACATTGCCCTCGCAGGGTACTGATCCAGAATCAGACCCTGATGAGACTATGTTGCCCCGTCACGAACGCTATACAACCGACTTACACGGTGACACAGACGAAGTTGCACAGGAGCTAGAAGAGGAGGTTATAGATGGCCCAGTTGTTGACCCCGATTGGCAGCCATTGGGGGAACAGGATGCAGGCTGCAGTAGTTCTGAAGCGGAGGAGGAGGGGCCGCAGCAGGCATCAACATCGCAACAGGTTCCATCTGCCGGGCCCGTAGATGGGACAAAACGCGTGGCAAATAGTGTTGAGCGATACCTTCCGATATCGGAAAGTATCGGTATCGGTTTGGATCGGCCGATATTCAAAAAATATCGGATATCGCCGATACCGATACCCGATCCCAATGCAAGTCAATGGGACCAAAATATCGGAATTAAAATAAACCCTTTCTTTCCTTGTAGGTTCATTCTACATGAAGGAAAACAACTAAGAATAATGCCGGATGTATTTGGGGAGGTGGCGGAGACATTAAAGTCATAGAGGTTTATCCCAATCAAATAGAATAGCATGTTTTTTGTTTTTTTTTAAGACGTTCGGAGTGACAAAGATATTGACTATGTAAATTTTTTTTTTATTTTGTCAGATATTGATGTTTCACTATTCCACGCCCTTCCCCTTCTTTTTTTTCTTTTTTTTTTTCTTTTCCCACACTTTCATCTTCATCATCATCAGCATCTTTGACATCAACTTCTTCACCTTATTCATCTTCTTCTTCATCTTCTACCTATTTTTTTTTTTTATTACATTCTTCATATTCATTTTATTCAACTATTATTATTCTTCTTATTCTACATATTCTTTTTATTCCACTGTTATTATTCTTCCTATTCTACTTCTTCATCATATTCTCATTTGTGACAGGCATTCCCGTAGTTGTTATCTATAAAAGTTTGAAGATTACACCTTCCGTTCTGCCAGTCACAAAAGTTACATTTGTCCGCGTTCAGTTTGGCCTGCAGCATCAGGCTTTATCCAGGGGCACCACGAGGAGGAACGGACTCACCCCCATACACTGCTTAGTCTTCTTCTGCATATAATTTAGATAATATCTTTTGCTCTGATATTAAGTCTTATGCTTAATGTTCTTCTGCTCTTTGTTCTGCAGCCTCTTGTTCTTCTGCTTCTCGGTCTTCCATGTTGTCGTCTCCAGGGTCGTCGTCTCCAGTGTCGTCATCTCCGCCGTCGTCGTCGTCGTCATCGGGGTGGTCTTCCGTGTCGTCGTCATCGTGGTGGTCTTCCGGGTCGTCGACGTTAGGGTCTTCAACTTGGAAATGTAGCAGAAGGTACAAGAAGGCTGAGAAAATGCCAAGAACCAGCTGATGGAACTGGAACTCGGATGGCTACCCGAAGGTTCAAGAGCCTATGGAACTACCGAGGACCAGCTGACGTTACTGGAACCCGGTTACTAAGCAGGAGGTACCCGTGCTAAAAAGCACTACCAAGGACCGCCTGACGTTGACGGAACTCGGATACCCAGAAGGAGGCACCTAAGCCAAAGGCTCTGCCCGGAACCAGCTGACGTTACTGGAACCAGGATGGGGAGCAGAAGGTACAAGAGCAAAAGACACTGCCGAGAACCAGCTGACGGTACTGGAACCCGGATGGGTAGCCGAAGGTCCAAGAGCCAATGGAACTACCGAGGACCAGCTGACGTTACTGGAACCCGGTTACTAAGCAGGAGGTACCCGTGCCTGAAAGCACTACCAAGGACCACCTGACGTTGGTGGAACTTGGATACCCAGAAGGAGGCACCTAAGCCAAAGGCTCTGCCCGGAACCAGCTGACGGTACTGGAACCAGGATGGGGAGCAGAAGGTACAAGAGCAAAAGACACTGCCGAGAACCAGCTGACGGTGCTGAAACCAGGCTTGGCACGAGGGAGTACCTGTGACAAAAACACTGCCGAGAACCAGCTGGCGGTGCTGGAACCCGGATGCGTTGCCCCAGTGTGCAAGAGCCAATGGCACGACCGAGGACCAGCTGACGGTGCTGGAACCCGGTTACTAAGCTGTAGGTGCCCGCGCTTAAAAGCACTACCAAGGACCGCCTGGCGTTGGCGGAACTCGGATACCCAGGAGGAGGCACCTAAGCCAAAGGCTCGGCCCGGAACCAGCTGACGGTGCTGGAACCAGGTGGTGGACCCGAAGGTCCACAGGAGAGGAGAGAACAGCTAGGCCGCGAGGCAGCCGCAGTTACCGAACCCCAACAGTCCTACAGGGGGAGCTGGGCCTACTGGCACTACAGAACCAGCCTTGACTACCAGTTCACGCAGCCCACATAGGAAGCTCCTAAACTGGAGGCACCCTGGAGTTGGCTAACCCGACCGCACCACGACGAGGCAAGCATAGGTGTCTCAGTGAAGTTGACACAACCCGGAAACAGCTGACGGTGCTGAAACCAGGCTTGGCACGAGGGAGTACCTGTGACAAGAACACTGCCGAGAACCAGCTGGCGGTGCTGGAACCCGGATGCGTTGCCCCAGTGTGCAAGAGCCAATGGCACGACCGAGGACCAGCTGACGGTGCTGGAACCCGGTTACTAAGCTGTAGGTGCCCGCGCTTAAAAGCACTACCAAGGACCGCCTGGCGTTGGCGGAACTCGGATACCCAGGAGGAGGCACCTAAGCCAAAGGCTCGGCCCGGAACCAGCTGACGGTGCTGGAACCAGGTGGTGGACCCGAAGGTCCACAGGAGAGGAGAGAACAGCTAGGCCGCGAGGCAGCCGCAGTTACCGAACCCCAACAGTCCTACAGGGGGAGCTGGGCCTACTGGCACTACAGAACCAGCCTTGACTACCAGTTCACGCAGCCCACATAGGAAGCTCCTAAACTGGAGGCACCCTGGAGTTGGCTAACCCGACCGCACCACGACGAGGCAAGCATAGGTGTCTCAGTGAAGTTGACACAACCCGGAAACAGCTGACGGTGCTGAAACCAGGCTTGGCACGAGGGAGTACCTGTGACAAGAACACTGCCGAGAACCAGCTGGCGGTGCTGGAACCCGGATGCGTTGCCCCAGTGTGCAAGAGCCAATGGCACGACCGAGGACCAGCTGACGGTGCTGGAACCCGGTTACTAAGCTGTAGGTGCCCGCGCTTAAAAGCACTACCAAGGACCGCCTGGCGTTGGCGGAACTCGGATACCCAGGAGGAGGCACCTAAGCCAAAGGCTCGGCCCGGAACCAGCTGACGGTGCTGGAACCAGGTGGTGGACCCGAAGGTCCACAGGAGAGGAGAGAACAGCTAGGCCGCGAGGCAGCCGCAGTTACCGAACCCCAACAGTCCTACAGGGGGAGCTGGGCCTACTGGCACTACAGAACCAGCCTTGACTACCAGTTCACGCAGCCCACATAGGAAGCTCCTAAACTGGAGGCACCCTGGAGTTGGCTAACCCGACCGCACCACGACGAGGCAAGCATAGGTGTCTCAGTGAGCTTGACACAACCCGGAAACAGCTGACGGTGCTGAAACCAGGCTTGGCACGAGGGAGTACCTGTGACAAAAACACTGCCGAGAACCAGCTGGCGGTGCTGGAACCCGGATGCGTTGCCCCAGTGTGCAAGAGCCAATGGCACGACCGAGGACCAGCTGACGGTGCTGGAACCCGGTTACTAAGCTGTAGGTGCCCGCGCTTAAAAGCACTACCAAGGACCGCCTGGCGTTGGCGGAACTCGGATACCCAGGAGGAGGCACCTAAGCCAAAGGCTCGGCCCGGAACCAGCTGACGGTGCTGGAACCAGGTGGTGGACCCGAAGGTCCACAGGAGAGGAGAGAACAGCTAGGCCGCGAGGCAGCCGCAGTTACCGAACCCCAACAGTCCTACAGGGGGAGCTGGGCCTACTGGCACTACAGAACCAGCCTTGACTACCAGTTCACGCAGCCCACATAGGAAGCTCCTAAACTGGAGGCACCCTGGAGTTGGCTAACCCGACCGCACCACGACGAGGCAAGCATAGGTGTCTCAGTGAGCTTGACACAACCCGGAAACAGCTGACGGTGCTGAAACCAGGCTTGGCACGAGGGAGTACCTGTGACAAAAACACTGCCGAGAACCAGCTGGCGGTGCTGGAACCCGGATGCGTTGCCCCAGTGTGCAAGAGCCAATGGCACGACCGAGGACCAGCTGACGGTGCTGGAACCCGGTTACTAAGCTGTAGGTGCCCGCGCTTAAAAGCACTACCAAGGACCGCCTGGCGTTGGCGGAACTCGGATACCCAGGAGGAGGTACCTAAGCCAAAGGCTCGGCCCGGAACCAGCTGACGGTGCTGGAACCAGGTGGTGGACCCGAAGGTCCACAGGAGAGGAGAGAACAGCTAGGCCGCGAGGCAGCCGCAGTTACCGAACCCCAACAGTCCTACAGGGGGAGCTGGGCCTACTGGCACTACAGAACCAGCCTTGACTACCAGTTC
The DNA here is from genome assembly GCF_032444005.1 of Ranitomeya imitator. NCBI lineage: Eukaryota > Metazoa > Chordata > Amphibia > Anura > Dendrobatidae > Ranitomeya > Ranitomeya imitator. Next base: position 211,943,905 of record NC_091285.1, on the reverse strand, counting down.
ACGCAGCCCACATAGGAAGCTCCTAAACTGGAGGCACCCTGGAGTTGGCTAACCCGACCGCACCACGACGAGGCAAGCATAGGTGTCTCAGTGAGCTTGACACAACCCGGAAACAGCTGACGGTGCTGAAACCAGGCTTGGCACGAGGGAGTACCTGTGACAAAAACACTGCCGAGAACCAGCTGGCGGTGCTGGAACCCGGATGCGTTGCCCCAGTGTGCAAGAGCCAATGGCACGACCGAGGACCAGCTGACGGTGCTGGAACCCGGTTACTAAGCTGTAGGTGCCCGCGCTTAAAAGCACTACCAAGGACCGCCTGGCGTTGGCGGAACTCGGATACCCAGGAGGAGGCACCTAAGCCAAAGGCTCGGCCCGGAACCAGCTGACGGTGCTGGAACCAGGTGGTGGACCCGAAGGTCCACAGGAGAGGAGAGAACAGCTAGGCCGCGAGGCAGCCGCAGTTACCGAACCCCAACAGTCCTACAGGGGGAGCTGGGCCTACTGGCACTACAGAACCAGCCTTGACTACCAGTTCACGCAGCCCACATAGGAAGCTCCTAAACTGGAGGCACCCTGGAGTTGGCTAACCCGACCGCACCACGACGAGGCAAGCATAGGTGTCTCAGTGAGCTTGACACAACCCGGAAACAGCTGACGGTGCTGAAACCAGGCTTGGCACGAGGGAGTACCTGTGACAAAAACACTGCCGAGAACCAGCTGGCGGTGCTGGAACCCGGATGCGTTGCCCCAGTGTGCAAGAGCCAATGGCACGACCGAGGACCAGCTGACGGTGCTGGAACCCGGTTACTAAGCTGTAGGTGCCCGCGCTTAAAAGCACTACCAAGGACCGCCTGGCGTTGGCGGAACTCGGATACCCAGGAGGAGGCACCTAAGCCAAAGGCTCGGCCCGGAACCAGCTGACGGTGCTGGAACCAGGTGGTGGACCCGAAGGTCCACAGGAGAGGAGAGAACAGCTAGGCCGCGAGGCAGCCGCAGTTACCGAACCCCAACAGTCCTACAGGGGGAGCTGGGCCTACTGGCACTACAGAACCAGCCTTGACTACCAGTTCACGCAGCCCACATAGGAAGCTCCTAAACTGGAGGCACCCTGGAGTTGGCTAACCCGACCGCACCACGACGAGGCAAGCATAGGTGTCTCAGTGAGCTTGACACAACCCGGAAACAGCTGACGGTGCTGAAACCAGGCTTGGCACGAGGGAGTACCTGTGACAAAAACACTGCCGAGAACCAGCTGGCGGTGCTGGAACCCGGATGCGTTGCCCCAGTGTGCAAGAGCCAATGGCACGACCGAGGACCAGCTGACGGTGCTGGAACCCGGTTACTAAGCTGTAGGTGCCCGCGCTTAAAAGCACTACCAAGGACCGCCTGGCGTTGGCGGAACTCGGATACCCAGGAGGAGGCACCTAAGCCAAAGGCTCGGCCCGGAACCAGCTGACGGTGCTGGAACCAGGTGGTGGACCCGAAGGTCCACAGGAGAGGAGAGAACAGCTAGGCCGCGAGGCAGCCGCAGTTACCGAACCCCAACAGTCCTACAGGGGGAGCTGGGCCTACTGGCACTACAGAACCAGCCTTGACTACCAGTTCACGCAGCCCACATAGGAAGCTCCTAAACTGGAGGCACCCTGGAGTTGGCTAACCCGACCGCACCACGACGAGGCAAGCATAGGTGTCTCAGTGAGCTTGACACAACCCGGAAACAGCTGACGGTGCTGAAACCAGGCTTGGCACGAGGGAGTACCTGTGACAAAAACACTGCCGAGAACCAGCTGGCGGTGCTGGAACCCGGATGCGTTGCCCCAGTGTGCAAGAGCCAATGGCACGACCGAGGACCAGCTGACGGTGCTGGAACCCGGTTACTAAGCTGTAGGTGCCCGCGCTTAAAAGCACTACCAAGGACCGCCTGGCGTTGGCGGAACTCGGATACCCAGGAGGAGGCACCTAAGCCAAAGGCTCGGCCCGGAACCAGCTGACGGTGCTGGAACCAGGTGGTGGACCCGAAGGTCCACAGGAGAGGAGAGAACAGCTAGGCCGCGAGGCAGCCGCAGTTACCGAACCCCAACAGTCCTACAGGGGGAGCTGGGCCTACTGGCACTACAGAACCAGCCTTGACTACCAGTTCACGCAGCCCACATAGGAAGCTCCTAAACTGGAGGCACCCTGGAGTTGGCTAACCCGACCGCACCACGACGAGGCAAGCATAGGTGTCTCAGTGAGCTTGACACAACCCGGAAACAGCTGACGGTGCTGAAACCAGGCTTGGCACGAGGGAGTACCTGTGACAAAAACACTGCCGAGAACCAGCTGGCGGTGCTGGAACCCGGATGCGTTGCCTTGCCTATTAAAGATTGTCTTCCTAGAGCCCCAACTAGCGGTGTTGGAGCAAAGGGTAAGCAGGGGGAGATGAGTGTAGGCCGAAGCCTGCACTGGAGGCAGCTTTGTGTCTGCGTTGCGTTTGCAGGACACTTTGCCGGCTACACACTGGGGGAACAGCTGGCGTTGCTGAACCCCACTAACACAATGGCGTGTGTTTTTCTCTGTGCAGCTAGCACTTGCGGGCAAAAACTAGCGATGTTAGAGCCCGTGTTGAAGCAGGAGGAGGAGGAGAGGAGCAGAGTGTAGGCCGAAGCTTAGTTGAACCAATTTCAAAGGAAACCTTTAACCCCCCCCTCAGGTGTTACAAAGTACAAGAGACACACCTTGTGCAGTATTAATGCTGCACAAGTGAAAGGTTGCTCTATTAATTTGTCTACTTGCACACGCTGAATGAAAGACATACACAATTTACCCCATTCTACAGTCAAACTGTAGTGGATGCGTGACTTGGTTTTTTGATGAGACGCAGCACAGGTGTCCAAAATAACGCCTTGGTGCTTGGAGCAGCTTCCTGAGCGTTGTTATTTGCTGTACAGGAGTCTGCGCTCTTGTGTTATCCCTTGGCAATGCCCTGTTAGCGCTGCCCATCTTATGACATCATTTCATGTTGGCCGGTGCGGTTAACGATGGCCATAAATCCCAGACCCACAGTGTCTTTTCATAAAGCCACACTGCGGTGCTGGGATTCGTGGCCTTGAGCAGTAAATATTTTGGCCGCTCACACACGTCCTTACACCTGCTTCAGACTGGGCGGCCTCTGCTGATCCCTTCTTGCATGCCGCGGCCATGAGGCTGCACAGTCTGAAGAAGGCTGAAGGAGATGAGTTAAGACAGGCGAAGATATGCACTGCTCGTGCCCATCAATCACACCCTCGCAGTCAAAATAATTAAGACAACGAGGAGCATTTTATTCAGGCAGGGCGGACGAACAGGCGCAAGTAGCCAACCAATGATGTCAGAAGACGGGAAGCGCTACCAAGGGGGGTGCTGCGTATCATTAGAAAGGAAAGTCACACCTCAGGGACAGTGGAATGGTCTCAAAGAGACACATTTTGTACGTGTTGAGTTCCACGTGGGCAAGGAGAAAACATCAGCCACCTTGTACAAATGCAGCAGTACTGCTGTACAAGGTGGCTGTTATACATAGAAACACCTGGGGGTGGGGGCCAGGCTCCCTTCAATTTCAGTTCATGTGCCTGCGTGGCGTTTGCAGGTCACGTTGCAAGCTGCACAGCAGGGGAACAGCTGGCGGTGCTGAACCCCACTAACACATTGGCTGGTGTTTTTCTCTGTGCAGCTAGCATTTCCGGGCAAAAACTAGCGGTGTTTGAGCCCAGGGTCAGCAGGAGGAGGAGGAGAGGAGCAAAGTGTAGGCCGAAGCCTGCACTGGTGGCAGCTTTTGGTCGGTTGTGCCAGCGTGGCTTGTGCTGGACACGATGCCGGCTACACAGCGGGGGAACAGCTGGCGTTGCTGAACCCCACTAACACATTGGCTGGTGTTTTTCTCTGTGCAGCTAGCATTTCCGGGCAAAAACTAGCGGTGTTTGAGCCCAGGGTCAGCAGGAGGAGGAGGAGAGGAGCAAAGTGTAGGCCGAAGCCTGCACTGGTGGCAGCTTTTGGTCGGTTGTGCCAGCGTGGCTTGTGCTGGACACGATGCCGGCTACACAGCGGGGGAACAGCTGGCGTTGCTGAACCCCACTAACACATTGGCTGGTGTTTTTCTCTGTGCAGCTAGCATTTCCGGGCAAAAACTAGCGTTGTTAGAGCCCAGGGTCAGCAGGAGGAGGAGGAGAGGAGCAAAGTGTAGGCCGAAGCCTAGTTGAACCAATTTCAAAGGTTACCTTTAACCCCCCCTCAGGTGTTACAAAGAACAAGAGCCACTCCTTCTGCAGCATTAATGCTGCACAAGTAAAAGGTTGCTCTATTAATTTGTCTACTTGCACAAGCTGAATGCAACACGTAGACTATTTAGCCCATTATACTGTTTAACAGTAGTGGAGGCGTGACTTGTCTTTTTAAAGAAAAGCAGCACAGGTGTCGAAAACACCTTTTTGCATGGGCGCAGCTTCCTGAGCGTTGTTAGTTGCTGTACAGGAGTCTGCGCTCTTGTGATCCTTTGGCCATGCGCTGTGAGCGCTTCCTGTCTTATGACCTCATTTCATGTTGGCCGTTGCGGTTAGCGATGGACATGAATCCCAGACCCACAGTGTGTTTTTAAAAAATCACACTGCGGTGCTGGGATTCGTGCCCTGGTGCAGTAAATATGTTTGCCGCTCACACATGTCCTTACACCTGCTTCAGACTGGACGGCCTCATCTGATCCCTTATCGCCTGCCGAGGCCATGAGGACACCCAGTCTGAAGAAGGCGGAAGGAGATGAGTGAACACAGGCAAACATATGCACTGCACATGCCCATCAATCACACCCTCGCTGTCCAAAAAAATAAGACACCGAGGGGCGTTGTTTCGAGCAGGGGAGATGCACAGGCGCAGCCAGCTAACCAATGATGTCAAAAGACGGGCAGCGCTAACAAGGGTGGTGCTGCGTGTCATTACAAAGGAAAGTCACACCTCAGGGACATTGTAATGGTCTCTAATGAGACACATTTTGTACGTGTTGAGTTCCACGTGGGCAAGGAGAAAAAGTCAGCCACCTCGTACAAATGCAGCAGTACTGCTGTACAAGGTGGCTGTTATACATAGAAACACCTGTGGGTGGGGGGCAGGCTCCCTTCAATTTCAGTTCATGTGCCTGCGTGGCGTTTGCAGGTCACGTTGCAAGCTACACAGCAGGGGAACAGCTGGCGTTGCTGAACCCCACTGACACATTGACTGGTGTTTTTCTCTGTGCAGATTGCATGTCCGGGCAAAAACTAGCGGTGTTAGAGCCCAGGGTCAGCAGGAGGAGGAGGAGAGGAGCAAAGTGTAGGCCGAAGCCTGCACTGGTGGCAGCTTTTGGTCGGTTGTGCCAGCGTGGCTTGTGCTGGACACGATGCCGGCTACACAGCGGGGGAACAGCTGGCGGTGCTGAACCCCACTAACACATTGGCTGGTGTTTTTCTCTGTGCAGCTAGCATTTCCGGGCAAAAACTAGCGGTGTTTGAGCCCAGGGTCAGCAGGAGGAGTAGAGGAGCAGAGTGTAGGCCGAAGCCTAGTTGAACCAATTTCCAAGGTTACCTTTAACCCCCCCCCTCAGGTGTTGCAAGGTACAAGAGCCACACCTTGAACAGCATTAATGATGCACAAGTCAAAGGTTGCTCTATTTAATTTTGCTCCTTGCACACGCTGAATTAAACACGTACACTATTTAGCCCATTATACTGTCAAACAGTAGTGGAGGCGTGACTACTAGTCTTTTTAAGGAGACGCAGCACAGGTGTACAAATTTACACCTAGGTGCTGTGCGCAGATTCCTTACCGTTGTTATTTGCAGTACAGGAAACTGCGCTCTTGTGTTATCCCTTGGCAATACCCTGTTAGTGCAGGCCGTCTCATGACCTCATTTCATGTTGGCCGGTGCGGTTAACGATGGCCATAAATCCCAGACCCACAGTGGCTTTTCCTAAAGTCACACTGCGGTGCTGGGATTCGTGGCCTTGTGCAGTAAATATGTTCGCCGCTCACACATGTCCTTACACCTGCTTCAGACTGGGCGGCCTCAGCTGATCCCTTATCGCATGCCGCGGCCATGAGGCCGCACAGTCAGAAGAAGGCGGAAGGAGGGGAGTGAAAACAGGGGAACATATGCACTGCTCGTGCCCATCAATCACACCCTCGCAGTCAAAATATATGAGACAACGGGGGGCGTTGTGTCGGGCAGGGGGGACGCACAGGCACAGCCAGCCAACCAATGATGTCAGGAGACGGGCAGCGCTAACAATGGGGGTGCTGCGTGTCATTAAAAAGGAAAGTCACACCTCAGGGACATTGTAATGGTCTGTAATGAGACACATTTTGTACTTGTTGAGTTCCACGTGTGCAAGGAGAAAAAGTCAGCCACCTTGTACAAATGCAGCAGTACTGCTGTACAAGGTGGCTGTTATACATAGAAACACCTGGGGGGGTGGGGGGCAGGCTCCCTTCAATTTCAGTTCATGTGCCTGCGTGGCGTTTGCAGGTCACGTTGCAAGCTACACAGCAGGGGAACAGCTGGCGTTGCTGAACCCCACTGACACATTGACTGGTGTTTTTCTCTGTGCAGATTGCATGTCCGGGCAAAAACTAGCGGTGTTAGAGCCCAGGGTCAGCAGGAGGAGGAGGAGAGGAGCAAAGTGTAGGCCGAAGCCTGCACTGGTGGCAGCTTTTGTTCTGTTGTGCCAGCGTGGCTTGTGCTGGACACGTTGCCGACTACACAGCAGGGGAACAGCTGGCGGTGCTGAACCCCACTAACACATTGGCTGGTGTTTTTCTCTGTGCAGCTAGCATTTCCGGGCAAAAACTAGCGGTGTTTGAGCCCAGGGTCAGCAGGAGGAGTAGAGGAGCAGAGTGTAGGCCGAAGCCTAGTTGAACCAATTTCAAAGGTTACCTTTAACCCCCCCCTCAGGTGTTGCAAGGTACAAGAGCCACACCTTGAACAGCATTAATGATGCACAAGTCAAAGGTTGCTCTATTTAATTTTGCTCCTTGCACACGCTGAATTAAACACGTACACTATTTAGCCCATTATACTGTCAAACAGTTGTGGAGGCGTGACTTGTCTTTTTAACGAGACGCAGCACAGGTGTCAAAATTTGCACCTAGGTACTGGGCGCAGATTCCTGAGCGTTGTTATTTGCTGTACAGGAGTCTGCGCTCTTGTGTTATCCCTTGGCAATACCCTGTTAGTGCAGGCCGTCTCATGACCTCATTTCATGTTGGCCGGTGCGGTTAACGATGGCCATAAATCCCAGACCCACAGTGGCTTTTCCTAAAGTCACACTGCGGTGCTGGGATTCGTGGCCTTGTGCAGTAAATATGTTCGCCGCTCACACATGTCCTTACACCTGCTTCAGACTGGGCGGCCTCAGCTGATCCCTTATCGCATGCCGCGGCCATGAGGCCGCACAGTCAGAAGAAGGCGGAAGGAGGGGAGTGAAAACAGGGGAACATATGCACTGCTCGTGCCCATCAATCACACCCTCGCAGTCAAAATATATGAGACAACGGGGGGCGTTGTGTCGGGCAGGGGGGACGCACAGGCACAGCCAGCCAACCAATGATGTCAGGAGACGGGCAGCGCTAACAATGGGGGTGCTGCGTGTCATTACAAAGGAAAGTCACACCTCAGGGACATTGTAATGGTCTCTAATGAGACACATTTTGTACGTGTTGAGTTCCACGTGGGCAAGGAGAAAAAGTCAGCCACCTCGTACAAATGCAGCAGTACTGCTGTACAAGGTGGCTGATATACATAGAAACACCTGTGGGTGGGGGGCAGGCTCCCTTCAATTTCAGTTCATGTGCCTGCGTGGCGTTTGCAGGTCACGTTGCAAGCTACACAGCAGGGGAACAGCTGGCGTTGCTGAACCCCACTAACACATTGGCTGGTGTTTTTCTCTGTGCAGCTAGCATGTCCGGGCAGAAACTGGCGTTGTTTGAGCCCAGGGTCAGCAGGAGGAGGAGAGGAGCAAAGTGTAGGCCGAAGCCTGCACTGGTGGCAGCTTTTGGTCGGTTGTGCCAGCGTGGCTTGTGCTGGACACGATGCCGGCTACACAGCGGGGGAACAGCAGGCGGTGCTGAACCCCACTAACACATTGGCTGGTGTTTTTCTCTGTGCAGCTAGCATGTCCGGGCAGAAACTGGCGTTGTTTGAGCCCAGGGTCAGCAGGAGGAGGAGAGGAGCAAAGTGTAGGCCGAAGCCTGCACTGGTGGCAGCTTTTGGTCGGTTGTGCCAGCGTGGCTTGTGCTGGACACGTTGCCGACTACACAGCAGGGGAACAGCTGGCGGTGCTGAACCCCACTAACACATTGGCTGGTGTTTTTCTCTGTGCAGCTAGCATTTCCGGGCAAAAACTAGCGGTGTTTGAGCCCAGGGTCAGCAGGAGGAGTAGAGGAGCAGAGTGTAGGCCGAAGCCTAGTTGAACCAATTTCAAAGGTTACCTTTAACCCCCCCCTCAGGTGTTGCAAGGTACAAGAGCCACACCTTGTGCAGCATTAATGCTGCACAAGTAAAAGGTTGCTCTATTTGTTTTGCTCCTTGCACACGCTGACTAAAACACGTACACTATTTAGCCCATTATACTGTCAAACAGTTGTGGAGGCGTGACTTGTCTTTTTAACGAGACTCAGCACAGGTGTCAAAATTTGCACCTAGGTACTGGGCGCAGATTCCTGAGCGTTGTTATTTGCTGTACAGGAGTCTGCGCTATTGTGATCCCTTGGCCATGCGCTGTGAGCGCTTCCTGTCTTCTGACCTCATTTCATGTCGGCCGTTGCGGTTAGCGATGGACATGAATCCCAGACCCACAGTGTGTTTTTAAAAAATCACACTGCGGTGCTGGGATTCGTGCCCTGGTGCACTAAATATGTTTGCCGCTCACACATGTCCTTACACCTGCTTCAGACTGGGCGGCCTCATCTGATCCCTTATCGCCTGCCGCGGCCATGAGGACACCCAGTCTGAAGAAGGCGGAAGGAGATGAGTGAACACAGGCAAACATATGCACTGCACATGCCCATCAATCACACCCTCGCTGTCCAAAAAAATAAGACACCGAGGGCCGTTGTTTCGAGCAGGGGAGATGCACAGGCGCAGCCAGCTAACCAATGATGTCAAAAGACGGGCAGCGCTAACAAGGGTGGTGCTGCGTGTCATTACAAAGGAAAGTCACACCTCAGGGACATTGTAATGGTCTCTAATGAGACACATTTTGTACGTGTTGAGTTCCACGTGGGCAAGGAGAAAAAGTCAGCCACCTCGTACAAATGCAGCAGTACTGCTGTACAAGGTGGCTGATATACATAGAAACACCTGTGGGTGGGGGGCAGGCTCCCTTCAATTTCAGTTCATGTGCCTGCGTGGCGTTTGCAGGTCACGTTGCAAGCTACACAGCAGGGGAACAGCTGGCGTTGCTGAACCCCACTGACACATTGACTGGTGTTTTTCTCTGTGCAGATTGCATGTCCGGGCAGAAACTGGCGTTGTTTGAGCCCAGGGTCAGCAGGAGGAGGAGAGGAGCAAAGTGTAGGCCGAAGCCTGCACTGGTGGCAGCTTTTGGTCGGTTGTGCCAGCGTGGCTTGTGCTGGACACGTTGCCGACTACACAGCAGGGGAACAGCTGGCGGTGCTGAACCCCACTGACACATCACCTAGTGTTTTTTTCTGTGTAGACAACACTTCCAGGTGGCAACTGACAGTGTTGAAACCCAGGGAATCAAAGAGGAGCAGAGTGTAGGCCGAAGCCTGCAGTGGAGCAAGTTGAAAGGGAACCTTTAACCCCCCCCCCCAGGCATTTGTTGCTGAAAGAGCCATCTTGTACAGCAGTAATACTGCACATGGAAAATGGTGGCTCCGAAAATTATGCTCCTTGCAAACGCTGAAGTACACACTCATATAATGTGTCCCCTCACACCGTCAAACCATCCCGGAAGTGGGACTTTCCTTTGTAATGTGACACAGCACAGCCGTCATTCCAACCCCCTTGGTGCCGGGCACCACCTCCTCAACGTTGTTTGGTTCTGTCACGGAGCCCGCACTGTAATGTTATCCCTTGGCCATGCACAGTTAGCGGTGCCCGTCTTCTGACATCATGTAGGTGTCAGGCTGGCAGTGCCTGTGCGTCCAAGCTGCCCGAGATCCAACCTTGCAGTGTCATCTAATGTAGTCCCACTGCGGGCCAGGGATCCATGGGCATGCGCAGTGCATATCATCGCCTCTCACTCACCTCCTTCCTGCTTCTTCAGACTGTGCGGCGTCACGGCCGTGGCATGCTATTAGGGATCAGCTGACGCCGCCTAGTCTGAAGAAGCGTGAAGAAGGGGAGTGAGAGGCTAGTATATGCACTGCGCATGGCCATGGATACCAGGCCCACTGTGGGATCACATTAGACGACACTGCGAGGTGTGATTTCGGGCAGCGTGGACGCACAGGCGCAGCCAGGACGACAACAAATGATGTCAGAGGACGGGCAGCGCAAACTGTGCATGGCCAAGGGATAACATAACAGCGCAGGGTCCATGACGGAATCAAACAACGCTAAGGAGGCAGCGCACGGTGCCAAGGGGGTAGCAATGACGGCTGTGCTGTGTCACATTACAAAGGAAAGTCCCACCTCCGGGACGGTTGGACGGTGTGAGGGGACACATTACATGAGTGTGTAGTTCAGCGTTTGCAAGGAGCATAATTTCAAGAGCGACCTTTCCCTTGTGCAGTATTAGTGCTGCACATGGTGGCTCTTTCAGTAACAAACGCCTAGGGGGGGGGGGGGGACAGGTCCCCTTACATTTTAGTTGTGCCAGCGTGGCGGTCGCATGACACGTTGCCGGATACACAGCTGGGGATCAGCTGACGTTACTGAACCCCAATAACAGAGGAGCGACTGTTGACTGTGCACACAGCACTTCCAGGCACCAACTGGCGGTGTTAGAGCCCAGGGACAGCAGGAGGAGCAGATTGGAGGTATTGCCGCACACACAGCTGGGGATCAGCTGACGTTACTGAACCCCAATAACAGAGGAGCGACTGTTGACTGTGCACACAGCACTTCCAGGCACCAACTGGCGGTGTTAGAGCCCAGGGACAGCAGGAGGAGCAGATTGGAGGTATTGCCGCACACACAGCTGGGGATCAGCTGACGTTACTGAACCCCAATAACAGAGGAGCGACTGTTGACTGTGCACACAGCACTTCCAGGCACCAACTGGCGGTGTTAGAGCCCAGGGACAGCAGGAGGAGCAGAGGAACAGAGTGTAGGCCGAAGCCTGATTGGAGCAAGTTGAAAGGAAACCTTTAACCCCCCCCCCCAAGACGTTTGTAGCTGAAAGAGCCATGTTGTGCAGCACTAAGGATGCAAAAGGAAAAGGTTGCTCTTTTAATTATGCTCCTTGCAAACACCGAAGTAAACACTAAAAATGTGTCCCTTTATACCGTTAAACCGTTCCGGAGGTGCGAATTTCCTTCGTAATGGGACACAGCACAGCTGTCATTCCTATCCCCTTGATGCCGTGCGCTGCCTCCTCAGCGTTGTTTTAAGCTGCCACGGAGCCTGCGCTGTTCTGTTAGCCCTTGGCCATGCCCAATTAGCGCTGCCTGTCTTCTGACATAATTTGGTGTCAGGCTGTCAGTGCCTGTGCGTCCACGCTGCTCCAGATCCCACCTCGCAGTCTCATCTAACGTAATCCCACTGCGGGCCTTGGAACCATGGGCATGCACAGTGCATAACCTCGACTCTCACTCCCCTCCTTCCCTCTTCTTCAGACTGTGCGGTGTCACGGCCGTGGCATGCTAGGGATCAGCTGACGGCGCACAGTCTAAAGAAGGCGGAGGGAAATGAGCGAGAGCCCGAGGGGAAGATATGCACTGCGCATGCCCATGGATCCCAGGCCCGCAGTGTGACTCAATCAGAAGACACTGCGAGGCGGGATCTCGGGCACCGCGGCCGCACAGGCGCAGCCAGCCTGACACCAAATTATGTCAGAAGACAGGCAGCGCAAATAGGGCATGCCCAAGGGATAACAGAACAGCGCAGGCTCCGTGACAGCTTAAAACAACGCTGAGGAGGCAGCGCATGGCAACAAGGGGGTAGGAATGACGGCTGTGCTGCGTCACATTACGAAGGAAAGTCCCAGCTCCGGGACGGTATAACGGTATCAGTGAACACATTTTATAAGTGTTAAGTTCTGCGTGTGCAAAGAGCTAAAAAAAAAGAGCTACCTTTTCCTTGTGCAGCATTACTGCTGCACAAGATGGCTCTTTCAGTAACAAACGACGGGGGGGGGGGGGGGACAGGTTCCCTTACATTTAGGTTGTTGTGCCAGCGTGGCGGTCGCAGGACACATTGCCGGCTACACAGCTGGGGATCAGCTGACGTTACTGAAACCCAATAACACTGGGTCGTATGTTTTTACTGTGCAGCCTGCACTTCTGAGCCGCAACTGGCGGTGTTGGAGCCCAGGAATAGCAGTTCAGGTGGTAGAAAGATGAACACAGCAGGAGACCTGGATGACACCCAATTACTTAATCAGGCAGAGGAGTGGCAAATTCCTGCGAGATCCAGGCCTGGTTCATTTTCAGGAAAGTAAGCCGGTCAACGTTATCGGAGGATAGTCGCATGCGACGGTCTGTTAGTACACCACCTGCGGCACTAAAGACACGTTCCGATAAGACACTAGCCGCAGGGCAAGCCAGCACCTCCAATGCATACTGGCTTAGCTCTGGCCATGTATCCAGCTTAGAGACCCAAAACTTGAACGGGGAAGAGCCGTCTGGGAGTACAGTAAGAGGGCAAGCCATGTAGTCTGTCACCATCTGACGGAACCGTTGCCTCCTGCTGACTGGAGCCGCCGGTGATGGTGTAGACATTTGGGGCGGGCACACAAAAGTGTGCCAGAGTTGTGCCATACTGGGCTTGCCTTGGGCAGAGGCACTGCTTCTGCTCCCTCTTTGGGCAGAGCCTCCCCCACTGCCTCGACGCACTGAGCTGCTTTGTAAAGCACTAGCAGCACTCCTCTCAGTTGGACAGGAGAAGATGATGGAATTCACCAGTGTGTCGTGGTACTCCCGCAATTTACGCTCCCGGGTCAACGCAGGGATGAGGTTTTGGACGTTGTCCCGGTAGCGAGGATCGAGGAGGGTGAACACCCAATAATCAGGCATGTTGAGAATGTGGTCGATGCGGCGGTCGTTTCTCAGGCACTGCAGCATGAAATCCACCATGTGCTGCAGAGTGCCAACCGGCCCAGAAACGCTGTCCCCTGCTTGAGACATGATCTCTGCCCGCTCGTCATCACCCCACCCTCGCTGTACACACTGACCACTGGACAATTGTGTCGCTCCCTCCTCTGGACGGAGCTCTTCCTCCTCCATTGACTCCTCCTCATCCTCCTCACAAATTGGCCCCTGCGTACCCCTTTGTGAGGAACCACGTGGCGCTGACTCTCCAGAAGCTGATGGAAAAGGTGACTCCTCATCCTCCACCTCTTCCACCACATCATCCCTTAACCCTTGCAAAGTTTGCTGAAGCAGGCAGATAAGGGGGACAGTCATGCTGACTAGTGCATCATCTGCACTTGCCATCCGCGTGGAATAATCAAAAGGACGCAAAACCTGGCAGACGTCCTTCATAGTGGCCCACTCTGTGGTTGTGAAGTCTGATCGGCGCTGACTGCGACTTCTTTGCGCCTGATGCAGCTGGTACTCCATAACTGCTTGCTGCTGCTCACACAACCGCTCCAACATATGTAACGTGGAATTCCACCGGGTAGGTAGGTCACATATGATGCGGTGTTCCGGAAGGCGGAATCGGCGCTGCAGAGCAGCAATGCGGGATCTGGCCAAGCTGGAACGCCGCAAGTGAGCACACTCTAGGCGGACCTTGTGCAGCAGGGCATCAAGATCCGGATAGTCCCTCAGAAAACTCTGCACAACCAAATTGAGCACATGTGCCAGACATGGGATGTGAGTGAGGTTGCCAAGGGCCAAAGCTGCCACCAGATTTCGGCCATTGTCACACACTACCATGCCTGGCTGGAGATTCGCTGGCAGTAACCACACATCGCTCTCCTGCTTGATGGCATTCCAGAGCTCCTGCGCTGTGTGGCTTCGATGCCCCAATGAAACTAGTTTCAAGACGGCCTGCTGACGTTTGGCCACGGCTGTGCTCATGTCGGTCATAGGTAAACGTTCACGGGTCCATGTGGAGGTGGACTGTGACGGATCCTGCAGAGAGGAATCAGAGGAACTGGTGTAAGAGGAGGAGTCGATGCGTACAGACTGGATTCCTGCAATCCTTGGAGTGGGCAGGACACGTCCTGCGCCACTCGCACGATCTGTACCTGGCTCAACAACATTAACCCAATGGGCAGTGAGGGAAACATATCGCCCCTGTCCATGCTGACTGGTCCACGCATCGGTGGTGAGGTGGACCTTGCTACTGACGGCGTTCAGTAGCGCATGTTTTATGTTTGCCTCAACATGCCTGTGCAGGGCAGGGACAGCCTGCCTGCTGAAGTAAAAGCGGCTGGGCACCTTGTACTGTGGGACTGCCAATGCCATCAAGTCACGGAAGCTGTCAGTCTCCACCAGCCTGAACGAGAGCATTTCCAGGGACAACAGTTTGGCAATGCCTGCATTCAGAGCCTGTGCTCGGGGGTGGTTGGCCGAGAATGCCCGCCTTTTCTCCCATGCCTGTACTACCGATGGCTGTAGAGTAGACTGGGAGTGTGAGGATGACTGGGAAGGTGGTGCTGTGGGTGGAATTACACAAGGTCTCTGGGAGGAAGCCAAACCAGCTGTGCGTGAGCTGGAGGAAGAGGCAACACGAGCTGAAGAGGTGGTAGCTGCCGCTGTTGGTTGGCCTACATCTTCAGTGTGTTTCTGTAACTCCACCGCGTGCCTGGTCCGCACATGTTTCCACATATTTGTGGTATTGAGGTTGCTGACATTTTTCCCTCTTTTTACTTTATGATGACACAGCTTGCATTTGACAAAACAAATGTCATCTGCAACTGTGTCAAAAAAGGACCAGGCACTGCAAGTCTTGGGAGCGCCCTTTTTGGCTTTGGAAAGAGACAGGCTCCTAACGGGTGCCAAAGTGGAGGCTACAGGCTCCGCAGTCTTCCCCCTCCCTCTCCCTCTTTGGCCCGTAAGAGGAAGCTCTTCCTCTGAGCTGCTCCCACCACCTTCCTGTTCCTCACGCCACGATGGGTCAAGGACCTCATCATCTCCACTACCCTCTGCCACCAACTGCTCCTCCTGGGTAGTCTCAGCAGCACAGTACGCACGAGAAAGCGGCACCTGAGTTTCATCATCAGATGCGTACTGCGCTGTGGTCACCGGAGGCACTGGCCCACCTGCCTCTTCAGAGTCAGAGAGAAAAAGGTGTTGGGCATCACTGCACACTGCCTCTTCTTCCATTTCTCCAATGCTGCTTGGCTGGCCCCCTGTTTCCAAGCCAAGAGATTCAGAGAACAGAAGTAGAGACGGCTCCTGTCCTGGGCTCTCTGACTGCCTGGCCAATTTGGCAGGTGGTGAAGAGACAGATGGCTGCTCTCCAGTGCTCTGTGCCTGAGAGGATGTGGCACTAACTGAAGTCGATGCCGAGGCGTTAGCTGCCATCCACCCGACAACGGCTTCAATTTGGTCTTCACGCAGCAGCGGTGCACGGCGCTCTCCGACAAAGCTGCGCATGAAGGACTGTTCCCTGCTGAAACTGAGTGACGACGAGTCACCGGCGCCCGCAGCAGGCACAGAATCACCACGTCCTCTCCCTGCTCCTCTCCCTGCTCCGCGCCCACGCCCACGTGCCTTACTCCCTGCCCTCTTCATCTTGGTTGACAGATAAAGATAAGCAGAAAAGTACTAAGGCCTTAGTGTGCTTATTCCTGTAATGCTCCTCCTAACAGGTGTAAGAAACACTAATGTTGTAAATTGTGGACTAAACTTTATTATTTTTCAAATGTGGCCTACACAAGTGTAAGTTGTGTTTGGTGAACTTAACCTTTTTTTTGGTGCAGATCGGGCTACAGAGCTAGTTTAAATCACACGGAGACCGTGCAGACAGCCGTAAACGGCGCTGCAAGGCCAAGAAACCCTCCTCTAGGTTATCCTATATAGTGTTTTTCCACTATTTAGCTGGATACAAGTGGAAAGACACTAATAGGAATTTTTTTTTTCAAATTTTAAACTGGCTGCACTATTTGAAAAAAAGGAAATTGTTTTTCAAGGTATGAGGCAGTAACGCACCCTGAGCTGAATCCAACCGGCTATGGCTGCACACAGACTACAGGGCGAGCTGGGCTCACACGGAGACCGTGCAGACAGCCGTAAACGGCGCTGCAAGGCCAAAAAACCCTCCTCTAGGTTATCCTATATAGTGTTTTTCCACTATTTAGCTGGATACGAGTGGAAAGACACTAATAGGAATTTTTTTTTTCAAATTTTAAACAGGCTGCACTATTTGAAAAAAAGGAAAATTTTTCTCAAGGTATGAGCCAGTAACGAACCCTGAGCTGAATCCAACCGGCTATGGCTGCACACAGACTACAGGGCGAGCTGGGCTCACACGGAGACCGTGCAGACAGCCGTAAACGGCGCTGCAAGGCCAAAAAACCCTCCTCTAGGTTATCCTATATAGTGTTTTTCCACTATTTAGCTGGATACGAGTGGAAAGACACTAATAGGAATTTTTTTTTTCAAATTTTAAACAGGCTGCACTATTTGAAAAAAAGGAAAATTTTTCTCAAGGTATGAGCCAGTAACGAACCCTGAGCTGAATCCAACCGGCTATGGCTGCACACAGACTACAGGGCGAGCTGGGCTCACACGGAGACCGTGCAGACAGCCGTAAACGGCGCTGCAAGGCCAAAAAACCCTCCTCTAGGTTATCCTATATAGTGTTTTTCCACTATTTAGCTGGATACGAGTGGAAAGACACTAATAGGAATTTTTTTTTTCAAATTTTAAACAGGCTGCACTATTTGAAAAAAAGGAAAATTTTTCTCAAGGTATGAGCCAGTAACGAACCCTGAGCTGAATCCAACCGGCTATGGCTGCACACAGACTACAGGGCGAGCTGGGCTCACACGGAGACCGTGCAGACAGCCGTAAACGGCGCTGCAAGGCCCAAAAACCCCCCTCTAGGTTATCCTATGTAGTGTTTTTCCACAATAGAGCTGGAGACTGGTGGAAAAACACTAATAGGAAATTTGAGAAAAAATGTGCAGCAGGCTGCACTAAGAGCAAAAAAGAACAACTGTGTGAGGCAGTGTGAACCCCCCCTGAGCTGAATACAACCGGGTATATGGCTGCACACAGACTACAGAGTGAGCTGCACACACACACACACAGAGACCTTGCAGAACGCTGTTAAAACAGCGCTGCAAGGCAAGAGCAAGGTGAACAGTGAAGAACACACAGCGTTTTGCTAAATTAGCCTTTGGAAAGGAAAATAAAGCAATTAGCTAGCTCAACTGGCCCTCAGTTAGAACACAGCGTCCTGTCCCTAACTGAAATCACAGCAGAGTGAGCGCAAAATGGCGGCAGCGCTTTTTTATAGTGCAGAGTGACATCATTTCAGCAGCCAATCCAAGCCTTGCCAGTACTTACATGCCCACCATGCTAAACAGGATGTGCCCACACTTTCATTCATTCCTCATTGGCTGCTGCGTTCAATTTGAATTCTGGGAACTTCCGATTCCGGTATCCGATACGCGGGAAGTATCGGAATTCAGTATCGGAATTCCGATACCGCAAATATCGGCCGATACCCGATACTTGCGGTATCGGAATGCTCAACACTAGTGGCAAAGCCAAAACATGTTGGAGGACAGCGTGGCCATCCGGTTAAAGCTCAGTCTGCAGTTCCTGAAAAGGGATCCGATGCTCGAAGGAGTGCAGTGTGGCATTTTTTTAAACAACATCCAATTGATCAGCGCAAAGTCATCTGTCAAAAATGTTCAACTACCTTAAGCAGAGGTCAGAATCTGAAAAGTCTCAATACAAGTTGCATGCATAGACTTTTAACCACCATGCATTTGCAAGCCTGGACTAACTACCAAACGTCCCTTAAGGTTGTAGCACCCTCGGCCAATGAGGCTAGTCAGCAACGCTACATCCCTTCCGTCACTGTAAGGCCACCATTTTCCGCACCACCTGCAGTATCTGTGCAGGTTTCTTTGCCAGCCCAAAGCAGTCAGGGTTAGGGAATCACCAGTTTCGTAGTAGGAAACACTGCATCTAGGGCACCGGCGGAAACAATACCGTCTCCAACCGTCTCTCAGTCTGCCATGTCCACCGGCACACCCGCTAGTTCCACGATCTCCAGCTCTCCAGTCCAGCTCACCCTACATGAGCCTCTGGTTAGAAAAAGGAAGTACTTATCCTCGCATCCGCGTACACAGGGTTTGAACGCCCACATAGCTAGACTAATCTCGTTAGAGATGATGCCCTACCGGTTAGTTGAAAGTGAAGCTTTCAAAGCCCTGATGGAGTACGCTGAACCACGCTACGATCTACCCAGTCGACACTTCTTTTCGAGAAAAGCCATCCCAGCCCTCCACCAGCATGTTAAAGAGCGCATCGTTCATGCACTCAGGCAATCTGTGAGTACAAAGGTGCACCTGACAACAGATGCATGGACCAGTAGGCATGGCCAGGGACGTGGCCATCACGGCACACTGGGTGAATGTGGTGGATGCAGGGTCCACAGGTGACATCAATTTCGGGACAGTTGTGCCTAGCCAATGGTCTAGCAAACAGTTGGCTGTAGGCGTTCGCACCCCCTCCTCCTCCTCGTCCTCCTGCAGAAGCGAGAGCTCGTCCACAGACCGCAGTCGCCCAACCACTCCATCCGCAGCTGCCACTGTTGCACACCAGTTGTCCCATTATAGGGCAGCTACTGGCAAGCGTCAGCAGGCTGTAATGGCTATGAAGTGTTTGGGCGACAACAGACACACCGCGGAAGTTCTGTCCGAGTTCTTGCAGAAAGAAACGCAGTCGTGGCTGGGCACAGTAGATCTTGAGGCAGGCAAGGTAGTGAGTGATAACGGAAGGAATTTCATGGCTGTTCTCTCCCTTTCCCAACTGAAACACATTCCTTGCCTGGCTCACACCTTAAACCTGGTGGTGCAGTGCTTCCTCGTCCGTACACTCCAGCCGTATGCAGACCTATCTTTGAACCTTCCCCAGCATCGCCTAATCATAGACGTTGCAACAAGGTGGAACTCAACACTGCACATGCTTCAGAGACTGTGCGAACAGAGGCGGGCTGTTATGTTTTTGTGGGAGGATACACATACACGGGCAGGCAGTAGGATGGCAGACATGGAGTTGTCAGGTGTGCAGTGGTCGAAGATACAAGACATGTGTCAAGTCCTTCAGTGTTTTGAGGAATGCACACGGCTGGTTAGTGCAGACAACGCCATAATAAGCATGAGCATCCCCCTAATGTGTCTGCTGATGCAAAGTTTGACGCACAGAAAGGATCAGGCGTCTGCAGCAGAGGCAGAGGAAAGCCTTGATGACAGTCAGCCATTGTCTGGTCAGGGCAGTGTAAAGGACGAGGTAGCGGGCGAACAGGAGGAGGAGGACGAGGAGGATGATGGGGATGAGTATATTTTTAATGAGGAAGCTTTCCTGGGGCCACTGGAAATTGGTGGCGTGGCAAGGCCGGTTCTGGTTTTTTGAGGGACACAAGTGACGTAGATTTGCCTGAAACCGCCCCTCAACCAATCACAACTGCAGATTTGACAACTGGAAGTTTGGCCCACATGGCGGATTATGCCTTACGTATCCTCAAAAGGGACACACGCATTACTAAAATGATGAACGATGACGATTACTGGTTGGCCTGCCTCCTTGATCCTCGCTATAAAGGCAAATTGCAAAATATTATGCCACATGAGAACTTGGAACTAATATTAGCAACCAAACAATCAACTCTTGTTGACCGTTTGCTTCAGGCATTCCCAGCACACAGCGCCCGTGATCGTTCTCACACGAGCTGCAGGGAGCAGCAGACCAGAAGTGTTAGAGGTGCAGAAATCAGAAGTGGCATTGGACAGAGGGGTTTTCTGACCAGGTTGTGGAGTGATTTTGCTATGACCGCAGACAGGACAGGTACTGCTGCATCAATTCAAAGTGACAGGAGACAACATTTGTCCAGTATGGTTACTAACTATTTTTCATCCCTTATCGATGTTCTCCCTCAACCGTCATTCCCATTTGATTACTGGGCATCAAAATTAGACACCTGGCCAGAATTGGCAGAATATGCATTGCAGGAGCTTGCTTGCCCGGCAGCTAGTGTCCTATCAGAAAGAGTATTCAGTGCTGCAGGTTCAGTATTAACCGAAAAAAGGACTCGTCTGGCTACACAAAATGTTGATGATCTAACCTTCATTAAAATGAACCACAACTGGATTTCGAATTCTTTTGCCCCACCTTGCCCGGCCGACACCTAGCTTTCCTATGAAAAGGTCTTGCCTGTGGACTACTCTGAATGACTTTTCCAATCTCGTAATTTGCAGCAGCTGATTGTCCAGCATACGACATGTTTACACTTCCCTAAATGGCCAAACTCCCCACACGGGGCCGTGGTATCGCCACTTGGCGCAAGCACCCGTGAGAGTGCTGTTTGTCTGAAGAGGTGGGTGTGCCCGCTTTTGGTCGACGACACTGCCACTGGGTCCCTCATAGTACAATTAAGTGTCTCTGGCAGTGGTGGTGCGCACCCAATGTCAGACACACTGTTGTAACATGAGGGGCCCTGGGCCTGTACCGCCGGCCACAAGAGAGTTCCCCCACTCCCAGCTCAAACCATGCTCTACCACTTGCACAATTATCTCTCACAGTTCCACCAATGTTTAGTCTATGCGCTGACATCCTTACATTCCTGCCACTGACAATACCATAGTGTTGACATGTATGATGGTACTTAACATAGTCAGGGGCAGTGTCCTATATTTACCCAAGTAAATACTTTCCGCCAAATTACTAGGTCTGAAAAGACGCAGAGGAGCCCACCCCTGTACCTAATGATTGCACCCTTTTGTGTTTTCGTTTTGTTGTAATGGAGACATTAACATGTATTTATTGTTTGGGACTACTAACAGGCAGACACTCATTACAATCGGCCTCCACTGACAACACCAATGCTGCCTGTGTACCCCTGCAAGAGAATTCCAAGTGTCTACAACCAAAATTTATTATATTAGGCCTACTACGCCTGTCTGCGGTCCCTCCTTCCACTAGGCCTCCACTGACCAGACCACTGCTGCCCGTGTACCCCTGGAACCAATTTTAAAGTGCCTACAGCCCAATTTTATTATGTTAGGCCTTCGAAGCCTGTCTGCGGTCCCTCCTTCCACTAGACCTCCACTGACCAGACCACTGCTGCCGGTGTATCCCTGGAACCAATTTTAATGTGCCTACAGCCAAAATTTATTATATTAGGCCTACTAAGCCTGTCTGCGGTCCATCCTTCCACTAGGCCTCCACTGACCAGACCACTGCTGCCTGTGTACCCCTGGAACCAATTTAATGTGCCTACTGCCCAATTTTATTATGTTAGGCCTTTGAAGCCTGTCTGCGGTCCCTCCTTCCACTAGGCCTCCACTGACCAGACCACTGCTGCCCATGTACCCCTGGAACCAATTTTAAAGTGCCTACAGCCCAATTTTATTATGTTAGGCCTTCGAAGCCTGTCTGCGGTCCCTCCTTCCACTAGGCCTCCACTGACCAGACCACTGCTGCCCGTGTACCCCTGGAACCAATTTTAAAGTGCCTACAGCCCAATTTTATTATGTTAGGCCTTCGAAGCCTGTCTGCGGTCCCTCCTTCCACTAGGCCTCCACTGACCAGACCACTGCTGCCCGTGTACCCCTAGAACCAATTTTAATGTGCCTACAGCCCAATTTTATTATGTTAGGCCTTCGAAGCCTGTCTGCGGTCCCTCCTTCCACTAGGCCTCCACTGACCAGACCACTGCTGCCCATGTACCCCTGGAACCAATATTAAAGTGCCTACAGCCCAATTTTATTATGTTAGGCCTTCGAAGCCTGTCTGCGGTCCCTCCTTACACTTGTCCTCCACTGACCAGACCAATGCTGGCCGTGTACCCCTGGAACCCAGCTGAAAGTGCATGGAGCCTACTTTTTTTCTTTGCTTTATATTTATAAAGCCCAGATGAACTACTCTGTACCACGGTTCAAGCTACCCAGTCGACACTTCTTTTGCTAGAAAAGCCATCCCAGCCCTCCACCGGCATGAAAAAGTCTGCATTGTCATAGCACTCAGGCAATCAAACAGTAGAAAGGTGCACCTGACAAGAGACGCATGGACCAGTAGGCATTTCCACAAAAAGTTACGTGTCCATTACGGCGCACTGGGTTAATGTGTTGGATGCATGGTCCACAGGGGACAGCCTACAAAGTCTGTCTGCGGTCCCTAATTCAAATTGTCCTCTGCTGACCACTGCTGCCCGTGTACCCCTGGAACCAATTTTAATGTGCCTACAGCCCAATTTTATTATGTTAGGCCTTCGAAGCCTGTCTGCGGTCCCTCCTTCCACTAGGCCTCCACTGACCAGACCACTGCGGCCCGTGTATCCCTGAAACCAATTTTAATGTGCCTACAGCCAAAATGTGTTATGTTAGGCCTACTACGCCTGTTTGTGGTCCCTCCTTCCAATACTACTCGACTGACCACACCACTGCTGCCCGTGTACCCCTGGAACCTATTTTTAATTGCATAGAGCATCCTTTTTTAATAGTAGGCGTACAAAGTCTGTCTACGGTCCATAATTGAAATAGTCCTCCACTGACCAGACCAATGCTGCCTGTGTACCCCTGTAACCTTTTTTAAACTGCATTGAGCCACTTTTTTGGTTTAAGGCCTAATAACTAGAGTTGAGCGACCTTGACCTTTTTAGAGTCGAGCCGGGTTTTGCGAAACCCGACTATGTCCAAAGTCGGGTCGAGTGAAATCGGCCGATTATGACGTAAAGTCGGGATCGACCGAAACACGAAACCCAATGCAAGTCAATGGGGCAGCATAGTCGGCAGTGAGTGGGGGCCAGGAAAACACCTAGAGTGGCCATTTTAATGTCAAAACCATCCATTCTTCTTAATGAAGCTTGTCAAGCGTAATTTACCTTATAATAATTGGAAGGCATTTGAAATTGGGGGTCATTTAGCTAAAGTTGTGGGGGGTAGGGCTGGTTCAAGTAATTAGTGGGCCCAGGAAATCTGGACCACGTCACGGCAGTGGAGCAGGGAGAGGTAAGTATTTCAACTTTGCAAGTGCTGTGAACCTGAGCAAGCAGGGGGGGCCCACTCGTTGGCATTGGCACTGGCACAGGGCCCCTCAAAGTACAGCGGTGTGTTTGCACGGCGGGGGCGCCTCCCACCGGCAGCAACACTTTTGCGTACTATGAGAGGCCCTGTGCCAGTGACGTCGCCAACTAGTATTCCTCCCCCCACCTGATGAAGGAACCTGCACTTTCATCTGCACCTTCCTCTTTGTCCCCGTGTAAGGTGGTATGGTATGCGGGAAGAGCAACCTGACTTTCAGCAGGGTCACAATGTTGTTGTGTAGCGTGCACGGGGAATGTTGCGTTATGGGTCAATGTACCAGCAGACTCATCTATCACTGGCTGGGCAATGGGCACGATGAAGTGGAAACACAGATATAGGCCCAAAGAAGAAAGTGGGCTAAATGCAGTTCAAAATTGGTAACACAGGAATAACCAGGGGGCATTGCAGTGGAGGACAACTGGAATGAGAGGCTGACACAGAGAGTAGGGCCAAATCAGTAAGTAGTCGAAATGCAGTTCAAAATTGGCAACCGTAGTAAACAGGCGGCACAGCTTTGTTCAGTGGAGGAGAACAGCAAGGAGTGGCAGACACCGATAGTAGGCCCCAACCCAACTAGTAGGCCAAATGCAGTCTAACATTAACAACTACTTAACGAGAGGCTGAAAATGGTATTTCAGGACAGGAAACCAGGAGAACAGCAAGGAGTGGCAGACACCGATAGTAGGCCCCAAACCAACTAGTACGCCAAATGCAGTTGTTCCATTTAACCACAATTTAATGAGAGCCTGAAGATAGAAGCTCAGGAAAGGCAACCTGGGGAACACCTTGGAGTGTAACACACCATCTCTCTCCACCCCATACCCATTTTGTAGGCCTAATGCTGTGTACTTTTCTACAACTACTAAACGAGAGTCGGAAGACCGAAGCAATGGCAAGGAAACCTGGGGAACACCTTGGAGTGTAACACACCATCTCTCTCCACCCCATACCCAATTTGTAGGCCTAATGCAGCCTACTTTCCGACACCTACTAAACGAGAGCATGAAGATCGAAGCTCAGGAAAGGCAACCTGGGGAACACCTTGGAGTGTAACACACCATCTCTCTCCACCCCATACCCATTTTTTAGGCCTAATGCAGTGTACTTTTCTACAACTACTAAACGAGAGTCGGAAGACCGAAGCAATGGCAAGGAAACCTGGGGAACACCTTGGAGTGTAACACACCATCTCTCTCCACCCCATTCCCCATTTTTTAGGCCTAATGCAGCCTACTTTCCGACACCTACTAAACGAGAGCATGAAGATCGAAGCTCAGGAAAGGCAACCTGGGGAACACCTTGGAGTGTAACACACCATCTCTCTCCACCCCATACCCATTTTGTAGGCCTAATGCTGTGTACTTTTCTACAACTACTAAACGAGAGTCGGAAGACCGAAGCAATGGCAAGGAAACCTGGGGAACACCTTGGAGTGTAACACACCATCTCTCTCCACCCCATACCCAATTTGTAGGCCTAATGCAGCCAACTTTCCGACACCTACTAAACGAGAGCATGAAGATCGAAGCTCAGGAAAGGCAACCTGGGGAACACCTTGGAGTGTAACACACCATCTCTCTCCACCCCATACCCATTTTGTAGGCCTAATGCTGTGTACTTTTCTACAACTACTAAACGAGAGTCGGAAGACCGAAGCAATGGCAAGGAAACCTGGGGAACACCTTGGAGTGTAACACACCATCTCTCTCCACCCCATACCCAATTTGTAGGCCTAATGCAGCCTACTTTCCGACACCTACTAAACGAGAGCATGAAGATCGAAGCTCAGGAACGGCAACCTGGTGAAAACCTTGGAGTGTAACACAACCTGTCTCTACACCCCATACCAAATTTGTAGGCCTAATGCAGCGTAGTTTCCACCAACTACTAAACGAGAGCCGGAAGATCGAAGCTCATGAAAGGCAACCCGGGGAACACCTTGGAGTGTAACACAACCTCTCTCTACACCACGAAAGGGCTGATTCTTAGGAAGGAAGGCTGTTGTAAATAAGCATTGCGCGTCCGAGGGTGATTATATTCTTATTCGGTATCTACTCACCCTCGGACGCGCCATGCTTCTTGATTTGTAATTAATGTTTATTTGCAATGTGCTTTTGACTTACTCAATTATTTTTTTAATTATTGATTTTATTAAATTAATAGTTTAACATCTTATTGGAAATAATTTAAAGGAGACGCGACAGGACAACACTCGGTGGATGCCATATCTGTGTTAACAACTCCAAAAAACTTTCAGTTAACTTCTTGCAGGAGAAAGAAATTGTAGCTGTTGGACCTTTGTAGTACAGTTCCAGATATTTGTTGTGTGTTTGTTTTGATTGTTAAAATGTCTGCATTTGAGATCTCAACACGATCTTATTTTTTATAATCAAATTAATTTTTTAAATATTTTATTAGGTTGGTTCAAGGGGTACACGGGCCGCAGTAGACAGGTCAGTGGAGGCCTAGTGGAAGGAGGGACCGCAGATGCGCCACTGTTTCACCCATACACAATTAGTAGGCCTAATGCAGCGTAGTTTCCAACAGCTACTAAACGAGAGCCGGAAGATCGAAGCTCAGGAAAGGCAACCTGGGGAACACCTTGGAGTGTAACACAACCTCTCTCTACACCACGGAAGGGCTGATTCTTAGGAAGGAAGGCTGTTGTAAATAAGCATTGCGCGTCCGAGGGTGATTATATTCTTATTCGGTATCTACTCACCCTCGGACGCGCCATGCTTCTTGATTTGTAATTAATGTTTATTTGCAATGTGCTTTTGACTTACTCAATTATTTTTTTAATTATTGATTTTATTAAATTAATAGTTTAACATCTTATTGGAAATAATTTAAAGGAGACGCGACAGGACAACACTCGGTGGATGCCATATCTGTGTTAACAACTCCAAAAAACTTTCAGTTAACTTCTTGCAGGAGAAAGAAATTGTAGCTGTTGGACCTTTGTAGTACAGTTCCAGATATTTGTTGTGTGTTTGTTTTGATTGTTAAAATGTCTGCATTTGAGATCTCAACACGATCTTATTTTTTATAATCAAATTAATTTTTTAAATATTTTATTAGGTTGGTTCAAGGGGTACACGGGCCGCAGTAGACAGGTCAGTGGAGGCCTAGTGGAAGGAGGGACCGCAGATGCGCCACTGTTTCACCCATACACAATTAGTAGGCCTAATGCAGCGTAGTTTCCAACAGCTACTAAACGAGAGCCGGAAGATCGAAGCTCAGGAAAGGCAACCTGGGGAACACCTTGGAGTGTAACACAACCTCTCTCTACACCACGGAAGGGCTGATTCTTAGGAAGGAAGGCTGTTGTAAATAAGCATTGCGCGTCCGAGGGTGATTATATTCTTATTCGGTATCTACTCACCCTCGGACGCGCCATGCTTCTTGATTTGTAATTAATGTTTATTTGCAATGTGCTTTTGACTTACTCAATTATTTTTTTAATTATTGATTTTATTAAATTAATAGTTTAACATCTTATTGGAAATAATTTAAAGGAGACGCGACAGGACAACACTCGGTGGATGCCATATCTGTGTTAACAACTCCAAAAAACTTTCAGTTAACTTCTTGCAGGAGAAAGAAATTGTAGCTGTTGGACCTTTGTAGTACAGTTCCAGATATTTGTTGTGTGTTTGTTTTGATTGTTAAAATGTCTGCATTTGAGATCTCAACACGATCTTATTTTTTATAATCAAATTAATTTTTTTTATATTTAATGATGTTGGTTCAAGGGGTACACGGGCAGCAATAGACAGGTCAGTGGAGGCCTAGTGGAAGGAGTGACGGCAGACAGGCATCAAAGGCCTAACATTGGGCTGGCTGTAGGCAAGTTAAAATTGGTTCCAGGGGAACACGGCCATCAGTGGCCTGGTCAGTGTAGTTGTAGTTGAAAGAACGGGACGCAGACAGGCTTCGAAGGCCTAACATAATAACATAGGGCTGGCTGTAGGCAAGTTAAAATTGGTTCCAAGGGAACACGGCCATCAGTGGCCTGGTCAGTGTAGTTGTAGTTGAAAGAACGGGACGCAGACAGGCTTCGAAGGCCTAACATAACAAACTTGGGCTGGCTGTAGGCACTTTTAAATTTGTTCCAGGGGTACATGGGCAGCAGTGTATGGTCAGTGGAAGTCTAGTGGAAGGAGTGACCGCAGACAGGCTTCCAAGGCCTAACATAACAAACTTGGGCTGGCTGTAGGCACTTTTAAATTGGTTACAGGGGTACACGGGCAGCAGTGGTCTGGTCAGTGGAAGTCTAGTGGAAGGAGTGACCGCAGACAGGCTTCCAAGGCCTAACATAACAAACTTGGGCTGGCTGTAGGCACTTTTAAATTGGTTCCAGGGGTACACGGGCAGCAGTGGTCTGGTCTGTGGAAGTCTAGTGGAAGGAGTGACCGCAGACAGGCTTCGAAGGCCTAACATAACAAACTTGGGCTGGCTGTAGGCACTTTTAAATTGGTTCCAGGGGTACACGGGCAGCAGTGGTCTGGTCAGTGGAAGTTTAGTGGAAGGAGTGACCGCAGACAGGCTTCCAAGGCCTAACATAACAAACTTGGGCTGGCTGTAGGCACTTTTAAATTGGTTCCAGGGGTACACGGGCAGCAGTGGTCTGGTCAGTGGAAGTCTAGTGGAAGGAGTGACCGCAGACAGGCTTCCAAGGCCTAACATAACAAACTTGGGCTGGCTGTAGGCACTTTTAAATTGGTTCCAGGGGTACACGGGCAGCAGTGGTCTGGTCTGTGGAAGTCTAGTGGAAGGAGTGACCGCAGACAGGCTTCGAAGGCCTAACATAACAAACTTGGGCTGGCTGTAGGCACTTTTAAATTGGTTCCAGGGGTACACGGGCAGCAGTGGTCTGGTCAGTGGAAGTCTAGTGGAAGGAGTGACCGCAGACAGGCTTCCAAGGCCTAACATAACAAACTTGGGCTGGCTGTAGGCACTTTTAAATTGGTTCCAGGGGTACACGGGCAGCAGTGGTCTGGTCTGTGGAAGTCTAGTGGAAGGAGTGACCGCAGACAGGCTTCGAAGGCCTAACATAACAAACTTGGGCTGGCTGTAGGCACTTTTAAATTGGTTCCAGGGGTACACGGGCAGCAGTGGTCTGGTCAGTGGAAGTCTAGTGGAAGGAGTGACCGCAGACAGGCTTCCAAGGCCTAACATAACAAACTTGGGCTGGCTGTAGGCACTTTTAAATTGGTTCCAGGGGTACACGGGCAGCAGTGGTCTGGTCTGTGGAAGTCTAGTGGAAGGAGTGACCGCAGACAGGCTTCGAAGGCCTAACATAACAAACTTGGGCTGGCTGTAGGCACTTTTAAATTGGTTCCAGGGGTACACGGGCAGCAGTGGTCTGGTCAGTGGAAGTCTAGTGGAAGGAGTGACCGCAGACAGGCTTCCAAGGCCTAACATAACAAACTTGGGCTGGCTGTAGGCACTTTTAAATTGGTTCCAGGGGTACACGGGCAGCAGTGGTCTGGTCAGTGGAAGTCTAGTGGAAGGAGTGACCGCAGACAGGCTTCCAAGGCCTAACATAACAAACTTGGGCTGGCTGTAGGCACTTTTAAATTGGTTCCAGGGGTACACGGGCAGCAGTGGTCTGGTCAGTGGAAGTCTAGTGGAAGGAGTGACCGCAGACAGGCTTCGAAGGCCTAACATAACAAACTTGGGCTGGCTGTAGGCACTTTTAAATTGGTTGCAGGGGTACACGGGCAGCAGTGGTCTGGTCAGTGGAAGTCTAGTGGAAGGAGTGACCGCAGACAGGCTTCGAAGGCCTAACATAACAAAATTGGGCTGGCTGTAGGCACTTTAAATTGGTTCCAGGGGTACATGGGCAGCAGTGTATGGTCAGTGGAAGTCTAGTGGAAGGAGTGACGGCAGACAGTCTTCGAAGGCCTAACATAACAAAATTGGGCTGACTGTAGGCACTTTTAAATTGGTTCCAGGGTAACACGGCCAGCAGTGGCCTGGTCAGTGTAGTAGTTGTAGAAAGAAGGGACCGCAGACAGGCTTCGAAGGCCTAACATAACAAAAATGTCAAAACAATGGTATTGTCAGTGCCAGGCATTGAAGGATGTCAGCGCCTAGACTACACATTGGTGAAGCTGTGAGAGATAATTTTGCTAGTGGTAGAGCACTGTTTGAGCTGGGGGGGGGAACTGTCTTGTGGCCGGCGGTACAGGCACAGGGCCCCTCATATTACAATGGTGTGTCTGACGTTGGGTGCGCACCACCACCGCCAGAGACACTTTATTGTACTATGAGGGACCCAGTGGCAGTGCCGTCGACCAAAAGCGGCCACACCCACCTCTTCAGACAAACAGCACTCTCAAGGGTCCAAGCGCAAAGTGGCGATAGCACGGCCCCGTGTGGGGAGTTTGGCCATTTCGTGAGGTGGAAACATGTCGTATGCTGGACAATCAGGTGAAGAAAATTACGAGATTGGAAAAGTCATTCAGAATAGTCCACAGGCAAGACCTTTTCATAGGAAAGCTAGGTGTCAGCCGGGCAGGGTGGGGCAAAAGATTTTGAAATCCAGTTGTGGTTCATTTTAATGAAGGTTAGATCATCTACATTTTGGGTAGCCAGACGAGTCCTTTTTTCTGTTAGTATTGAACCTGCAGCACTGAATACTCTTTCTGATAGGACACTAGCTGCCGGGCAAGCAAGCTCCTGCAATGCATATTCTGCCAATTCTGGCCAGGTGTCTAATTTGGATGCCCAGTAATCAAATGGGAATGACGGTTGAGGGAGAACGTCGATAAGGGATGAAAAATAGTTTGTAACCATACTGGACAAATGTTGTCTCCTGTCACTTTGAATTGATGCTGCAGTACCTGTCCTGTCTGCGGTCATAGAAAAATCACTCCACAACCTGGTCAGAAAACCCCTCTGGCCAACGCCACTTCTGATTTCTGCCCCTCTAACACCTCTGGTCTGCTGGCCCCTGGAGCTCGTGTGAGAACGATCACGGGCGCTGTGTGCAGGGAATGCCAGAAGCAAACGGTCAACAAGAGTTGATTGTTTTGTTGCTAATATTAGTTCCAAGTTCTCATGTGGCATAATATTTTGCAATTTGCCTTTATAGCGAGGATCAAGGAGGCAGGCCAACCAGTAATCGTCATCGTTCATCATTTTTGTAATGCGTGTGTCCCTTTTGAGGATACGCAAGGCATAATCCGCCATGTGGGCCAAAGTTCCCGTTGTCAAATCTGCGGTTGTGCTTGGTTGAGGGGCAGTTGCAGGCAAATCTACGTCACTTGTGTCCCTCAAAAAACCAGAACCCGGCCTTGCCACGCCACCAATTTCCCGTGCCCCCGGGAAAGCTTCCTCATTAAAAATATACTCATCCCCATCATCCTCCTCATCCTCCACCTCCTCTTCGCCCGGTACCTCGTCATGTACACTGCCCTGACCAGACAATCGCTGACTGTCATCAAGGCTTTCCTCTTCCTCTGGTGCAGACGCCTGATCCTTTATGTGCGTCAAACTTTGCATCAGCAGACGCATTAGGGGGATGCTCATGCTTATTATGGCGTTGTCTGCACTAACCAGCCGTGTGCATTCCTCAAAACACTGAAGGACTTGACACATGTCTTGAATCTTCGACCACTGCACACCTGACAACTCCATGTCTGCCATCCTACTGCCTGCCCGTGTATGTGTATCCTCCCACAAAAACATAACAGCCCGCCTCTGTTCGCACAGTCTCTGAAGCATGTGCAGTGTTGAGTTCCACCTTGTTGCAACGTCTATGATTAGGCGATGCTGGGGAAGGTTCAAAGAACGCTGATAGGTCTGCATACGGCTGGAGTGTACAGGCGAACGGCGGATATGTGCGCAAAGTCCACGCACTTTGAGGAGCAGGTCGGATAACCCCGGATAACTTTTCAGGAAGCACTGCACCACCAGGTTTAAGGTGTGAGCCAGGCAAGGAATGTGTTTCAGTTGGGAAAGGGAGATGGCAGCCATGAAATTCCTTCCGTTATCACTCACTACCTTGCCTGCCTCAAGATCTACAGTGCCCAGCCACGACTGCGTTTCTTGCTGCAAGAACTCGGACAGAACTTCCGCGGTGTGTCTATTGTCGCCCAAACACTTCATAGCCAATACAGCCTGCTGACGTATGCCAGTAGCTGCCCCATAATGGGAGACCTGGTGTGCAACAGTGGCAGGTGCGGATGGAGTGTTTGTGCGACTGCGGTCTGTGGACGAGCTCTTGCTTCTGCAGGAGGACGAGGAGGAGGAGGAGGAGGAGGGGGTGCGAACGGCTACAGACAACTGTTTACTAGACCGTGGGCTAGGCAGAACTGTCCCAAACTTGCTGTCCCCTGTGGACCCTGAATCCACCACATTTACCCAGTGTGCCGTGATGGACACGTAACGTCCCTGGCCATGCCTACTGGTCCATGCATCTGTTGTCAGGTGCACCTTTGTGCTCACAGATTGCCTGAGTGCATGGACGATGCGCTCTTTAACATGCTGGTGGAGGGCTGGGATGGCTTTTCTGGAAAAAAAGTGTCGACTGGGTAGCTCGTAGCGTGGTACAGCGTAGTCCATCAGGTCTTTGAAAGCTTCGCTTTCAACTAACCGGTAGGGCATCATCTCTAACGAGATTAGTCTAGCTATGTGGGCGTTCAAACCCTGTGTACGCGGATGCGAGGCTAAGTATTTCCTTTTTCTAACCATAGTCTCATGTAGGGTGAGCTGGACTGGAGAGCTGGAGATCGTGGAACTAGCGGGGGTGCCGGTGGACATGGCAGACTGAGAGACGGTGGGAGATGGTATTGTTGCCGCCGGTGCCCTAGATGCAGTGTTTCCTACTACGAAACTGGTGATTCCCTGACCCTGACTGCTTTGGCCTGGCAAAGATACCTGCACAGATACAGCAGGTGGTGCGCTAAATGGTGGTCCTACACTGCCGGAAGGGATGTTGCGTTGATGACTAGCTTCATTGGCCGAGGGTGCAACAACCTTAAGGGACGTTTGGTAGTTAGTCCAAGCTTTCAAATGCATGGTGGTTAAATGTCTATGCATGCAACTAGTATTGAGACTTTTCAGATTCTGACCTCTGCTTAAGGAAGTAGAACATTTTTGACAGATGACTTTGCGCTGATCAATTGGATGTTGTTTAAAAAAATGCCAGACTGCACTCTTTCTAGCATCGGATACCTTTTCAGGCATTGCAGACTGAGCTTTAACCGGATGGCCACGCTGTCCTCCACCAGGTTTTGGCTTTGCCACGCGTTTTGGGCAAGATACGGGCCCGGCAGATGGAACCTGTGGCGATGTTGATGCCTGCTGCGGCCCCTCCTCCTCCTCTGCTTCAGAACTGCTGCCGCCTGCACCCTGTTCCCCCAATGGCTGCCAATCGGGGTCAAGAACTGGGTCATCTAATAACTCTTCTTGTACCTCCTGCGCAACTTCGTCTGTGTCACCGTGTCGTTCGGTGGTATAGCGTTCGTGATGGGGCAACATAGTCTCATCAGGGTCTGATTCTTGATCAGCACCCTGCGAGGGCAATGTTGTGGTCTGAGTCAAAGGACCAGCATAGTAGTCTGGCTGTGGCTGTGCGTCAGTGCACTCCATGTCAGATTCAATTTGTAATGGGCATGGACTGTTAACTGCTTCACTTTCTAAGCCAGGGACGGTATGTGTAAAGAGCTCCATGGAGTAACCCGTTGTGTCGCCTGCTGCATTCTTCTCTGTTGTTGTTTTTGCTGAAGAGGACAAGGAAGTGACTTGTCCCTGACCGTGAACATCCACTAACGACGCGCTGCTTTTACTTTTACCAGTTTCACGAGAGGAGGCAAAAGAGCTAGAGGCTGAGTCAGCAAGATAAGCCAAAACTTGCTCTTGCTGCTCCGGCTTTAAAAGCGGTTTTCCTAATCCCAGAAAAGGGAGCGTTCGAGGCCTTGTGTAGCCGGACGACGAACCTGGCTCCACAGCTCCAGACTTAGGTGCAATATTTTTTTCCCCACGACCACCTGATGCTCCACCACTACCACTACCCTCATTACCAGCTGACAATGAACGCCCCCGGCCACGACCTCTTCCACTAGACTTCCTCATTGTTTTAAAAACGTAACCAAACTAACGTTATTTGTTGCAGTCACACAACTTACACGGTGAGCTATAACTTCAGTATGATTTAGCTACCCCTTTACAGGTTGGTGAGACCACAGCGAAAATCAGGCCCAATGTTACACACTCTTTTTTTGGTGGCTGCAAATTAGAGAGATGCCCCACACGCAGGACTGTCACTGAAGCACAAATGTTAATATTAATGTCACACTATTATTTTTTTTTTATTTTTATTTTTTTCAGGAACACTTTAGAAACCCCCCCAAAAAAAAAAAATAGATTTTTGCAGGGAGAATTTAGAAAACAAATGTAACAAACTATATGCTTTCTATGGGCCACTGAGTGAGAGATGACGCACACAGGAATCAGGAGTGGCACACAAGCCCAGAGGCCAATATTTTTCTACCAATGATTGATGGAGTTATTTTCTCTGGTAGATTTTGGAACCCAAATCAAGGAAAAAAAATATAGGCTTTCTATGGACCACAATTGGAGAGAGAGAGAGAGAGAGAGAGAGAGAGATGGCACACCCAGGAGTCAAGACTGGCACACAAGCAGAAAGGCCAATATTAATCTCCCACTGTTTTTTTTGTTTGTTTTTTTTTTTTTTTTTCAGGGAGACTTTAGAAAAAAAAATAATAAAAAAAATATGATTTTATCAGGAAGAATTTAGAAACCAAATAAAATAAAATGATTTTTTCAGGGAGAATTTATAAAAAAAATAAAAACAAAAATAGGCGTTCTATGGCCCACTGACTAAGAGATGACGCACACAGGAGTCAGGAGTGGCACACAAGCCCAGAGGCCAATATTTTTCTACCAATGATTGATGTAGTTATTTTCTCTGGTAGATTTTGGAACCCAAATCAAGGAAAAAAAATATAGGCTTTCTATGGACCACAATTGGAGAGAGAGAGAGAGAGAGAGATGGCACACCCAGGAGTCAAGACTGGCACACAAGCAGAAAGGCCAATATTAATCTCCCACTGTTTTTTTTGTTTGTTTTTTTTTTTTTTTTTTCAGGGAGACTTTAGAAAAAAAAATAATAAAAAAAATATGATTTTATCAGGAAGAATTTAGAAACCAAATAAAATAAAATGATTTTTTCAGGGAGAATTTATAAAACAAATAAAAACAAAAATAGGCGTTCTATGGCCCACTGACTGAGAGAGAGAGAGAGATGGAACGCTTAGTACTGGCACACAAGCCCAAAGGGCAATATTAATCTCCCTTTTTTTTTCCAGGGAGAATTTCTAAAACCCAAAAAAAAAAAAAAATAGGCTTTCTATGGCCCACTATTTGTGAGAGAGATGGGACGCTCAGGACTGGCACAGATGGCACGCTCAGGACTGGCACAGAAGCCCAGAGGCCAATATTAATCTCCCTTTTTTTCTGGGAGAATTTATAAAACCAAAAAAATATTTAAATAGGCTTTCTATGGCCCACTATTTGTGAGAGAGATGGCACGCTCAGGACTGGCACAGATGGCACGCTCACAACTGGCACACAAGCCCAGAGGCCAATATTAATCTCCCTTTTTTCAGGGAAAATTTATAAAACCAAAAAAAAAATTAAATAGGCTTTCTATGGCCCACTATTTGTGAGAGAGATGGCACGCTCAGGACTGGCACAGATGGCACGCTCACAACTGGCACACAAGCCCAGAGGCCAATATTAATCTCCCTTTTTTCAGGGAAAATTTATAAAACAAAAAAAAAAATTAAATAGGCTTTCTATGGCCCACTATTTGTGAGAGAGATGGCACGCTCAGGACTGGCACAGATGGCACGCTCACAACTGGCACACAAGCCCAGAGGCCAATATTAATCTCCCTTTTTTTCAGGGAGAATTTATAAAACCAAAAAAAAAATTAAATAGGCTTTCTATGGCCCACTATTTGTGAGAGAGATGGCACGCTCAGGGCTGGCACAGATGGCACGCTCAGGACTGGCACACAAGCCCAGAGGCCAATATTAATCTCCCTTTTTTTCAGGGAGAATTTATAAAACCCAAAAAAAAATAAAATAGGCTTTCTATGGCCCACTATTTGTGAGAGAGATGGCACACTCAGGACTGGCACACAAGCCCAAAGGCCAATATTAATCTCCCACTGTATTTTTATCAGGGAGAATTTATACACCCCACAAAAAAAAATACAGAAAAATGAAAAGGCTTTCTATGGCCCACTATGTGAGAGAGATGGCACACACAGGGATGGCACTCTAGCAGAAATGCCAAATTGCCAATCTTAATCTCCCACCAAAAAAAAAAAAAAAAAAAAAACAGGGAATGTCCTACAATTACTATCTCCCTGCCTGCAGTAATCTCAGCCAGGTATGGCAGGCAGCTACTATCTCCCTGCCTGCAGTAATCTCAGCCAGGTATGGCAGGCAGCAATAAGGAGTGGACTGATGCACAAATGAAATAAAAAGTGTGGACAAACAAAAAAGATAGCTGTGCAGAAAGGAAGGAACAAGAGGATTTGTGCTTTGAAAAAAGCAGTTGGTTTGCACAGCGGCGTACACACAGCAATGCAGCTATCAGGGAGCCTTCTAGGGCAGCCCAATGAGCTACAGCGCTGAGGGGAAAAAAAAAAAAAAAAAAACTTCCACTGTCCCTGCACACCGAGGGTGGTGTTGGACAGTGCAAATCGCTGCAGCACAAGCGGTTTTGTGGTTAATGGACCCTGCCTAACGCTATCCCTGCTTCTGACAAAGCGGCAGCAACCTCTCCCTAAGCTCAGATCAGCAGCAGTAAGATGGCGGTCGGCGGGAACGCCTCTTTATAGCCCCTGTGACGTCGCAGACAGCAAGCCAATCACTGCAATGCCCTTCTCTAAGATGGTGGGGACCAGGACCTATGTCATCACGCTGCCCACACTCTGCGTTTACCTTCATTGGCTGAGAAATGGCGCTTTTCGCGTCATTGAAACGCGACTTTGGCGCGAAAGTCGCGTACCGCATGGCCGACCCCGCACAGGGGTCGGATCGGGTTTCATGAAACCCCGACTTAGCCAAAAGTCGGCGACTTTTGAAAATGTTCGACCCGTTTCGCTCAACCCTACTAATAACTGTGTCTGTCTGCGCCACTCAATACAGCTGTCCTCCTTTCAAAAAAGCTGAGCGTCAATAGTCTGGTTTTCAGCCTCTAGGAATTGGAAAACTGCATTGGGGCTACTACTTCGGTAGGGCCTACTAACGGTGTGTGCCGCTCCAAGGTGTTCTCCAGGTTTCCTCTCCATTGCTTCAATCTTCATGCTCGTGTTTAGTAGTTGTTGAAACAACACTGCATTAGGCCTACTAGTTGGGTCTGGGGTGTAGAGACGGTGTGTTCCACTCCAAGGTGTTCCCCAGGTTTCCTCGCCATTGCTTCGATCTTCCGACTCTCGTTTAGTAGTTGTTGAAAACTACACTGCATTAGGCCTACAAATTGGGTATGGGGTGTAGAGACGGTGTGTTCAACTCCAAGGTGTTCCCCAGGTTTCCTCACCATTGCTTCGATCTTCCGACTCTCGTTTAGTAGTTGTTGAAAACTACACTGCATTAGGCCTACAAATTGGGTATGGGGTGTAGAGACGGTGTGTTCAACTCCAAGGTGTTCCCCAGGTTTCCTCGCCATTGCTTCGATCTTCCGACTCTCGTTTAGTAGTTGTTGAAAACTACACTGCATTAGGCCTACAAATTGGGTATGGGGTGTAGAGACGGTGTGTTCCACTCCAAGGTGTTCCCCAGGTTTCCTCACCATTGCTTCGATCTTCCGACTCTCGTTTAGTAGTTGTTGAAAACTACACTGCATTAGGCCTACAAATTGGGTATGGAGTGTAGAGACGGTGTGTTCAACTCCAAGGTTTTCCCCAGGTTTCGTCTCCATTGCTTCGATCTTCTGGCTCTTCTGAAGTAGTTGTTGAAAACCACACTGCATTAGGCCTACTAGTTGGGTTGGGGCCTTCTATCTGTGTCTGCCGCTCCTTGCTGTTCTACTACTGTGAACAAAGCTGTGCCGCCGGTTTACTACTGTTGCCAATTTTGAACTGCATTTAGAATACTTACTGATTTGGGCCTACTCTCTGTGTCAGCCTCTCATTCCAGTTGTCCTCCACTGAACAAAACAATGCCCCCTGGTTAGTCCTGTTACCAATTTTGAACTGCATTTAGCCCACTTTATTCTTTGGGCCCATATCTGTTTCCCCCTCATCCTGCCCATTGCCCAGCCAGTGATAGATGAGTCTGCTGGTACATTGACCCATAACGCAACATTTCCCGTGCACGCTACACTGCAAGATTGTGACCCTGCTGAAAGTCAGGTCCCCCTTCCCGCATACCATACCACCTTACACGGGGACAAAGAGGAAGGTGCAGATGAAGGTGCAGGCTCCTTCATCAGGTGAGGGGAGGAATACTCGTTGGCGACGTCACTGGCACAGGGCCCCTCATAGTACGCAAAAGTGTTGCTGCCGGTGAGAGGCGCCCCCGCCGTGCAAACACACCGCTGTACTTTGAGGGGCCCTGTGCCAGTGCCAATGCCAACGAATGGGCCCCCCCTGCTTGCTCAGGATCACAGCACTTGCAAAGTTGAAATACTTACCTCACCTGCTCCACTGCCGTGACGTGGTCCAGATTTCCTGGGCCCACTAAATACTTGAACCAGCCCTACCCCCCACAACTTTAGCCAAATGACCCCCAATTTCCAATGCCTTACTATTATTATAAGGTAAATTAAGATTGACAAGCTTCAGTAACAAGAATGTATGTTTTTGCCATTAAAATGGGCACTGTACATGTTTTCCTGGCCTCCACTCACTGCCGACTATGCTCCCCCATTGACTTGCATTGGTGTTGTGAATTCTGTTGTCGAGCTCCCTCCTGTGGTCATGGATGGTACTTCGGCTGGTTCTGTCCATGGACTTCCTCTGGTGGCTGTGGGTGTTTCTGAGTTTCCTTCTACAGGTGACAAGGTTAATTCGTTAGCGGGCTGCTGTATTTAACTCCACTTATAGCTTTGCTCTACGCCACCTGTCAATGTTGTTCTATTGGTCTAGTTTGCTCCTGGATCGCTCTGGGCCCACTAATTACTTGAACCAGCCCTACCCCCCACAACTTTAGCCAAATGACCCCCCAATTTCAAATGCCTTACAATTGTTATAAGCTAAATTACGATTGACAAGCTTCAGTAGCAAGAATGGATGTATTTCCCAATACAATGGGCTCTGTACATGTTTTCCTGGCCTCTACTCACTGCCGACTATGCTCCCCCATTGACTTGCATTGGGTTTCGTGTTTCAGTCGACCCTGACTTTTCGCGATAATCGGCCGATTCCACTCGACTCGACTTTTGAGATAGTCGGGTTTTGCGAAACCCGGCTCGACTCCAAAAAGTTCAAGGTCGCTCAACTCTAGTGATGACAGATATAGAGATGATAGAGATAGAGATGATGGAGCTAGAGAAAGAGCTAGAGATGAAAGAGATGGAGATAGAGATAGAGAGATAATGGAGATGATAGAGAGATAAGAAATAGAGATGATAGATATGATAGAGACAGATGATAAAGCCAGAAATGATAGAGATAGAGATAGAGATAGAGACGATAGAGATAAAGATAGCGATGATAGAGATAGAGATAATAGAGGTGATAGAGAGATAAGAGATAGAGATGATAAATATGATAGAGTTAGAGACGATAGAGATAGAGATTTTAGAGATAGTTATGATAGAGATAGAGATGATAGAGCCAGAGATGATAGAGCTGGATAAAGAGATGATAGATCTAGAGCTGGAAATGATAGAGATAGAGATGATAGAGCCAGAGATGATAGAGCTGGATAAAGAGATGATAGATCTAGAGCTGGAGATGATAGAGATAGAGATGATAGAGCTGGAGATAAAGATAATAGAGCTAAAAATAAAGATGATAGAGCCAGAGATGTTAGAGCTAGAGAAAGAGCTAGAGATGATAGAGATGGAGATAGAGATAGAGAGATAATGGAGATGATAGAGAGACAAGAAATAGAGATTATAGATATGATAGAGATAGAGATGATAGAGACAGATGATAGAGCCAGAAATGATAAAGATAGAGCTAGAGACGATAGAGATAAAGATAGCGATGATAGAGATCGAGAGGTAATAGAGATGATAGAGACATAAGAGATAGAGATGATGAATATGATAGAGACATAGAGATGATAAAGATAGTAATGATAGAGATAGAGATGATAGAGCTAGAGATGATAGAGCTGCAGATGATAGAGCTGGAGAAGATAGAGCCAGAGATGATAGAGCTAGAGATAGTAATGAAAGCTCTAAAGCTGGAGATGATAGAGCTAGAGATGATAGAGCTAGAGATGATAGTGATAGTGATGATAGAGCTAGAGATTATAGAGCTAGAGATGATAGAGCCAGAGATGATAGCGCTAGAGCTGGAGATGATAGAGATAGAGATTATAGAGATAGAGATAATAGAGATAGTAATAATAAAGAAAGAGAAGATAGAGCTAGAGATTATGGAGCTAGAGATGATAGAGCCAGAGATGATAGAGCTGGAGATAAAGATGATAGAGCTGGAGATAAAGATGGTAGAGCCGGAGATGCTGGAGATAATATAGCTAGAGATGATAGAGCTGGAGATTATAGAGCCAGAGATAGCGATGATAGCTCTAGAGCTGGAGATGATAGAGATAGAGATGATAAAACCAGAGCAGGAGATGATAGAGATAGAGATGATAGAGCCAGAGATGACAGAGCTGAAGATAAAGATGATAGCGCTAAAAATAAAGACAATAGAGCCAGAGATGCTAGTATGATAGAGCTAGAGATGATAGAGCTGGAGATGATAGAGCTTGAGATGATAGAGCCTGAGATGATAGAGATAGAGATGATAGCAATAGTGATGATAGCGCTAGAGATTATAGAGCTAGAGATTATAGAGCCAGAGATGATAGAGCTGGAGATAAAGATGATAGAGCCAGTGATGCTGGAGATGATAGAGCTGGAGATGATAGAGCCAGAGATGATAGAGCTAGAGATTATAGAGCCAGAGATGATAGAGCCAGAGATGATAGAGCCAGAGATAGCGATGATAGCGCTAGAGCTGGAGATGATAGAGATAGAGATGATAGAGAGAGATAATAAAGAAAGAGAAGATAGAGGATAGATATATAGAGATTATAGAAATGATAGAGCCAGAGCAGGAGATGATAGAGATAGAGATGATAGATCCAGAGATGATAGAGCTGAAGATAAAGACGATAGAGCCAGAGATGCTAGAGACGATAGATCTGGAGATGATAGAGCCAGAGATGATAGAGCCAGAGATAAAGATGATAGAGCTGGGGATAAAGATGATAGAGCCAGAGATGCTGGAGATGATAGAGCCAGAGATGATAGAGCCAGAGATGATAGAGCTAGAGATGATAGAGCTAGAGATGATAGAGCCAGAGATAAAGATGATAGAGCTGGAGATAAAGATGATAGAGCCAGAGATGCTGGAGATGATAGAGCTAGAGATGATAGAGCCGGAGATGATAGAGATAGAGATGATAGAGATAATAAAGAAAGAGAAGATAGAGGATAGATAGAGATTATAGAGATGATAGAGCCACAGCAGGAGATGATAGACCTAGAGCTGGAGATGATAGAGCCAGATATGATAGAGCTGGATAAAGATGATAGAGCTAAGAATAAAGACGATAGAGCCAGAGATGATAGAGCCAGAGATGAGAGAGCTAGAGATAGGGATGAAAGCGCTAGAGCTGGAGATGAAAGAGATAGAGATGATAGCTATAGTGATGATAGAGCCACAGATGATAGAGTTGGATAAAGAGATGATAGATCTAAAGCAGGAGATGATAGAGCCAGAGATGATAGCAGGAGATGATAGAGCCAGAGATGATAGAGCCGGAGATAAATATGATAGAGCTGGAGATGATAGAGCTAGAGATAGCGATGATAGCGCTAGAGCTGGAGATGATAGAGATAGAGATGATATAGCTAGAGATGATAGAGCTGGAGATAAAGATGATAGAGCTGGAGCTGGAGAAAGAGAAGATAGAGGATAGAGATTATAGAGATAATAAAGAAAGAGAAGATAGAGGATAGAGATTATAGAGATGATAGAGATAGAGATGATAGAGCCAGAGCAGGAGATGATAGACCTAGAGCTGGAGATGATAGAGCCAGAG
This sequence comes from Ranitomeya imitator, assembly GCF_032444005.1. Classification (NCBI taxonomy): domain Eukaryota; kingdom Metazoa; phylum Chordata; class Amphibia; order Anura; family Dendrobatidae; genus Ranitomeya; species Ranitomeya imitator. The sequence continues at coordinate 211,902,249 of NC_091285.1, read as the reverse complement.
ATGATAGAGCCAGAGATGATAGAGCCAGATATGATAGAGCCAGATATGATAGAGCCAGATATGATAGAGCCAGAGATGATAGAGCCAAAAATAAATACGATAGAGCCAGAGATGCTAGAGATGATAGAGCCGGAGATGATAGAGCCAGAGATGATAGAGCTAGAGATGATAAAGCTAGAGATGTTAGAGAAAGAGAGAGATGATAGAGCTGGAGATAGAGCTATAGAGTAGAGATACAGCTATAGATGATAGAGATGATAAATATAGAGATGAAAGAGATATAGAGATGATAGAGACAGGTGATAGATAATGATGATAGAGATAGAGATGATAGAGCTATATCAGGAGATGATACAGATAGAGCTAGATATGGTAGAGCCAGAGATAGAGATGATAGAGCTGTAGATAGAGATGATAGAGATGATAAAGCTAGAGATAAAAGAGCTAGAGATGCTAGAGCTACATATAGAGCTGGAGATGATAGAGCTAGAGATGAAAGGGCTAGAGCTGGAGATAGAGATGACAGAGATAGAGATGATAGAAGGCTGGAGATAAAATAGAGATGATAGAGAAATAAGAGATAGAGATGGATATAAAAATGATAGAGATAGTGATGATAGAGATAAAGATGACAGAGCTATAGTTAATAGAGATAGAGATGATAGTTCGAGAGATGATAGAGTGAGAGATGTTAGAGCTGGATATAGAGATGATAGAGCTAGAAATGATAGATCTAGAGATGATAGATCTAGAGATGATAAAGATAGTGATAGATTTAGATGTGGTACAGCTATAGATGGTAGTGATAGAGCCAGAGATGATAGAGCTCAAGATAAAGATGATAGAGCTATAGTTAATAGAGATAGAGATGATAGATCTAGAGATGATAGAGTGAGAGATGTAAGAGATAGAGATAGAGATAATACAGCTAGAGAGGATAGAGATACAGCTAGAGATTGAGATAGTGATGATAGAGATGGAGATGATGGAGCTAGATATAGAGATGATAGAGTTAAGGTACCTTCACACTAAACAATATCGCTAGCGATCCGTGACGTTGCAGCATCCTGGCTAGCGATATCGTTCAGTGTGACACGCAGCAGCGATCAGGATCCTGCTGTGATGTCGTTGGTCGGGGCTAGAAGGCCAGAACTTTATTTGGTCGCTGGCTCTCCCGCTGACATCGCTGAATTGGCGTGTGTGACTTACCTTCCGCTGTCTGTCCCCCGGCGCTGTGCTTCTCTGTACTCACTGAGCACAGCGGCCGGAAAGCACAGCGGTGACGTCACCGCTCTGCTTTCCGGCCGCTGTGCTCACAGCCAGTACAGAGAAGCACAGCGCCGGGGGACAGACAGCGGAAGGTAAGTATGAAGCGTTTTTTTTTTTTACTTTTAGGATGGTAACCAGGGTATACATCGGGTTACTAAGCGCGGCCCTGCGATTAGTAACCCGATGTTTACCCTGGTTACCAGGGGACCTCGGCATCGTTGGTCGCTGGAGAGCTGTCTGTCTGACAGCTCTCCAGCGACCAAACAGCGACGCTGCAGCGATCCGGATCGTTGTCGGTATCGCTGCAGCGTTGTTTAGTGTGAAGGTACCTTTAGAGCTGGAGGTGATAGCGATAGAGCTAGAGATTATAGAGCAAGAGATAGAGATGATAAAGCTGGATATAGAGATGATAGAGCTAGAGACAAAAGTGGAGATTTTAGACATGACAGAGATGGAGATGATAGAGAGCTACAGATATAGAGATGATAGAGAGACAAGAGAAAGAGATTGTCACAGGGTCCTTCTCCGATACCACACAATCAACAGAGCAAGAAAATAGTGAACAATTCCAAAAGCTTTATTTAGGCAAAAACACGAAAGGTCCATATACGATCCACCACACAAGGGATAAGATAATCCAGAAGCCGAATGCAGTTCAGTAACCGGATAAATGTCCAAGGAGATCAGAGCCCAATAATCCAGCAGACAGAGGATAAAATGGGTCCATATGCTTCCCCTTCTCTCTGATGTGCTGTGTTCACAACATCAGTGCACACAAGACTGATTTCTCAGCTAATGTCCTCCCCAGCCCCCTCCTTATATCCAGGCATAGTCAGACAGGTTGGGGTGGTTTTCAGGGTCTCAGACCTGACAAAGGTGCCTCGGGGAATAAGGCACTAAAGGGGGTCATTGCTTCAACAAGCTAGTTCAATATGTCATTAGCATATTAGCAAACAACATTATTCACTGACCCTGTGGAGAGATAATAGTACAGGACTGGAGGGGCTGATATCAGATGTCAAATAACTCATCCTACAAGTGAACACAATGATAACCAGTAAAATATAAATATACACAAAATGATATCCACATAACATATCGCACCATCACAGAGATGATAGAGATGGATATAGAGATGATAGAGATAGTGATAGAGAAAGTGATGACAGAGCTAGACATGATAGAGTCAGAGATCATAGAGCTACAGATAGAGATGATAGAGCAAGAGCTGGAGATGATAGAGCTAGTGATGAGAGAGCTAGTGATGATAGAGATGATATAGAGATGATAGAGATAGAAATGCTAAAGTTAGGTAGAGATTATAGAGATAGAGATGATACAGAGATGATAGAGATAGAACTGGAGTTGATAGATAAAGAGATATAGGTGGTAGAGATAGTGATGATTAAGATAGAGATGATAGAGCTAGAGTTGATATATATAGAGCTGAATATAATAGAGATAGAGATAGAGATCATAGAGCTAGCGATAGAACTGGAGATGATAGAGCTAGAGAAAGAGGTGTAGATGATGGAGCATTGGCCCTATGACAGAGCTAGAGATTATAGAGCTAGAGATGATTTAGAAAAATATTGAGATAGAGAGATAATATAAATGATAGAGAGATAAGAGATAGAGATGATAGATATGATAAAGATAGAGATGATAGAGACAGATGATAGAGCTAGAAATGATAGAGATAGAGCTAGAGATGATAGATATAAAGACAGAGATGATAGAGATCAAGAGGTAATAGAGATGATAGAGACATAAGAGATAGAGATGATGAATATGATAGTCACGATATAGATATAGAGATGATAGAGATATTGATGACAGAGAGATATAGATGATAGAGCTAGATATAGATGATAGAGACAGAGATGATAGAGATGGAGTTGATAGAGAAAGTGATAGAGCTAGAGCTGGAGACGATGAAGCTAGAGATAGAGCTGGACATGATGAGCTAGAGATAGACATTATAGAGCTAGAGCTGGAGATGATAGAGCTATAGATAGAGATGATAGAGATAGTGATAACCCCCCTAGTCTCTCCTTCCCTCCTCCTCCCTATCTCCTTATATCCTCTAACTGTTCTATTCTTCTCTACTCTTAATTTGATGCTTTAAAATATGTTTGTAAACAAGAATATACCCGTAAATTATAATAATGTAGGATAAGGTTGAATAATACCCGATATATGAGGATTACCATGCCTGTATTTCATTTAGTTGACTATAACCTGTTACAGTTATTTCATGAAAGAGTTTGTAATATGCTGATTTTCTTAATAAAAAGAAGAAAGAAAGAAAGAAAGAAAGACAGAAAGAGAGAAAGAAAGAAAGAGATAGTGATGACAGATATAAAGATGATAGAGATAGGGATGATAGAGCTATAGATAAAGATGACAGAGAAGGAGATGATAGAGCTAGAGAAAGAGCTAGATATGATAGAGATAGAGAGATAATGGAGATGATAGAGAGATAAGAAATAGAGATGATAGATATGATAGCGATCATAGAGACAGATGATATAGCTAGAAATGATATAGATAAAGCTAGAGACGATAGAGATAAAGACAGCGATGATAGAGATCGAGAGGTAATAGAGATGATAGAGACATAAGAGATAGATATGATGAATATGATAGAGATAGAGATGATAGAGATATAGAGATGATAGAGATAGTAATGATAGAGATAGAGATGATAGAGCTAGATATAGATGATAGAGACAGAGATGATAGATATGGAGTTGATAGAGAAAGTGATAGAGCTAGAGCTGGAGATGATGAAGCTAGAGATAGAGCTGGACATGATGGAGCTAAAGACAGAGATCATAGAGCTAGAGCTGGAGATGATAGAGCTAGAGTTAGAGATGATAGACATAGCGATAACCCCCCTAGTCTCTCCTCCTCCATCTCCTTGTATCCTCCAGCTAGAGGCCTTTTTCTATCCTTCTTGGATGTCTCCGCAGCATTCGATACTGTGGATCATCAGCTCCTCCTCAATATGCTCCGCTCCATCGGCCTCAAGGACACCGTTCTCTCCTGGTTCTCCTCCTATCTCTCTAACCGATCCTTCACTGTATGTTTTGCTGGTTCCTCCTCCTCTCACCTTCCCCTTACTGTTGGGGTTCCTCAAGGATCAGTCCTAGGCCCCCTCTTCTCTTTGTATACTGCCCCTATTGGACAAACAATCAGTAGATTTGGTTTCCAGTACCATCTCTATGCTGACAACACCCAATTATACACCTCTTCTCCTGTTATCACGCCGACCTTTTTAGAAAACACCAGTGATTGTCTTACCGCTGTCTCTAACATCATGTCCTCCCTCTATCTGAAATTGAACCTGTCAAAAACTGAACTCCTCATGTTTTCTCCCTCTACTAACCTAGCTTTGCTTGACATTGCCATCTCCGTTTGCGGTTCCACCATTACTCCAAAGCAACATGCCCACTGCCTTGGGGTCATCCTTGATTCTGAGCTTTCATTCACCCCCCACATCCGATCACTGGCTCGCTCTTCTTATCTGCACCTCAAAAGCATTTCTAGAATTCACCCTTTTCTTACTTTTGACTCTGCAAAAACTCTTACTGTTTCACTTATTCATTCTCGTCTGGACTATTGTAACTCTCTTACCAAACTCTCCCCGCTCCAATCTGTGCTGAATGCTGCAGCCAGGATCATATTCCTCACCATCCGTTACACCGATGCCTCTACCTTGTGCCAGTCATTACACTGGTTACCCATCCACTCCAGAATCCAGTACAAAACTACTACCCTCATCCACAAAGCACTCCATGGCTCAGCATCACCCTACATCTCCTCTCTGGTCTCAGTCTACCACCCTACCCGTGCCCTCCACTCTGCTAATGACCGCAGGTTAGCATCCTCAATAATCAGAACCTCCCACTCCCGTCTCCAAGACTTTACACGTGCTACGCCGATTATTTGGAATGCACTACCCAGGTTAATACGATTAATCCCCAATCCTCACAGTTTTAAGCGTGCCCTAAAAAACTAATTTGTTCAGATTGGCCTACTGCCTCAACACATTAACCTAACGATCCCTGTGTGGCCTATCATAAAAAAACAAAAAAACAAAATTAAAAAAAAAACATAATCAGGTTCCTCATATCATGTTCTCATACACTTTATGCAGTTAATAGCCCTCTGTGTCTGTACTGTTACATACTTAGGCAGTTAACTGGTTCATGCAGCTTTACATGAACACCCGAGCCTTACACTATGGCTGGTCCGAATAACTAAAGCAATTGTTACCATCCACCTCTCGTGTCTCCCCTTTTCCTCATAGTTTGTAAGCTTGCGAGCAGGGCCCTTACTCCTCTTGGTATCTATTTTGAACTGTGATTTCTGTTATGCTGTAATGTCTATTGTCTGTTATGATAGGCAATTCAGTATCACAATGGACATAGCGATCAGAGCACATACAGTGATCTGACAATAACCCAAAATAATAGAACTAGCTCTGAGACGTGGGAACTCTGTAGACCGCAATCCCTGATCCTAACAAACCACACTAGAGGCAGCCGTGGATTGCGCCTAACGCTACCTATGCAACTCGACACAGCCTGAGAAACTAACTAGCCTGAAGATAGAAAAATAAGCCTACCTTGCCTCAGAGAAATACCCCAAAGGAAAAGGCAGCCCCCCACATATAATAATGACTGTGAGTTAAGATGAAAAGACAAACGTAGAGATGAAATAGATTCAGCAAAGTGAGGCCCGACTTTCTTAACAGAGCGAAGATAGGAAAGATAACTTTGCGGTCCACACAAAACCCTAAAGAAAACCACGCAAAGGGGGCAAAAAGACCCTCCGTACCGAACTAACGGCACGGAGGTACACCCTTTGCGTCCCAGAGCTTCCAGCAAAACAAATAGACAAGCTGGACAGAAAAAATAGCAAACAAATAGCAAAGGAGAACTTAGCTATGCAGAGCAACAGGCCACAGGAATGATCCAGGGAAAAACAAGTCCAACACTGGAACATTGACAGGAAGCATGGATCAAAGCATTAGGTGGAGTTAAGTAGAGAAGCACCTAACGACCTCACCAAATCACCTGAGGGAGGAAACTCAGAAGCTGCAGTACCACTTTCCTCCACAAACGGAAGCTCCCAGAGAGAATCAGCCGAAGTACCACTTGTGACCACAGGAGTGAACTCTGCCACAGAATTCACAACAATTGTCTGTACAAGTCCCCTTTATAATATGTAAAGTGCTGCGGAATATGTTGGCGCTATATAAATAAAATTATTATTATTATTATTATTATAATTATTATTATTATTATCCTTCTTTTCTTCTCTTAATTTGATGTTTAAAAATATGTTTGTAGACAAGAAGATAACCATAAATTATAATAATGCAGGATTAGGTTGAATAATACCCGATATATGAGGATTACTATTCCTGTATTTCATTTAGTTGACTATAATATGTTACAGTTATTTCATGAAAGAGTTTGTAATATGCTGATTTTCTTAAAAGAAAGAAAGAAAGAAAGAGTGATTACAGATATAGAGATGATAGAGATAGAGATGATAAAGCTAGAGCTAGGGATGCTAGATCTATAGATAAAGATGGTAGAGAAAGATGGTAGAGCTAGAGAAAGAGCTAGAGATGAAAGAGCTGGAGATAGAGATAGAGATATAATGGAGATGATAGAGAGATAAGAAATAGAGATGATAGATATGATAGAGATAGAGATGATAGAGACAGATGATAGAGCCAGAAATGATAGAGATAGAGCTAGAGACGATAGAGGTAAAGATAGCGATGATAGAGATAGAGATAATAGAGGTGATAGAGAGATAAGAGATAGAGATGATAAATATGATAGAGATTATAGAGATAGAGATTTTAGAGATAGTTATGTTAGAGATAGAGCTAGAAATAGATGATAGAGACAGATGATAGAGACAATAGAGTTAGAGATAATAGAGAAAGAGGATAGAATATAGATATAGAGATGATAGAGAGATGATATAGATACAGATAATAGAGTTAGAGATAATAGAGAAAGAGAAGATATAGTAGAGATGACAGAGATAGAGATGATAGAGCCAGAGATAAAGATGATAGAGACAGAGCAGGAGATGATAGATCTAGAGCTGGATATGATAGAGATAGAGATGATAGAGCCAGGGATGATAGAGCTGGATAAAGAGATGATAGATCTAGAGCTGGAGATGATACAGATAGAGATGATAGAGGCAGAGATGATAAAGATGAAGATAAAGATGATAGAGCTAAAAATAAAGACGATAGAGCCAGAGATGCTGAGATGATAGAGCTGGAGATGATAGAGCTGGAGATGATAGAGCCAGAGATGATAGAGCCAGAGATGATAGAGCCAGAGATGATAGAGCCAGAGATGGAGATGAAAGCGCTAGAGCTGGAGATGATAGAGCTAGAGATTATAGAGCTAGAGATGATAGAGTCAGTGATGATAGAGCTGGATATATAGATTATAGAGCTGGATATAGAGATGATAGAGCTAGAGCTGGAGATGAAAGAGATGACAGAAATAGTGATGATTGAGATAGAGATGAAAGAGATAGTGATAGAGATACAGATGGTAGATCTAGAGATGATAGTGATAGAGCTAGAGATGGTAAAGCTAGAGATGATAGAGCTAGAGATGACAGAAAAAAAGAGAGATGATAGAGCTGGAGATAGAGCTAGAGAGAATAGAGCTACAGCTAGAGATGATAGAGATGATAAAGATAGAGATGAAAGAGATATAGAGATGATAGAGACAAGTGATAGAGATAATGATAATAGAGGTTTAGATGATAGAGCTAGAGATAGAGATGATAGAGCTAGAGAAAGTGATAGAGCCAGAGATGATAAAGCTAGAAATGATAGAGCTAGAGATGTTAGAGCAACATATAGAGCTGGAGATGATAGAGCTAGAGATGATAGGGCTAGAGCTGGAGATAGAGATGACAGAGATAGAGATGATAGAGAGCTAGAGATAAAATGGAGATGATAGAGAGATAAGAGATAGAGATGGATATAAAAATGATAGAGATAGTGATGATAGAGATAAAGATGACAGAGCTATAGTTAATAGAGATAGAGATAAAAGATCTAGAGATGATAGAGTGAGAGATGTTAGAGCTGGATATAGAGATATATCAAATAGCACAAAAAAGGGGACCTAAAACATAACATTTAATAAACCTATTAAAAACACTTGACATAACATATATCAACGAACATATTTCAGCAAAATATAGTCAAACCATTAAAAGAGATTATAGTCAAGGTACTGCCAGCAAGTACAGGTATTTCAAACCAAGAAAATCAATGTAACCACTAGATGTAAACCAGCCCAGTGAAGAAGCGGAGTACTAGTTATTGCTGTCTGTACCTATATCTACCTTTTGCTTAAATAGGTGAAAGTAAATCAGTACCACTGATGATCACTAGGGTTCAGCGACTTATTTTTTTAGGGTCGAGTCGGGTTTCGCGAAACCCAACTATCTCAAAAGTCGAGTCGAGTGAAATCGGCTGATTATCGCGAAAAGTCGGGGATCGACCGAAACACGAAACCCAATGTGTTATGACTAGTATTGAGCATTCCGATACCGCAAGTATCGGGTATCGGCTGATATTTGCGGTATCTGAATTCCGATACCGAATTCCGATACTTCCCGCGTATCGGATACCGGAATCGGAAGTTCCCAGAATTCAAACTGAACGCAGCAGCCAATGAGGAATGATTGGAAGTGTGGGCACATCCTGTTTAGCATGGTGGGCATGTAAGTACTGGCAAGGCTGTGATTGGCTGCTGAAATGATGTCACTCTGCACTATAAAAAATGCTGCCGCCATTTTGCGCTCACTCTGCTGTGATTTCAGTTAGGGACAGGACGCTGTGTTCTAACTGAGGGCCAGTTGAGATAGCTAATTGCTTTATTTTCCTTTCCCAAGGCTAATTTAGCAAAACGCTGTGTGTTCTTCACTGTTCACCTTGCTCTTGCCTTGCAGCGCTGTTTTAACAGCGTTCTGCAAGGTCTCTGTGTGTATGTGTGTGTGTGCAGCTCACTCTGTAGTCTGTGTGCAGCCATATACCCGGTTGTATTCAGCTCAGGGGGGGTTCACACTGCCTCACACAGTTGTCCTTTTTTGCTCACAGTGCAGCCTGCTGCACATTTTTTCTCAAATTTCCAATTAGTGTTTTTCCACCCGTCTCCAGCTAAATTGTGGAAAAACACTACATAGGATAACCTAGAGGGGGGTTTTTGGGCCTTGCAGCGCCGTTTACGGCTGTCTGCACGGTCTCCGTGTGAGCCCAGCTCGCCCTGTAGTCTGTGTGCAGCCATAGCCGGTTGGATTCAGCTCAGGGTTCGTTACTGCCTAATACCTTGAAAAAAAATTTCCTTTTTTTCAAATAGTGCAGCCTGTTTAAAATTTTTTTTAAAAAATTCCTATTAGTGTTTTTCCACCCGTCTCCAGCTAAATTGTGGAAAAACACTACATAGGATAACCTAGAGGGTTTTTTTTGGGCCTTGCAGCGCCGTTTACGGCTGTCTGCACGGTCTCTGTGTGAGCGCAGCTCGCCCTGTAGTCTGTGTGCAGCCATAGCCGGTTGGATTCAGCTCAGGGTGCGTTACTGCCTCATACCTTGAAAAAAAAATTCCTTTTTTTCAAATAGTGCAGCCTGTTTAAAATTTTTTAAAAAAATTTCCTATTAGTGTTTTTCCACCCGTCTCCAGCTAAATTGTGGAAAAACACTACATAGGATAACCTAGAGGGGGTTTTTTGGGCCTTGCAGCGCCGTTTACGGCTGTCTGCACGGTCCCCGTGTGAGTTAAACTTGCTCTGTAGTCCGATCTGCAGAGAAAAAAAAAAAAGGAAAGTTCACCAAACACAACTTAACACTTGTGTAGGCCACAGTTGAAAAATAATAAAGTTTAGTCCACACTTTACAACATTAGTGTTTCTTACACCTGTTAGGAGGAGCATTTCAGGAATAAGCACACTAAGGCCTTAGTACTTTTCTGCTTATCTTTATCTGTCAACCAAGATGAAGAGGGCAGGGAGTAAGGCACGTGGGCGTGGGCGCGGAGCAGGGAGAGGACGTGGTGATTCTGTGCCTGCTGCGGGCGCCGGTGACTCGTCGTCACTCAGTTTCAGCAGGGAACAGTCCTTCATGCGCAGCTTTGTCGGAGAGCGCCGTGCACCGCTGCTGCGTGAAGACCAAATTGAAGCCGTTGTCGGGTGGATGGCAGCTAACACCTCGGCATCGACTTCAGTTAGTGCCACATCCTCTCAGGCACAGAGCACTGGAGAGCAGCCATCTGTCTCTTCACCACCTGCCAAATTGGCCAGGCAGTCAGAGAGCCCAGGACAGGAGCCGTCTCTACTTCTGTTCTCTGAATCTCTTGGCTTGGAAACAGGGGGCCAGCCAAGCAGCATTGGAGAAATGGAAGAAGAGTCAGTGTGCAGTGATGCCCAACAGCTTTGTCTCTCTGACTCTGAAGAGGCGGGTGGGCCAGTGCCTCCGGTGACCACAGCGCAGTACGCATCTGATGATGAAACTCAGGTGCCGCTTTCTGGTGCGTACTGTGCTGCCGAGACTACCCAGGAGGAGCAGTTGGTAGCAGAGGGTAGTGGAGATGATGAGGTCGTTGACCCATCGTGGCGTGAGGAACAGGAAGGTGGTGGGAGCAGCTCTGAGGAAGAGATTCCCCTTACGGGCCAAAGAGGGAGAGGGAGGGGGAAGACTGCGGAGCCTGTAGCCTCCACTTTGGCACCCGTTAGGAGCCTGTCTCTTTCCAAAGCCAAAAAGGGCGCTCCCAAGACTTGCAGTGCCTGGTCCTTTTTTGACACAGTTGCAGATGACATTTGTTTTGTCAAATGCAAGCTGTGTCATCAGAAAGTAAAAAGAGGGAAAAATGTCAGCAACCTCAATTCCACAAATATGTGGAAACATGTGCGGACCAGGCACGCGGTGGAGTTACAGAAACACACTGAAGATGTAGGCCAACCAACAGCGGCAGCTACCACCTCTTCAGCTCGTGTTGCCTCTTCCTCCAGCTCACGCACAGCTGGTTTGGCTTCCTCCCAGGATCACCATGGAAGAACCTCTGGCACTGTTGTCCAGAGACCTTGTGTAATTCCACCCACAGCACCACCTTCCCAGTCATCCTCACACTCCCAGTCTACTCTACAGCCATCAGTAGTACAGGCATGGGAGAAAAGGCGGGCATTCTCGGCCAACCACCCCGGAGCACAGGCTCTGAATGCAGGCATTGCCAAACTGTTGTCCCTGGAAATGCTCTCATTCAGGCTGGTGGAGACTGACAGCTTCCGTGACTTGATGGCATTGGCAGTCCCACAGTACAAGGTGCCCAGCCGCTTTTACTTCAGCAGGCAAGCTGTCCCTGCCCTGCACAGGCATGTTGAGGGAAACATAAAACATGCACTACTGAACGCCGTCAGTAGCAAGGTCCACCTCACCACCGATGCGTGGACCAGTCAGCATGGACAGGGGCGATACGTTTCCCTCACTGCCTATTGGGTTAATGTTGTTGAGCCAGGTACAGATCGTGCGAGTGGCGCAGGACGTGTCCTGCCCACTCCAAGGATTGCAGGAATCCAGTCTGTACGCATTGACTCCTCCTCTTACACAAGTTCCTCAGAATCATCTCTGCAGGAGCCGTCACAGTCCACCTCCACATGGACCCGTGAACGTTTACCTATGACCGACATGAGCACAGCCGTGGCCAAACGTTAGCAGGCCGTCTTGAAACTAGTTTCATTGGGGAATCGAAGCCACACAGCGCAGGAGCTCTGGAATGCCATCAAGCAGGAGAGCGATGTGTGGTTACTGCCAGCGAATCTCCAGCCAGGCATGGTAGTGTGTGACAATGGCCGAAATCTGGTGGCAGCTTTGGCCCTTGGCAACCTCACTCACATCCCATGTCTGGCACATGTGCTCAATTTGGTTGTGCAGAGTTTTCTGAGGGACTATCCGGATCTTGATGCCCTGCTGCACAAGGTCCGCCTAGAGTGTGCTCACTTGCGGCGTTCCAGCTTGGCCAGATCCCGCATTGCTGCTCTGCAGCGCCGATTCCGCCTTCCGGAACACCGCATCATATGTGACCTACCTACCTGGTGGAATTCCACGTTACATATGTTGGAGCGGTTGTGTGAGCAGCAGCAAGCAGTTATGGAGTACCAGCTGCATCAGGCGCAAAGAAGTCGCAGCCAGCGCCGATCAGACTTCACAACCACAGAGTGGGCCACTATGAAGGACGTCTGCCAGGTTTTGCGTCCTTTTGATTATTCCACGCGGATGGCAAGTGCAGATGATGCACTAGTCAGCATGACTGTCCCCCTTATCTGCCTGCTTCAGCAAACTTTGCAAGGGTTAAGGGATGATGTTGTGGAAGAGGTGGAGGATGAGGAGTCACCTTTTCCATCAGCTTCTGGAGAGTCAGCGCCACATGGTTCCTCACAAAGTGGTACGCAGGGGCCACTTTGTGAGGAGGATGAGGAGGAGTCAATGGAGGAGGAAGAGCTCCGTCCAGAGGAGGGAGCGACACAATTGTCCAATGGTCAGTGTGTACAGCGAGGGTGGGGTGATGACGAGCGGGCAGAGATCATGTCTCAAGCAGGGGACAGCGTTTCTGGGCCAGTTGGCACTCTGCAGCACATGGTGGATTTCATGCTGCAGTGCCTGAGAAACGACCGCCGCATCGACCACATTCTCAACATGCCTGATTATTGGGTGTTCACCCTCCTCGATCCTCGCTACCGGGACAACGTCCAAAACCTCATCCCAGCGTTGACCCGGGAGCGTAAATTGCGGGAGTACCACGACACACTGGTGAATTCCATCATTTTCTCCTGTCCAACTGAGAGGAGTGCTACTAGTGCTTTACAAAGCAGCTGAGTGCGTCGAGGCAGTGGGTGAGGCTCTGCCCAAAGAGGGAGCAGAAGCAGTGCCTCTGCCCAAGGCAAGCCCAGTATGGCACAGCTCTGGCACACTTTTGTGTGCCCGCCCCAAATGTCTACACCATCACCGGCGGCTCCAGTCAGCAGGAGGCAACGGTTCCGTCAGATGGTGACAGACTACATGGCTTGCACTCTTACTGTACTCCCAGACGGCTCTTCCCCGTTCAAGTTTTGGGTCTCTAAGCTGGATACATGGCCAGAGCTAAGCCAGTATGCATTGGAGGTGCTGGCTTGCCCTGCGGCTAGTGTCTTATCGGAACGTGTCTTTAGTGCCACAGGTGGTGTACTAACAGACCGTCGCATGCAACTATCCTCCGATAACGTTGACCGGCTTACTTTCCTGAAAATGAACCAGGCCTGGATCTCGCAGGAATTTGCCACTCCTCTGCCTGATTAAGTAATTGGGTGTCATCCAGGTCTCCTGCTGTGTTCCTCTTTCTATCACCTGAACTGCTATTCCTGGGCTCCAACACCGCCAGTTGCGGCTCAGAAGTGCAGGCTGCACAGTAAAAACATACGACCCAGTGTTATTGGGTTTCAGTAACGTCAGCTGATCCCCAGCTGTGTAGCCGGCAATGTGTCCTGCGACCGCCACGCTGGCACAACAACCTAAATGTAAGGGAACCTGTCCCCCCCCCCGTCGTTTGTTACTGAAAGAGCCATCTTGTGCAGCAGTAATGCTGCACAAGGAAAAGGTAGCTCTTTTAGTTTAGCTCCTTGCACACGCAGAACTTAACACTTGTAAAATGTGTTCACTGATACCGTTATACTGTCCCGGAGCTGGGACTTTCCTTCGTAATGTGACGCAGCACAGCCGTCATTCCTACCCCCTTGGTGCCATGCGCTGCCTCCTCAGCGTTGTTTTAAGCTGTCACGGAGCCTGCGCTGTTCTGTTATCCCTTGGGCAGGCCCTATTTGCGCTGCCTGTCTTCTGACATAATTTGGTGTCAGGCTGGCTGCGCCTGTGCGGCCGCGCTGCCCGAGATCCCGCCTCGCAGTGTCTTCTGATTGAGTCACACTACGGGCCTGGGATCCATGGGCATGCGCAGTGCATATCTTCCCCTCGGGCTCTCTCTCATTTCCCTCCGCCTTCTTTTGACTGTGCGCCATCAGCTGATCCCTAATAGCATGCCACGGCCGTGACACCGCACAGTCTGAAGAAGAGGGAAGGAGGGGAGTGAGAGTCGAGGATATGCACTGTGCATGCCCCTGGATCCAAGGCCCGCAGTGGGATTACGTTAGACGAGACTGCGAGGTGGCATCTGGAGCAGCGTGGACGCATAGGCACTGACAGCCTGACACCAAATTATGTCAGAAGACAGGCAGCGCTAATTGGGCATGGCCAAGGGCCATTAAAACAACGCTGAGGAGGCAGCGCACAGGACCAAGGGGATAGGAATGACAGCTGTGCTGTGTCCCATTACGAAGGAAATTCGCACCTCTGGGACGGTTTAACGGTATAAGGGGACACATTTTTAGTGTTTACTTCTGTGTTTGCAAGGAGCATAATTAAAAGAGCAACCTTTTCCTTTTGCATCCTTAGTGCTGCACAAGATGGCTCTTTCAGCTACAAACGTCTTGGGGGGGGGTTAAAGGTTCCCTTTCAACTTGCTCCAATCAGGCTTCGGCCTACACTCTGTTCCTCTGCTCCTCCTGCTGTCCCTGGGCTCTAACACTGCCAGTTGGTGCCTGGAAGTGCTGTCTGCACAGTCAACAGTCGCTCCTCTGTTATTGGGGTTCAGTAACGTCAGCTGATCCCCAGCTGTGTATCCGGCAATACCTCCAATCTGCTCCTCCTGCTGTCCCTGGGCTCTAACACCGCCAGTTGGTGCCTGGAAGTGCTGTCTGCACAGTCAACAGTCGCTCCTCTGTTATTGGGGTTCAGTAACGTCAGCTGATCCCCAGCTGTGTATCCGGCAACGTGTCATGCGACCGCCACGCTGGCACAACTAAAATGTAAGGGGACCTGTCCCCCCCCCCCTAGGCGTTTGTTACTGAAAGAGCCACCTTGTGCAGCACTAATACTGCACAAGGAAAAGGTCGCTCTTGAAATTATGCTCCTTGCAAACGCTGAACTACACACTCATGTAATGTGTCCCCTCACACTGTCCAACCGTCCCGGAGATGGGACTTTCCTTTGTAATGTGACGCAGCACAGCCGTCATTGCTACCCCCTTGGCACCGTGCGCTGCCTCCTTAGCGTTGTTTGATTCCGTCATGGACCCTGCGCTGTTATGTTATCCCTTGGTCATGCACAGTTTGCGCTGCCCGTCCTCTGACATCATTTGTTGTCGTCCTGGCTGCGCCTGTGCGTCCACGCTGCCCGAAATCCCACCTCGCAGTGTCGTCTAATGTGATCCCACAGTGGGCCTGGTATCCATGGCCATGCGCAGTGCATATACTAGCCTCTCACTCCCCTTCTTCACGCTTCTTCAGACTAGGCGGCGTCAGCTGATCCCTAATAGCATGCCACGGCCGTGACGCCGCACAGTCTGAAGAAGCAGGAAGGAGGTGAGTGAGAGGCGAAGATATGCACTGCGCATGCCCATGGATCCCTGGCCCGCAGTGGGATTACATTAGATGACACTGCGAGGTTGGATCTCGGGCAGCTTGGACGCACAGGCACTGCCAGCCTGACACCTAAATGATGTCAGAAGATGGGCACCGCTAACTGTGCATGGCAAAGGGATAACATTACAGCACGGGCTCCGTGACAGAACCAAACAACGTTGAGGAGGTGGCGCACGGCACCAAGGGGGTTGGAATGACGGCTGTGCTGTGTCACATTACAAAGGAAAGTCCCACTTCTGGGATGGTTTGACGGTGTGAGAGGACACATTATATGAGTGTGTACTTCAGCGTTTGCAAGGAGCATAATTTTCGGAGCCACCATTTTCCATGTGCAGTATTACTGCTGTACAAGATGGCTCTTTCAGCAACAAATGCCTGGGGGGGGGTTAAAGGTTCCCTTTCAACTTGCTCCACTGCAGGCTTCGGCCTAAACTCTGCTCCTCTTTGATTCCCTGGGTTTCAACACTGTCAGTTGCCACCTGGAAGTGTTGTCTACACAGAAAAAACACTAGCTGATGTGTCAGTGGGGTTCAGCACCGCCAGCTGTTCCCCTGCTGTGTAGTCGGCAACGTGTCCAGCACAAGCCACGCTGGCACAACAGAACAAAAGCTGCCACCAGTGCAGGCTTCGGCCTACACTCTGCTCCTCTCCTCCTCCTGCTGCCCCTGGGCTCAAGCACCGCTAGTTTTTGCCCGGAAGTGCTAGCTGCACAGAGAAAAACACCAGCCAATGTGTTAGTGGGGTTCAGCACCGCCAGCTGTTCCCCTGCTGTGTAGCCGGCAACGTGACCTGCAAACGCCACGCAGGCACATGAACTGAAATTAAAGGGAACCTGGCCCCACCCCCCCAGGTGTTTCTATGTATAACAGCCACCTAGTACAGCAGTACTGCTGCATTTGTACAAGGTGGCTGATTTTTTCTCCTTGCCCACGTTGAATTAAACACGTAAAATATGTGTCTCATTACAGACCATTACAATGTCCCTGACGTGTGACTTTCCTTTTTAATGACACGCACCACCCCCCTTGGTAGCGCTGCCCGTCTTCTGACATCATTGGTTGGCTGCCTGTGCCTGTGCGTCCGCCCTGCCCGACACAACTCCCCTCGTCTCATATATTTTGGCTGCGAGGGTGTGATTGATGGGCATGTGCAGTGCATATGTTCGCCTGTCTTAACTCATCTCCTTCCGCCTTCTTCAGACTGTGCGGCCTCCTGGCCGTGGTAGGCGATAAGGGATCAGCTGAGGCCGCCCAGTCTGAAGCAGGTGTAAGGACATGTGTGAGCGGCAAACATATTTACTGCACAAGGCCACGAATCCCAGCCACGCAGTGTGATTTTTTGAAAACACACTGCGGGCCTGGGATTCATATCCATTGCTAACCGCACCGGCCAACATGAAATGAGGTGAGAAGACAGGCAGCGCTCACAGCGCATGGCCAAGGGATCACAATAGCGCAGACTCCTGTACAGCAAATAACAACGCTCAGGAATCTGCGCCCAGCACCTAGGTGTAAATTTTGACACCTGTGCTGCGTCTCCTTAAAAAGACAAGTCACGCCTCCACTACTGTTTGACAGTATAATGGGCTAAATAGTGTACGTGTTTTATTCAGCGTGTGCAATGAGCAAAATTAAAAGAGCAACCTTTGACTTGTGCAGCATTAATGCTGCACAAGGTGTTGCTCTTGTACCTTGCAACACCTGAGGGGGGGTTAAAGGTTACCTTTGAAATTGGTTCAACTAGGCTTCGGCCTACAATCTGCTCCTCTCCTCCTCCTGCTGACCCTGGGCTCTAACACCGCTAGTTTTTACCCGGAAATGCGAGCTGCACAGAGAAAAACACCAGCCAATGTGTTAGTGGGGTTCAGCACCGCCAGCTGTTCCCCTGCTGTGTAGCCGGCATCGTGTCCAGCACAAGCCACGCTGGCACAACCGACCAAAAGCTGCCACCAGTGCAGGCTTCGGCCTACACTTTGCTCCTCTCCTCCTCCTGCTGACCCTGGGCTCTAACACCGCTAGTTTTTGCCCGGAAATGCGAGCTGCACAGAGAAAAACACCAGCCAATGTGTTAGTGGGGTTCAGCACCGCCAGCTGTTCCCCTGCTGTGTAGCCGGCATCGTGTCCAGCACAAGCCACGCTGGCACAACCGACCAAAAGCTGCCACCAGTGCAGGCTTCGGCCTACACTTTGCTCCTCTCCTCCTCCTGCTGACCCTGGGCTCTAACACCGCTAGTTTTTGCCCGGAAATGCGAGCTGCACAGAGAAAAACACCAGCCAATGTGTTAGTGGGGTTCAGCACCGCCAGCTGTTCCCCTGCTGTGTAGCCGGCATCGTGTCCAGCACAAGCCACGCTGGCACAACCGACCAAAAGCTGCCACCAGTACAGGCTTCGGCCTACACTTTGCTCCTCTCCTCCTCCTGCTGACCCTGGGCTCTAACACCGCCAGTTTTTGCCCGGACATGCGAGCTGCACAGAGAAAAACACCAGTCAATGTGTCAGTGGGGTTCAGCACCGCCAGCTGTTCCCCTGCTGTGTAGCTGGCAACGTGTCCTGCAAACGCCATGCAGGTACCTGAACTGAAATTAAAGGGAACCAGCCCCCACCCCCCAGGTGTTTGTATATATAACAGCCACCTTGTACAGCAGTACTGCTGCATTTGTACAAGGTGGCTGACTTTTTCTCCTTGCCCACGTTTAATTAAACACGTACTAAATGTGTCTCATTGAGACCATTCCACTGTCCCTGAGGTGTGACTTTCCTTTCTAATGATACGCAGCACCACCCTTGTTAGCGCTGCCCGTCTATTGACATCATTGGTTAGCTGGCTGTGCCTGTGCGTCTGCCCTGCTCGAAACAACGCCCCTCGGTGTCTTATTTTTTTGGACAGAGAGGGTGTGATTGATGGGCATGTGCAGTGCATATGTTTGCCTGTGTTCACTCATCTCCTTCCTCCTTCTTCAGACTGGGTGGCCTCATGGCCGCGGCATGCGATAAGGGATCAGATGAGGCCGCCCAGTCTGAAGCAGGTGTAAGGACATGTGTGAGCGGCAAACATATTTACTGCACAAGGCCACGAATCCCAGCCACGCAGTGTGATTTTTTGAAAACACACTGTGGGTCTGGGATTCATGTCCATCGCTAACCGCAAATGCCGACATGAAATGAGGTCAGAAGACAGGAAGCGCTCACAGCGCATGGCCAAGGGGTAACAAGAGCGCAGACTCCTGTACAGCAAATAACAATGCTCAGGAATCTGCGCCCAGCACCTAGGTGTAAATTTTGACCCCTGTGCTGCATCTCCTTAAAAAGACAAGTCACGCCTCCACTACTGTTTGACAGTATAATGGGCTAAGTAGTGTACGTGTTTTATTCAGCGTGTGCAAGGAGCAAACTAAATATAGCAACCTTTTACTTGTGCAGCATTAATGCTGCACAAGGTGTGGCTCTTGTACCTTGCAACACCTGAGGGGGGGTTAAAGGTTACCTTTGAAATTGGTTCAACTAGGCTTCAGCCTACACTCTGCTCCTCTCCTCCTCCTGCTGACCCTGGGCTATAACACCGCCAGTTGTAGCCTGGAAGTGCTAGCTGCACAGAGAAAAACACCCGCCAATGTGTTAGTTGGGTTCAGCACCGCCAGCTGTTCCCCTGCTGTGTAGCCGGCATCGTGTCCAGCACAAGCCACGCTGGCACAACTGACCAAAAGCTACCACCAGTGCAGGCTTCGGCCTACACTCTGCTCCTCTCCTCCTCCTGCTGCCCCTGGGCTCAAACACCGCTAGTTTTTGCCCGGAAATGCGCGCTGCACAGAGAAAAACACCAGCCAATGTGTTAGTGGGGTTCAGCACCGCCAGCTGTTCCCCTGCTGTGTAGCCGGCATCGTGTCCAGCACAAGCCACGCTGGCACAACCGAACAAAAGCTGCCACCAGTGCAGGCTTCGGCCTACACTCTGCTCCTCTCCTCCTCCTGCTGACCCTGGGCTCAAACACCGCTAGTTTTTGAGCGGAAGTGCTAGCTGCACAGAAAAAAACACCAGCCAATGTGTTAGTGGGGTTCAGCACCGCCAGCTGTTCCCCTGCTGTGTAGCCGGCAATGTGACCTGCAAACGCCATGCAGGCACATGAACTGAAATTGAAGGAAGCCTGCCCCCCACCCCCACGTGTTTCTATGTCTAACAGCCACCTTGTACAGCAGTACTGCTGCATTTGTACAAGGTGGCTGACTTTTTCTACTTGCCCACGTGGAACTCAACACGTACAAAATGTGTCTCATTGAGACCATTCCACTGTCCCTGAGGTGTGACTTTCCTTTCTAATGATACGCAGCACCACCCTTGGTAGCGCTTCCCGTCTTTTGACATCATTGGTTAGCTGGCTGCGCCTGTGCGTCCGCCCTGCTCAAAACAACGCCCCTCGGTTTCTTATTTATTTTGTCAGCGAGGGTGTGGTTTATGGGCACGAGCAGTGCATATGTTTGCCTGTCGTCACTCATCTCCTTCCGCCTTCTTCAGACTGTGCAGCCTCATGGCCGCGGCATGCGAGAAGGGATCAGCAGAGGCCGCCCAGTCTGAAGCAGGTGTAAGGACGTGTGTGAGCGGCAAAAATATTTACTGCTCAAGGCCACGAATCCCAGCACCGCAGTGTGACTGTATGAAAAGGCACTGTGGGTTCTGGGATTTATGGCCATCGTTAACCGCACCGGCCAACATGAAATGAGGTCATAAGACAGGCAGCGCTAACAGGGCATTGCCAAGGGATAACACAAGAGCGCAGACTCCTGTACAGCAAATAACAACGCTCAGGAAGCTGCGCCAAGCACCAAGGCGTTATTTGGGACACCTGTGCTGCGTCTCCTTAAAAAGCCAAGTCACGCATCCACTACAGTTTGACTGTAGAATGGGCTAAATTGTGTACGTCTTTCATTCAGCGTGTGCAAGTAGACAAATTAATAGAGCAACCTTTGACTTGTGCAGCATTAATACTGCACAAGGTGTGTCTCTTGTACTTTGTAACACCTGAGTGTTACAAAGGTTTCCTTTGAAATTGGTTCAACTAGGCTTCGGCCTACACTCTGCTCCTCTCCTCCTCCTGCTGACCCTGGGCTATAACACCGCCAGTTGTAGCCTGGAAGTGCTAGCTGCACTGAGAAAAACACCCGCCATTGTGTTAGTGGGGTTCAGCAACACCAGCTGTTCCCCCACTGTGTAGCCGGCAAAGTGTCCTGCAAACGCAACGCAGACACAAAGCTGCCTCCAGTGCAGGCTTCGGCCTACACTATGCTCCCCCTGCTTACCCTTTGCTCCAACGCCGCTAGTTGGGGCTCTAGGAAGACAATCTTTAATAGGCAACGCATCCGGGTTCCAGCACCGCCAGCTGGTCCTCGGTCGTGCCATTGACTCTTGCACACTGGGGCAACGCATCTGGGTTCCAGCACCGCCAGCTGGTTCTCGGCAGTGTTTTTGTCACAGGTACTCCCTCGTGCCAAGCCTGGTTTCAGCACCGTCAGCTGTTTCCGGGTTGTGTCAAGCTCACTGAGACGCCTATGCTTGCCCCATCGTGGTGCAGTCGGGTTAGCCAACTCCAGGGTGCCTCCAGTTTAGGAGCTTCCTATGTGGGCTGCGTGAACTGGTAGTCAAGGCTGGTTCTGTAGTGCCAGTAGGCCCAGCTCCCCCTGTAGGACTGTTGGGGTTCGGTAACTGCGGCTGCCTCGCGGCCTAGCTGTTCTCTCCTCTCCTGTGGGCCTTCGGGTCCACCACCTGGTTCCAGCACCATCAGCTGGTTCTCGGCAGTGTCTTTTGCTCTTGTACCTTCTGCTCCCCATCCTGGTTCCAGTACCGTCAGCTGGTTCCGGGCAGAGCCTTTGGCTTAGGTGCCTCCTCCTGGGTATCCAAGTTCCACCAACGTCAGGTGGTCCTTGGTAGTGCTTTCAGGCACGGGTACCTCCTGCTTAGTAACCGGGTTCCAGTAACGTCAGCTGGTCCTCGGTAGTTCCATTGGCTCTTGGACCTTCGGCTACCCATCCGGGTTCCAGTACCGTCAGCTGGTTCTCGGCAGTGTCTTTTGCTCTTGTACCTTCTGCTCCCCATCCTGGTTCCAGTACCGTCAGCTGGTTCCGGGCAGAGCCTTTGGCTTAGGTGCCTCCTTCTGGGTATCCGAGTTCCGCCAATGTCAGGCGGTCCTTGGTAGTGCTTTTTAGCACGGGTACCTCCTGCTTAGTAACCGGGTTCCAGTAACGTCAGCTGGTCCTCGGTAGTTCCATAGGCTCTTGAACCTTTGGGTAGCCATCCGAGTTCCAGCTCCATCAGCTGGTTCTTGGCATTTTCTCAGCCCTCTTGTACCTTCTGCTACATTTCCAAGTTGAAGACCATAAAGTCGACGACCCGGAAGACCACCCCGATGACGACGACGGCGGCGGAGACGACGACGGCGGAGACGACGACGGCGGAGACGACGACACTGGAGACGACGACCCTGGAGACGACGACATGGAAGACCGAGAAGCAGAAGAACAAGAGGCTGCAGAACAAAGAGCAGAAGAACATTAAGCATAACACTTAATATCAGAGCAAAAGATATTATCTAAATTATATGCAGAAGAAGACTAAGCATTGTATGGGGGTGAGTCCGTTCCTCCTCGTGGTGCCCCTGGATAAAGCCTGATGCTGCAGGCGAAACTGAACGCGGACAAATGTAACTTTTGTGACAGGCAGAACGGAAGGTGTAATCTTCCAACTTTTATAGATAACAACTACGGGAATGCCTGTCACAAATGAGAATATGATGAAGAAGTAGAATAGGAAGAATAATAACAGTTGAATAAAATGAATATGTAGAATAGGAAGAATAATAATAGTTGAATAAAATGAATATGAAGAATGTAATAAAAAAAAAAAAAAGGTAAAGGATGAAGAAGAAGATGAATAAGGTGAAGAAGAAGTTGATGTCAAAGATGCTGATGATGATGAAGATGAAAGTGTGGGAAAAGTAAAAAAAAAGAAGAAAAAAAAGAAGGGGAAGGGCGTGAAATAGTGAAACATCAATATCTGACAAAATAAAAAAAAAATTTACATAGTCAATATCTTTGTCACTCCGAACGTCTTTAAAAAAAAAAATAAAACATGCTATTCTATTTGATTGGGCTAAACCTCTATTACTTTAATGTCTCCGCCACCTCCCCAAATACATCCTGCATTATTCTTTGTTGTTTTCCTTCATGTAGAATGAACCTACAAGGAAAGAAAGGGTTTATTTTAATTCCGATATTTTGGTCCCATTGACTTGCATTGGGATCAGGTATCGGTATCGGCGATATCCGATATTTTTTGAATATCGGCCGATCCTATCCGATACCGATACTTTCCGATATCGGAAGGTATCGCTCAACACTAGTTATGACCTGGTGGTTAGGACAATAGTGGACCTGGTGGTTAAGAGTACCCGGAAAGACCTGATAGTTACAATAACATAGGACAAGCTCTGGGAAGTGGAAACTCTGCTGACCGCAATCCCTAAGCCTATCACACACACTAAAAATAGCCGTGGATTGCTCCTAACGCTCCCTATGCAACTCGTCACAGCCTCAGAAACTAGCTATCCCTAAAGAGGAAAATAAAGCCTACCTTGCCTCAGAGAAATTTCCCAAAAGAAAAGGAAGCCCCCCACATATAATGACTGTGAGTTAAGATGGAAATGAAAAACACAGAGATGAAATAGATTTAGCAAAGAGAGGCCCGACTTACTAACAGACAGAGGATAGAAAAGGTCACTTTGCGGTCAGCACAAAAGCCTACAAAAAGCCACGCAGAGTGTGCAGGAAAAAAAAAACCTTCCGCACCGACTCATGGTGCGGAGGAGCCATCCTGCATCCCAGAGCTACCAGCAAGCAAGACAATATTAACAATAGCAAGCTGGACTGAAAAATAGCAAATAGGAAAATAGCAAAAAGGAACTTAGCTTCTGCTGGAGTGAACAGGTAACCAGAACGATCCAGGAGCAAACTAGACCAATAGAACAACATTGACAGGTGGCGTAGAGCAAAGCTCTAAGTGGAGTTAAATACAGCAGCCCGCTAACGAATTAACCTTGTCACCTGTAGAAGGAAACTCAGAAACACCCACAGCCACCAGAGGAAGTCCATGGACAGAACCAGCCGAAGAACCATCCATGACCACAGGAGGGAGCTCGACAACAGAATTCACAACACCAATGCAAGTCAATGGGGGAGCATAGTCGGCAGTGAGTGGAGGCCAGGAAAACATGTACAGTGCCCATTTTAATGGCAAAAACATACATTCTTGTTACTGAAGCTTGTCAATCTTAATTTACCTTATAATAATAGTAAGGCATTGGAAATTGGGGGTCATTTGGCTAAAGTTGTGGGGGGTAGGGCTGGTTCAAGTATTTGGTGGGACCAGGAAATCTGGACCACGTCACGGCAGTGGAGCAGGGAGAGGCAAGTATTTCAACTTTGCAAGTGCTGTGATCCTGAGCAAGCAGGGGGGGCCCACTCGTTGGCATTGGCACAGGGCCCCTCAAAGTACGGCGGTGTGTTTGCAAGGCGGGGGCGCCTCCCACCGGCAGTAACACTTTTGCGTACTATGAGGGGCCCTGTGCCAGTGACGTCGCCAATGAGTATTCCTCCCCCCACATGATGAAGGAACCTGCACCTTTATCTGCATCTTCCTCTTTGTCCCCGTGTAAGGTGGTATGGTATGCAGGAAGGGGAATCTGACTTTCGGCAGGGTCACAATCTTGCTGTGTAGCATGCACGGGGAATGTTGCGTTATGGGTCAATGTACCAGCAGACTCATCTATCACTGGCTGGGCAATGGGCAGGATGAGGAGGAAACACAGATATAGGCCCAAAAAATAAAGTGGGCTAAATGCAGTTCAAAATTGGTAACAGGACTAACCAGGGGGCATTGCTTTGTTCAGTGGAGGACAACTGTAATGAGAGGCTGACACAGTGAGCAGGCCCAAATCAGTAAGTAGGCTAAATGCAGTTCAAAATTGGCAACAGTAGTAAACAGGCGGCACAGCTTTGTTCACTGGAGGAGAACAGCAAGGAGCGGCAGACACCGTTAGTAGGCCCCAACCCAACTAGTAGGCCAAATGCAGTCTAACATTAACAACAACTTAACGAGAGCCTGAAAATGGAAGTTCAGGACAGGAAACCAGGAGAACAGGAAGGAGCGGCAGACACTGTTAGTAGGCCCCAACTCAACTAGTAGGCCAAATGCAGTTTTAAAATTCCGATAGGCTGAAAACCAGATAATTGCAGGTCATTTTTTGTAAAGAGGACAGCTGTATTGAGTGGCGCAGCCAGACACTACAAGTAGGCCTTACACCACAAAGTTGGCTCGACACAGGTTTAAAAAAGATTACATGGGTACACGGTCTGCATTGGTGTGCTCAGTGGAGGACAATTGGAAGGAGGGACCGCAGAAAGACTTAGTAGGCCTAAAATAACAAAATAGGCTCTATGCAGCTTCGATTATGTGGCAACCTGGAGAACACCTTGGAGCGGCAGACACCATCTCTACGACCCAGACCCAACTTGTAGGCCTAATGTAGTGTTTCAACAACTACTTACCACGAGCATGAAGATTGAAGCTATGGAGAGGCAACCTGGAGAACACCTTGGAGCGGCAGACACCGTCTCTACGACCCAGACCCAACTTGTGGGCCTAATGTAGTGTTGTTTCAACAACTACTTAACACGAGCATGAAGATTGAAGCAATGGAGAGGCAACCTGGAGAACACCTTGGAGCGGCAGACACCGTCTCTATGACCCAGACCCAACTTATAGGCCTAATGTAGTGTTGTTTCAACAACTACTTAACACGAGCATGAAGATTGAAGCTATGGAGAGGCAACCTGGAGAACACCTTGGAGCGGCAGACACCGTTAGTAGGCCCTACCGAAGTAGTAGCCCCAATGCAGTTTTCAAATTCCTATAGGCTGAAAACCAGACTATTGACGCTCAGCTTTTTTCAGAGGAGGACAGCTGTATTGAGTGGCGCAGACAGACACAGGTAGTAGGCCTTAAACAAAAAATTTGGCTCAATGCAGTTTAAAAAAGGTTACAGGGGTACACAGACAGCATTGGTCTGGTCAGTGGAGGACAATTTCAATTATGGACCGCAGACAGACTTAGTACGCCTACAATTAAAAAAAGCATGCTCTATGCAATTTAAAATAGGTTCCAGGGGTACTGTTGTGAATTCTGTGGTCAAGCTCCCTCCTGTGGTCATGAGTGGTACTTCGGCTGGTTCTGTCCATGGGCTTCCTCTGGTGGATGTGAGTGGGGCTGCGGCTTCTGCGTTTCCTTCCACTGGTGATGAGGTTAAGTTGTTAGGTGCTGCTCTATTTAACTCCACCTAGTTCTTTGCTCCTTGCCTCCAGTCAATGTTCCAGTATTGGTCTTGCTCTCTCCTGGATCGTTCTTGTGACCTGTCTTCCCTGCATAAGCTTAGTTCTGCTTGTGTTTCTTTTGTTTGCTATTTTTTCTGTCCAGCTTGCTATTTTGGTTTGTCTTGCTTACTGGAAGCTCTGGGACGCAGAGGGAGCACCTCCGTACCGTTAGCCGGTACGGAGGGTCTTTTTGCGCCCTCTGCGTGGTCTTTTGTAGGTTTTTGTGCTGACCGCAAAGCTATCTTTCCTATCCTCGGTCTATTCAGTAAGTCGGGCCTCACTTTGCTAAAATCTATTTCATCTCTGTGTTTGTATTTTCATCTTTACTCACAGTCATTATATGTGGGGGGCTGCCTTTTCCTTTGGGGAATTTCTCTGAGGCAAGGTAGGCTTATTTTTCTATCTTCAGGGCTAGCTAGTTTCTTAGGCTGTGCCGAGGCGCCTAGGACTGGTCAGGAGCGCTCCACGGCTACTTCTAGTGTGGTATGATAGGATTAGGGATTGCGGTCAGCAGAGTTCCCACATCTCAGAGCTCGTCCTATGTTATTAGTAACTATCAGGTCATTTTGTGTGCTCTTAACCACCAGGTCCATTGTTGTTCTAAATCACCAGTTCATAACAGGGTACACAGACAGCATTGGTCTTGTCAGTGGAGGACTATTGGAAGGAGGGACCGCAGACAGGCTTAGTAGGCCTAACATAACAAAAGTAGGCTGTAGGCACTTGGAATTATCTTGCAGGGGTACACAGGCAGCATTGGTGTTGTCAGGCCGATTGTAAGGCGTGTCTGACAGTTAGTACTCCCAAAAAATAAATAGATGTTAATGTCTCGCAATACAACAAAACCAAAAAACAAAAGGGTAGCATACTTAGGTACAGGGGTGGGCTCCTCTGCTGAGTTTCAGACCTAGTAATTTGGCGCAAAGTATTTACTGGTGTAAATATAGGACACTGCCCCTGACTATTTTAAGTAGCATCATACATGTCAACACATTGGTATTGTCAGTGCCAGGCATTGAAGGATGTCAGCGCATAGACTAAACATTGGTGGAGCTGTGAGAGAATTTTGCAAATCGTAGAGCACTGTTTGAGCTGGGGGGGTGGAAACTGTCTTGTGGCCGGTGGTACAGGCCCAGAGCCCCTCATGTTACAACGGTGTGTCTGACAATGGTTGCGCACCATTGTACTATGAGGGACCCAGTGGCAGTGCCGTCGACCAAAAGCGGGCACACCCACCTCTTCAGACAAACGGCACTCTCACGGGTGCTTGCTCCAAGTGGCGAGACCACGGCCCCGTGGGGGGAGTTTGGCCATTTAGGGAGGTGTAAACATGTTGTATGCTGGACAAACAGCTGCTGCAAATTACGAGATTGGAAAACTCAGTCAGAGCAGTCAACAAGCAAGACCTTTTCATAGGAAAGCTAGGTGTCAGCCGGGAAAGGTGGGGCAAAATAATTTTAAATCCAGTAGTGGTTCATTTTAATGAAGGTTAGATCATCAACATTTTGGGTAGCCAGACGAGTCCATTTTTCAGTTAATATTGAACCAGCAGCACTGAATACTCTTTCTGATAGCACACTAGCTGCTGGGCAAGCAAGCTCCTGCAATGCATATTCTGCCAATTCTGGCCAGGTGTCTAATTTGGATGCCCAGTAATCAAATGGGAATGACGGTTGAGGGAGAACATCGATAAGGGATGAAAAATAGTTAGTAACCATACTGAACAAATGTTGTCTCCTGTCTCTTTGAATTGATGCTGCAGTACCTGTCCTGTCTGCGGTCATAGCAAAATCACTCCACAACCTGGTCAGAAAACCCCTCTGTCCAACGCCACTTCTGATTTCTGCACCTCTAACACCTCTGGTCTGCTGCCCCCTGCAGCTCATGTGAGAACGATCACCGGCGCTGTGTGCTGGGAATGCCTGAATCAAACAGTCAACAAGAGTTGATTGTTTGGTTGCTAATATTTGTTCCAGGTTCTCATGTGGCATAATATTTTGCAATTTGCCTTTATAGTGAGGATCAAGGAGGCAGGCCAACCAGTAATCGTCATCGGTAGTGTTGAGCGATACCGTCCGATACTTGAAAGTATCGGTATCGGATAGTATCGGCCGATACCCGAAAAATATCGGATATCGCCGATACCGATATCCGATACCAATACAAGTCAATGGGACATCAAGTATCGGAAGGTATCCTCATGGATCCCAGGGTCTGAAGGAGAGGAAACTCTCCTTCAGGCCCTGGGATCCATATTAAAGTGTAAAATAAAGAATTAAAATAAAAAATATTGTTATATTCACCTCTCCGGCGGCCCCTGGACATCAGCGGGAGGATCCGGCGTCCGGCACGGCTTCTTTCTTCAAAATGCGCGCCTTCAGGACCTGTGGAATGACGTCCCGGCTTCTGATTGGTCGCGTGCCGCCCATGTGACCGCCACGCGACCAATCAGAAGCCGCGACGTCATTCCTCAGGTCCTAGAAGGCGCTCATTCTAGGACTTTAGCTGAGGAATGACGTCGCGGCTTCTGATTGGTCGCGTGGCGGTCACATGGGTGGCACGCGACCAATCAGAAGCCGGGACGTCATTCCACAGGTCCTGAAGGCGCGCATTTTGAAGAAAGAAGCCGTGCCGGACGCCGGATCCTCCCGCTGATGTCCAGGGGCCGCCGGAGAGGTGAATATAACAATATTTTTTATTTTAATTCTTTATTTTACACTTCCGATACCGATACCCGATATCACAAAAATATCGGATCTCGGTATCGGAATTCCGATACCGCAAGTATCGGCCGATACCCGATACTTGCGGTATCGGAATGCTCAACACTAGTCATCGGTCATCATTTTAATAATGCGTGGGTCCCTTTTGAGGATACGTAAGGCATAATCCGCCATGTGGGCCAAAGTTCCAGTTGTCAAATCTGCAGTTGTGCTGGGTTGAGGGGCAGTTACAGGCAAATCTACGTCACTTGTGTCCCTCAAAAAACCAGAACCCGGCCTTGCGACGCCACCAATTTCCAGTGGCCCCGGAGAAGCTTCCTCATTAAAAAAATACTCATCCCCATCATCCTCCTTGTCCTCCTCCTCCTGTTCGCCCGCTACCTCTTCCTGTACACTTCCCTGACCAGACAATGGCTGACTGTCATCAAGGCTTTCCTCTTCCTCTGCTGCAGATGCCTGCTCCTTTATGTGCGTCAAACTTTGCATCAGCAGACGCATTAGGGGGATGGTCATGCTTATTATGGCGTTGTCTGCACTAACCAGCCGTGTGCATTCCTCAAAACACTGAAGGACTTGACACATGTCTTGTACCTTCGACCACTGCACACCTGACAACTCCATGTCTGCCATCCTACTGCCTGCCCGTGTATGTGTATCCTCCCACAAATACATAACAGCACTCCTCTGTTCGCACAGTCTCTGAAGCATGTGCAGTGTTGAGTTCCACCTTGTTGCAACGTCGATGATTAGGCGATGCTGGGGAAGGTTCAAAGACCACTGATAGGTCTGCATACGGCTGGAGTGTACGGGCGAACGGCGGATATGCGAGCAAAGTCTGCGCACTTTGAGGAGCAGGTCGGATAGCCCCGGATAACTTTTCAGGAAGCACTGCACCACCAGGTTTAAGGTGTGAGCCAGGCAAGGAATGTGTTTCAGTTGGGAAAGGGCGAGGGCAGCCATGAAATTCCTTCCGTTATCACTCACTACCTTGCCTGCCTTAAGATCTACAGTGCCCAGCCACGACTGCGCTTCTTTCTGCAAGAACTCGGACAGAACTTCCGCGGTGTGTCTGTTGTCGCCCAAACACTTCATAGCCAATACAGCCTGCTGACGCTTGCCAGTAGCTGCCCCATAATGGGACACCTGGTGTGCAAAAGTGGCAGCTGCGGATGGAGTGGTTGTGCGACTGCGGTCTGTGGACGAGCTT
The DNA here is from genome assembly GCF_032444005.1 of Ranitomeya imitator. Taxonomy (NCBI): domain Eukaryota; kingdom Metazoa; phylum Chordata; class Amphibia; order Anura; family Dendrobatidae; genus Ranitomeya; species Ranitomeya imitator. The sequence goes on along the minus strand of NC_091285.1, from coordinate 211,872,073 downwards.
TCGCTTCTGCAGGAGGACAAGGAGGAGGAGGAGGGGGTGCAAACGGCTACAGCCAACTGTTTCCTAGACCGTGGGCTAGGCAGAACTGTCCCAAAATTGCTGTCCCCTGTGGACCCTGCATCAACCACATTCACCCAGTGTGCCGTGATGGACACGTAACGTCCCTGGCCATGCATCTGTTGTCAGGTGCAGAGGTGCACAGATTGCCTGAGTGCATGGACGATGCGCTCTTTAACATGCTGGTGGAGGGCTGGGATGGCTTTTCTCGAAAAGTAGTGTCGACTGGGTAGCTCGTAGCGTGGTACAGCGTAGTCCATCAGGGCTTTGAAAGCTTCGCTTTCAACTAACCGGTAGGGCATCATCTCTAACGAGATTAGTCTAGCAATGTGGGCGTTCAAACCCTGTGTACGTGGATGCGAGGATGAGTACTTCCTTTTTCTAACGAGAGTCTCATGTAGGGTGAGCTGGACTGGAGAGCTGGAGATCGTGGAACTAGCGGGTGTGCCGTTGGACATGGCAGACTGAGAGACAGTTGGAGACAGTATTCTTGCCGGTGTTCTACATGCAGTGTTTCCTACTACGAAACTGGTGATTCCCTGACCCTGACTGCTTTGGCCTGGCAACAAAACCTGCACAGATACTGCAGGTGGTGCGGGAAATGGTGGCCTTACAGTGATGGAAGGGATGTAGCGCTGCTGACTAGCTTCATTGGCCGAGGGTGCTACAACCTTAAGGGACGTTTGGTAGTTAGACCAGGCTTGCAAATGCATGGTGGTTAAATGTCTATGCATGCAACATGTATTTAGACTTTTCAGATTCTGACCTCTGCTTAAGGTAGTTGAACATTTTTGACAGATGACTTTGCGCTGATCAATTGGATGTTGTTTAAAAAAAATGCCAGACTGCACTCTTTCTAGCATCGGATACCTTTTCAGGCATTGCAGACTGAGCTTCTTTAACCGGATGGTCACGCTGTCATCCAACTGGTTTTGGCTTTGCCACGCGTTTTGGGCCAAATACGGGCCTGGCAGATGGAACCTGTTGCGATGTTGATGCCTGCTGCGGCCCCTCCTCCTCCGCTTCAGAACTACTGCCGCCTGCACCCTGTTCCCCCAATGGCTGCCAATCGGGGTCAACAACTGGGTCATCTATGACCTCCTCTTCTATCTCGTGTGCAACTTCGTCTGTGTTACCGTGTAAGCCGGTAGTATAGCGTTCATGACAGGGCACCATAGTCTCATCAGGGTCTGATTCTGGATCAGTACACTGCGAGGGCAATGTTGTGGTCTGAGTCAAAGGAACAGCATAGTAATCTGGCTGTGGCTGTGCATCTGTGCACTCCATGTCCGATTCAACTTGTAATGGGCATGGCCTGTTAACTGTTTCACTTTCTAACCCAGGAACGGTATGTGTAAAGAGCTCCATGGAGTAACCCGTTGTGTCGCCTGACGCATCCTTCTCTGTTGTTGTTTTTGCTGAACAGGACAATGGAGCGACTTGTCCCTGAGCGTGAACATCCACTAACGATGCGCTGCTTTTACATTTACCAGTTTCAGAAGAGGAGGCAAAAGAGCTAGAAGTCGAGTCAGCAAGGAAAGCCAAAACCCTCTCTTGCTGCTCCGGCTTTAAAAGCGGTTTTCCTACTCCCAGAAAAGGGAGCGTTCGAGGCCTTGTGTAGCCAGACGACGAACCTGGCTCCACAACTCGAGACTTAGGTGCTATATTGCTTTTCCCACTACCACCTGATGCTCCACCACCAATACCATCATTACCAGCTGGCAATGAACGCCCACGACCTCTTCCACCAGACTTCCTCATTGTTTTAAAAACGTAACCAAAGTAACGGTATTTGTTACTGTAAAACAACTTACAAGGTGAACTCAAACTTCTGTAGGATTTAGATATCCCTTTATAGGTGGGTGAGACTGCAAGGAAAATCAGGCACAATGTTACACACTAGGTTTTCTGTGGCACAAAATGAGAGAGATGCCACACACGCAGGACTGTCACTCAAGCACAAATGCCAATATTAATCTCCCACTATTTATTTTTTTTCAGGGAGAATTTAAAAACAACAAAAAAAATAAAACAGTATTAGACACTAGGCTTTCTGTGCCCCACAATTTGAGAGAATGGCACACACTACTGGCACTGAAGCACAAATGCCAATATTAATCTCCCACTATTTTTTTTTTTTCAGGGAGAATTTAAAAACAAACAAAAAAAAAAACAGTATTAGACACTAGGCTTTCTGTGCCCCACAATTTGAGAGAGATGGCACACACGACTGGCACTCAAGCACAAATGCCAATATTAATCTCCCACTACCTTTTTTTTTTTATTTCTGGGAGAATTGGCAAGAAATCAAGCCCACTGTTAGGCTGTCCTCACACTAGCGAGTTTTACGGACGTAAGAGGGCAGAAAATACATCCATAAAACTCGCCAAACAAACGGCACAATTATTCTCTATGCCCCTGCTCCTATCTGGCGTATTTTACTGATTAGTATTTTACGGCTTTCTACAGCCGTAGAAAATCGCAGCACGCTGCATTTGTCACCGTATTGCGCAACAAAGACGCCAATGAAAGTCTATGGAAGCCCCAAAAATACGGATTACACACGGACCAGCAGTGTGACTTGCGAGAAATACGCAGCGGTGTTAGAGAGAAAAGCCGGCAATTCAGTGCGGTGTACAGTAAAATCACACTGACAGCTTACACTCGAATAGGTAGAATAAATTTGTACACATAGAATAGGTATATATATATATCAGTGAGAAACATATATCTATATATATTAAGATTTCATACAGCGCTAGATAGCTTTAAAGCCGGTAATTCAATTACCGGCTTTTGCTATCTCCTTCCTAAACCCGACATGATATGAGACCTGGTTTACATACAGTAAACCATCTCATATCACCATTTTTTTGCATATTCCACAATACTAATGTTAGTAGTGTGTATATGCCAAATTTGGCCGTTCTAGCTATTAAATTAAAGCGTTAAATGGCGGAAAAAAATGGTGTGGGCTCCCGCACAATTTTCTCCGCCAGAGTAGTAAAGCCAGTGACTGAGGGCAGATATTAATAGCCTGGAGAGGGTCCATGGTTATTGGCCCCCCCTGGCTAAAAACACCTGTCCCCAGCCACCCCAGAAAAGGCACATCTGGAAGCTGCGCCTATTCTGGCACTTGGCCACTCTCTTCCCATTCCCGTGTAGCAGTGGGATATGGGGTAATGAAGGGTTAATGTCACCTTGCTATTGTAAGGTGACATTAACCCAAATTAATAATGTAGAGGCGTCAATTATGACACCTATCCATTATTAATCCAATACTAGTAAAGGGTTAAAAAAACACAAACACATTATTAAAAATTATTTTAATGAAAAAAATCACAAAGGTTGTAATATTTTATTCTACGCTCAATCCACTCACTGAAGACCCTTGATCTGTAACTAAAAAAAATAATAAACCAACAATATCCATACCTTCCTAAGATCTGTAACGTCCAACGATGTAAATCCATCTGAAGGCGTTAAAATATTTTGCAGCCACGAGCTCCGCTAATGCAGCTGCTCCTGGCTGCAAAACCCCGGGGAATGAAGGTAAAGTAGGTCAATGACCTATATTTACCTTCATTTGCAGTGAGGCGCCCTCTGCTGGTTGTCCCTAGATCGTGGGAACTTTCCTAGAAAGCTCCCAGGCTCGAGTTCATAAGAGGGCGCCCTCTGCTGGTTGTCCTTATATGAACTCGAGCCAGGGAGCTTTCTAGGAAAGTTCCCACGATCTAGGGACAACCAGCAGAGGGCGCCTCACCGCAAATGAAGGTAAATATAGGTCATTGACCTACTTTACCTTCATTCCCCGGGGTTTTGCAGCCAGGAGCATCTGCATTAGCGGAGCTCGTGGCTGCAAAATATTTTAACCCCTTCAGATGGATTTACATCTTTGGACGTTACAGATCTTCGGAAGGTATGGATATTGTTGGTTTATTATTTTTTTTTAGTTACAGATCGAGGGTCTTCAGTGAGTGGATTGAGCGTAGAATAAAATATTACAACAACCTTTGTAATTTTTTCATTAAAATAATTTTAATAATGTGTTTGTGTTTTTTTTAACCCTTTACTAGTATTGGATTAATAATGGATAGGTGTCATAATTGACGCCTCTCCATTATTAATTTGGCTTAATGTCACCTTACAATAGCAAGGTGACATTAACCCTTCATTACCCCATATCCCACCGCTACACGGGAATGGGAAGAGAGTGGCCAAGTGCCAGAATAGGCGCAGCTTCCAGATGTGCCTTTTCTGGGGTGGCTGGGGGCAGCTGTTTTTAGCCAGGGGGGGCCAATAACCATGGGCCCTCTCCAGGCTATTAATATCTGCCCTCAGTCACTGGCTTTACTACTCTGGCGGAGAAAATTGTGCGGGAGCCCACGCCAATTTTTTCCGCCATTTAACGCTTTAATAGCTAGAACGGCCAAATATTGCATATACACACTACTAACATTAGTAGTGTGGAATATGCAAAAAAAAGGGGATATGACATGGTTTACTGTATGTAAACTAGGTCTCATATTATGTCGGGTTTAGGAAGGAGATAGCAAAAGCCGGTAATTGAATTACCGGTTTTAAAGCTATCTAGCGCTGTATGAAGTAATAATATATATACATATATGTGTCTACTGATATATATATATATATATATATATATAGTATATATGTTTTTTTTTATTTTTACACATGGATCCCTTGTATAGCCGTATGTCGGTTTTGCAAGCCTGCGAGAAAAACACGCAGTACGGATGCCATACGGATTACATACGGAGGATGCCATGCGCAAAAAACTCTGACACACCCTGCTTACGGAGGAGCTACGGACCACTATTTTGGGGACTTTTCAGCGTATTACGGCCGTAATATATGGATCGTATTTTCATACGCTGAGTGTGACTCCAGCCTTAGACTGTATGTTTTCTGTGCCAGAAAATGAGACACAGATGCCACACACAGGACTGCCACTGATGCAGATTTGCCAATTTTAATCTGCACCCTTTTTTTTTTTATTCAGGGAGACACTTTTGTGTCTTCAGGTTTCTTGGTGGTGTGTGAACATGATCATACAGACTTGTTCACTGTGCAAGTAGCCCATGTGTTCCTGTTTCCATAATTGTTCTCTTGTGTCTACAAGACTGGGGAGTTCCACCACTCCTCTTGGGCTATCTGCACAAAAGCTGTTCTACCCTGTATGCACACATGGATTTTTCCTCTCTGAACCCTGTTCACACAGGTTATATACAGATGATCAGGTTTTTAAATACATCAGATAGGGATTGCATACATTAGTTAGGACTGCTCTGATAAGGGTATACCGTGAAGATTGGTAGAGCAGCTTAGTATACATTTTTTGCAAAAAACGTATCAACCAAATACCCTGTTTTTTACATCTTTTACTAGCACTTGCGGATTACTGCAACATTTTTTCAAACTGAGTGTTTTTGGTTTTACTATTCTCTTTTGTGTCTTCAGGTTTCTTGGTGGTGTGTGAACATGATCATACAGACTTGTTCACTGTGCAAGTAGCCCATGTGTTCCTGTTTCCATAATTGTTCTCTTGTGTCTACAAGACTGGGGAGTTCCACCACTCCTCTTGGGCTATCTGCACAAAAGCTGTTCTACCCTGTATGCACACATGGATTTTTCCTCTCTGAACCCTGTTCACACAGGTTATATACAGATGATCAGGTTTTTAAATACATCAGATAGGGATTGCATACATTAGTTAGGACTGCTCTGATAAGGGTATACCGTGAAGATTGGTAGAGCAGCTTAGTATACATTTTTTGCAAAAAACATATCAACCAAATACCCTGTTTTTTACATCTTTTACTAGCACTTGCGGATTACTGCAACATTTTTTCAAACTGAGTGTTTTTGGTTTTACTATTCTCTTTTGTGTCTTCAGGTTTCTTGGTGGTGTGTGAACATGATCATACAGACTTGTTCACTGTGCAAGTAGCCCATGTGTTCCTGTTTCCATAATTGTTCTCTTGTGTCTACAAGACTGGGGAGTTCCACCACTCCTCTTGGGCTATCTGCACAAAAGCTGTTCTACCCTGTATGCACACATGGATTTTTCCTCTCTGAACCCTGTTCACACAGGTTATATACAGATGATCAGGTTTTTAAATACATCAGATAGGGATTGCATACATTAGTTAGGACTGCTCTGATAAGGGTATACCGTGAAGATTGGTAGAGCAGCTTAGTATACATTTTTTGCAAAAAACGTATCAACCAAATACCCTGTTTTTTACATCTTTTACTAGCACTTGCGGATTACTGCAACATTTTTTCAAACTGAGTGTTTTTGGTTTTACTATTCTCTTTTGTGTCTTCAGGTTTCTTGGTGGTGTGTGAACATGATCATACAGACTTGTTCACTGTGCAAGTAGCCCATGTGTTCCTGTTTCCATAATTGTTCTCTTGTGTCTACAAGACTGGGGAGTTCCACCACTCCTCTTGGGCTATCTGCACAAAAGCTGTTCTACCCTGTATGCACACATGGATTTTTCCTCTCCGAACCCTGTTCACACAGGTTATATACAGATGATCAGGTTTTTAAATACATCAGATAGGGATTGCATACATTAGTTAGGACTGCTCTGATAAGGGTATACCGTGAAGATTGGTAGAGCAGCTTAGTATACATTTTTTGCAAAAAACGTATCAACCAAATACCCTGTTTTTTACATCTTTTACTAGCACTTGCGGATTACTGCAACATTTTTTCAAACTGAGTGTTTTTGGTTTTACTATTCTCTTTTGTGTCTTCAGGTTTCTTGGTGGTGTGTGAACATGATCATACAGACTTGTTCACTGTGCAAGTAGCCCATGTGTTCCTGTTTCCATAATTGTTCTCTTGTGTCTACAAGACTGGGGAGTTCCACCACTCCTCTTGGGCTATCTGCACAAAAGCTGTTCTACCCTGTATGCACACATGGATTTTTCCTCTCTGAACCCTGTTCACACAGGTTATATACAGATGATCAGGTTTTTAAATACATCAGATAGGGATTGCATACATTAGTTAGGACTGCTCTGATAAGGGTATACCGTGAAGATTGGTAGAGCAGCTTAGTATACATTTTTTGCAAAAAACGTATCAACCAAATACCCTGTTTTTTACATCTTTTACTAGCACTTGCGGATTACTGCAACATTTTTTCAAACTGAGTGTTTTTGGTTTTACTATTCTCTTTTGTGTCTTCAGGTTTCTTGGTGGTGTGTGAACATGATCATACAGACTTGTTCACTGTGCAAGTAGCCCATGTGTTCCTGTTTCCAGACTAGTGAATAAATCTGGGCCATTGTATTAGAGTATATTTTCTGTGGCAGAAAGTGGCTTGAACAGATGTAACGAGAAAAAAAAAAAAAAAAAGGGACTGTCCTACAATTACTATCTCCCTGCAGTTATCTCAGCAATGTATGGCAGGCAGCAACAACAAGGAGTGGATTGCTGCACAAATTAACCCCTTAGCGACCGCCGATACGCCTTTTAACGGCGGCCGCTAAGCAGGGCCGGCTCCAGGTTTTCGAGGGCCCCGGGCGAAAGAGTCTCAGTGGGCCCCCCCCCTTAACACATACCCCGATTTATGATGCACAGATACGGCAGAGAAATGTATAGTACAATGCCAGATTTCACTTCTTACATGAGTGACAGCTATTGTAGATTCTGCAGTGTATATATACAGGAGGAAAGGTGCTGTGCAGTGTATATACAGTGGGGCAAAAAAGTATTTAGTCAGTCAGCAATAGTGCAAGTTCCACCACTTAAAAAGATGAGAGGCGTCTGTAATTTACATCATAGGTAGACCTCAACTATGGGAGACAAACTGAGAAAAAAAAATCCAGAAAATCACATTGTCTGTTTTTTTAACATTTTATTTGCTTATTATGGTGGAAAATAAGTATTTGGTCAGAAACAAAATTTCATCTCAATACTTTGTAATATATCCTTTGTTGGCAATGACAGAGGTCAAACGTTTTCTGTAAGTCTTCACAAGGTTGCCACACACTGTTGTTGGTATGTTGGTCCATTCCTCCATGCAGATCTCCTCTAGAGCAGTGATGTTTTTGGCTTTTCGCTTGGCAACACGGACTTTCAACTCCCTCCAAAGGTTTTCTATAGGGTTGAGATCTGGAGACTGGCTAGGCCACTCCAGGACCTTGAAATGCTTCTTACGAAGCCACTCCTTCGTTGCCCTGGCGGTGTGCTTTGGATCATTGTCATGTTGAAAGACCCAGCCACGTTTCATCTTCAATGCCCTTGCTGATGGAAGGAGGTTTGCACTCAAAATCTCACGATACATGGCCCCATTCATTCTTTCATGTACCCGGATCAGTCGTCCTGGCCCCTTTGCAGAGAAACAGCCCAAAGCATGATGTTTCCACCACCATGCTTTACAGTAGGTATGGTGTTTGATGGATGCAACTCAGTATTCTTTTTCCTCCAAACACGACAAGTTGTGTTTCTACCAAACAGTTCCAGTTTGGTTTCATCAGACCATAGGACATTCTCCTAAAACTCCTCTGGATCATCCAAATGCTCTCTAGCAAACTTCAGACGGGCCCGGACATGTACTGGCTTAAGCAGTGGGACACGTCTGGCACTGCAGGATCTGAGTCCATGGTGGCGTAGTGTGTTACTTATAGTAGGCCTTGTTACATTGGTCCCAGCTCTCTGCAGTTCATTCACTAGGTCCCCCCGCGTGTTTCTGGGATTTTTGCTCACCGTTCTTGTGATCATTCTGACCCCACGGGGTGGGATTTTGCGTGGAGCCCCAGATCGAGGGAGATTATCAGTGGTCTTGTTTGTCTTACATTTTCTAATTATTGCTCCCACTGTTGATTTCTTCACTCCAAGCTGGTTGGCTATTGCAGATTCAGTCTTCCCAGCCTGGTGCAGGGCTACAATTTTGTTTCTGGTGTCCTTTGACAGCTCTTTGGTCTTCACCATAGTGGAGTTTGGAGTCAGACTGTTTGAGGGTGTGCACAGGTGTCTTTTTATACTGATAACAAGTTTAAACAGGTGCCATTACTACAGGTAATGAGTGGAGGAAAGAGGAGACTCTTAAAGAAGAAGTTACAGGTCTGTGAGAGCCAGAAATCTTGATTGTTTGTTTCTGACCAAATACTTATTTTCCACCATAATATGCAAAACATTTTTTAAAAAAACAGACAATGTGATTTTCTGGATTTTTTTTTCTCAGGTTGTCTCCCATAGTTGAGGTCTACCTATGATGTAAATTACAGACGCCTCTCATCTTTTTAAGTGTTGGAACTTGCACTATTGCTGACTGACTAAATACTTTTTTGCCCCACTGTATACAGGAGAGGTGCTTTTCTGTTTTGAGTTTTTCTATGAAACAAAGACTTTTCTACATAAACAACGTTGTTTGGTTTTGCGGCCCCAATAGATCTGTGCTACAAAGTAACAGGCGGCTCGGGCATTAATGAGGGACCTGATGCTGAATCCTTTCCACAAACCCTAATGACCCAATTAGTGTGTTAAGTCCTTCTCAGTCCCTGGCTTACTAGAGGTAGGGATCCTGAGTAAATGACACGCAAACAAGGTATTGTGTGATCATATACAGGGGAAGCCCAGGAGCACATCTCTCTCTCTGGGCTTTGCCCTTCCTTTATATAGAAAAGAATTATTCTTTTACAGACATGCGCACAAGCGCTCATATTTCACTATCTCTTACATAAACAATCTATACCAGTCTTTATCAGTAGAAAGTTACATCATCTGGAAGGTGAATGAAAGGCTGCTATTGAAAGAAGGAATGCACACATGATTACTTCCATAAAAGGAAATGTCAAGTCAGCAGAAATGTATCTTGTTGTAAGCGAGATTTCTCAGGAAGAAGACAAGATGGATTCCTTTAGTTCAGTCTGATCTCCACAATTCCCCCCTTTGACATTTTCTTTTATTTATTTTATTACCACAGGGCCAAAGACAAAGCCTTTATTTGGTATTACACATGTACATGCTTGTATTCAATAAGAGAATCAAATCTAGTATTAATTCTTCCGTTTAACTCTCGCAACCTTTTCTTTGTTTTGCAATAAGTACAGATATTACAAAGGGATAGCAAAATAAGCGCAATAATCAGTATTAGCAAAGGATAACATAAGAGAAGAAGGAAAAAAAACTTTATACTCTTGCATCTATTACACAAAGTTTATCTGTGCATACTGAGATACTCTTGAGCACAATCTGGAATAGTACGTATATGACTACAATAATCATAACTATATGTATTATGCTCTGCATAATCCCAGCAACCCACCCACCGATTCCTCTGAACCAGTTGGCTGGGTTAAGAAAAGAAAAGGTATCTGACCACCAGCTATCCTTATTCTGGTCATTGTCTTTGTCATACTGATCTCTGAGTCGTTGTACGTCCTTTAATTTAAATGTCATACTCATAGTACTATTCGGGTCTATATAATGACAGCAGGTGGGTCCGATGATTTGACACATACCCCCTTGTGAGGCAGTTAGGTAATCCAATACCAGGGTATGTTGGTTAGTGACTATTATAAGCTGATTCTGTACAGCTATACTAGTGTTTAGTATATCCAATATATCCCAGATCTGATCATCTAGATAATCCGTGGCTCTAACTAATTTATCCCACATCTGTGTTAACATAGGATAAATAAAAATGGTACTAGCAATTTTGTTAGGAATTCCCATTTGTACTATATGTGGCCTCCCCGAGGGACGTGGTGAGTTATCTGCAGCTCTTTTATACAGTGTGTGCTTGGGCACGGCTTGCATATTCACTTGTTTATTTGAAATTATGAATGTAGCCGGGGTTAGGCGTCCTAATGTACAAGTACCCTTTATACCTACGGGAAGCCATTTATATGCTCCTTCTCCGCATATCCAAAATGTACCTTCAGGCAGATCCCATAGAGCTGAGTGCTGCAATACCAATCTGTGAGCCAAGTCCACAAATCTAGATACATTCTGAAGCATACACCAAGAGGGTTTTTGTCCCAAGGGGCTACAGTACCCGGCTGCGGGATTCCCACATACAGGCATTCCTTTGATATACTCATCGGATTTATTACAAACCAGGTTCCCCAGCTTACTTGTACAACTGTTTGCATCACCTTGGGGGAACAATTTAGAATGTTTCCATTTTCTATTATGTATGTATCTTTCCAATACTACAGGTTTGAAAGCATCAGAGGGGGGGACGGTTGTACTGAAACTAAGCTGTAGATTTTCTGTGGGGACCTGTCCTAAATTAGTTAATCCAGTCTTAGGTACCCATTTTCCTCCCCTAAATGCTAAATATTGTAGATGTGTGTTACTCCCTGAGAGATTACCCTGCCACCAAGGAAATTCTACCCATCCCACAATTGGTATGGCGATTGTAGTATTCCACAGCCTAGCATTACCAATTTGGTTGTTGGCCAGGTTATCTGAACAATTAGGCCAAGCGAATATTTCTTCTGCTAATACGGGAACTGCTAGAAAAGGTATACTTGTGGCTGATACCGGCGAATGGGTACAGATCCAACAATCTGTCAGGGTTTGTGTATTGTTTAACAAGTCATGCACTAATTTTCTATGATGTTGTACGAATCTATTGTTCAAAGGGGCTAGAGAATTCAGTCTATCCCACGCCTCCGTTGAGGTTATCATTATTAACATCAATATCATGAGTTTATACTGCTTTTCTTGCAATGGCTTGCATGTATCCATGATGCCTTTCCTTCAAGCTTGACTGATGTAGGTGTTGTCAACAGGACTTGGAAGGGTCCGTCAAACCTTGGTTCTAGAGCCTTTCTGGTGTGTCTTTTTACATAGACTTGATCACCTGGTTCCAACTTGTGACTTCCTTCTGTGTTGTCAGGATCTGGAAGGGAAGCAAAAACTTGTGCATGCACCTTAGTTAATTGTTTCTGAAGATTTTGCACATAAGAAGTCAATGACTCAATATTTAACACAAGTTGCTGTGGAAAATAACATCCTAAATTGGCAGTCCTGCCAAACAAAATTTCATATGGAGACAGTTTAGTCTTACCCCTTGGGGTATTGCGTATTGAGTAAAGGGCCAGTGGAAGGCATTCTGTCCAAGGCTTTCCTGTTTCAGCCATGGCTTTCTGTATTTTTAATTTTAAAGTTCCATTCATGCGTTCCACCTTACCAGAACTTTGAGGATGGTACGGAGTGTGTAACTGACTTTCAACACCCAACATTTTCAGTACATTTTGAAATATTTCTCCAGTGAAATGAGTACCCCTATCTGACTCGATCACTTCAGGGAGACCGTAACGGGGTATCAGTTCGGCAACTAGCTTTACAGCAGTGTTTTTAGCTGAAGCCTTCCGAACTGGATAGGCCTCTGGCCACCCCGAGAACATGTCCACACATACCAACACATACTCATACCCATTACTTTTTGGCAGCTGGATAAAGTCTATTTGTAATCGCTGAAACGGGTAGAGAGGTCGGACGTGGTGCTTCATAGGGGTCTTTGTTGTCTGTCCGGGATTATGTGTCAGGCATATAGCGCATGCAGCACAATAGTCTCTTGCATAGTTGCCAAAACCTGGAGCCAACCAGACTTGCTTTGCCAGTAGTGTCATTGCATTTGCAGACACATGAGTAGGGTGGTGCAGTCCACCAACTACAATCGGATACCAGGCTCTAGGTAGACATATTAGTCCATCTTTCTTCCAAATTCCCGCTTGTTCTTCTGCCCCTTCCTTTTTCCACCTGTCCCTCTCCTCTTCTCCTGCATCTTCCTGTGCTTGTCTCAGTCTATCTTCAGTATTTTCTGTGGGGTTTACAGTATGAACCTGTTGTAAGGGTTTGACAGCTGCTGCTTTGGCTGCTTTATCAGCCCTATCATTTCCCCTAGATTCCCTAGTGTCGAGTCTCACATGTGCAGCTACCTTGATTACTGCTACTTCTTTTGTTTCTTGTGCAGCCTCTAAGATCTGTTTGATCAGAGAAGCATGTTTTACAGGTTGTCCTGACGCTGTCATGTAACCTCTAGCTCTCCAGATTACTCCAAAATCAAACACAATACCATGTGCATACCTAGAATCAGTGTATATATTAGCTGTCTGGTTCTCAGCTATTTTAAGAGCTTCAATCAATGCTGTTAGTTCTGCTTCTTGTGCAGACTGTTTCGGTGGAAGTGGTTCTGCTTTGAGAGTTTCAGATTCTGACACAACTGCATACCCTGTATGGAAGTTACCTGTGTCATCTGCAAACCTACTACCATCTATAAACAGCTCTAAATCTGGATTTTGAAGTGGTGTTTCGGATACATTGGGTAAGCCTACCGTTTCTTGTAAAATGAGCTCTGTACAATCATGTGTGTCTGTAGGGAAAAAATTTGCGTGTGGATCAGTGTCCTTATTCCCCCCTTCAGACTCGAGAGGTAGCAGTGTAGCTATATTGAGAGTCTGAAGCCTAGCAAATGTGATAGTAGAGGGGAGCAACAAAGAACACTGTAGCCGCAAATGTCTGGCCATGGAAATGTGTTTTGGTTGGACCTGGTTTAATATCCCATAAACATCATGTGTAGTTTGAACTGTGAGTGGATACTCTAGGACAATTTCTGATGCTTTGTCCAACAATAGTGAGACAGCAACAACTACACGTACACAGGTTGGCGCTGCTCTAGCTACGGGATCTAACCTTGCTGAAAGATATGCAATTGGTCTTTGTTTCCCTGCATGCTTCTGGGTAAGAACTCCTGTAGCATGGGAATCAACTTCTGCAGCCATAAGCTGAAACGGTTTGGTGTAGTCTGGTAGCCCTAACGCTGGAGCTGAAACAAGGGCATCTTTTAATTGTTGGAACGAAATCTGACCTTCTTTTGTCAACAAATAAGGTTCACTTTTTACACAGTCATACAGTGGTTGCATTAGTTGACTGGCATGTATAATCCATTGTCTACAATGAGACACTATTCCTAAAAATGCTCGTAGCTGTTTATGATTTCTAGGCTCATTCATCTGTCTTATTGCTTCAGTTCTTTGTGGTGTAAGATGCTTTTTACCTTGAGAAATGCAATGACCTAGAAAGACCACTTTGGTCTGACAAACTTGTAGCTTTTGTCTATTCACTTTACACCCTTCTTTTTCTAAAAAACATAGTAAACTCACAGTGGACCTTTCTGCAGTTTCTAGATCTGGGCAGCAAAGTAGTAGGTCATCCACATACTGCAAAATTACTACCTGTGGTTCGGGTTCAAACCTCTGAAGGACTGTTTGTAGGGCATTTGAATAAAGAGTAGGGGAGTGTATCATTCCCTGTGGAAGGCGTGTCCACGCCAACTGTTTGCCCTTAAATGTAAATGCAAACAAATGCCAACTATCTTGGTGTAAAGGAACCGAGAAAAATGCATTTGAAAGATCTATTACAGTAAATACTTGAGAACTGGCTGGTATCTGTGATAGTAACGTATGAGGATTGGGTACAACTGGGGTGATTGGATCTAGAACTTTGTTTATTTCTCTTAAATCATGTACCATACGATATTTGGGCATAGAACTCTTATCAAGAGTTCTCTTTTTGACTGGATACAGAGGAGTGTTAGCAGGTGATTGTATCTCTACCAAAACTCCTTTCTCTTTATATCCCTCTATCTGTTTTGTAATCGCTAGTTCCTGCTGGGCACTCACAGGGTATTGTCTGAGCTGTGGGAGAACAGTTCCTGGTTGCACAGATAGTTTTACAGGAGAGATATGCAATAGTCCCACATCGGTGTCACCCTGTGCCCACAGTGTTTCTGGGACCATTGAGAGGTCTAGATCTGTGGTGTACTCTTTTTCTTCAGCATAATCCTCAAAAGCCTGAATTCTAACATATTGTTCTAATGTTTCTGCATCATCAGGGATAGTCAGTATAACTGTGCCATCTTCCCTAAAATTGATGTTAGCTTCTAATTTCTTTAGGACATCAGTTCCTAACAAACATGTTGGGGCACCTCTGGCATACAAAAATCTGGATGCAAAACATTTAGGTCCTAATGAGACCTCTAGGGGCACAGTATATGGCAGTGTTCGAATTACCCCATCATAACCCTCAGCAAAAGTTGTTTGTTCTGAAATATCTTCCGGATTCGGAAGAAAATCTTGATTCAAAATTGAGGAAGTTGCACCTGTATCTATCAAAAATGGAATTTCTCTCCCCCCCACATTCACCTGTATCATAGGTCTTCTAGCTGGTAGGGAAGTTTGTAACACATCGAGTCAATCTGAATCTGGTATGGGACCATCTATGATGGTAGATTTCTGCTGGTTGTCCGTTTGGGGAGGGTTATTTCTGGGAACAAATTTGCCTGACTTTATATCTGCCAACTTCTTCCTGTACTCTCTTTGGAAATGACCTGGCTTTTTACAGTAGTGGCAAGGAAAGTTGTGTCTCACTCTTCCTCCTGTATTAGCTTGTGCTATTCTAACAGGCTTACGATTCTCTCTCATATCCATGACTATTCCTAAACATCGTTGTTTCACAATATTTGGTTGTTCAATTGTTCTCCAATCTGGAGTAGAGGATTTAAATTTTTCTCTGATTTTCGGATCTAGCCCCTCTATTAATTGTTTTGTAAAAAGTCTCCTTACTGAAGCATCAGTCAAATCCAATCCTTCATCCCTAAAGCTATTTTCTAATTCTTGACTATATTCTTCAATACTTTGCCCAAATTTCTGCATAATCACACCCGTAGATCCCCTTTCCCTCTGTTTTTCTCTCATGAAAATTATTAATGCCTCTGTGAACTGGGTACCTGATGCTTCTGTCTGTAAGGCACCCCCTTCTGCCACTGGTCTATTGGGCTGTAGGTGTGTCAATAATTCCTGAAAAAGTCCGGGGGACATTTTCATTCTACATAATTCTTCCCCGTCCGCCCAGACCCCAGCATGAGTCTGCATGATTTGTTGTATGTATTGTGCAAATCGGATGGGATATTGAGTGGGATCAGGCGCATTATGCAGGAGGGACATACCTTCAGCAGGGGACCAAGGAAAATACTGTCGGGTCTGGTGATATCTAGTTCCCATTACCCCGTCAGCACCAGGTTCCCTAAAGGGTCTTGGTACTACCCTAACAGGGGCAAGTACAGCGCCATGTCTAGGTGTACCACAGACTAGGCAATCATTTCTCCAATCTGGATTTTGTTGTCCACAGTGTGAACATACCCATCCTCCTACCCCACCAAGATTGGGATACAAGGCTGGAAATTGTTTTCCTCCTTCTGCTCCTCCAGATGGTACAAATGATTGGGCTTTTGGATCTAGGTAAGGTGGTGGGATTATGTCACAACTTTTTCCCTTCCCCATAATCCATTTGGAAGTGTCTGGATCATACTTCCAATTCTCCTCTTTAGCTGTTTTTGAGACCTCTATCATACAGTGTATGATTTCTTCCCACCCATTGTCTTTGATAATTCCACCTCGTTCTTTACTCAGTTTTTCCCATTCTGTACTGAACATAAGTGCTTCTGAAATTCCCAATTTTTCTCTTACCCTTCTAATCTGACTTCTGACTGTCTTCCCACATCTTTCCTGTATGATATCTGCTGCTTCCACTTGTCCTAAGACGGTTTTTGTCTGTTTATTTCCCATTTTTCTTTTTTTTTTTTTTTTTTTTCAATATTAGCTATTTCTACCCCAGGTGACGTTTGGACAATCACTTATCCTAGGTGATGTCTCGTTGCCTTCTCTCCTAGGGAGCTAAAATATTGAAGGGCTGATCTGCTCCATTCTTTCTAATGTGCAGAATGTACTTAAGTGCTATTATGCATGCAAACAGACCCAGCAACACCATACAGATCACAAAACTTTCTGTGTCAGTTAGCATACTTGTCCCAGGCTCATGGACCCGCGTCCTGGGCTCATTCTATCAAACCTTATCCAGAAATGAAGGAGGTTAAGCACTTAAATGAGAGTCAAGCATGGGCGGAGGTCTCCCCGAAAGGACGCAACCACATGACCCAGTTAGGCTGACTTCCGTCTATAAGGCTTATACCCCAACTATTTCGGCTTATTTTTCTACGCACTTTTGCTCTTCTTTCACAACATACCACAACCTTCACACTGTTCACACACTGCCAGGGACAGGACTCATAAATCTATACAATATAGTAACCCGAGTTTTATAGGTATCTACTCACTACTAGACTAACCCAGCGTGACACGGCTCATAGAGATCTTTCGGATAATACAAGGCAGATAAAAGAGAACTAATAATGTCTCTTACCTGGCCAGGTTTTTCAGTTCATTTGCCGTCCATTATCCCAGATCTCCATTGTCCGTATCTGCAGGTGAATCTCGAGCAAATACTCTCATCTCGGGTCCCTGTTCGGGCGCCAAAGAAATGTTAAGTCCTTCTCAGTCCCTGGCTTACTAGAGGTAGGGATCCTGAGTAAATGACACGCAAACAAGGTATTGTGTGATCATATACAGGGGAAGCCCAGGAGCACATCTCTCTCTCTGGGCTTTGCCCTTCCTTTATATAGAAAAGAATTATTCTTTTACAGACATGCGCACAAGCGCTCATATTTCACTATCTCTTACATAAACAATCTATACCAGTCTTTATCAGTAGAAAGTTACATCATCTGGAAGGTGAATGAAAGGCTGCTATTGAAAGAAGGAATGCACACATGATTACTTCCATAAAAGGAAATGTCAAGTCAGCAGAAATGTATCTTGTTGTAAGCGAGATTTCTCAGGAAGAAGACAAGATGGATTCCTTTAGTTCAGTCTGATCTCCACAAGTGCCCCGTCATTAGAAGCTCGTTAAACGCCTCCCTGTCCCGAGCAATCATGTACAGTATGGGGGGATCCTGCAGCCCACCCCCTGACTGCTCCATACCATACACTGCCCTCTGTCGCTCTCACTATTATCCTGTGCATTTCTCTGTCATCGTTACCCCATGTTACACTTGTCACCCCCCACTACAGAGTAGCAGGGCAGCCAATGTCACCCCGTCCCGGAGTATAATGGCAGCAGGAAATGTCTGCTCCTCTATTGGGTTGGAACCTGATTTAATCAAGGAATAATGTGGATTTGTTGCCGGTGGCTGCAGGGGAAGGTTTAAGTGATGCCATGTCCTTGGTGGGAGCAGTGGCAGCTGCTGGGACCTGGACAGACACAACCAATGTTGCTGTGACTGCACAGTGTGACCTGGAGGAGAGAAGCTGAGACTCCGGAGCAGAAATCACCTACATGCCAGCACTGGGCACAGTCCCTCCAGTCACCAGCCTGGGGCCACGGGGCCCCAACCTACAGCCCACAGCTCAGATTTATCCATGGCAGCAGCTCCCCTTCCTCCTGGCATCTGGTTAACCCCATTTATGCGGGTCGGATTTATATCTTTAAGGTTCAGCAATAACCTTCATACAGATGGGAAGGGGTTAAGCTTCTTCCTACCCCACTGGTGCAGGTTTGGTGCAGCATGCATGTATTCTGGGTGAGCTGGGCGGCTACAGGCTGCACCCCACCAGCTGCTCCTCCAGACATCACTCACACTTTTAGGCAGCAGAGACAGACAGCAGCAGACTGAGCCACAACTGCAACCACTGCTGGATACCATAGTACTCTCTCAGTCACTGGTATGATGGAGCTCTGCCTGATAAACTTCAGCACTGTCTGCAGCCACCCAGGGGGGAGAGCAGAGAAATGTGCTCTCTCCGCCCACAATGTCACACTGGCTGCCTTCTGTTAACCCCTATGTGTGCCTGCCTGGCTGCACTGACTGAGTGAGAAGATGCTTGTGTCAGAGCTGGCACTTAGGGGTTAAGAGAACGCAGCCAGCAGTGACTTTGTGGGGGGAGAGAGCATGTTATCTCCTGCTCTGCTCTCACAGCATTAGTGGGCCCCCCTCTCTCCCCAGGGCCCCGGCATTTGCCCGCTGTGCCGGGTGCTGATGCCGGCCCTGCCGCTAAGGGTACTTAAACCACAGCGCCGTTAATTAACGGCGCTGTGGAAAAAGTCAATAGCGCCCCCCAGAGGCCGATTTTCTCCGGGGTCTCGGCTGCCGAGGGTAGCCGAGACCCCAGAGAACATGATTCAGGGGGTTTTTAACCCACCCCGCATTTGCGATCGCCGGTAATTAACCGTTTACCGGCGATCGCAAAAAAAAAAAAAAAAAAAGCCATCTCTTTTTAATTTCTCTGTCCTCCGATGTGATCGCACATCGGAGGACAGAGAAAAGGGGTCCCAGGTGGCCCCCCAATACTCACCTAGCTCCCCCGATGCTCCTCGTGTCTCCCGGTGGGCGCCGCCATCTTCAAAATGGCGGGCTCATGCGCAGTGCGCCCGCCGGCCGGCACCGGGAGAATCTTTGGGGTCTCGGCTGCCGGGGGTAGCCGAGACCCCAAAGAGCATGATCGGGGTCGGTTTTACCGACCCCTGTTTTGCGATCGCCGGTAATTAACTGTTTACCGGCGACTGCAAAAAAAAAAAAAAAAAATCCAAGTGTAATTCTCTGTCCTCTGATGTGGTCGCACATCAGAGGACAGAGAAATAGGGGGATTCGGGGACCCTACAATACTCACCTGTGTCCCTGGATCCTCTTGCTGCTCCTCCTGGCCGCCGGCAGAAGAACATGGCGGACGCATGCCCAGTGCGCCCGCCATCTGTCTCCATCTGCCGGCCGGCACGAGAACAGCAGTTGGGGCTAAAATTAGGGTTAGGGTTAGGGGTAGGGTTAGGGTTAGGGGTAGGGTTAGGGGTAGGGTTAGGGGTAGGGGTAGGGGTAGTATTAGGGGTAGGGTTAGGGGTAGGGTTAGGGGTAGGGTTAGGGGTAGGGTTAGGGGTAGGGTTAGGTTAGGGGTAGGGTTAGGGGTAGGGTAGGGTTAGGGGTAGGGTTAGGGGTAGGGTTAGGTTAGGGTTAGGTTAGGGGTATGGTTAGGGCTAGGGTTGGGGCTAAATTTAGGGTTAGGGTTGGGGCTAAATTTAGGGTTAGGCTTCTTTCACACTTACGTCGGTATGGGGCCGTCGCAATGCGTCGGCCCGACATACCGACGCACGTTGTGAAAATTGTGCACAACGTGGGCAGCGGATATAGTTTTTCAACGCATCCGCTGCCCAATCTATGTCCTGGGGAGGAGGGGGCGGAGTTACGGCCACGCATGCGCGGTCAGAAATGGCGGATGCGACGTACAAAAAAACGTTTCATTGAACGTTTTTTTGTGCTGACGGTCCGCCAAAACACAACTGATCCAGTGCACGACGGACGCGATGTGTGGCCATCCATCACGATCCGTCGGCGAAACAAGTCTATGGGCAAAAAACGCATCCTGCGGGCACATTTCCAGGATCCGTTTCTTGTCCAAAACGACGGATTGCGACGGAATGCCAAACGACGCAAGTGTGAAAGTAGCCTTAGGGCTAGGGTTAGGGTTGGGGCTAAAGTTAGGGCTAGGGTTGGGGCTAAAGTTAGGGTTAGAGCTGGGATTAGGGTTAGGGTTTGGATTAGGGTTGGTATTAGGGTTAGGATTGGCATTAGGGTTACGCTTGGGATTAGGGTTAGGTTTGGCATTAGGGTTAAGGTTAGGGTTGTGATTAGGGGTGTATTGGGATTAGGGTTAGGTTTGAGGTTAGGGTTGAGATTAGGATTAGGGGTGTGTTGGATTTAGGGTTTTGATTAGGGTTATGGTTAGGGTTGACATTAGGGTTGTTTTGGGGTAAGGGTTGTGATTATTAGGGTTGAGCGAAACGGGTCGAACATTTTCAAAAGTCGCCGACTTTTGGCGAAGTCGAGTTTCATGAAACCCGATCCGACCCCTGTGCGTTGTCGGCCATGCGGTACGCGACTTTCGCGCCAAAGTCACGTTTCAATGACGCGAAAAGCGCCATTTCTCTGCCAATGAAGGTAAACGCAGAGTGTGGGCAGCGTGATGACATAGGTCCTGGTCCCCACCATCTTAGAGAAGGGCATTGCAGTGATTGGCTTGCTGTCCGCGGCGTCACAGGGGCTATAAAGGGGCGTTCCCGCTGACCGCCATCTTACTGCTGATGATCTGAGCTTAGGGAGAGGTTGCTGCCGCTTCGTCAGAAGCAGGGATAGCGTTAGGCAGGGTCCATTAACCACAAAACCGCTTGTGCTGTAGCGATTTCCACTGCCCAACACCACCATCGGTGTGCAGGGACAGTGGAAGCTACATATTTTTTTTTTTCCCCCCCTCAGCGCTGTAGCTCATTGGGCTGCCCTAGAAGGCTCCCTGATAGCTGCATTGCTGCGTGTACGCCGCTGTGCAAACCAACTGCTTTTTTCAAAGCACAAATCCTCTTGTTCCTTCCTTTCTGCACAGCTATCTTGTTTGTTTGTCCACACTTTTTATTTAATTTGTGCATCAGTCCACTCCTTATTGCTGCCTGCCATACCTGGCTGAGATTACTGCAGAGATAGTAATAGAAGGACAGTTCCTTTTTTTTTTTTTTTTTTTTTTTTGTGGGAGATTAAGATTGGCATTTCTGCTAGAGTGCCATCCCTGTCTGTGTCATCTCTCACTCTGTGGGCCATAGAAAGCCTATTTATTTTTTTTGCTTGATTTGGGTTCTAAAATCTACCTGAAAAAATAACTACATCAATCAGTGGGAGAAAAATATTGGCCTCAGGGCTTGTGTGCCACTCCTGACTCCTGTGTGTGCCATCTCTCACTCAGTGGGCCATAGAAAGCCTATTATTTTTTTTGCTTGATTTGGGTTCTAAATTCTACCTGAAAAAATCAATAAATCAATCAGTGGGAGATTAATATTGGCCTTTGGGCTTGTGTGCCAGTCCTAAGCGCGCCATCTCTCTCTCTCACATAGTGGGCCATAGAAAGCCTATTTATTATTTTTGGTTGATTTGGGTTCTAAATTCTACCTGAAAAAATCACTAAATCAATCAGTGGGAGATAAATATTGGCCTCTGGGCTTGTGTGCCACTCCTGACTCCTGTGTGCGTTTATTGGGTTTATAAATTTTCCCTGGAAAAAAAAAAAAAAAAGTGGGAGATTAATATTGGCCTCTGGGCTTGTGTGCCAGTCCTGAGCGTGCCATCTCTCTCACAAATAGTGTGCCATAGAAAGCCTATTAATTTTTTTGGTTGATTTGGGTTCTAAATTCTACCTGAAAAAATCACTAAATCAATCAGTGGGAGATAAATATTGGCCTCTGGGCTTGTGTGCCACTCCTGACTCCTGTGTGCGTCATCTCTCACTCAGTGGGACCTAGAAAGCCTATTTTTTGTTTTATTTGTTTTCTAAATTCTCCCTGAAAAAATCATTTTATTTTATTTGGTTTCTAAATTATTCCTGAAAAAATCATTTTTTTTTGTATTTTTTTTCTCTAAAGTCTCCCTGAAAAAAAAAAAAATCAAATCAGTGGGAGATTAATATTGCCCTTTCTGCTTGTGTGCCAGTCTTGACTCCTGGGTGTGCCATCTCTCTCTCTCTCTCCAATTGTGGGCCATAGAAAGCCTATTAATTTTTTTGCTTGATTTGGGTTCCAAAATCTACCTGAAAAAATCACTAAATCAATCAGTGGGAGATAAATATTGGCCTCTGGGCTTGTGTGCCACTCCTGACTCCTGTGTGCGTCATCTGTCACTCAGTGGGCCCTAGAAAGCCTATTTTTTGTTTTATTTGTTTTCTAAATTCTCCCTGAAAAAATCATTTTATTTTATTTGGTTTCTAAATTATTCCTGAAAAAATCATTTTTTTTTGTATTTTTTTTTCTCTAAAGTCTACCTGAAAAAAAAAAAAAACAAATCTGTGGGAGATTCATATTGCCCTTTCTGCTTGTGTGCCAGTCTTGACTCCTGGGTGTGCCATCTCTCTCTCTCTCTCCAATTGTGGGCCATAGAAAGCCTATTAATTTTTTTGCTTGATTTGGGTTCCAAAATCTACCTGAAAAAATCACTAAATCAATCAGTGGGAGATAAATATTGGCCTCTGGGCTTGTGTGCCACTCCTGACTCCTGTGTGCGTCATCTCTCACTCAGTGGGCCCTAGAAAGCCTATTTTTTGTTTTATTTGTTTTCTAAATTCTCCCTGAAAAAATCATTTTATTTTATTTGGTTTCTAAATTATTCCTGAAAAAATCATTTTTTTTGTATTTTTTTTCTCTAAAGTCTCCCTGAAAAAAAAAAAAATCAAATCAGTGGGAGATTAATATTGCCCTTTCTGCTTGTGTGCCAGTCTTGACTCCTGGGTGTGCCATCTCTCTCTCTCTCTCCAATTGTGGGCCATAGAAAGCCTATTAATTTTTTTGCTTGATTTGGGTTCCAAAATCTACCTGAAAAAATCACTAAATCAATCAGTGGGAGATAAATATTGGCCTCTGGGCTTGTGTGCCACTCCTGACTCCTGTGTGCGTCCTCTCTCACTCAGTGGGCCCTACAATGCCTTTTTTTTTGTTTTTGTTTTCTAAATTCTCCCTGAAACAATCATTTCATTTTATTTGGTTTATAAATTCTTCCTTAAAAAATCTTTTTTTTTTATTTTTATTTTTTTTCTAAAGTCTCCCTTTTAAAAAAAACAAACACAAATCAGTGGGAGATTAATATTTACATTTGCGCTTCAGTGGCAGTCCTGCGTGTGTGGCATCTCATTTGTTGCCAACAACAACAGAGTGTGTAACATTGTGGCTGATTTTCGTTGTGGTCTCACCCACCTGTAAAGGGGTAGCTAAATCATACTGAAGTTATAGCTCACCGTGTAAGTTGTGTGACAGCAACAAATACCGTTAGTTTGGTAACGTTTTTAAAACAATGAGGAAGTCTGGTGGAAGAGGTCGTGGCCGGGGGCGTTCATTGTCAGCTGGTAATGAGGGTAGTGGTAGTGGTGGAGCATCAGGTGGTCGTGGGAAAAAAAATATTGCACCTAAGTCTGGAGCTGTGGAGCCAGGTTCGTCGTCTGGCTACACAAGGCCTCGAACGCTCCCTTTTCTGGGAGTAGGAAAACCGCTTTTAAAGCTGGAGCAGCAAGAGCAAGTTTTGGCTTATCTTGCTGACTCAGCCTCTAGCTCTTTTGCCTCCTCTCGTGAAACTGGTAAAAGTAAAAGCAGCGCGTCGTTAGTGGATGTTCACGGTCAGGGACAAGTCGCTTCCTTGTCCTCTTCAGCAAAAACAACAACAGAGAAGAATGCAGCAGGCGACACAACGGGTTACTCCATGGAGCTCTTTACACATACCGTCCCTGGCTTAGAAAGTGAAGCAGTTAACAGTCCATGCCCATTACAAGTTGAATCTGACATGGAGTGCACTGATGCACAGCCACAGCCAGACTACTATGCTGGTCCTTTGACTCAGACCACAACATTGCCCTCGCAGGGTGCTGATCAAGAATCAGACCCTGATGAGACTATGTTGCCCCATCACGAACGCTATACCACCGACCGACACGGTGACACAGACGAAGTTGCACACGAGCTACAAGAAGAGTTAATAGATGACCCAGTTCTTGACCCCGATTGGCAGCCATTGGGGGAACAGGGTGCAGGCGGCAGCAGTTCTGAAGCGGAGGAGGAGGGGCCGCAGCAGGCATCAACATCGCAACAGGTTCCATCTGCCTGGCCCGTATCTTGCCCAAAACGCGTGGCAAAGTCAAAACCTGTTGGAGGACAGCGTGGCCATCCGGTTAAAGCTCAGTCTGCAATGCCTGAAAAGGTATCCGATGCTAGAAAGAGTGCAGTCTGGCATTTTTTTAAACAACATCCAATTGATCAGCGCAAAGTAATCTGTCAAAAATGTTCAACTACCTTAAGCAGAGGGCAGAATCTGAAAAGTCTCAAAACAAGTTGCATGCATAGACATTTAACCACCATGCATTTGCAAGCTTGGACTAACTACCAAACGTCCCTTAAGGTTGTAGCACCCTCGGCCAATGAAGCTAGTCATCAACGCAACATCCCTTCCGGCAGTGTAGGGCCACCATTTTCTGCACCACCTGCAGTATCTGTGCAGGTTTCTTTGCCAGGCCAAAGCAGTCAGGGTCAGGGAATCACCAGTTTCGTAGTAGGAAACACTGCATCTAGGGCACCGGCGGCAACAATACCATCTCCCACCGTCTCTCAGTCTGCCATGTCCACCGGCACCCCCGCTAGTTCCACGCTCTCCAGCTCTCCAGTCCAGCTCACCCTACATGAGACTATGGTTAGAAAAAGGAAGTACTTAGCCTCGCATCCGCGTACACAGGGTTTGAACGCCCACATAGCTAGACTAATCTCATTAGAGATGATGCCCTACCGGTTAGTTGAAAGCGAAGCTTTCAAAGCCCTGATGGACTACGCTGTACCACGCTACGAGCTACCCAGTCGACACTTTTTTTCCAGAAAAGCCATCCCAGCCCTCCACCAGCATGTTAAAGAGCGCATTGTCCATGCACTCAGGCAATCTGTGAGCACAAAGGTGCACCTGACAACAGATGCATGGACCAGTAGGCATGGCCAGGGACGTTACGTGTCCATCACGGCACACTGGGTAAATGTGGTGGATGCAGGGTCCACAGGGGACAGCAAGTTTGGGACAGTTCTGCCTAGCCCACGGTCTAGGAAAAAGTTGGCTGTAGCCGTTCGCACCCCCTCCTCCTCCTCCTCGTCCTCCTGCAGAAGCGAGACCTCGTCCACAGACCGCAGTCGCACAACCACTCCATCCGCAGCTGTCACTGTTGCACTCCAGGTCGCCCATTATGGGGCAGTTACTGGCAAACGTCAGCAGGCTGTATTGGCTATGAAGTGTTTGGGCGACAACAGACACACCGCTGAAGTTCTGTCCGAGTTCTTGCAGAAAGAAACGCAGTCGTGGCTGGGCACTGTAGATCTTGAGGCAGGCAAGGTAGTGAGTGATAACGGAAGGAATTTCATGGCTGCCATCTCCCTTTCCCAACTGAAACACATTCCTTGCCTGGCTCACACCTTAAACCTGGTGGTGCAGTGCTTCCTGAAAAGTTATCCGGGGATATCCGACCTGCTCCTCAAAGTGCGTGGACTTTGCTCACATATCCGCCGTTCGCCCGTACACTCCAGCCGTATGCAGACCTATCAGCGTTCTTTGAACCTTCCCCAGCATCGCCTAATCATAGACGTTGCAACAAGGTGGAACTCAACACTGCACATGCTTCAGAGACTGTGTGAACAGAGGCAGGCTGTTATGTTTTTGTGGGAGGATACACATACACGGGCAGGCAGTAGGATGGCAGACATGGAGTTGTCAGGTGTGCAGTGGTCGAAGATTCAAGACATGTGTCAAGTCCTTCAGTGTTTTGAGGAATGCACACGGCTGGTTAGTGCAGACAACGCCATAATAAGCATGAGCATCCCCCTAATGCGTCTGCTGATGCAAAGTTTGACGCACATAAAGGATCAGGCGTCTGCAGCTGAGGAAGAGGAAAGCCTTGATGACAGTCAGCCATTGTCTGGCCAGGGCAGTGTACAGGACGAGGTAGCGGGCAAAGAGGAGGAGGAGGACGAGGAGGATGATGGGGATGATTATATTTTTAATGAGGAAGCTTTTCCGGGGCCAGTGGAAATTGTTGGCGCGGCAAGGCCGGGTTCTGGTTTTTGGAGGGACACAAGTGACGTGGATTTGCCTGAAACTGCCCCTCAACCAAGCACAACCACACATTTGAGAACTGGAACTTTGGCCCACATGGCGGATTATGCCTTACGTATCCTCAAAAGGGACACACGCATAACAAAAATGATGAACGATGACGATTACTGGTTGGCCTGCCTCCTTGATCCTCGCTATAAAGGCAAATTGCAAAATATAATGCCACATGAGAACTTGGAACTAATATTAGCAACCAAACAATCAACTCTTGTTGACCGTTTGCTTCTGGCATTCCCTGCACACAGCGCCCGTGAACGTTCTCACACGAGCTGCAGGGGCCAGCAGACCAGAGGTGTTAGAGGGGCAGAAATCAGAAGTGGCGTTGGCCAGAGGGGTTTTCTGACCAGGTTGTGGAGTGATTTTGCAGACAGGACAGGTACTGCAGCATCAATTCAAAGTGACAGGAGACAACATTTGTCCAGTATGGTTACTAACTATTTTTCATCCCTTATCGACGTTCTCCCTCAACCGTCATTCCCATTTGATTACTGGGCATCAAAATTAGACACCTGGCCAGAATTGGCCGAATATGCATTGCAGGAGCTTGCTTGCCCGGCAGCTAGTGTCCTATCAGAAAGAGTATTCAGTGCTGCAGGTTCAATACTAACAGAAAAAAGGACTCGTCTGGCTACCCAAAATGTAGATGATCTAACCTTCATTAAAATGAACCACAACTGGATTTCGAAATCTTTTGCCCCACCTTGCCCGGCTGACACCTAGCTTTCCTATGTAAAGGTCTTGCCTGTGGACTATTCTGAACGACTTTTCCAATCTCGTAATTTGCAGCACCTGATTGTCCAGCATCCAACATGTTAACACCTCCCTAAATGGCCAAAGTCCCCACACGGGGCCGTGGTATCGCCACTTGGCGCCAGCACCCGTGAGAGTACTGTTTGTCTGAAGAGGTGGGTGTGCCCGCTTTTGGTCGACGGCACTGCCACTAGGTCCCTCATAGTACAATAAAGTGTCTGGCGGTGGTGGTGCGCACCCAACGTCAGACACACCGTTGTAATATGAGGGGCCCTGGGCCTGTACCGCCGGCCACAAGACAGTCCCCCCCCCACCAGCTCAAACAGTGCTCTACCACTTGCAAAATTTTCTCTCACAGCTCCACCAATGTTTAGTCTATGCGCTGACATCCTTCAATGCCTGGCACTGTCAATACCATTGTATTGACATTTTTGTTATGTTAGGCCTTCGAAGCCTGTCTGCGGTCCCTCCTTCCACTAGGCCTCCACTGACCTGTCTACTGCTGCCCGTGTACCCCTTGAACCAACATCATAAAATAAAAAAATAAGTATTTTGCTTATAAAAAAGAAAATACTGGAGAGATATCAATTGCAGACATTTTAAAATTAAAAACAAACACATACAACAAAAATCTGGTACAGTACTAAAAATGGCCACCAGCTACAATAACTTTCTCCTGCAAGTAGTTAACTGAAAGTTTTTTTAAATTTTAAACACAGATATGGCATCCACCGAGTGTTGTCCTGTCGCGTCTTCTTTATATTATTGCCAAGAAGATGCAAAACAATGAAAATAATAAAATCATTATTTACCAAAAAAAATAGAGTAAGTCAAAAGCACATTGCAAATAAACATTCATTACAAATAAAGAAGCAGGGCGCGTCCGAGGGTGAGTATATACCTAATAAGAATATAATCACCCTCGGACGCGCAATGCTTCTTTCCGACAGCCTTCCTTCCTAAGAATCAGCCCTTCCGTGGTGTAGAGAGAGGGTGTGTTACACTCCAAGGTGTTCCCCAGGTTGCTTTTCCTGAGCTTCGATCTTCCGGCTCTCGTTTAGTAGTTGTTGGAAACTACGCTGCATTAGGCCTTCAAATTGGGTATGGGGTGTAGAGAGAGGGTGTGTTACACTCCAAGGTGTTCCCCAGGTTGCCTTTCCTGAGCTTTGATCTTCCGGCTCTCGTTTAGTAGTTGTTGGAAACTACGCTGCATTAGGCCTTCAAATTGGGTATGGGGTGTAGAGAGAGGGTGTGTTACACTCCAAGGTGTTCCCCAGGTTGCCTTTCCTGAGCTTCGATCTTCCGGCTCTCGTTTAGTAGTTGTTGGAAACTACGCTGCATTAGGCCTTCAAATTGGGTATGGGGTGTAGAGAGAGGGTGTGTTACACTCCAAGGTGTTCCCCAGGTTGCCTTTCCTGAGCTTTGATCTTCCGGCTCTCGTTTAGTAGTTGTTGGAAACTACGCTGCATTAGGCCTTCAAATTGGGTATGGGGTGTAGAGAGAGGGTGTGTTACACTCCAAGGTGTTCCCCAGGTTGCCTTTCCTGAGCTTCGATCTTCCGGCTCTCGTTTAGTAGTTGTTGGAAACTACGCTGCATTAGGCCTTCAAATTGGACAGGTACTGCAGCATCAATTCAAAGTGACAGGAGACAACATTTGTCCAGTATGGTTACTAACTATTTTTCATCCCTTATCGACGTTCTCCCTCAACCGTCATTCCCATTTGATTACTGGGCATCAAAATTAGACACCTGGCCAGAATTGGCCGAATATGCATTGCAGGAGCTTGCTTGCCCGGCAGCTAGTGTCCTATCAGAAAGAGTATTCAGTGCTGCAGGTTCAATACTAACAGAAAAAAGGACTCGTCTGGCTACCCAAAATGTAGATGATCTAACCTTCATTAAAATGAACCACAACTGGATTTCGAAATCTTTTGCCCCACCTTGCCCGGCTGACACCTAGCTTTCCTATGTAAAGGTCTTGCCTGTGGACTATTCTGAATGACTTTTCCAATCTCGTAATTTGCAGCACCTGATTGTCCAGCATCCAACATGTTAACACCTCCCTAAATGGCCAAAGTCCCCACACGGGGCCGTGGTATCGCCACTTGGCGCCAGCACCCGTGAGAGTACTGTTTGTCTGAAGAGGTGGGTGTGCCCGCTTTTGGTCGACGGCACTGCCACTAGGTCCCTCATAGTACAATAAAGTGTCTGGCGGTGGTGGTGCGCACCCAACGTCAGACACACCGTTGTAATATGAGGGGCCCTGGGCCTGTACCGCCGGCCACAAGACAGTCCCCCCCCCACCAGCTCAAACAGTGCTCTACCACTTGCAAAATTTTCTCTCACAGCTCCACCAATGTTTAGTCTATGCGCTGACATCCTTCAATGCCTGGCACTGTCAATACCATTGTATTGACATTTTTGTTATGTTAGGCCTTCGAAGCCTGTCTGCGGTCCCTCCTTCCACTAGGCCTCCATTGACCTGTCTACTGCTGTCCGTGTTCCCCTGGAACCAATTGTAAATTGCCTACATCCCAATTATTGTTATGTTAGGCCTTCGAAGCCTGTCTGCGGCCCGTTCTTTCCACTACTACTACTACACTGACCAGGCCACTGCTGCCCGTGTTCCCCTGGAACCAATTTTAAATTGCCTACAGCCAGCTTAATTTATTATGTTAGGCCTTCGAAGCCTGTCTGCGGTCCCTCCTTCCACTAGGCCTCCACTGACCTGTCTACTGCTGTCCGTGTTCCCCTGGAACCAATTGTAAATTGCCTACAGCCAGCCCAATTTATTATGTTAGGGCTTCGAAGCCTGTCTGCGGTCCCTCCTTCCACTAGGCCACCACTGACCTGTCTACTGCTGCCCGTGTTCCCCTGGAACCAATTGTAAATTGCCTACAGCCAGCCCATTTTATTATGTTAGGCCTTCGAAGCCTGTCTGCGGTCCCTCTTTCCACTAGGCCTCCACTGACCTGTCTACTGCTGCCCGTGTTCCCATGGAACCAATTGTAAATTGCCTACAGCCAGCCCATTTTATTATGATAGGCCTTCGAAGCCTGTCTGCGGTCCCTCCTTCCACTAGGCCTCCACTGACCTGTCTACTGCTGCCCGTGTACCCCTTGAACCAACATCATAAAATAAAAAAATAAGTATTTTGCTTATAAAAAAGAAAATACTGGAGAGATATCAATTGCAGACATTTTAAAATTAAAAACAAACACATACAACAAAAATCTGGTACAGTACTAAAAATGGCCACCAGCTACAATAACTTTCTCCTGCAAGTAGTTAACTGAAAGTTTTTTTAAATTTTAAACACAGATATGGCATCCACCGAGTGTTGTCCTGTCGCGTCTTCTTTATATTATTGCCAAGAAGATGCAAAACAATGAAAATAATAAAATCATTATTTACCAAAAAAAATAGAGTAAGTCAAAAGCACATTGCAAATAAACATTCATTACAAATAAAGAAGCAGGGCGCGTCCGAGGGTGAGTATATACCTAATAAGAATATAATCACCCTCGGACGCGCAATGCTTCTTTCCGACAGCCTTCCTTCCTAAGAATCAGCCCTTCCGTGGTGTAGAGAGAGGGTGTGTTACACTCCAAGGTGTTCCCCAGGTTGCTTTTCCTGAGCTTCGATCTTCCGGCTCTCGTTTAGTAGTTGTTGGAAACTACGCTGCATTAGGCCTTCAAATTGGGTATGGGGTGTAGAGAGAGGGTGTGTTACACTCCAAGGTGTTCCCCAGGTTGCCTTTCCTGAGCTTTGATCTTCCGGCTCTCGTTTAGTAGTTGTTGGAAACTACGCTGCATTAGGCCTTCAAATTGGGTATGGGGTGTAGAGAGAGGGTGTGTTACACTCCAAGGTGTTCCCCAGGTTGCCTTTCCTGAGCTTCGATCTTCCGGCTCTCATTTAGTAGTTGTTGGAAACTACGCTGCATTAGGCCTTCAAATTGGGTATGGGGTGTAGAGAGAGGGTGTGTTACACTCCAAGGTGTTCCCCAGGTTGCCTTTCCTGAGCTTTGATCTTCCGGCTCTCGTTTAGTAGTTGTTGGAAACTACGCTGCATTAGGCCTTCAAATTGGGTATGGGGTGTAGAGAGAGGGTGTGTTACACTCCAAGGTGTTCCCCAGGTTGCCTTTCCTGAGCTTCGATCTTCCGGCTCTCGTTTAGTAGTTGTTGGAAACTACGCTGCATTAGGCCTTCAAATTGGACAGGTACTGCAGCATCAATTCAAAGTGACAGGAGACAACATTTGTCCAGTATGGTTACTAACTATTTTTCATCCCTTATCGACGTTCTCCCTCAACCGTCATTCCCATTTGATTACTGGGCATCAAAATTAGACACCTGGCCAGAATTGGCTGAATATGCATTGCAGGAGCTTGCTTGCCCGGCAGCTAGTGTCCTATCAGAAAGAGTATTCAGTGCTGCAGGTTCAATACTAACAGAAAAAAGGACTCGTCTGGCTACCCGAAATGTAGATGATCTAACCTTCATTAAAATGAACCACAACTGGATTTCGAAATCTTTTGCCCCACCTTGCCCGGCTGACACCTAGCTTTCCTATGTAAAGGTCTTGCCTGTGGACTATTCTGAACGACTTTTCCAATCTCGTAATTTGCAGCACCTGATTGTCCAGCATCCAACATGTTAACACCTCCCTAAATGGCCAAAGTCCCCACACGGGGCCGTGGTATCGCCACTTGGCGCCAGCACCCGTGAGAGTACTGTTTGTCTGAAGAGGTGGGTGTGCCCGCTTTTGGTCGACGGCACTGCCACTAGGTCCCTCATAGTACAATAAAGTGTCTGGCGGTGGTGGTGCGCACCCAACGTCAGACACACCGTTGTAATATGAGGGGCCCTGGGCCTGTACCGCCGGCCACAAGACAGTCCCCCCCCCCACCAGCTCAAACAGTGCTCTACCACTTGCAAAATTTTCTCTCACAGCTCCACCAATGTTTAGTCTATGCGCTGACATCCTTCAATGCCTGGCACTGTCAATACCATTGTATTGACATTTTTGTTATGTTAGGCCTTCGAAGCCTGTCTGCGGTCCCTCCTTCCACTAGGCCTCCACTGACCTGTCTACTGCTGTCCGTGTTCCCCTGGAACCAATTGTAAATTGCCTACAGCCCAATTATTGTTATGTTAGGCCTTCGAAGCCTGTCTGCGGCCCGTTCTTTCCACTACTACTACTACACTGACCAGGCCACTGCTGCCCGTGTTCCCCTGGAACCAATTTTAAATTGCCTACAGCCAGCCCAATTTATTATGTTAGGCCTTCGAAGCCTGTCTGCGGTCCCTCCTTCCACTAGGCCTCCACTGACCTGTCTACTGCTGTCCGTGTTCCCCTGGAACCAATTGTAAATTGCCTACAGCCAGCCCAATTTATTATGTTAGGGCTTCGAAGCCTGTCTGCGGTCCCTCCTTCCACTAGGCCTCCACTGACCTGTCTACTGCTGCCCGTGTTCCCCTGGAACCAATTGTAAATTGCCTACAGCCAGCCCATTTTATTATGTTAGGCCTTCGAAGCCTGTCTGCGGTCCCTCCTTCCACTAGGCCTCCACTGACCTGTCAACTGCTGTCCGTGTTCCCCTGGAACCAATTGTAAATTGCCTACAGCCAGCCCATTTTATTATGTTAGGTCTTCGAAGCCTATCTGCGGTCCCTCCTTCCACTAGGCCACCACTGACCTGTCTACTGCTGCCCGTGTTCCCCTGGAACCAATTGTAAATTGCCTACAGCCAGCCTTATTTATTATGTTAGGCCTTCGAAGCCTGTCTGCGGTCCCTCCTTCCACTAGGCCTCCACTGACCTGTCTACTGCTGCCCGTGTTCCCCTGGAACCAATTGTAAATTGCCTACAGCCAGCCCAATTTATTATGTTAGGGCTTCGAAGCCTGTCTGCGGTCCCTCCTTCCACTAGGCCACCACTGACCTGTCTACTGCTGCCCGTGTTCCCCTGGAACCAATTGTAAATTGCCTACAGCCAGCCCATTTTATTATGTTAGGCCTTCGAAGCCTGTCTGCGGTCCCTCTTTCCACTAGGCCTCCACTGACCTGTCTACTGCTGCCCGTGTTCCCATGGAACCAATTGTAAATTGCCTACAGCCAGCCCATTTTATTATGTTAGGCCTTCGAAGCCTGTCTGCGGTCCCTCCTTCCACGAGGCCTCCACTTACCTGTCTACTGCTGCCCGTGTACCCCTTGAACCAACATCATAAAATAAAAAAATAAGTATTTTGCTTATAAAAAAGAAAATACTGGAGAGATATCAATTGCAGACATTTTAAAATTAAAAACAAACACATACAACAAAAATCTGGTACAGTACTAAAAATGGCCACCAGCTACAATAACTTTCTCCTGCAAGTAGTTAACTGAAAGTTTTTTTAAATTTTAAACACAGATATGGCATCCACCGAGTGTTGTCCTGTCGCGTCTTCTTTATATTATTGCCAAGAAGATGCAAAACAATGAAAATAATAAAATCATTATTTACCAAAAAAAATAGAGTAAGTCAAAAGCACATTGCAAATAAACATTCATTACAAATAAAGAAGCAGGGCGCGTCCGAGGGTGAGTATATACCTAATAAGAATATAATCACCCTCGGACGCGCAATGCTTCTTTCCGACAGCCTTCCTTCCTAAGAATCAGCCCTTCCGTGGTGTAGAGAGAGGGTGTGTTACACTCCAAGGTGTTCCCCAGGTTGCTTTTCCTGAGCTTCGATCTTCCGGCTCTCGTTTAGTAGTTGTTGGAAACTACGCTGCATTAGGCCTTCAAATTGGGTATGGGGTGTAGAGAGAGGGTGTGTTACACTCCAAGGTGTTCCCCAGGTTGCCTTTCCTGAGCTTTGATCTTCCGGCTCTCGTTTAGTAGTTGTTGGAAACTACGCTGCATTAGGCCTTCAAATTGGGTATGGGGTGTAGAGAGAGGGTGTGTTACACTCCAAGGTGTTCCCCAGGTTGCCTTTCCTGAGCTTCGATCTTCCGGCTCTCGTTTAGTAGTTGTTGGAAACTACGCTGCATTAGGCCTTCAAATTGGGTATGGGGTGTAGAGAGAGGGTGTGTTACACTCCAAGGTGTTCCCCAGGTTGCCTTTCCTGAGCTTTGATCTTCCGGCTCTCGTTTAGTAGTTGTTGGAAACTACGCTGCATTAGGCCTTCAAATTGGGTATGGGGTGTAGAGAGAGGGTGTGTTACACTCCAAGGTGTTCCCCAGGTTGCCTTTCCTGAGCTTCGATCTTCCGGCTCTCGTTTAGTAGTTGTTGGAAACTACGCTGCATTAGGCCTTCAAATTGGGTATGGGGTGTAGAGAGAGGGTGTGTTACACTCCAAGGTGTTCCCCAGGTTGCCTTTCCTGAGCTTCGATCTTCCGGCTCTCGTTTAGTAGTTGTTGGAAACTACGCTGCATTAGGCCTACAAATTGGGTATAGGGGAAACATTGGCGCATCTGCGGTCCCTCCTTCCTCTAGGCCTCCACTGACCTGTCTACTGCTGCCCGTGTTCCCCTGGAACCAATTTTAAATTGCCTACAGGCAGCCCAATTTATGATGTTAGGGCTTCGAAGCCTGTCTGCGGTCCCTCCTTCCACTAGGCCTCCACTGACCTGTCTACTGCTGCCAGTGTACCCCTTGAACCAATTGTAAATTGCCTACATCACAATTTTTGTTATGTTAGGCCTTCGAAGCCTGTCTGTGGCCCGTTCTTTCCACTACTACACTGACCAGGCCACTGCTGCCGTGTTCCCCTGGAACCAATTTTAAATTGCCTACAGCCAGCCCAATTTATTATTTTAGGGCTTCGAAGCCTGTCTGCGGTCCCTCCTTCCAATAGGCCTCCACTGACCTGTCTACTGCTGCCCGTGTACCCCTTGAACCAACATCAGAAAATATAAAAATAAGTATTTTGCTTATAAAAAAGAAAATACTGGAGAGATATCAAATGCAGACATTTTAACATTAAAAACAAACACATACAACAAAAATCTGGTACAGTACTAAAAATGGCCACCAGCTACAATAACTTTCTCCTGCAAGTAGTTAACTGAAAGGTTTTTTCAATTGAAAACACAGATATGGCATCCACCGAGTGTTGTCCTGTCGCGTCTTCTTTATATTATTGCCAAGAAGATGCAAAACAATGAAAATAATAAAATCATTAATTACCAAAATAATAGAGTAAGTCAAAACCACATTGCAAATAAACATTCATTACAAATAAAGAAGCAGGGCGCGTCCGAGGGTGAGTATATACCTAATAAGAATATAATCACCCTCGGATGCGCCCGGCTTCTTTCCGACAGCCTTCCTTCCTAAGAATCAGCCCTTCCGTGGTGTAGAGAGAGGGTGTGTTACACTCCAAGGTGTTCCCCAGGTTGCCTTTCCTGAGCTTCGATCTTCATGCTCTCGTTTAGTAGTTGTCGGAAAGTAGGCTGCATTAGGCCTACAAATTGGGTATGGGGTGGAGAGAGATGGTGTGTTACACTCCAAGGTGTTCCCCAGGTTTCCTTGCCATTGCTTCGGTCTTCCGACTCTCGTTTAGTAGTTGTTGAAAAGTACACTGCATTAGGAATACAAAATGGGTATGGTGTGGAGAGAGATGGTGTGTTACACTCCAAGGTGTTCCCCAGGTTGCCTTTCCTGAGCTTCGATCTTCATGCTCTCGTTTAGTAGTTGTCGGAAAGTAGGCTGCATTAGGCCTACAAATTGGGTATGGGGTGGAGAGAGATGTTGTGTTACACTCCAAGGTGTTCCCCAGGTTTCCTTGCCATTGCTTCGGTCTTCAGACTCTCGTTTAGTAGTTGTAGAAAACTACACTGCATTAGGACTACAAAATGGGTATCGGGTGGAGAGAGATGGTGTGTTATACTCCAAGGTGTTCTCCAGGTTGCCTTTCCTGAGCTTCTATCTTCAGGCTCTCATTAAATTGTGGTTAAATGGAACAACTGCATTTGGCGTACTAGTTGGTTTGGGGCCTACTATCGGTGTCTGCCACTCCTTGCTGTTCTCCTGGTTTCCTGTCCTGAAATTCCATTTTCAGGCTCTCGTTAAGTAGTTGTTAATGTTAGACTGCATTTGGCCTACTAGTTGGGTTGGGGCCTACTATCGGTGTCTGCCACTCCTTGCTGTTCTCCTCCACTGAACAAAGCTGTGCCGCCTGTTTACTACGGTTGCCAATTTTGAACTGCATTTCGACTACTTACTGATTTGGGCCTACTCTCTGTGTCAGCCTCTCATTCCAGTTGTCCTCCACTGCAATGCCCCCTGGTTATTCCTGTGTTACCAATTTTGAACTGCATTTAGCCCACTTTATTATTTGGGCCTATATCTGTGTTTCCACTTCATCGTGCCCATTGCCCAGCCAGTGATAGATGAGTCTGCTGGTACATTGACCCATAACGCAACATTCCCCGTGCACGCTACACAACAACATTGTGACCCTGCTGAAAGTCAGGTTGCTCTTCCCGCATACCATACCACCTTACACGGGGACAAAGAGGAAGGTGCAGATGAAAGTGCAGGTTCCTTCATCAGGTGGGGGGAGGAATACTAGTTGGCGACGTCACTGGCACAGGGCCTCTCATAGTACGCAAAAGTGTTGCTGCCGGTGGGAGGCGCCCCCGCCGTGCAAACACACCGCTGTACTTTGAGGGGCCCTGTGCCAGTGCCAATGCCAACAAGTGGGCCCCCCCTGCTTGCTCAGGTTCACAGCACTTGCAAAGTTGAAATACTTACCTCTCCCTGCTCCACTGCCGTGACGTGGTCCAGATTTCCTGGGCCCACTAATTACTTGAACCAGCCCTACCCCCCACAACTTTAGCCAAATGACCCCCAATTTCAAATGCCTTCCAATTATTATAAGGTAAATTACGCTTGACAAGCTTCATTAAGAAGAATGGATGGTTTTGACATTAAAATGGGCACTCTAGGTGTTTTCCTGGCCCCCACTCACTGCCGACTATGCTGCCCCATTGACTTGCATTGGGCTTCGGTCGATCCCGACTTTACGTCATAATCGGCCGATTTCACTCGACCCGACTTTTGAGATAGTCGGGTTTCGCGAAACCCGGCTTGACTCTAAAAAGGTCAAGGTCGCTCAACTCTAGTGATTATGGTTAGGGTTAGTGATTAGGATTATGGATCAGGTTGGGATTAGGGTTAGGTGTGTGTTGGGGTTAGGGTTGGAGCTAGAATTGGGGGGTTTCCACTGTTTAGGTACATCAGGGGGTCTCCAAACACGACAGCCAATTTTGCGCTCAAAAAGTCAAATGGTGCTCCCTCCCTTCTGAGCTCTGCCGTGCGCCCAAACAGTGGGTTACCCCCACATATGGGGCATCAGCGTACTCGGGATAAATTGGACAACAACTTCTGGGGTCCAATTTCTCTTGTTACCCTTGAGAAAATAAAAACTTGGGGGCTACAATATCTTTTTTGTGAAAAAAAAAATATTTTTTATTTTCACGACTCTGCATTCTAAACTTCTGTGAAGCACTTGGGCATTCAAAGTTCTCACCACACATCTAGATAAGTTCCTTGGGGGGGTCTAGTTTCCAAAATGGGGTCACTTGTCGGGGGTTACTACAGTTTAGGTACATCAGGGCCTCTGCAATCGCAACATAATGCCCACAGACCATTCTATCAAAGTCTGCATTCCAAAAAGGCGCTCCTATCCTTTCGAGCTCTGCCGTGCGCCCAAACAGTGGTTTACCCCCACATATGGCGCATCAGCGTACTCGGGATAAATTGGACAACAACTATTGCAGTCCAATTTCTCCTGTTACCCTTGTGAAAATAAAAACTTGGGGGCTACAATATCTTTTTTGTGAAAAAAAAATATTTTTTATTTTCACGACTCTGCATTCTAAACTTCTGTGAAGAACTTGGGCATTCAAAGTTCTCACCACACATCTAGATAAGTTCCTTTGGGGGTCTTGTTTCCAAAATGGGGTCACTTGTGGGGGGTTACTACAGTTTAGGTACATCAGGGGCTCTGCAATCGCAACATAATACCCGCAGACCATTCTATCAAAGTCTGCATTCCAAAAAGGCGCTCCTTCCCTTCCGAGCTCTGCCGTGCGCCCAAACA
Organism: Ranitomeya imitator; assembly: GCF_032444005.1. Taxonomy (NCBI): domain Eukaryota; kingdom Metazoa; phylum Chordata; class Amphibia; order Anura; family Dendrobatidae; genus Ranitomeya; species Ranitomeya imitator. The sequence goes on along the minus strand of NC_091285.1, from coordinate 211,833,575 downwards.
ATGGTTTACCCCCACATATGGGGTACCAGCATACTCAGGACAAATTGGACAACAACTTTAGGGGTCCAATTTCTCTTGTTACCCTTGTGAAAATAAAAACTTGGGGGCTAAAAAATCTTTTTGTGGAAAAAAAAAATATTTTTTATTTTCACGGCTCTACGTTATAAACTTCTGTGAAGCACATGGGGGTTCAAAGTGCTCGCCACACATCTAGATAAGTTCCTTAAGGGGTCTAGTTTCCAAAATGGTGTCACTTGTGGGGGGTTTCCACTGTTTAGGCACATCAGGGGCTCTCCAAACGCGACATGGCGTCCGATCTCAATTCTAGCCAATTCTACATTGAAAAAGTAAAACGGCACTCCTTCTCTTCCAAGCTCTGCGGTGCGCCCTAACAGTGGTTTACCCCCACATATTGGGTATCAGCGTACTCAGGAGAAATTGCACAACAACTTTTGTGGTCTAATTTCTCCTGTTACCCTTGTGAAAATAAATATTTGTGGGCAAAAAGATCATTTTTGTAGAAAAAATGCGATTTTTTTTTCACGGCTCTACGTTATAAACTTCTGTGAAGCACTTGGGGGTTCAAAGTTCTCACCACACATCTAGATAAGTTCCTTAAGGGGTCTAGTTTCCAAAATGGTGTCACTTGTGGGTGGTTTCCACTGTTTAGGCACATCAGGGGCTCTCTAAACGTAACATGGCGTCCAATCTCAATTCCAGCCAATTCTGCATTGAAAAAGTCAAACGGCGCTCATTCACTTCTAAGTTCTGCGGTGCACCCAAAAAGTGGTTTACCCCCACATATGGGGTATTGGCGTATTCAGGAGAAATTGCATAAAAAAATTTATGGTTACATTTCTGTTTTTACACTTGTGAAAATAAAAAAAATGGTTCTGAATTAAGATGTTTGCAAAAAAAAGTTAAATGTTCATTTTTTCCTTCCACATTGTTTCAGTTCCTGTGAAGCACGTAAAGGGTTAATAAACTTCTTGAATGTGGTTTTGAGAACCTTGAGGGGAGTAGGTTTTAGAATGGTGTCACACTTGGGTATTTTCTATCATATAGACCCCTCAAAATGACTTCAAATGTGATGTGGTCCCTAAAAAAAAATGGTGTTGTAAAAATGAGAAATTGCTGGTCAAATTTTAACCCTTATAACTCCCTAACCAAAAAAAATTTTGTTTCCAAAATTGTGCTGATGTAAAGTAGACATGTGGGAAATGTTATTTATTAACTATTTTTCGTGACTTCTCTCTGATTTAAGGGCATAAAAATACAAAGTTTGAAAATTGCAAAATTTTAAAAATTTTCGCCATATTTCCGTTTTTTTCATAAATAATCGCAAGTAATATTGAAGAAATGTTACCACTAGCATGAAGTACAATATGTCGTGAAAAAACACTCTCAGAATCAGTGGGATCCGTTGAAGCGTTCCAGAGTTATAACCTCATAAAGTGACAGTGGTCAGAATTGCAAAAATTGGCTCGGTCATTAAGTACCAAATTGGCTCTGTCACTAAGGGGTTAAATCAAAAGTGTGGACAAACAAACAAGATAGCTGTGCAGAAAGGAAGAAACAACAAGATTTGTGCTTTGAAAAAAGCAGTTGGTTTGCACAACGGTGTACAAACAGCAATGCAGCTATCAGGGAGCCTTCTAGGGCAGCCCAATGAGCTACAGCGCTGAGGAAAACAAAATGTAGCTTCCACTGTCCCTGCACACCGAAGGTGGTGTTGGACAGTGGAAATCGCTACAGCACAAGCGGTTTGGGGATTAATGGACCCTGCCTAAAGCTATCCCTGCTTTTGACGAAGTGGCAGCAACCTCTCCCTATGCTCAGATCAGCAGCAGTAAGATGGCGGTCGGCGGGAACACCCCTTTATAGCCCCTGTGACGCCGCAGACAGCAAGCCAATCACTGCAATGCCCTTCTCTAAGATGGTGGGGACAGATCTATGTCATCACGCTGCCCACACTCTGCGTCAACCTTCATTGGCTGAGAAATGGCGCTTTTCGCGTCATTGAAACGCGACTTTGGCGCGAAAGTCGCGTACCGCATGGCCGACCCCACACAGGGATCGGGTCGGGTTTCATGAAACCTGACTTTGCCAAAAGTCAGCTACTTATGAAAATGACCGACCCGTTTCGCTCAACCCTAATGATCACCATACCATGTTTAGCAAAGGTAAATAATAAAGGGTGCAATACTATGAGTTGGAACAATCTCACCAAAAGATGCCATATTGAAGATGCACCCTGTCATTCAGTCAGTCAAAAAAACGATCCATGACTCCATAAGACATTCACGTTCCTTTCAGGACCACCTCCCTACATGATTCATTCCAAAGAAAGGGAAATCATCAGGGGATAGGACGGTCAGACAGTGGTCTTCATGATGAAGTGCTCAGTTATCCTTATTGTTCACAAAGAGCCCATCATGGGTATACTCTGTAATGGCGTCTCTTAAATATCAGTGAAACGCCTTCCCATCAATTAAACTGCTGATAAGCCACCTATCAGGATTCAGCGTTCATTATTCAGCAGGTGTCAGTTTAACCCATCGCAATAATAATATGGGGAACCACAGAAAAGATCTTACCTGTGGTGTCCCGCGCCTGCTGCATGTGCAGCTTGAATATGGAGCTACTTCCGGGAATTACCAAACAAGCATTCATTGGTGGCTCATAGTTGTGCGTCATTGGAACGCAATGTAACACCCCCTGGAGCGCACACTGCATGAGAGCAGGCGCCGGGGATGAGATCAGCACGAGCCCCGTCACATCCAGTTCCCAAAGCACTGAGCGGAGAGCCGCGCAGATTCAAACATATCATGCTAAGTTCGTATGTTGAGCTAATGCGCATGCGTCTGCAGCGCCACTATCATTCCACAGAGCACCCTCATACGGAATAAAGTGCATCCAAACCAAAATACCAGGTCTACATATTGAACTAATACGCCAATAGCGTTATTATAATTCCACACAGCGTCCCTGCCTGTATAAAAAGCATCTGAGCCAGGACAGTCCTTACATTTCAATCCAAGAGGTACATCTCCATATGCAGCCACCTCAGTGTGAGATTTCTATATCCTGGCACAAGAAATAAACATTGGATACTCAAAGAATTCCAGCCATTAATGCTCAAAAAGAATCAAAACACAGTTAGTATATAGAGCATTCCAACATAACACTTTATCCAAAAATATGTATACTCATGCCATGGGTATTATAGTCACTGACTATTGATTGAAAGGCATTATACTTAGTGTGTCCAATAGCTAATGTACCAAGGGCCACTAAAAACTTGACCCCGGAACCTATAAGCTATAAAACAGCGATTGAAACACTCAAGCGCTGTAGAATTGGGAGTATTTTAGCTGGCTCCTAATAACCACATGGATAAATCCAAAAAAGGCACAAAAGCGATGGACAAAAAAACAGATAGGAGAGGGACAGGAGAACAAAAAAAAGGGGGGGGGGTTGTAAATTCCAAATATTTTTGATTTTTCCAATGATTTTTTTGAATAAAGGCTTAAATTAGTAATTTAGTTATTTAAGACTTTTTTTATGGGCACCCTGGCACCAGCCCTCACTGAGATCACCACCGCCATTAGAAAAATGAAAGTGAAAGAGAGGGGTGAATAAAAGCCTATGGGTACCCTCACGCTGATTCCTGTTCTTAATACACCCTACCTAACAGCGAAGGTTGGCTGTTGTGAATTCTGTGGCCAAGCTCCCTCCTGTGGTCTTGAGTGGTACTTTGGCTGGTTCTGTATATGAGCTTCCTTTGGTGGATGAGAGTGGTACTGCGGCTTCTGAGTTTCCTTCCTCAGGTGACGAGGTTAAGTCGTTAGGTGCTGCTCTATTTAACTCCACCTAGTGCTTTGATCCTGGCCTCCAGTCAATGTTCCAGTATTGGTCTTGCTTTCTCCTGGATCGTTCCTGTAGCCTGTCTTCCTGCATAAGCTAAGTTTTGCTTGTGTTATTTTTGTTTGCTATTTTTTCTGTCCAGCTTGCTATATTGGTTTTTCTTGCTTGCTGGAAGCTCTGGGACGCAGAGGGAGCACCTCCGTACCGTTAGTCGGTGCGGAGGGTCTTTTTGCCCCCTCTGCGTGGTTGTTTGTAGGGTTTTGTGTTGACCGCAAAGCAATCTTTCCTATCTTCGGTCTGTTCAGTAAGTTGGGCCTCACTTTGCTAAATCTATTTCATCTCTGCGTATGTATTTTCATTTTCAACTCACAGTCAATATATGTGGGGGGGCTGCCTTTTCCTTTGGGGTATTTCTCTGAGGCAAGCTAGGCTTATTTTTCTTTCTTAGGGCTAGCTAGTTTCTCAGGCTGTGCTCGAGGCGCATAGGTCTGGTCAGGAGCGCTCCACGGCTACCTCTAGTGTGGTTGGATAGGATTAGGGATTGCGGTCAGCAGAGTTCCCACGTCTCAGAGCTCGTCCTATGTTTTTGATAATTGTCAGGTCACTTTGTGTGCTCTGAACTTCAAGGTCCATTGTGGTTCTGAATTACCTGTTCATAACAGTTGGCACCCTAGACCTGCGCAGTGGCGCCCCCACTCGACGGCGGCTCTCCCTTACTATAAAACCCTGAAGAACTCTTAATCCTTAAAGAAAAGAGGTAAAAGAGAGTTGTTTGTTAAGTCCTGCTGTGTAGATGGAACCCATTTTGTGAATCCATCTGGTTTCATGTTGAAGAATCAACTTATCCCAGTCTCCACCCTGTAATGGTTTAGTAACTTTCTCAATACCCATGAATTTAACAGCTGTCAAATCACCGCCATGGGCCGAGTTCATGTGTCTTGGTAATGGGGTGTCTCTTGTTTTCACTATATCCCTGAGATGTTCTCCTATCCTCCTTCTCAGTTATCTTGATTGTTTTCCCAACATAGATGAGGTTACAATTACAGATTGCTCTATAGATGATATCCTCGCTTCTACAGTTGATAAAAGATCTTATCTCAAATTTCTCACACATGTCTGTTGAAAAGAAAAATTTGCCCACTTCAATATTTTTACAGGCTACGCAGCCACTACATCTATAGCAATCAACCACATTGGAGGTCAGCCAAGATTTTTGTGAAGGCTCAGAGAAGTGGCTGCGTACCAACCTGTCTTTGATGGATCTCCCCTTCTGAAACGTGATTTGAGGTGATGGTGGCAATAGTGTCCCCACATCTTGATCCATTTTCAGGATCGACCAGTGCTTATTAGTGTTGAGTAGTGTTGAGCATTCCGATACCGCAAGTATCGGGTATCGGCCGATACTTGCGGTATCGGAATTCCGATACTGATTTCCGATACTCACCGCGTATCGGATACCGGAATCGGAAGTTCACAGAATTCAAACTGCACGCAGCAGCCAATGAGGAATGAATGGAAGTGTGGGCACATCCTGTTTAGCATGGTGGGCATGTAACTACTGGCAAGGCTGTGATTGGCTGCTGAAATGATTTCACCATGCACTATAAAAAACGCTGCCGCCATTTTGCGCTCACTCTGCTGTGATTTCAGCTAGGGACAGGACGCTGTGTTCTAACTGAGGGCCAGTTGAGATAGCTAATTGCTTTATTTTGCTTTTCCAAGGCTAATTTAGCAAACGCTGTGTGTTCACCTTGCTCTTGCCTTGCAGCGCTGTTTTAACAGCGTTCTGCAAGGTCTCTGTGTGTGTGTGTGTGTGCATCTCACTCTGTAGTCTGTGTGCAGCCATATACCCGGTTGTATTCAGCTCAGGGGGGGTTCACACTGCCTCATACAGTTCTATCCATTGTCCTTTTTTGCTCATAGTGCAGCCTGCTGCACATTTTTTCTAAAATTTCCAATTAGTGTCTTTCCACCCGTCTCCAGCTAAATTGTGGAAAAACACTACATAGGATAACCTAGAGGGGGGTTTTTGGGACTTGCAGCGCCGTTTACGGCTGTCTGCACGGTCTCCGTGTGAGCACAGCTCGCCCTGTAGTATGTGTGCAGCCACAGCCGATTGTATTCAGCTCAGGGTGCGTTACTGCCTCATACCGTTAAATAACTTGTCCTTTTTTTCAAATAGTGCAGCCTGCTGAAAATTTTTTCAAAAATTTCCTATTAGTGTCTTTCCACCCGTCTCCAGCTAAATAGTGGAAAAACACTAGATAGGATAACCTAGAGGAGGGTTTTTGGGCCTTGCAGCGCCGTTTACGGCTGTCTGCACGGTCTCCGTGTGAGCGCAGCTCGCCCTGTAGTCTGTGTGCAGCCACAGCCGGTTGTATTCAGCTCAGGGTGCGTTACTGCCTCATACCGTTAAATAACTTGTCCTTTTTTTCAAATAGTGCAGCCTGCTAAAAAAAATTTCAAAAATTTCCTATTAGTGTTTTTCCACCCGTCTCCAGCTAAATAGTGGAAAAACACTACATAGGATAACCTAGAGGAGGGTTTTTGGGCCTTGTAGCGCCGTTTACGGCTGTCTGCATGGTCTCTGTGTGAGCGCAGCTCGCCCTGTAGTCTGTGTGCAGCCACAGCCGGTTGTATACAGCTCAGGGTGCGTCACTGCCTCATACCGTTAAATAACTTGTCCTTTTTTTTAAATAGTGCAGCCTGTTGAAAATTTTTTCAAAAATTTCCTATTAGTGTTTTTCCACCCGTCTCCAGCTAAATAGTGGAAAAACACTACATAGGATAACCTAGAGGAGGGTTTTTGGGCCTTGCAGCGCCGTTTACGGCTGTCTGCACGGTCTCCGTGTGAGCGCAGCTCGCCCTGTAGTCTGTGTGCAGCCACAGCCGGTTGTATTCAGCTCAGGGTGCGTCACTGCCTCATACCGTTAAATAACTTGTCCTTTTTTTCAAATAGTGCAGCCTGTTGAAAAAATTTTCAAAAATTTCCTATTAGTGTCTTTCCACCCGTCTCCAGCTAAATTGTGGAAAAATACTACATAGGATAACCTAGAGGAAGGTTTTTGGGCCTTGCAGCGCCGTTTACGGCTGTCTGCACGGTCTCTGTGTGAGCGCAGCTCGCCCTGTAGTCTGTGTGCAGCCACAGCCAGTTGTATTCAGCTCAGGGTTTGTCACTGCCTCATACCGTAAAATAACTTTTCTTTTTTTGCAAATAGTGCAGCCTGCTGCACATTTTTTCAAAAATTACCTGTTAGTGTCTTTCCACCCGTCTCCAGCTAAATTGTGAAAAAACACTACATAGGATAACCTAGAGGAGTGTTTTTGGGCCTTGCAGCGCCGTTTACGGCTGTCTGCACTGTCCCAGTGTGAGTTAAACTCGCTCTGTAGCCCGATCTGCACAAAAAAAAAAGTAAAGTTCACCAAACACCACTTAACCCTTGTCAGGCTGCATAATTTTACAACCTTAACAGGCTGCATAGGTACAATTGTACCTTCACATATACCTCCACTGTGGGAAGACTTTACTTGGTTTCAGAAACTAAAGTTCATTCAGCTACAAATGTTATGCTGATATCTATTGTTCAGTGTTGTTACTGGTCACTTATGTTGCTGTCAATTAAGTTAATTCAAACTGGGAGTGGCTTCTACTTGTCTTCCTGCCTCCCTCCTCTCATTAGCCATTTTGCTGTTCATCTCATTGCTGTGAGCACACATTTCTAGGCTTGTGAAGTCTTCAATTTCTTGGAAACGAAGGTAGGAAAGTCTCACAGCATCTAACAGCCAGTTATACCTTTATTCTCATTATGTGGGGACAGAACAGTCAAATTGTCTTTCAGCCTGGACTTGGCTTACATATATTTTGTATGAAACTTATCACTATAGGTATAATTTTTATACGAAAAATGGATAATAATTAGTATCTACATATTGTTTTACGATGTTTTATTTATATTCAGCACAAAATACGAAGCCAAAATTCATCTAGCAAGTCATCATGAGTGATAGTAATGCTGGATCTAGTTTCCGCCATAATCCAAGAAAACGTGTTTGCAGGTTAGTATAATTTTGTGAAAAGCCAATAATGTAGTATTTCGGAAAATTATTTATTTTACATTTTTTCATATTTACAGATTTACGTCTGACGAAATAATGCGAATGCTAGAAGAATCTGATTCTGAGCATGAGGATGAACCATATGTTCCATCTGATGATGAAAACTATGTACCACAAGTGGATGTTACTGAAGAAGATTCAGACATTGAACAAGAAATGGTCATAGAGCATGAAAATGAATACGAATCAGACGAAAGTGTTGAGGATGATTCTGTGCCTCAAAGTGCAGGCGACATTTGGACTGCTAAGGATGAAACTCAATGGTGCAGTAATCCACTGCCAAATGCACAAACAAAATCTCGTAATGTCCTACGACAAAGAGGTGGCCCTGCAGCAATCAGCAACCTATATACAGCAAAAGAGCTATTCAAGTCCATCATGACTCCCGAGATGTGTGACATCATATTACGGGAAACGAATCGAAAGGCCAAGAGAGTTTGTGATGCTTACAACAACGAACTGGTACAACGTTTTCCTGATTCTTCCAAACGGCCACCACAAAAAACATTCAAGCAATTTACTGAAACTGAACTTCATGCATTTTTGGGCATACTGATTGCTGCTGGTGTGCACAGAGCCAACAAAGAGAATCTGGAGGAAATGTGGAATGTTGCTGCTCTGCCTCTTATACGTGCAGCCATGTCTCGTGACCGCTTCAAGATGATACTCAGATTTATCAGGTTTGACAACGAAAATACACGTGCAGAACGTGTGCAAACAGATAAAGCTGCACCAATACGGGACATCTGGACAATGCTGAACAGTAATCTGGAGAGAGCCTACAAGCCATATCATTGTATCACCGTCGACGAGCAATTATTTCCATTTAGAGGTCATACTAAATTTACCCAGTATATACCTTCAAAACCAGCTAAATATGGCATAAAGATTTTCTGGGCTTGTGACTCATCAAATGCCTACCCTTTACAAGGTCAGCTCTACACTGGGAAACCAACTGATGGTCCTCGACAAGTAAACATTGGAGAACGAACAGTATTGGACCTAGTGAGCTCGTATAAAGGCTCTGGAAGAAATGTCACCACCGATAACTTCTTTACAACCATGGAACTAGCTAAGGTATTGAACTCCTGGAACATGACACTAGTTGGTACAGTGAGAAAAAACAAAAGGTTCCTACCTAACAACATGCAGCCTGCCAAAGAAAGGCCTGTATACTCGACAAATTTTGCCTACAATCATGATGCAACAGTCTGTTCATATGTACCAAAGAAGAACAAATCAGTCGTGCTTCTATCATCTATGCACATGACGGGAGAAGTTGAAGAGACACTAGCAGCCAAGCCAGAGATAATAAAATACTACAACATAACAAAAGGTGGCGTTGATGTTATGGATAAAATGTTGGGAGAGTACACTGTGAAACGACGAACATCACGTTGGACTTTGGCATTTTTCTACAATATGATTGATGTCAGTGGGTTAGCATCCTACATCATCTACAGAGAACACAATCCAAGCTTCAGGGCAAAGGATCAACGAAAAAAGTTCCTGAAAGATCTCGCAAATCAGCTGTGTATGATTGCAATTGAAGATCGTAGTACAAACAAAATGATAATGAGAAACCATTTTCTTCGAGGTGCAGTAGAAATGGTGCTTGGACGATGCATTGTGGTAGCATCGCAGCCAGCAGCTGGCCCCAAAATACCTCATGGTAGTCGTGGACCCTCCCCTGTTGTTGGTAGTTGCTATGTCTGCAGAGACCTGAGGCGAAAACAACGCAAGACTAGAAAGTCTTGTGTGGTTTGTGTGAAACCCATTTGCGATGAACACTCTGTAGCAAAGCCAACATGCATTACTTGCAAAGAAAATCAATAAAAAAAAGTTTCTTACATTTTCTTTTATAATGTAAATGAACAGTTTTTTACTTGTTTATAATAGTTAAATAGCATTATCATTAAAAAAAAATGTATGCTTTTTCCCTTGCATTATCTTCATTCAAAATATATGAGGTACATTTGTACCTATGCAGCTTGTTATGGATGCAAAAAGATCTCGACCCCTTATCTCGGAAGCGGGTGGAGATATTTTATTGAAATTTGGCCAATATATTCTGGACCAAAAATGTAGAGATGTCACGAAATTTCAGCCCTCTACGTCTTTTAAAAAAAAAGTTATTGCAATTTTAAAACGGAATAGTTACAATTGTACCTATTCAGCCGGATAAGGGTTAATACTTGTGTAGTCCACATTTTATCAATAATAAAGTCTAGTCCACACTTTACAACATTAGTGTTTCTTACACCTGTTAGGAGGAGCATTTCAGGAATAAGCACACTAAGGCCTTAGTACTTTTCTGCTTATCTTTATCTGTCAACCAAGATGAAGAGGGCAGGGAGTAAGGCGCGTGGGCGTGGACGCGAAGCAGGGAGAGGAGCAGGGAGAGGACGTGGTGATTCTGTGCCTGCTGCGGGCACCGGTGACTCATCATCACCCAGTTTCAGCAGGGAACAGTCCTTCATGCGCAGCTTTGTCGGAAAGCACCGTGCACCGCTGCTGCGTGAAGATCAAATTGAAGCCGTTGTCGGATGGATGGCAGCTAACGCATCGGCATCGACTTCAATTAGTGCCACATCCTCTCAGGCACAGACCACTGGAGAGCAGCCATCTGTCTCTTCACCACCTGCCAAATTGGCCATGCAGTCAGAGAGCCCAGGACAGGAGCCGTCTCTACTTCTGTTCTCTGAATGTCTTGGCTTGGAAACAGGGGGCCAGCCAAGCAGCATTGGAGAAATGGAAGAAGAGGCAGTGTGCAGTGATGCCCAACAGCTTTGTCTCTCTGACTCAGAAGAGGCGGGTGGGCCAGTGCCTCCGGTGACCACAGCACAGTACGCATCTGATGATGAAACTCAGGTGCCACTTTCTGGTGCGTACTGTGCTGCCGAGACTACCCAGGAGGAGCAGTTGGTGGCAGAGGGTAGTGGAGATGATGAGGTCCTTGACCCATCGTGGCGTGAGGAACAGGAAGGTGGTGGGAGCAGCTCTGAGGAAGAGATTCCCCAAATGGGCCAAAGAGGGAGAGGGAGGGGGAAGACTGCGGAGCCTGTAGCCTCCACTTTGGCACCCGTTAGGAGCCTGTCTCTTCCAAAAGCCAAAAAGGGCGCTCCCAAGACTCGCAGTGCCTGGTCCTTTTTTGACACAGTTGCAGATGACATTTGTTTTGTCAAATGCAAGCTGTGTCATCAGAAAGTCAAAAGAGGGAAAAGTGTCAGCAACCTCAATACCACAAATATGTGGAAACATGTGCGGACCGGGCACGCGGTGGAGTTACAAAAACACACTGAAGACCTAGGCCAACCAACAGCGGCAGCTACCACCTCTTCAGCTCGTGTTGCCTCTTCCTCCAGCTCACACACAGCTGGTTCGGCTTCCTCCCAGGATCGCCATGGAAGAACCTCTGGCACTGTTGTCCAGAGACCTAGTGTAATTCCACCCACAGCACCACCTTCCCAGTCATCCTCACACTCCCAGCCTAGTCTACAGCCATCGGTAGTACAGGCATGGGAGAAAGCATTTTCGGCAAACCACCCCCGAGCACAGGCTCTGAATGCAGGCATTGCCAAACCTCTGTCACTGGAAATGCTCTCATTCAGGCTGGTGGAGACTGACAGCTTCCGTGACTTGATGGCATTGGCAGTCCCACAGTACAATGTGCCCAGCCGCTTTTACTTCAGCAGGCAAGCCGTCCCTGCCCTGCACAAGCATGTGGAGGGACACATAAAACACGTGCTACTGAACGCCGTCAGTAGCAAGGTCCACCTCACCACCGATGCGTGGACCAGTCAACATGGACAGGGGCGATACCTTTCCGTCACTGCCCATTGGGTTAATGTTGTTGAGCCGGGTACAGACCGTGCGAGTGGCGCAGGACGTGTCCTGCCCACTCCAAGGATTGCAGGAATCCAGTCTGTACGCATTGACTCCTCCTCATACACAAGTTCCTCAGAATCATCGCTGCAGGAGCCGTCACAGTCCACCTCCACATGGACCCGTGAACGTTTACCTGTTACGACTGACATGAGCACTGCCGTGGCCAAACGTCAACAGGCCGTCTTGAAATTAGTTTCTTTGGGGAATCAAAGCCACACAGTGCAGGAGCTCTGGCATGCCATCAAGCAGGAGAGCGATGTGTGGTTTGTGCCAGCAAATCTCCAACCAGGCATGGTAGTGTGTGACAATGGCCGAAATCTGGTGGCAGCTTTGGCCCTTGGCAACCTCACTCACATCCCATGTCTGGCACATGTGCTCAATTTGGTTGTGCAGAGTTTTCTGAGGGACTATCCGGATCTTGATGCACTTCTGCACAAGGCCCGCCTAGAGTGTGCTCACTTGCGGCGTTCCAGCTTGGCAAGATCCCGCATTGCTGCTCTGCAGCGCCGATTTCGCCTTACGGAACATCGCATCATATGTGACCTACCTACCAGGTGGAATTCCACGTTACATATGTTGGAGTGGTTGTGTGAGCAGCAGCAAGCAGTAATGGAGCACCAGCTGCATCAGGCGCAAAGAAGTCGCAGTCAGCGCCGATCAGACTTCACAACCACAGAGTGGGCCACTATGAAGGACGTCTGCCAGGTTTTGCATCCTTTCGATTATTCCACGCGGATGGCAAGTGCAGATGATGCACTAGTCAGCATGACTGTCCCCCTTATCTGCCTGCTTCAAGAAACCCTGCAAGGGATAAGGGATGATGTTGCAGAAGAGGTGGAGGATGAGGAGTCACCTTTTCCATCAGCTTCTGGACAGTCAGCGCCACGTGGTTCCTCACAAAGGGGTCGGCAGGGGACACTTTGTGAGGAGGATGAGGAGGAGTCAATGGAGGAGGAAGAGCTCCGTCCAGAGGAGGGAGTTACACAATTGTCCAGTGGTCAGTGTGTACAGCGAGGGTGGGGTGATGAAGAGCGGGCAGAGATCATGTCTCAAGCAGGGGACAGCGTTTCTGGGCCAGTTGGCAGTCTGCAGCACATGGTTGATTTCATGTTGCAGTGCCTGAGAGACGACCGCCGCATCGACCACATTCTTAACATGCCTGATTATTGGGTGTACACCCTCCTCGATCCTCGCTACCCGGACAACGTCCAAAACCTCATCCCAGCGTTGACCCGAGAGCGTAAAATGCGGGAGTACCACGACACACTGGTGAATTCCATCATCTCCAGTCCACCTGAGAGGAGTGCTGCTAGTGCTTTACAAAGCAGCTCAGTGCGTCGAGGCAGTGGAGGAGGCTCTGCACAAAGAGGGAGCAGAAGCAGTGCCTCTGCCCAAGGCAAGACCAGTATGGCCCAACTGTGGAAAACTTTTGTGTGCCCGCCCCAAATGTCTACACCATCACCGGTTGCTTCAGTCAGCAGGAGGCAACGGTTCCGTCAGATGGTGACAGACTACATGTCTTGCCCTCTTACTGTACTCCCAGACGGCTCTTCCCCTTTCAAGTTTTGGGTCTCTAAGCTGGATACCTGGCCAGAGCTAAGCCAGTATGCATTGGAGGTGCTGGCTTGTCCTGCGGCTAGTGTTTTATCGGAACGTGTCTTTAGTGCCGCAGGTGGTGTACTAACAGACCGTCGCATGCGACTATCCTCCGATAACGTTGACCGACTTACTTTTCTGAAAATGAACCAGGCCTGGATCTCGCAAGAAATTCCCACTCCTCTGCCTGATTAAGTAATTGGGTGTCATCCAGGTCTCCTGATGTGTTCATCTTTCTACCACCTGAACTGCTATTCCTGGGCTCCAACACCGCCAGTTGCAGCTCAGAAGTGCAGGCTGCACAGTCAAAACATACGACCCAGTGTTATTGGGTTTCAGTAACGTCAGCTGATCCCCAGCTGTGTAGCCGGCAATGTGTTCTGCGACCGCCACACTGGCACAACAACCTAAATGTTAGGGAACCTGTCCCCCCCCCCGGCATTTGTTACTGAAAGAGCCACCTTGTGCAGCAGTAATGCTGCACAAGGAAAAGGTAGCTCTTTTAGTTTAGCTCCTTGCACACGCAGAACTTAACACTTATATGTGTTCACTGATACCGTTATACCGTCCCGGAGGTGGGACTTTCCTTCTTAATATGATGCAGCACAGCCGTCATTCCTACCCCCTTGGTGCCGTGTGCTGCCTCCTCAGCGTTGTTTTAAGCTGTCACGGAGCCTGCGCTGTTCTGTTATCCCTTGGCCATGCCCAATTTGCGCTGCCTGTCTTCTGGCATAATTTGGTGTCAGGCTGCCTGCGCCTGTGCGGCCACGCTGCCCGAGATCCCGCCTCGCAGTGTCTTCTGATTTAATCACACTGCGGGCCTGGGATCCATGGGCATGCGCAGTGCATATCTTCCCCTCAGGCTCTCGCTCATCTCCCTCCGCCTTCTTCAGACTGTGCGCTGTCAGCTGATCCCTAATAGCATGCCACGGCCGTGACGCCACACAGTCTGAAGAAGAGGGAAGGAGGGGAGTGAGAGGCGAGGATATGCACTGTGCATGCCCATGGATACCAGGCCCGCAGTGGGACTATATTAGACGACACTGCGAGGTGGGATCTCGGGCAGCGTGGACGCACAGGCACTGCCAGCCTGACACCTAAATGATGTCAGAAGACAGGCACCGCTAAGTGTGCATGGCCAAGAGATAACAGAACAGCGCAGGCTCCGTGACAGCTTAAAACAACGCTGATGAGGCGGCGCACGGCAACAAGGGGATATGAATGACAGCTGTGCTGCGTCCCATTACGAAGGAAATTCCCACCTCCGGGACGGTTTTACGGTATCAGGGGACACATTTTATAAGTGTTTACTTCTGTGTTTGCAAGGTGCATAATTAAAAGAGCCACCTTTTCCTTTTGCATCCTTAGTGCTGCACAAGATGGCTCTTTCAGCTACAAACGCCTTGGGGGGGGGGTTAAAAGTTCCCTTTTAACTTGCTACAAACAGGCTTCGGCCTACACTCTGTTCCTCTGCTACTTGTGCTGTCCCTGGGCTCTAACACCGCCAGTTGGTGCCTGGAAGTGCTGTCCGCACAGTCAACAGTCGCTCTTCTGTTATTGGGGTTCAGTAACGTCAGCTGATCCCCAGCTGTGTGTGCAGCAATACCTCTAATCTGCTCCTCCTGCTGTCCCTGGGCTCTAACATCGCCAGTTGGTGCCTGGAAGTGCTGTCTGCACAGTCAACAGTCGCTCCTCTGTGATTGGGGTTCAGTAACGTCAGCTGATCCCCAGCTGTGTATCCGGCAACGTGTCATGCGACCGCCACGCTGGCACACTAACAGACATTTACATGCCTACAGTGCAGGCTTCGGCCTACACTCTGCTCCTCCTGCTGTCTCTGGGCTCCAACACTGCTGGTTGATGCCCGGAAGTGCTGATTGCACAGAGCCAAAGACCTCGCCAATGTGTTAGTGGGGTTCAGTCACGCCTGCTGCTCCCCTGCTGTGTATCCGGCAACGTGTCATGCGACCGCCACGCTGGCACAATTAAAATGTAAGGGAACCTGTTTCCCCCCCCCCCAGGCGTTAGTTACTGAAAGAGCCACCTTGTGCAGCACTAATACTGCACAAGGAAAAGGTGGCTCTTTAAATTATGCTCCTTGGAAACGCTGAACTACACACTCATGTAATGTGTCCCCTCACACCATCAAACCGTCCCGGAGGTGGGACTTTCCTTTGTAATGTGACGCAGCACAGCCGTCATTCCTACCCCCTTGGCTCCGTGCGCCGCCTCCTTAGCGTTGTTTGATTCTGTCACGGACCCTGCGCTGTTATGTTATCCCTTGGCCATGCACAGTTTGCGCTGCCCGTCCTCTGACATCATTTGTTGTCGGCCTGGCTGCGCCTGTGCGTCCACGCTGCCCGAAATCCCACCTCGCCCACAGTGGGCTTGGGATCCATGGCCATGCGCAGTGCATATACTCGCCTCTCGCTCGCCTTCTTCCTGCTTCTTCAGACTAGGCGGCGTCAGCTGATCCCTAATAGCATGCCACGGCCGTGACGCCGCACAGTCTGAAGAAGCAGGAAGGAGGGGAGTGAGAGGTGATGATATGCACTGCTCATGCCCATGGATCCCAGGCCCGCAGTGGGATTACATTAGATGACACTGCGAGGTTGGATCTCGGGCAGCTTGGACGCACAGGCACTGCCAGCCTGACACCTAAATGATGTCAGAAGACGGGCACCACTAAGTTTGCATGGCCAAGGGATAACATTACAGCGCAGGCTCCGTGACAGAATCAAACAACGCTGAGGAGGCGGCGCACGGCACCAAGGGGGTTGTAATGACGGCTGTGCTGTGTCACATTACAAAGGAAAGTCCCACCTCCGGGACGGTTTAACGGTGTCACATTATATGAGTGTGTAGTTCAGCATTTGCAAGGAGCATAATTTAAAGAGCCACCTTTTTCCTTTTGCAGTATTACTGCTGTACAAGATGGCTCTTTCAGCAACAAATGCCTGGGGGGCTTTACGTGTTTATCACAGACCCACAGACAGCACGTCTCATGCGTGATATCAGAGAAAAACAGGGGTTTGGTATGGAATGGATGCATTGTCTGCGAAAAAACACAGACGTGAATAGCACCATAGATTATAATGGGCACGTGAAAAATAAAAACAGATACAGTCCAACAGTGCAACATGGACTTCTGAATGAGGCCAACAGTCCTCCAGGGTCAAAACTGAAGACCGAATTTCTTTAAAGGGTTTTTTAAATGCCATAACCGTTTTAGCTAACTATGTGAAAAATACCAAAAACTGTGAAGAATAACAAAAATTGTGCTTAGCTTTCAATCCGTCACTGCTCCATAGCAGCTAATTTTGTGTATGAAGTTTCAACATTGGTGATGTTTTCTGGAAATAAATGATGGGGGGTGATCTGTACTAAGGTGAAATCACATCTACTTTGTCTAAAAGCCTCTGCTGTTATGTAGGTTGCTTTTCTTCTAGATGGACACAAGTTGGGCACAATAGTGCCTGCTGATTTTAGAGACAGCTGATATTTTATTTCATATGGCAGCAAAATCAAATATGAACATACTAATTGCTGCGGCTCTTGATATAACAATTCAATATAACAATTCATGATATATCCAGTAGATGGTGCTAATACCCTATAATTCTGTTATGAACTGTCGCCAAATAAGTTATTCATCTACCTTTTTTTTATTAAACAAGCAGATTCATTAAAATTGGTGCCTCAAAAAAAAAACTGACTCAAAAAAATGCAGAACATAACAAAGATTTCTAAGACTGACTGAACGCTGATCTTTGTCATTTGGGCTGAGTTGTATCTATTTTTGTGCTATATTATCTCTTAGAACTTCCTCATTAGAGTGCCGGCCCTTTGTCCCTTTTATCTCTCTTGTAAGTTAATGATATTTTAATTTCCTTAGAATCCACATAGTAATTTCATGTTGTTTTGATGGTCATGAAATCAGTCTCATCCCTTATTTTACATGTTATTTGTCTGTTTACAATACTGACAAATTGCGTCAACATTAATTTTTGGATCTTGTGTCCGATGGGAACGATGCATAATTAATTCTTAATATAAATGGCAATTAGAGTCTCTGCATGAGATATTAGTATTCTTCAGTATTTGTAGATAGAGGGGCAAATTTATTGGTATTGTCACAGGGTAAAATGCTGCTGCTACGTAAAAATGTCAGCCATTTCGTCAAAGGCTCCTATATATATTAGAGTAATGTCTGCCAACTGTCCCTTACATGTCCCAGTTTGGTCCAAATCGAGCACCACATATGTAAGTTTTTATGACTGGGTTTGTGATGGAACAGTAGCACAAAGATGCCATCTGGCTGCTTTAAATCCAGTACAAACCACGCTTGTGTGAATTAAGTCTTAAAGGTAATCTGAGAGCAGTCTGATGTAGGCAAAGAGACCCTGATTCCAACAATGTATCACTTAGATTACTGGGTGCAGTAGCTCTTACACCAGTGGTCCCCATCTCCAGGCCTCGAGGGCCGCCAACAGTGCAGGTTTTCAGGATTTCCTTAGTATTGCACAGGGGTTGGATTTGTGCAATACTAAGGAAATCCTGAAAACCTGCACTTTTGGCGGCCCTTGAGGCCTGGAGTTGGGGACCACTGTCTTACACAATCAGAGCTTTTAGATTTATCAAGGAAGCAGAGCTGAGAAAACTAACCCCGCCCACACCAGGCTCTTTATATACACTGCCTATTGACAGTGAGCTGCTTATCACAAGAGAGGGCGGGGTCAGACACCATGAGGCAGCTAGTCAGGCCATTGATAATGTCCTAATGATAAAACTTTCATTGTAAATAAACAACAACACGCAGCTTGATAAATGACACGTCATTGAATTCTATGTTGTATCCCCTATTTTATGATGTCACAGATTACATAGCAAAAACCTGCTGACAGATTCCTTTTAAAGAGACAGGGAGATTTCTTGAGATTCACTTTCTGTACTCATACCTCCACCATAAAAACCTGTCATGACGTTATTAAATCATGGTTCTCCAAATGTAAAATGAGGGAGAGGAGCATAAAAGGAACACTTGAACTTGTCCTCTCAGCATTGCTCTGTGTGCAGAGAATTCTTTATTGTCATCCAGTTTCCAGAAAGCTATTATCTATGGCACATAACATGCTTTCCCAGCTTCCACCACACTTGGAAAAGAGAAAGCAAAAACATAAACACATAAAGTCTGTGAAATCCTTCACACCATCAGAGATCATTTTCTATTTATTGGCCTTACGTTTTGCTGTGGACAGAGAAGCATTTGGTAGAACTTGGCCTTGAAAGGGTTAATCAGCATGAGTCTCAGTTAAAAATGAACCTATGTTTTATAGATGCCTATTAATCTAAGGTCAATTTTCAAGCTTGTCTCATAAATGAGTCATTCTTTTCTCATGTAAGCAAGCAGGGATTTAACTGTTTGTCAGTTTGCAAAGACCTTTCACACAGAAGTACACACATTGGACATATCCACAAGATAACATGTCAGCTGCCACGCCAGGGGGAAATATGGGACCGGCAATGACTGCATGTTGCAAGATCTCTCATCACATCATAATGCAGCAATAGATCAGATGGCAAGCTGCCAATCACTATGGTATGCATACTGTATTATCTGTCTGGCCATGATGGAATTTTGCACATCTACAAAAACCTGCAGCTATAAGTCCTTAATCCTCACAGAGGTGTAACTTGAAGCTACTGGGACCAGATGCAAAATCTTTATCATGCGCCATCTCTAATACTAGTGTCTTCTTATGTGGCCCTGCAGGCACCAGGAGCAATTACTACCTGTACAACCACTGGAAATGACATTGTCAAGCTAAAAAAAATCACTTTAGCTTTTTTTCCCAATATGGCTGCCATTAGACATCCTTCAGAAGTTGTCTCAATCTTTTTTTCAGAAACCTGAATGTCAAATATGCTTGGTTATTGTCTTATCTCAGTTAGGAAATTCGATCTGTTGATCTTGTGCTTCGTGTTCGGCTCTTTTCTTTCCTTGTACAATTTCTAATTTCTCCTTTGTCCTTACTCTCCCTTCTTGGTTTGCTCCTTTCCAAGTGTTTTCCATTTTCCCGTTTTGGTTTGCCCTTTCACAATCTGGGTGCGGCTTTATATAGTATATCTTCTCTGCACTTCCATGCTGGCTATATTTCCTGTTGGATGCATACCTAGGAGTTCCAGCTTTTTATCTTAGGGGTTTACCTTGCTGGGTAAAGTCCCGTTGTATTCTTGATGTACGTTGGTTTGCTTTCCCTCCCAGCACCTTTTCCTTTTACCACTCTTTTTATTTTTCTTAACCTTTACCCCTCTACCTTATTTAAGTGTGTCTTAGTTTCTCACCTTGGGATCTCAAATCTCTCCTCACACTTTCCTTTCCCCTTGCTGGTTCCTCAGGAGGTACAAGAAACCACTCAATGGCTTTTTCTGGAGTTATGTCAAAGGTGGTGTTTTTTATTTGTGCGGCTATGACCTCTCTAGTCTGCACAGGAAACAGTTGGGTATAGGTGAAGCATTTGAGTCGCCCACCAGCTTCCAAGGGTGACCTCACTCTCCCTGTGTGGAAAGCAATGCCACTGTGACAACCAGGACCCTGGGGTGTCACACATTTCCCTGATGTGGATGTGAGCACATTTATTACAGTTATTCTATAGCAAGTACCTAAAACTGCATTACATAATCAGCATTTCAATCAAGCAGAATGGTGATGGATCCCAGAAAAGGCAGCGATAATTTATTATATTAACAGACACAATATACTGCATACACATATACACATGTTTAGTGAAAAAACATCTCCATGGGAGCGCTTCTTTAATAAAAGTGAACACTGCCTTCAGGTTTCTTAACTATGGTTATGCCAGCAGGGTGAGCAACAATTCCATGTAATGTCATAAAACTATTAGGCCGGCTTCACACTTGCGAGTTTTACGGACGTAAGAGCGCAGAAACTACGTCCGTAAAACTCGCAAAAAATACGGCACAATTATATTAAACTGATCAGTATTATACGGCTTTCTACGGCCGTAGAAAATCGCAGCATGCTGCGTCCTCTTATGATCTCGAGCCAGGGAGCTTTCTAGGAAATTTCCCACGATCTAGGAACAGCCAGCAGAGGGCGCCTCACCGCAAATGCAGGTAAATATAGGTCAATGACCTACTTTACCTACATTCTCCGGGGTTTTGCAGACATGAGCAAGGTTGCATTAGCAAAGCTCGTGGCTGCAAAATATTTTAACCCCTTCAGATGGATTTACATCGTTGGACTTTACAGATCTGCGGAAGGTAAGGATATTGTTGGTTTATTATGTTTTTTTTTGTTACAGAATGAGGGTCTTCAGTGATTGGATTGGGCGTTCAATAAAATATTACAACAACCTTTGTTTTTATTTCATTAAAATAATTTTTAATAATGTGTTTGTGTATTTTTTAACCTTTTACTAGTATTGGATTAATAATGGATAGGTGTCATAATTGACGCCTCTCCATTATTAATTTGGCTTAATGTCACCTTACAATAGCAAGGTGGCATTAACCCTTCATTACCCCATATCCCACCGCTACACGGGAATGGGAAGAGAGTGGCCAAGTGCCAGAATAGGCGCATCTTCCAGATGTGCCTTTTCTGGGGTGGCTGGGGGCAGATGTTTTTAGCCAGGGGGGGAGGGGGGGCAATAACCATGGACCCTCTCCAGGCTATTAATATCTGCCCTCAGTCACTGGCTTTACTACTCTGGCGGAGAAAATTGTGCGGGAGCCCACGCCAATTATTTCCGCCATTTAACCCCTTAATTTACTAGCTAGAACGGCCAAATTTTGCATATACACACTACTAACATTAGTAGTGTGGAATATGCAAAAAAAATGGTGATATGAGATGGTTTACTGTATGTAAACCAGGTCTCATATCATGTCGGGTTTAGGAAGGAGAAAGCAAAAGCCGGTAATTGAATTACCGGCTTTCTGCTATATCGCGCTGGATGAAATATTAATATATATACATATATGTGTCTACTGACATATATATATATATGTATATATATATATATAGACAATTTTTTTTTTTTTACACATGGATCCCTTGTATAGCTGTATGTCGGTTTTGCAAGCCTGCGATAAAAACACGCAGTACGGATGACATACGGATTACATACGGAGGATGCCATGCGCAAAAAACGCTGAAACACCCTGCCTACAGAGGAGCTACGGACCACTATTTTCAGGACTTTTCAGCGTATTACGGCCGTAATATACGGACCGTAATTTCATACGCTGAGTGTGAAGCCGGCCTTAGTTGACCCCATAATACCACCTTAATGTTTTTTATAGTAATCTTTTAAGGGACTTCTTTTGCAATGTTGCTTCAGAAGAAGTTTACAACACTATGTGCAGTCAATTTCTGTTGTCAGACAGAGAGGGGTCCCCCCCCTGTGAATTCTCCTGGGGAAAGAATAATGCTTTACAATGAATGCAAGAAGTCTCATAAAAGCTTGAGGTCTACGATAACATTCTGCCTATTAAGAAATGCCCTAGGCACAGGGCCATCATTTTTTTCAAGCTCCTCCTATTCTGGAGCTGTCCT
Organism: Ranitomeya imitator; assembly: GCF_032444005.1. Lineage (NCBI taxonomy): Eukaryota > Metazoa > Chordata > Amphibia > Anura > Dendrobatidae > Ranitomeya > Ranitomeya imitator. Next base: position 211,811,524 of record NC_091285.1, on the reverse strand, counting down.
CAAGAGAGCCAGTTTCATCATAGCAGCTGTGGTGGCCATGGCTGCACTTGAGAATAACTTCAAGGTTCTAGCAACTGAAATACCTTCATCTGTTAAAGTAGTGATGAACTGTCATTTATCTTGCTTAGCTGAGTAGTTCTTGCCTTATTTGAGGTTAGAATAATTGTGTAAAAGCGCTCAGCAGTGTATGGAACTGTACAAAACCTATAAGAAGCAAAATAAACATATACCCTGCTGTAACTAAATAAGTAAAAAGCAAGAATGCATTTAAATAACACAGGTTTCTTAGTAATACTGATTTTTGACCAAAAAAAGAATAAAAGCTATCCCACCGTCGACAAGTGTATGGAACTGTGTGTACTATCGCTGCCTTTACAAAACACATGTGATGATCAAACACTTTCTGAAGGCCGGTGATACCACAAAAGAACTCTTGACGAGGCATGCGTGTTCCATTCCAGATGACTACTTGATGAAGCTGCTTTAGAGAATGCCAAGGGTGTCTAAAGAAGTCCTCAGAGTAAAAGGAGTTGACGTTGAAGGATCAAATGTTTAACACATATTCTGGAGAGTTACAACTGTCCAGACGAGAATGAAGAGGAGCAAGAGTAAGAGCTTTTGCAGAGTCGAAAGTAAGAAAAGGTTGAATTCTATTAATGTTTTTTAGGTGCAGATAAGAAGAGCGAGCAAGTGATCGGATGTGGGGGGTGAATGAAAGCTCTGAATCAAGTATGACCCCAAGACAGCGGGCATGTTGCTGGGGAGTAATGCTATAACCACACACGTAAATGGCAATGTCGGGCATAGGTAGGTTAGTAGAGGGAGGACACACAAGGAGTTCAGTTTTTGACAGGTTCAGTTTCAGATAGAGGGAGGAAATGATGTTGGAGACTGCAGTAAGACAATAACTGGTGTTTTGTAGTAATGCAGGCGTGATGTAAAGAGTAGAGGTGTATAATTGGGTGTCATCAGCATAGAGATGGTACTAGAAACCAAATCTACTGATTGTTTGTCCAATAGGGGCAGTATACAAGGAGAAGAGGAGGGGGCCTAGGACTGATCCTTGAGGAACCCCAGCAGTAGGGGAAGATGATAGGAGGAGGAGCCGGCAAAAGATACATTGAAGGAGTGGTCAGAGAAGTAGGAGGAGAACCAGGAGCGAATGGTGTCCGTGAGGCTGATGGAGCGGAGCATAGTGAGGAGCTGATGATCCACAGTGTTGAATGCTGTAGAGAGATCCAGGCGAATTAGCATGGAGTAGTGACCATTAGATTTAGCTGCTAGTAGATCATTAGAGACTTTAGTGAGGGCAGTTTTGGTAGTGTAAAGAGCGGAAACCGGATTGAAGACTGTCGAGAAGAGTGTTATCTGAGAGATAGGGGATTACACGGGCATGGACCAAGCATTCCAGAGATGAAGGGAAGATTAGAAATAGGACTTTAGTTAGAAGCACAGTTTTGGTCAAGGGATGGCTTGTTAAGTAATGGATGTATGATGGCATGCTTAAATGAGGAGGGAAAGATACCGGAAGAGAAAGAGAGGTTGAATATTTTCAACATTCCAAATTACCTAGTTCCAGAAGTTTTGAGGCTTGTTTCTGTGCTGTTTTGCATATTGTAGGGAAGATACTGAATGGCATTTGCGCAGTAATGGCTTTCTTCTGGCAACTCGACAATGCAGCCCATATTGTGGATCTTGAAACAGCCACATCGCAAGTTTACACAGAGCCCTGTATTTCAGCTGATGTTCTTTGTTGGTTTTTCTTTTGCATTTTGAGCAATTTTCCTAGCAGTTGTGGACGACATTTTGTTGGTTTACCTGACTGTGGTTTTGTTTATACAGAGCCCATGATTTTCCATTTGTTAATCACAGTTTGAATGCTGCTGACTGTCATTATCAATTCCTTGGATAGCTTTTTGTATTTCTTTCTTGTTTTATACAGTTCAACTACCTTTTCCGTAATCCATTGACAATTCTTTTGCTTTCCCTATGACTCACAATCCAGAAACGTCAGAAACATCAGTTATTCTCAGCGAGGAAAGGAAAGTGTAGGACCTGGTATACGAGAGATGCCCTAATGTGGCTACCAGGTACACATGAATTGGCCAATTTATGAGCTAAACGCTCTCATTTTTTCATATATCTAGTGCAGCAATGCAGTTCAATTTTTTATGTTTCATGTTTGCATGTTTTGGCACCGCAGTGTGCTGCCTTATTTATTTGACTGTATATGAGTTGGTGACTCCAGGTTCAGCACCTGTTCACACTTAGTCTATGTTTGGATGTGACGGTCAGTTTTTTAAATTTGTATTCACTAGCCTTCTGACTGAGCACTCCGCCTCTTAGCCACAGGTGTTTTAATCGCAACAGGTCTATTTGCCCTCCACAGAGAGAGAGAAATTTAGTCTCAGAAGAGGTTTCACAGGTACTCATTCAGATGAAGACGTTTATTCTCAGCGAGGAAAAGAAAGTGTAGGACCTGGTATACGAGAGATGCCCTAATGTGGCTACCAGGTACACATGAATTGGCCAATTTATGCGCTAAACGCTCTAATTTTTTCATATTTCTAGTGTAGTAATGCAGTTCAATTTTCATGTTTCATGTTTGCATGTTTTGGCGCCGCAGTGTGCTGCCTTATTTATTTGAGTGGCTGGATGAAAGATACAAGAGTCTGTCTGGATCCCAGAAACTCATGAACTTTTATGCACACACACTGATTACAAACAAACAGGTCACAGGTGACGATGTTACCTTTAGTAGCCATTCAAACCCATTTGTGTCAACTTCTGTGCATGTTATCAGGCCAAATTCAGCAGGGTATGTGGACTTTTGATCAGGGTCATTTGGATATTTTAGGTTGTCATTATGATTTCAAAGAGAAAACACAGTAGTTTGACAATAAATAGTTTATTTCAACCACTGACCATGAGTGTAGAAAATGTTTTGGTATTATCATCCATATTCTCTGAAAAAAGGCCATTAATGCAAAAATTCTGCATGGGTAGGTAAACTTTTAAGCACAACTGGATAGTGGGTACGGAAAGTTTTCAGACCCCTTTAAATTTTTCACTCTTTGTTTGATTGCAGCCATTTGATAAATTCAAAAAAGTTAATTTTTTTCATATTAATGTACACTCTGCACCCAATTTTGACTGAAAAAAAACAGAAATGTAGAAATTTTTGCAAATGTAATAAAAAAGAAAAACTGAAATGTCACATGGTCATAAGTATTCAGACCCTTTGCTCAGAAACTCAAGTCACATGCTGTCCATTTCCTTGTGATTCTCCTTGAGATGGTTCTACTCCTTCACTGGAGTCCAGCTGTGTTTAATTAAACTGATAGGATTTGATTTGAAATGACACACACCTGTCTGTATAAGACCTCACAGCTCACAGTGCATGTCAGATCAAATGAGAATCTTGAGGTCAAAGGTACTCAAGGTTCATAAGAGCACAAAATCCTTAAATGGAAGAAGTTTGGGACCACTAGAACTCTTCCTAGACCTGGCCGTCCAGCCAAACTGAGCAATTGTGGGAGAAGAGCCTTGGTGGGAGAGGTAAAGAAGAACCCCAAGACCACTGTGGCTGAGCTCCAGAGATGCAGTAGGAAGATGGGAGAAAGTTCCCAAAAGTCAACTATCACTGAAGTCCTCCACCAGTTGGGCCTTTATGGCAGAATGGCTCGACGGAAGCCACTCTTCGGTGCAAGGCATATGAAAGCTTGCATAAAGTTTGCTAAAAAACATATGAAGGACTCCCAGACTATGAGAAATAAGATTCTCTGGTCTGATGAGATGAAGATAGACCTTTTTGTGATAATTCTAAGCAGTATGTGTGGAGAAAACCAGGCACTGCTCATCACCTGCCCAACACAATCCCAATAGTGAAACATGGTGGTGGCAGCATCATGCTATGGGGAGTTTTTCAGCTGCAGGGACAGGACGACTGGTTATCATTGAGGGAAACATGAATGCAACAAAGTAAAGAGATATTCTGGATGAAAACCTCTTCCAGAGTGCTCTGGACCTCAGACTTGGCTGAAGGTTCACCTTCCAGCAAGACAAGTGCCCTAAGCACACAGCTAAAATAACAAAGGAGTGGCTTGAGAACAACTCTGTTACCATTCTTGACTGGCCCAGCCAGAGCCATGGCCTAAACCCAATTGAGCATCTCTGGAAAGACCTGAAAATGGCTGTCCATTAACATTCACTATCCAACCTGATGGAACTGGAGAGGATCTGCAAGGAAGAATGGCAGAGGATCCCCAAATGCAGGTGTGAAAAACTTTTTTTAAATAAATTTGCAAAAATTACTACATGTCTGTTTTTTTTCCATTCAAGATGGGGAGCAGAGTTTACATTAATGAGAAAAAAAAATTAACTTTTTTTGAATTTACCAAATGGCTGCATTGAAACAAAGGGTGAAAAAATTAAAGGGGTATGAATACTTTCTGTACCCACTGTATATGCACAGGCAGCACGGTGGCTCAGTGGTTAGCACTGCAGTCTTGTAGCGCTGGTGTCCTGGGTTCAAATCCCACCAAGGACAACGCCTGCAAGGAGTTTGCATGTTCCTCCCGTGTTTGCGTGGGTTTCCTCCCAAAAGACATACTAAGCTTAGATTTTGAGTCCCAGTGGAGACAGTGATGTTCATGTCTGTAAAGCGCTGTGGCATTAATGGCATTAAAGTGAGTAAAATAAATAATATATGATTGGGAAAAAAACTATTTAGTCAGCCACCAATTGTGCAAGTTGTCCCACTTAAAAACATGAGAGATGCCTGTAATTGACATAATAGGTAGAGCACAACTATGAGAGTCAAAATGAGAAAACAAATCCAGAAAATCACGTTGTCTGATTTGGCAAGATTTATTTTGAAAATTATGGTAGAAAATAAGTATTTGGTCACCTAAAAACATGCAAGAATTCTGGCTCTCAAAGACCTGTAACTTCTTCCTTAAGAGACTCCTCTGTTCTCCACTCATTACCTGTAGTAATGGCACCTGTTTGAACTTATCAGTATAAAAGACACCTGTCCACAACCTCAAACAGTCACACTCTAAATTCCACTACAGTGAAGAGCAAAGAGCTGTCGAAGGACACCAGAAAAAAGTTGTAGCCTTGCACCAGGCTGGGGAGAATAAATCTGCTGAATGTGCAATAGGCAAGCAGCTTGGTTTGATGAAATCAACTGTGGGAGCAATAATAAGAAAAAGGGAAAACATACAAGACCACTGATAATCTCCCTCGATCTGTGGATCCACCCAAGATCTAACCATGTGGGGTCAAACTGATCACAAGAATAGTGAGCAAAAATCCCAGAACCACACAGGGGGACCTAGTGACAAAGGCTACCATCAGTAACACACTACGCCCCCAGGGACTCAGATCCTGCAATGCCAGACGTGTCTCCCTGCTTAAGCTAACACAAGTCTTGGCCTGTCTGAAGATTGCTAGAGAGAATTTGGATTATCCAGAAGAGTATTGTGAGAATGGTCTGATGAAACCAAAGTAGAACTGTTTGGTAGAAACAAAACTCGTGTTTGGAGGAGACAGAATGCTGAGTTACATCCAAAGAACACCATACCTACTGTGAAGCATGGGGGTGGCAACATCATGCTTTGGTGCTGTTTCCCTGCAAAGGGACCAGGATGACTGATCCATGTAGTTGAAAGAATTAATGGGGCCATGTATCGTGAGATTTTCAGTGCAAACCTCCTTCCATCAGGAAGGGCATTGAAGATGAAACGAGGATGGGTCTTTCAACATGATAATGATCCCAAGCACACCGCCAGGTTAAGAAGCATATAAAGGTGCTGGAGTGGCCTAGCCAGTCTCCAGATCTCAACCCAATAGAAAACCTTTGGAGTTGAAAGTCTGTGTTGCCCAACAACAAGCCCAAAACATCACTGCTCTAGAGGAGATCTGCAGGGAGGAATGGGCCAACATAACACCAACAGTGTCTCCCAACCTTGTGAAGACTTACAGAAAATGTTTGACCTCTATCATTGCCAAAAAAGGATATATAACAAAATATTGAGATGAACTTTTGTTAATGACCATATACTTATTTTCCACCATAATTTGCAAAATAAATCTTGCCAACTCAGACAAGGTGATTATATGGATTTGTTTTCTCATTTTGACTCTGAAAGTTGTGGTCTACCGATGATGTCAATTACAGGCCTCTCTCATCTTTTTAGGTGGGAGAATTTGCACAATTGGTGGCTGACTAAATACTTTTTTCCCTACTCTATATATACAGTTAGGGCCAGAAATATTTGGACAGTGACACAAGTTTTGTTATTTTAGCTGTTTACAAAAACATGTTCAGAAATACAATTATATATATAATATGGGCTGAAAGTGCACACTCCCAGCTGCAATATGATAGTTTCCACATCCAAATCGGAGAAAGGGTTTAGGAATCATAGCTCTGTAATGCATAGCGTCCTCTTTTTCAAGGGACCAAAAGTAATTGGACAATGGACTCTAAGGGCTGCAATTAACTCTGAAGGCGTCTCCCTCGTTAACCTGTAATCAATGAAGTAGTTAAAAGGTCAGGGGTGGATTCCAGGTGTGTGGTTTTGCATTTGGAAGCTGTTGCTGTGAGCAGACAACATGCGGTCAAAGGAACTCTCAATTGAGGTGAAGCAGAACATCCTGAGGCTGAAAAAAAAGAAAAAATCCATCAGAGAGATAGCAGACATGCTTGGAGTAGCAAAATCAACAGTTGGGTACATTCTGAGAAAAAAGGAATTGACTGGTGAGCTTGGGAACTCAAAAAGGCCTGGGCGTCCACGGATGACAACAGTGGTGGATGATCGCCGCATACTTAATTTGGTGAAGAAGAACCCGTTCACAACATCAACTGAAGTCCAGAACACTCTCAGTGAAGTAGGTGTATCTGTCTCTAAGTCAACAGTAAAGAGTAAACAGTAAATACAAAGGATTCACATCTAGATGCAAACCATTCATCAATACCAAAAATAGACAGGCCAGAGTTAAATTTGCAGAAAAACACCTCAAGAAGCCAGCTCAGTTCTGGAAAAGTATTCTATGGACAGATGAGACAAAGATCAACCTGTACCAGAATGATGGGAAGAAAAAAGTTTGGAGAAGAAAGGGAACGGCACATGATCCAAGGCACACCACATCCTCTGTAAAACATGGTGGAGGCAACGTGATGGCATGGGCATGCATGGCTTTCAATGGCACTGGTCACTTGTGTTTATTGACGACATAAGAGCAGACAAGAGTAGCCGGATGAATTCTGAAGTGTACCGGGATATACTTTCAGCCCAGATTCAGCCAAATGCTGCAAAGTTGATTGGACGGCGCTTCATAGTACAGATGGACAATGACCCCAAGCATACAGCCAAAGCTACCCAGGAGTTCATGAGTGCCAAAAAGTGGAACATTCTGCAATGGCCAAGTCAATCTCCAGATCTAAACCCAATTGAGCATGCATTTCACTTGCTCAAATCCAGACTTAAGACGGAAAGACCCACAAACAAGCAAGACCTGAAGGCTGCGGCTGTAAAGGCCTGGCAAAGCATTAAGAAGGAGGAAACCCAGCGTTTGGTGATGTCCATGGGTTCCAGACTTAAGGCAGTGATTGCCTCCAAAGGATTTGCAACAAAATATTGAAAATAAAAATATTTTGTTTGGGTTATGTTTATTTGTCCAATTACTTTTGACCTCCTAAAATGTGGAGTGTTTGTAAAGAAATGTGTGCAATTCCTACATTTTCTATCAGATATTTTTGTTCAACCCTTCAAATTAAACGTTACAATCTGCACTTGAATTCTGTTGTAGAGGTTTCATTTCAAATCCAATGTGGTGGCATGCAGAGCCCAACTCGTGAAAATTGTGTCACTGTCCAAATATTTCTGGCCCTAACTGTACATACATACAGTATATAATTATTCCCATGAAACAGTTGCAAACAAATGCCAAGGTTGTGGTTGTGACATCATGCCACTTTCTATTATAGTACAGCTATTTAAGCAATAAATTCTAGTTGTGACCTTGATCAAATGATCAAGGTCACGGCTAGAATTTAGTGCTTAAATAGCTGTACTATAGTAGAAAGTGGCATGATGTCACAAATGTTCCCATGGGTTGTTGAGACCTGTCAAAACAGTTGTCATTGATACATTTCAAAAAGAACCTATGCCAACAGCCAACATGTACAGGTCAGGATTTCAAATGAGAAATTAAAGGGACACTGTCACCCCCTCCAGCCGTTATAAACTAAAAGAGCCACCTTGTGCAGCAGTAAAGCTGCATTCTAACAAGGTGGCTCTTTTAGTTTTTGTTGCTGTTATTCCCAAAATAAAGGTATTTTTAATTTTGCCCAAATACCTTTCTTTAGACCTGGAGGCAGGTCTGAACCCCCCCTCTTTGAAGTGCCCAACTGCCATCAGTCATATCTTCTGGGGCGCTGGTCGCCGCCCCCTCAGCGCTGTTTTTCTCTGAAATCTGGCACCTGCGCTGCATAACACACTGCGGGGCTGGGATTCAGTAGCTGGGTGGCCACACTGCCCACACAGGTGCAGTCTGCAACCCAGCAGGTGAGGTCAGAAGGCCAATGTTCAATGCGCCTGCCCCAGGCAGAAGAGAACAGCGCAGCTGCCGGATTTCAGAGAAAAACAGCGCTGAGGGGGCGGCTACCAGTGCCCCAGAAGATATGACTGACGGCAGTTGGGCGCTTCAAAGAGGGGGGTTCAGACCTGCCTCCAGGTCTAAAGAAAGGTATTTGGGCAAAAATATACATACCTTTATTTTGGGAATAACAGCAACAAAAACTAAAAGAGCCACCTTGTAGAATGCAGCTTTACTGCTGCACAAGGTGGCTCTTTTAGTTTATAACAGCTAGAGGGGGTGACAGTGTCCCTTTAAAAAAAGAACTGTTGTGTTTTCAGAAAAGAGGTCAGCAGACTATGTTTCAACTGCGTATCGGTGTCCATGTGAATACTGAAAATATATATTATGGTACAAGCTTTGCTTTCCAAACTTCTGCAAATGTGATACGGAGATGAATAATGATTTAAGGGTTCACTCACATTTGCGTAAAAATGAGACAAGTACAACCCAATAAAAAATTGGATTGTACTCAGACCAATGTTATTCAATGAGGCAGTGCAAATATGCTACTTTTTGCTCACCTGTATTTGGTGATTTAAAAAATCTCAGCATGCGGCGAGTGGCCACATATATATCAGACTAGACTCGCCAATGTAAGTCTCCGGGTGCTATATAAAACGGATGGTACACTGACCATCCGTATGGAGTCTGATTTTTATCCACACATCTCAAAGGAACCAGGAAATTGCATAAGCCAATCCCAGGAAGTTCACAGCCAGAACCCTTCTGGCAACCAAGGAAATAAAAAAAAATCTTATATAAAGATAGATGATAGAAAGGTATTAGATATATAATGGATAGATATAATAAATACATAGTTAGAAAGATATCCGGAAGATATATAATTTCCCAACCTCCTACATATTTTAAATTGGCACCCTTTAATGCCTTTCGGGTGGACTGTAGAGTTTATTGTTCAGCTTTTTAGTCTTAACATAATAATTAACCCCTTTCTGACATTGAGCGTAATACTCCGCCCATGTGACCTGGGCCTATTTGACCATGGACGGAATATTATGGATTTTTTTATGCGACACTGCGACCAAAATCACGGTGATCACATTAAAATTCCAATGCCATTTTACCTCTTAGTAGATGGTTTTGTCATCCTGGGGGGTATCACCGCTCTCCTGCAACTACAATCGCTGTGATTGGCTGTTCAATTCTGAAAAGCCAATTTCTCAGTGTTTCATATTGCCTGAAACACTGATGTCCCAGCCTATCATCACTCCAAGAGCACTGATCCTATGCTGGTGCCTGGCAACGCTGAACCCACTCTGATTGGCGCGATCGACGATTACATCGATTCTCCCAATCACAGGGCACAGCCACGGTGTAACCGCGTTGTGACCTGCCTAGGATCGAAGCTGTGAGAGCACCGATCCTAGGCTGTTGCCTGGCAATGCCAGCGTCACCAGGGCCAGCTCTGATTGGAGCGATCGGTGTCATCATTGATTGCACCAATTTCAGAGCACAGCAGCGGTGTGACCACTCTGTGACAAGCACGCTACAGGATCTGCGCTGTGCTGGGCCTTGTGGTGCCACAGAAGCCTGTGACATCACAATCCCTGCTGAAGAAAGAAGGACAAATAACAGCGAAGAAAGAAGACAAGATGGAAGAAAGAAAACAAACATAAGTGTTTTGATCCCAGATCCATGCCCGATCTCTCCTTATCCACCCCAAGCCCCCTTTTCCACCCTTCCCCCTCTTCTTCCTTTCCCCCTCTTTATGCCCCACTTTGCGCCACTTCTGTGCTCACATCCAGCAGCCACTTAGCATTGACTGTTGATGCAGTTCACCAATCAGCACGCGTGCTCGCTGTTTTCCACTTTTCTTTTTCACCCACTTTGCGCCACCTCCATGCGCAGATCCAGCAGCTGCCGAGCTTTGATTAGTGACGCAGTTCACTCATCAGAGCTCGTGCCTGCTGTTATTGACTTTTCTTTTTCATCCCCCTTTTGCGCCACCCTGATGCGCACATCCAACAGCCACCAAGCTTTGACTAGTGACGCAGTTTACTCATCAGAGCTCATGTCTGCTGTTATCCACTTTTCTTTTTCACCCCCTTTTGCTCCACCCCCGTGCGCACATTCAGGAGCTGCTGAGCTTTGATGAGTGACGCAGTTCACTCATCAGAGCTCATGCCTGCTGTTTTCCACTTTTCTTTTTTCACCCCCCCTTTGCGCCATCCCTGTGCGCACATCCAGAAGCCGCAGAGCTTTGATGAGTGATGCAGTTCACTCATCATAGTTCGTATCTGCTGTTTTAGACACTTTTCTTTTTCGCCACATCCGTGTGCACATCCAGCAGCTGCCGAACTTTGATTAGTGACGCAGTTCACTCATCAGAGTTCGTACCTGCTGTTTTACACTTTTCCTTTTACTGACTTTTTTTCTCCCTGGTTGCTGCTTTTTTTTCTTTTTGCTTTATCTTTTCAAACAAAAAAGTTTACACAAAGCATTAAGTCACATACACAATTAAATAAAGGACTAACACAATCATCACATACATAAAAAAGAAAATGTTGTCCCGCTCATCTCATTCGTTCCAAAAGTGCTGTTCAGCAGAGGAGGCATATGCTTTCCTTGCCTCCAACACTAATAGTGAGGGGTAGGATCCCACATTTCTTTATTTTTCAGATTTGTCCTTCTCGTCCTCTTCCTCCTTATCACCTTTCTCCATAAGTGCTGCTGAACCGCCACACAGACTTCCCAGGACAGAAAATTAACCAGCGACCCCCATTTTTGACCCTGTATGGACTACACCCCCAAAACTAAAAGCCACTGATTCCTGATTTTGTGACACAATCAGGAATCAAGCTTGACACTACCGGCCTCACAGAACTAGACTTTTCAGTCTTTTTCTCTGAGGATTTTGTTAAAGGGAATCTGTCACCTCATTTTGACGCTGTAAAATGCAGCCACCGCCATAAGGAGCTTATATACAGCATTCTGTAATGCTGTAGATAAGCCCCCGATGTAACCTGAAAGATAAGAAAAACAAGTTAGATTATACTCACCCAGGGGCGGTCCGGTCCGATGGGCGTCGCAGGTCCAGGTCCGGCGCCTCCCATCTTCATGCGATGACATCCTCTTCTTTGCTTCCTGTCACGGCTCCTGCGCAGGCGCACTTTATCTGCCCTGTTGAGGGCAGAGCATAGTACTGCAGTGCGCAGGTGCCAGGAAAGGTCAGAGAGGCCCGACACCTGCGCACTGCAGTACTTTATGCTGCCCTTAACAGGGCAAATCAGTACGCCTGCGCATGAGCTGCAACAGAAGCAAGGAGGATGATGACATCGTATGAAGATGGGAGGCAAAGGACTCGGACCAGCGACGCCCATTAGATCCGAACCGAACCGGGACTGCCCCTGGGTGAGTATAATCTAACTTGTTTTTCTTATCTTTCAGGTTACTTCAGGGGCTTACCTACAGCATTACACCCGTCTCTGCTCTCTATTAAACTTCAAAACCTCCCCTCTCCCTCTATCCGATCACCATTTGCTCACTTTCTCATCCCTTTCCTCCTCACTGGTTACCCATGTCCAACAACATGTGCACCCACGCAGAAACCTTGCACACCTAGACACCCACACACTCTTTGACTCTATCCTACCACTGGCAGCCATATCTCACTCCACGACACAGACATTGCCACTGCTTTCTACAATGCCACTCTCGCATCAGCTATTGACATGGTTGCCCCTGTCTTTCATGGCAGAGTGAGACTTATCAATAGACAACCCTGGCACAATAACACCACTAAAAAGCTCCATCAAGTGTCCAGGGTTGCAGAGCGGCATTGGAAGAAAACACATTCACAGGACAACTTCACTGCATTCAAACAGGCAACACTCTCTTTTAAATCTGCTCTCATCTCTGCTAAACAGGCCTACTTCACAACCCTTGTATCTTCCCTATTCTGTAACCCCAGTTATTCAAAACCTTTAACTCCCTCCTCTGCCCCCCACTGCCCCCTCCAACTTCCCTCATCTCTGCTGAGGACTTTGCCACACACTTTAAAAATAAGATCGACCAAACAAGGCAAGTCTTCATTGTTCAACCACCACAACCCCTTTGTATACCAGACCAATGTCCAAACCCCTTAACCTCCCTATCCAACATCACTGAAGGGGGGCTTAACTGTCTCCTCTCCAAATCGCACCACCTGTGCGCTCGATCCCATTCCATCCCACCTCCTCCCCAACTTCACCACCCCTCTTATCCCATCCCTAACCCACCTCTTCAACCTATCACTAACTTCTGGCACCTTCCCTTCTGCTTTCAAACATGCCACAATCACACCTATCCTTAAAAAGCCAACCCTCGACCCAACCGCTATGTCCAACTGTTGCCCAATATCGCTGCTCCCATTTGCTTCTAAACTCCTGGAGCAGCATGTCCACGCTGAACTTTCTGCCCTACTCTCATCTAACTTGCTCTTTGACAATCTACAATCTGGTTTCCACCCCATCACTCAACTGAGACAGTCCTGACTAAAATTACTAACGACCTACTTACAGCCAAAGCTAAAGGACAATACTCTGTACTCCTTCTTCTATACCTGTCCTCTGCTTTCAACACAGTTGACCACTGCCTCCTACTGCAGATCCTCTCCTCCTTTGGCATCAAAAACCTTGCCCTATCCTTGATCTCCTCATACCTTTCCAACTGCACATTCAGCGTCTCCCACTCCCACACTACCTCCTCATTCCACCCTCTCTCTGTTGGGAGTCCCCCCCAAAGCTCTGTTCTAGGACCTCTACTCTTCTCAATCTATACACTTGGCCTGGGACAACTCATAAATTCCCATGGATTCCAGTACCACCTTTATGCTGATGACACTCATATCTACCTTTCTGGCCCAGACGTCACCTCTCTGCTGTCCAGAATCCTAGAGTGTCTATTAGCCATATATTCCTTCTTCTCCTCTCTCTTCCTCAAACTCAATGTGGACAAATCTGAACTCATCATCTTTCCTCCATCTCATAGATCTTCCTTACCTGACCTATCTATTGAAATTAACGACATCATGCTTTTCCCCGTACCGAAAGTCCGCTGCCTCAGAGTAACTCTTGACTCTTCCCTGTCCTACAAACTGCACATCCAAGCTCTTTCCACCTCCTGTCGCCTCCAGCTCAAAAATATCTCCAGAATCCATCCTTTCCTCAAATGTCAATCTACTAAAATGCTTGTGTATGCCCTCATCATCTCCCGTCTTGCCTACTGCAACATCCTTTTCTGTGGCCTCCCTGCTAACACCCTTGCACCTCTCCATTCCATCCTTAATTCTGCTGCCTGAATAATGAATCTCTCTCCTCGCTACTCCTTCGCTTCCCCCCTCTGCAAATCTCTTCACTGACTCACATTCCCTCAGCGTATCCAGTTCAAATTAGTAATACTAACCTACAAAGCCATCCATAACCTGTCTTCTTCATATATCTCTGAACTAATCTCCCAATTTCTTCCCTCACGTAATCTCTGGTCCTCCCAAGACCTCCTTCTCTCCTCCACACTTATTCGCCCTTCACCCAACTGCCTCCAAGACTTCTCCTGAATATCCCCCATCCTCTGGAATTCTTTGCCCCAACACGTCCGACTATCAACCACATTTGGATCCTTCAGACGGAACCTGAAAACCCACCTCTTCAGGAAAGCCTACAGCCTGTGGTAACCCTGCTGCCTCCTCACTAGAGTTGAGCGACCTTGACCTTTTTAGAGTCGAGCCGGGTTTTGCGAAACCCGACTATCTCCAAAGTCGGGTCGAGTGAAATCGGCCGATTATGACGTAAAGTCGGGATCGACCGAAACACGAAACCCAATGCAAGTCAATGGGGCAGCATAGTCGGCAGTGAGTGGGGGCCAGGAAAACACCTAGAGTGCCCATTTTAATGTCAAAACCATCCATTCTTCTTAATGAAGCTTGTCAAGCGTAATTTACCTTATAATAATTGGAAGGCATTTGAAATTGGGGGTCATTTGGCTAAAGTTGTGGGGGGTAGGGCTGGTTCAAGTAATTAGTGGGCCCAGGAAATCTGGACCACGTCACGGCAGTGGAGCAGGGAGAGGTAAGAATTTCAACTTTGCAAGTGCTGTGAACCTGAGCAAGCAGGGGGGGCCCACTTGTTGGCATTGGCACTGGCACAGGGCCCCTCAAGGTACAGCGGTGTGTTTGCACGGCGGGGGCGCCTCCCACCGGCAGCAACACTTTTGCGTACTATGAGAGGCCCTGTGCCAGTGAAGTCGCCAACTAGTATTCCTCCCCCCACCTGATGAAGGAACCTGCACTTTCATCTGCACCTTCCTCTTTGTCCCCGTGTAAGGTGGTATGGTATGCGGGAAGAGCAACCTGACTTTCAGCAGGGTCACAATGTTGTTGTGTAGCGTGCACGGGGAATGTTGCGTTATAGGTCAATGTACCAGCAGACTCATCTATCACTGGCTGGGCAATGGGCACGATGAAGTGGAAACACAGATATAGGCCCAAAGAAGAAAGTGGGCTAAATGCAGTTCAAAATTGGTAACACAGGAATAACCAGGGGGCATTGCAGTGGAGGACAACTGGAATGAGAGGCTGACACAGAGAGTAGGGCCAAATCAGTAAGTAGTCGAAATGCAGTTCAAAATTGGCAACCGTAGTAAACAGGCGGCACAGCTTTGTTCAGTGGAGGAGAACAGCAAGGAGTGGCAGACACCGATAGTAGGCCCCAACCCAACTAGTAGGCCAAATGCAGTCTAACATTAACAACTACTTAACGAGAGCCTGAAAATGGAATTTCAGGACAGGAAACCAGGAGAACAGCAAGGAGTGGCAGACACCGATAGTAGGCCCCAAACCAACTAGTACGCCAAATGCAGTTGTTCCATTTAACCACAATTTAATGAGAGCCTGAAGATAGAAGCTCAGGAAAGGCAACCTGGGGAACACCTTAGAGTGTAACACACCATCTCTCTCCACCCCATACCCATTTTGTAGGCCTAATGCAGTGTACTTTTCTACAACTACTAAAGGAGAGTCGGAAGACCGAAGCAATGGCAAGGAAACCTGGGGAACACCTTGGAGTGTAACACACCATCTCTCTCCACCCCATACCCAATTTGTAGGCCTAATGCAGCCTACTTTCCGACACCTACTAAACGAGAGCATGAAGATCGAAGCTCAGGAAAGGCAACCTGGGGAACACCTTGGAGTGTAACACACCATCTCTCTCCACCCCATACCCATTTTTTAGGCCTAATGCAGTGTACTTTTCTACAACTACTAAACGAGAGTCGGAAGACCGAAGCAATGGCAAGGAAACCTGGGGAACACCTTGGAGTGTAACACACCATCTCTCTCCACCCCATACCCAATTTGTAGGCCTAATGCAGTGTAGTTTCCAACAACTACTAAACGAGAGCCGGAAGATCGAAGCTCAGGAAAGGCAACCTGGTGAACACCTTGGAGTGTAACACAACCTCTCTCTACACCCCATACCAAATTTGTAGGCCTAATGCAGCGTAGTTTCCAACAACTACTAAACGAGAGCCGGAAGATCGAAGCTCAGGAAAGGCAACCTGGGGAACACCTTGGAGTGTAACACAACCTCTCTCTACACCACGGAAGGGCTGATTCTTAGGAAGGAAGGCTGTTGGAAATAAGCATTGCGCTTCCGAGGGTGATTATATTCTTAGTAGGTATATACTCACCCTCGGACGCGCCCTGCTTCTTTATTTGTAATGAATGTTTATTTGCAATGTGCTTTTGACTTACTCGATTATTTTTGTAACTATTGATTTTATTAATTTCATTGTTTAACATCTTCTTGGCAATAATATAAAGAAGACGCGACAGGACAACAGTCGGTGGATGCCATATCTGTGTTTTCAATTAAAAAAACCTTTCAGTTAACTTCTTGCAGGAGAAAGTAATTGTAGCTGGTGGACCTTTTTAGTACAGTTCCAGATTTTTGTTGTGTGTTTGTTTTTAATGTTAAAATGTCTGCATTTGAGATCTCACCAGTATCTTCTTTTTTATAATCAAAATAATTATTTTTTTATTTTAAGATGTTGGTTCAAGGGGTACACGGGCAGCAGTAGACAGGTCAGTGGAGGCCTAGTGGAATGAGTGACGGCAGACAGGCATCAAAGGCCTAACATTGGGCTGGCTGTAGGCAAGTTAAAATTGGTTCCAGGGGAACACGGCCATCAGTGGCCTGGTCAGTGTAGTTGTAGTTGAAAGAACGGGACGCAGACAGGCTTCGAAGGCCTAACATAATAACATTGGGCTTGCTGTAGGCAAGTTAAAATTGGTTTCAGGGGAACACGGGCAGCAGTGGTCTGGTCAGTGGAAGTCTAGTGGAAGGAGTGACGGCAGACAGGCTTCGAAGGCCTAACATACCAAAATTGGGCTGGCTGTAGGCACTTTTCAATTGGTTCCAGGGGTACACGGGCAGCAGTGGTCTGGTCAGTGGAAGTCTAGTGGAAGGAGTGACGGCAGACAGGCTTCGAAGGCCTAACATAACAAAATTGGGCTGGCTGTAGGCACTTTTCAATTGGTTCCAGGGGTACACGGGCAGCAGTGGTCTGGTCAGTGGAAGTCTAGTGGAAGGAGTGACGGCAGACAGGCTTCGAAGGCCTAACATAACAAAATTGGGCTGGCTGTAGGCACTTTTCAATTGGTTCCAGGGGTACACGGGCAGCAGTGGTCTGGTCAGTGTAGTAGTAGTTGAAAGGAGTGACCGCAGACAGGCTTCGAAGGCCTAACATAACAAAATTGGGCTGGCTGTAGGCACTTTTAAATTGGTTCCAGGGGTACACGGGCAGCAGTGGTCTGGTCAGTGTAGTAGTAGTTGAAAGGAGTGACCGCAGACAGGCTTCGAAGGCCTAACATAACAAAATTGGGCTGGCTGTAGGCACTTTTAAATTGGTTCCAGGGGTACACGGGCAGCAGTGGTCTGGTCAGTGGAAGTCTAGTGGAAGGAGTGACGGCAGACAGGCTTCGAAGGCCTAACATAACAAAATTGGGCTGGCTGTAGGCACTTTTAAATTGGTTCCAGGGGTACACGGGCAGCAGTGGTCTGGTCAGTGGAAGTCTAGTGGAAGGAGTGACGGCAGACAGGCTTCGAAGGCCTAACATAACAAAATTGGGCTGGCTGTAGGCACTTTTAAATTGGTTCCAGGGGTACACGGGCAGCAGTGGTCTGGTCAGTGTAGTAGTAGTTGAAAGGAGTGACCGCAGACAGGCTTCGAAGGCCTAACATAACAAAATTGGGCTGGCTGTAGGCACTTTTAAATTGGTTCCAGGGGTACACGGGCAGCAGTGGTCTGGTCAGTGGAAGTCTAGTGGAAGGAGTGACGGCAGACAGGCTTCGAAGGCCTAACATAACAAAATTGGGCTGGCTGTAGGCACTTTTCAATTGGTTCCAGGGGTACACGGGCAGCAGTGGTCTGGTAAGTGGAAGTGTAGTGGAAGGAGTGACGGCAGACAGGCTTCGAAGGCCTAACATAACAAAATTGGGCTGGCTGTAGGCACTTTTAAATTGGTTCCAGGGTTACACGGGCAGCAGTGGTCTGGTCAGTGGAAGTCTAGTGGAAGGAGTGACGGCAGACAGGCTTCGAAGGCCTAACATAACAAAATTGGGCTGGCTGTAGGCACTTTTAAATTGGTTCCAGGGGTACACGGGCAGCAGTGGTCTGGTCAGTGTAGTAGTAGTTGAAAGGAGTGACCGCAGACAGGCTTCGAAGGCCTAACATAACAAAATTGGGCTGGCTGTAGGCACTTTTAAATTGGTTCCAGGGGTACACGGGCAGCAGTGGTCTGGTCAGTGGAAGTCTACTGGAAGGAGTGACGGCAGACAGGCTTCGAAGGCCTAACATAACAAAATTGGGCTGGCTGTAGGCACTTTTAAATTGGTTCCAGGGTTACACGGGCAGCAGTGGTCTGGTCAGTGGAAGTCTAGTGGAAGGAGTGACGGCAGACAGGCTTCGAAGGCCTAACATAACAAAATTGGGCTGGCTGTAGGCACTTTTCAATTGGTTCCAGGGGTACACGGGCAGCAGTGGTCTGGTCAGTGTAGTAGTAGTTGAAAGGAGTGACCGCAGACAGGCTTCGAAGGCCTAACATAACAAAATTGGGCTGGCTGTAGGCACTTTTAAATTGGTTCCAGGGGTACACGGGCAGCAGTGGTCTGGTCAGTGGAAGTCTAGTGGAAGGAGTGACGGCAGACAGGCTTCGAAGGCCTAACATAACAAAATTGGGCTGGCTGTAGGCACTTTTAAATTGGTTCCAGGGTTACACGGGCAGCAGTGGTCTGGTCAGTGGAAGTCTAGTGGAAGGAGTGACGGCAGACAGGCTTCGAAGGCCTAACATAACAAAATTGGGCTGGCTGTAGGCACTTTTAAATTGGTTCCAGGGTTACACGGGCAGCAGTGGTCTGGTCAGTGGAAGTCTAGTGGAAGGAGTGACGGCAGACAGGCTTCGAAGGCCTAACATAACAAAATTGGGCTGGCTGTAGGCACTTTTAAATTGGTTCCAGGGGTACACGGGCAGCAGTGGTCTGGTCAGTGTAGTAGTAGTTGAAAGGAGTGACCGCAGACAGGCTTCGAAGGCCTAACATAACAAAATTGGGCTGGCTGTAGGCACTTTTAAATTGGTTCCAGGGGTACACGGGCAGCAGTGGTCTGGTCAGTGGAAGTCTAGTGGAAGGAGTGACGGCAGACAGGCTTCGAAGGCCTAACATAACAAAATTGGGCTGGCTGTAGCCACTTTTAAATTGGTTCCAGGGGTACACGGGCAGCAGTGGTCTGGTCAGTGGAAGTCTAGTGGAAGGAGTGACGGCAGACAGGCTTCGAAGGCCTAACATAACAAAATTGGGCTGGCTGTAGGCACTTTTAAATTGGTTCCAGGGGTACACGGGCAGCAGTGGTCTGGTCAGTGTAGTAGTAGTTGAAAGGAGTGACCGCAGACAGGCTTCGAAGGCCTAACATAACAAAATTGGGCTTGCTGTAGGCACTTTTAAATTGGTTCCAGGGGTACACGGGCAGCAGTGGTCTGGTCAGTGGAAGTCTAGTGGAAGGAGTGACGGCAGACAGGCTTCGAAGGCCTAACATAACAAAATTGGGCTGGCTGTAGGCACTTTTCAATTGGTTCCAGGGGTACACGGGCAGCAGTGGTCTGGTAAGTGGAAGTGTAGTGGAAGGAGTGACGGCAGACAGGCTTCGAAGGCCTAACATAACAAAATTGGGCTGGCTGTAGGCACTTTTAAATTGGTTCCAGGGTTACACGGGCAGCAGTGGTCTGGTCAGTGGAAGTCTAGTGGAAGGAGTGACGGCAGACAGGCTTCGAAGGCCTAACATAACAAAATTGGGCTGGCTGTAGGCACTTTTAAATTGGTTCCAGGGGTACACGGGCAGCAGTGGTCTGGTCAGTGTAGTAGTAGTTGAAAGGAGTGACCGCAGACAGGCTTCGAAGGCCTAACATAACAAAATTGGGCTGGCTGTAGGCACTTTTAAATTGGTTCCAGGGGTACACGGGCAGCAGTGGTCTGGTCAGTGGAAGTCTAGTGGAAGGAGTGACGGCAGACAGGCTTCGAAGGCCTAACATAACAAAATTGGGCTGGCTGTAGGCACTTTTAAATTGGTTCCAGGGTTACACGGGCAGCAGTGGTCTGGTCAGTGGAAGTCTAGTGGAAGGAGTGACGGCAGACAGGCTTCGAAGGCCTAACATAACAAAATTGGGCTGGCTGTAGGCACTTTTCAATTGGTTCCAGGGGTACACGGGCAGCAGTGGTCTGGTCAGTGTAGTAGTAGTTGAAAGGAGTGACCGCAGACAGGCTTCGAAGGCCTAACATAACAAAATTGGGCTGGCTGTAGGCACTTTTAAATTGGTTCCAGGGGTACACGGGCAGCAGTGGTCTGGTCAGTGGAAGTCTAGTGGAAGGAGTGACGGCAGACAGGCTTCGAAGGCCTAACATAACAAAATTGGGCTGGCTGTAGGCACTTTTAAATTGGTTCCAGGGTTACACGGGCAGCAGTGGTCTGGTCAGTGGAAGTCTAGTGGAAGGAGTGACGGCAGACAGGCTTCGAAGGCCTAACATAACAAAATTGGGCTGGCTGTAGGCACTTTTAAATTGGTTCCAGGGTTACACGGGCAGCAGTGGTCTGGTCAGTGGAAGTCTAGTGGAAGGAGTGACGGCAGACAGGCTTCGAAGGCCTAACATAACAAAATTAGGCTGGCTGTAGGCACTTTTAAATTGGTTCCAGGGGTACACGGGCAGCAGTGGTCTGGTCAGTGTAGTAGTAGTTGAAAGGAGTGACCGCAGACAGGCTTCGAAGGCCTAACATAACAAAATTGGGCTGGCTGTAGGCACTTTTAAATTGGTTCCAGGGGTACACGGGCAGCAGTGGTCTGGTCAGTGGAAGTCTAGTGGAAGGAGTGACGGCAGACAGGCTTCGAAGGCCTAACATAACAAAATTGGGCTGGCTGTAGGCACTTTTAAATTGGTTCCAGGGGTACACGGGCAGCAGTGGTCTGGTCAGTGGAAGTCTAGTGGAAGGAGTGACGGCAGACAGGCTTCGAAGGCCTAACATAACAAAATTGGGCTGGCTGTAGGCACTTTTAAATTGGTTCCAGGGGTACACGGGCAGCAGTGGTCTGGTCAGTGTAGTAGTAGTTGAAAGGAGTGACCGCAGACAGGCTTCGAAGGCCTAACATAACAAAATTGGGCTGGCTGTAGGCACTTTTAAATTGGTTCCAGGGGTACACGGGCAGCAGTGGTCTGGTCAGTGGAAGTCTAGTGGAAGGAGTGACGGCAGACAGGCTTCGAAGGCCTAACATAACAAAATTGGGCTGGCTGTAGGCACTTTTAAATTGGTTCCAGGGGTACACGGGCAGCAGTGGTCTGGTAAGTGGAAGTGTAGTGGAAGGAGTGACGGCAGACAGGCTTCGAAGGCCTAACATAACAAAATTGGGCTGGCTGTAGGCACTTTTAAATTGGTTCCAGGTTTACACGGGCAGCAGTGGTCTGGTCAGTGGAAGTCTAGCGGAAGGAGTGACGGCAGACAGGCTTCGAAGGCCTAACATAACAAAATTGGGCTGGCTGTAGGCACTTTTAAATTGGTTCCAGGGGTACACGGGCAGCAGTGGTCTGGTCAGTGTAGTAGTAGTTGAAAGGAGTGACCGCAGACAGGCTTCGAAGGCCTAACATAACAAAATTGGGCTGGCTGTAGGCACTTTTAAATTGGTTCCAGGGGTACACGGGCAGCAGTGGTCTGGTCAGTGGAAGTCTAGTGGAAGGAGTGACGGCAGACAGGCTTCGAAGGCCTAACATAACAAAATTGGGCTGGCTGTAGGCACTTTTAAATTGGTTCCAGGGTTACACGGGCAGCAGTGGTCTGGTCAGTGGAAGTCTAGTGGAAGGAGTGACGGCAGACAGGCTTCGAAGGCCTAACATAACAAAATTGGGCTGGCTGTAGGCACTTTTCAATTGGTTCCAGGGGTACACGGGCAGCAGTGGTCTGGTCAGTGTAGTAGTAGTTGAAAGGAGTGACCGCAGACAGGCTTCGAAGGCCTAACATAACAAAATTGGGCTGGCTGTAGGCACTTTTAAATTGGTTCCAGGGGTACACGGGCAGCAGTGGTCTGGTCAGTGGAAGTCTAGTGGAAGGAGTGACGGCAGACAGGCTTCGAAGGCCTAACATAACAAAATTGGGCTGGCTGTAGGCACTTTTAAATTGGTTCCAGGGTTACACGGGCAGCAGTGGTCTGGTCAGTGGAAGTCTAGTGGAAGGAGTGACGGCAGACAGGCTTCGAAGGCCTAACATAACAAAATTGGGCTGGCTGTAGGCACTTTTAAATTGGTTCCAGGGTTACACGGGCAGCAGTGGTCTGGTCAGTGGAAGTCTAGTGGAAGGAGTGACGGCAGACAGGCTTCGAAGGCCTAACATAACAAAATTGGGCTGGCTGTAGGCACTTTTAAATTGGTTCCAGGGGTACACGGGCAGCAGTGGTCTGGTCAGTGTAGTAGTAGTTGAAAGGAGTGACCGCAGAAAGGCTTCGAAGGCCTAACATAACAAAATTGGGCTGGCTGTAGGCACTTTTCAATTGGTTCCAGGGGTACACGGGCAGCAGTGGTCTGGTCAGTGGAAGTCTAGTGGAAGGAGTGACGGCAGACAGGCTTCGAAGGCCTAACATAACAAAATTGGGCTGGCTGTAGGCACTTTTAAATTGGTTCCAGGGTTACACGGGCAGCAGTGGTCTGGTCAGTGGAAGTCTAGTGGAAGGAGTGACGGCAGACAGGCTTCGAAGGCCTAACATAACAAAATTTGGCTGGCTGTAGGCACTTTTAAATTGGTTCCAGGGGTACACGGGCAGCAGTGGTCTGGTCAGTGTAGTAGTAGTTGAAAGGAGTGACCGCAGACAGGCTTCGAAGGCCTAACATAACAAAATTGGGCTGGCTGTAGGCACTTTTAAATTGGTTCCAGGGGTACACGGGCAGCAGTGGTCTGGTCAGTGGAAGTCTAGTGGAAGGAGTGACGGCAGACAGTCTTCGAAGGCCTAACATAACAAAATTGGGCTGGCTGTAGGCACTTTTCAATTGGTTCCAGGGGTACACGGGCAGCAGTGGTCTGGTCAGTGTAGTAGTAGTTGAAAGGAGTGACGGCAGACAGGCTTCGAAGGCCTAACATAACACAATTGGGCTGGCTGTAGGCACTTTTAAATTGGTTCCAGGGTAACACGGCCAGCAGTGGCCTGGTCAGTGTAGTAGTTGTAGAAGGAACGGACCGCAGACAGGCTTCGAAGGCCTAACATAAGAAAAATGTCTAAACAATGGTATTGTCAGTGCCAGGCATTGAAGGATGTCAGCGCATAGACTACACATTGGTGAAGCTGTGAGAGATAATTTTGCTAGTGGTAGAGCACTATTTGAGCTGGGGGGGGAACTGTCTTGTGGCCGGCGGTACAGGCACAGGGCCCCTCATATTACAATGGTGTGTCTGACGTTGGGTGCGCACCACCACCGCCAGAGACACTTTATTGTACTATGAGGGACCCAGTGGCAGTGCCGTCGACCAAAAGTGGCCACACCCACCTCTTCAGACAAACAGCACTCTCAAGGGTCCAAGCGCAAAGTGGCGATACCACGGCCCCGTGTGGGGAGTTTGGCCATTTAGTGAGGTGGAAACATGTCGTATGCTGGACAATCAGGTGCAGAAAATTACGAGATTGGAAAAGTCATTCAGAAAAGTCCACAGGCAAGACCTTTTCATAGGAAAGCTAGGTGTCAGCCGGGCAGGGTGGGGCAAAAGATTTTGAAATCCAGTTGTGGTTCATTTTAATGAAGGTTAGATCATCTACATTTTGGGTAGCCAGACGAGTCCTTTTTTCTGTTAGTATTGAACCTGCAGCACTGAATACTCTTTCTGATAGGACACTAGCTGCCGGGCAAGCAAGCTCCTGCAATGCATATTCTGCCAATTCTGGCCAGGTGTCTAATTTGGATGCCCAGTAATCAAATGGGAATGACGGTTGAGGGAGAACGTCGATAAGGGATGAAAAATAGTTTGTAACCATACTGGACAAATGTTGTCTCCTGTCACTTTGAATTGATGCTGCAGTACCTGTCCTGTCTGCGGTCATAGCAAAATCACTCCACAACCTGGTCAGAAAACCCCTCCGGCCAACGCCACTTCTGATTTCTGCCCCTCTAACACCTCTGGTCTGCTGGCCCCTGGAGCTCGTGTGAGAACGATCACGGGCGCTGTGTGCAGGGAATGCCAGAAGCAAACGGTCAACAAGAGTTGATTGTTTTGTTGCTAATATTAGTTCCAAGTTCTCATGTGGCATAATATTTTGCAATTTGCCTTTATAGCGAGGATCAAGGAGGCAGGCCAACCAGTAATCGTCATCGTTCATCATTTTTGTAATGCGTGTGTCCCTTTTGAGGATACGCAAGGCATAATCCGCCATGTGGGCCAAAGTTCCAGTTGTCAAATCTGCGGTTGTGCTTGGTTGAGGGGCAGTTGCAGGCAAATCTACGTCACTTGTGTCCCTCAAAAAACCAGAACCCGGCCTTGCCACGCCACCAATTTCCAGTGCCCCCGTGAAAGCTTCCTCATTAAAAATATACTCATCCCCATCATCCTCCTCATCCTCCACCTCCTCTTCGCCCGGTACCTCGTCATGTACACTGCCCTGACTAGACAATCGCTGACTGTCATCAAGGCTTTCCTCTTCCTCAGCTGCAGACGCCTGATCCTTTATGTGTGTCAAACTTTGCATCAGCAGACGCATTAGGGGGATGCTCATGCTTATTATGGCGTTGTCTGCACTAACCAGCCGTGTGCATTCCTCAAAACACTGAAGGACTTGACACATGTCTTGAATCTTCGACCACTGCACACCTGACAACTCCATGTCTGCCATCCTACTGCCTGCCCGTGTATGTGTATCCTCCCACAAAAACATAACAGCCCGCCTCTGTTCGCACAGTCTCTGAAGCATGTGCAGTGTTGAGTTCCACCTTGTTGCAACGTCTATGATTAGGCGATGCTGGGGAAGGTTCAAAGAACGCTGATAGGTCTGCATACGGCTGGAGTGTACAGGCGAACGGCGGATATGTGCGCAAAGTCCACGCACTTTGAGGAGCAGGTCGGATAACCCCGGATAACTTTTCAGGAAGCACTGCACCACCAGGTTTAAGGTGTGAGCCAGGCAAGGAATGTGTTTCAGTTGGGAAAGGGAGATGGCAGCCATGAAATTCCTTCCGTTATCACTCACTACCTTGCCTGCCTCAAGATCTACAGTGCCCAGCCACGACTGCGTTTCTTGCTGCAAGAACTCGGACAGAACTTCCGCGGTGTGTCTGTTGTCGCCCAAACACTTCATAGCCAATACAGCCTGCTGACGTTTGCCAGTAGCTGCCCCATAATGGGAGACCCGGTGTGCAACAGTGGCAGGTGCGGATGGAGTGGTTGTGCGACTGCGGTCTGTGGACGAGCTCTTGCTTCTGCAGGAGGACGAGGAGGAGGAGGGGGTGTGAACGGCTACAGCCAACTGTTTCCTAGACCGTGGGCTAGGCAGAACTGTCCCAAACTTGCTGTCCCCTGTGGACCCTGAATCCACAACATTTACCCAGTGTGCCGTGATGGACACGTAACGTCCCTGGCCATGCCTACTGGTCCATGCATCTGTTGTCAGGTGCACGTTTGTGCTCACAGATTGCCTGAGTGCATGGACGATGCGCTCTTTAACATGCTGGTGGAGGGCTGGGATGGCTTTTCTGGAAAAAAAGTGTCGACTGGGTAGCTCGTAGCGTGGTACAGCGTAGTCCATCAGGTCTTTGAAAGCTTCGCTTTCAACTAACCGGTAGGGCATCATCTCTAACGAGATTAGTCTAGCTATGTGGGCGTTCAAACCCTGTGTACGCGGATGCGAGGCTAAGTACTTCCTTTTTCTAACCATAGTCTCATGTAGGGTGAGCTGGACTGGAGAGCTGGAGATCGTGGAACTAGCGGGGGTGCCGGTGGACATGGCAGACTGAGAGACGGTGGGAGATGGTATTGTTGCCGCCGGTGCCCTACATGCAGTGTTTCCTACTACGAAACTGGTGATTCCCTGACCCTGACTGCTTTGGCCTGGCAAAGAAACCTGCACAGATACAGCAGGTGGTGCGCTAAATGGTGGCCCTACACTGCCGGAAGGGATGTTGCGTTGATGACTAGCTTCATTGGCCGAGGGTGCAACAACCTTAAGGGACGTTTGGTAGTTAGTCCAAGCTTGCAAATGCATGGTGGTTAAATGTCTATGCATGCAACTTGTATTGAGACTTTTCAGATTCTGACCTCTGCTTAAGGAAGTAGAACATTTTTGACAGATGACTTTGCGCTGATCAATTGGATGTTGTTTAAAAAAATGCCAGACTGCACTCTTTCTAGCATCGGATACCTTTTCAGGCATTGCAGACTGAGCTTTAACCGGATGGCCACGCTGTCCTCCAACAGGTTTTGGCTTTGCCACGCGTTTTGGGCAAGATACGGGCCCGGCAGATGGAACCAGTGGCGATGTTGATGCCTGCTGCGGCCCCTCCTCCTCCTCTGCTTCAGAACTGCTGCCGCCTGCACCCTGTTCCCCCAATGGCTGCCAATCTGGGTCAAGAACTGGGTCATCTAATAACTCTTCTTGTAGCTCCTGCGCAACTTCGTCTGTGTCACCGTGTCGTTCGGTGGTATAGCGTTCGTGATGGGGCAACATAGTCTCATCAGGGTCTGATTCTTGATCATTACCCTGCGAGGGCAAGGTTGTGGTCTTAGTCAAAGGACAAGCATAGTAGTCTGGCTGTGGCTGTGCATCAGTGCACTCCATGTCAGAATCTACTTGTAATGGGCATGGCCTGTTAACTGTTTCACTTTCTAAGCCAGGGACGGTATGTGTAAAGAGCTCCATGGAGTAACCCGTTGTGTCGCCTGCTGAATTTTTCTCTGTAGTTGTTTTTGCTGAAGAGGACAAGGAAGTGACTTGTCCCTGACCGTGAACATCCACTAACGACGCGCTGCTTTTACATTTACCAGTTTCACGAGAGGATGCAAAAGAGCTAGAGGCTGAGTCAGCAAGATAAGCCAAAACTTGCTCTTGCTGCTCCGGCTTTAAAAGCGGTTTTCCTAATCCCAGAAAAGGGAGCGTTCGAGGCCTTGTGTAGCCAGACGACGAACCTGGCTCCACAGCTCCAGACTTAGGTGCAATATTTTTTTTCCCACGACCACCTGATGCTCCACCACTACCACTACCCTCATTACCAGCTGACAATGAACGCCCCCGGCCACGACCTCTTCCACTAGACTTCCTCATTGTTTTAAAAACGTAACCAAACTAACGGTATTTGTTGCAGTCACACAACTTACACGGTGAGCTATAACTTCAGTATGATTTAGCTACCCCTTTACAGGTTGGTGAGACCACAGCGAAAATCAGGCCCAATGTTACACACTCTGTTTTTGGTGGCTGCAAATGAGAGAGATGCCACACACGCAGGACTGTCACTGAAGCACAAATGTTAATATTAATGTCCCACTATTTATTTTTTTTATTTATTTTTTTTTCAGGAAGACTTTAGAAACCAAAAAAAAAAAAAAAGATTTTTGCAGGGAGAATTTAGAAAACAAATGTAACAAACTATAGGCTTTCTATGGCCCACTGAGTGAGAGATGACGCACACAGGAATCAGGAGTGGCACAGAAGCCCAGAGGCCAATATTTTTCTACCAATGATTGATGTAGTTATTTTCTCTGGTAGATTTTGGAACACAAATCAAGAAAAAAAAAATAGGCTTTCTATGGACCACAATTGGAGAGAGAGACAGAGAGAGAGAGAGAGAGAGAGAGAGAGATGGCACACCCAGGAGTCAAGACTGGCACACAAGCAGAAAGGCCAATATTAATCTCCCACTGTTTTTTTTGTTTGTTTGTTTTTTTGTTTTTTTTTTCAGGGAGACTTTAGAAAAAAAAATAATAAAAAAAATATGATTTTATCAGGAAGAATTTAGAAACCAAATAAAATAAAATGATTTTTTCAGGGAGAATTTAGAAAACAAATAAAACCAAAAATAGGCTTTCTATGGCCCACTGACTGAGAGAGAGAGATGGCACGCTCAGGACTGGCACAGATGGCACGCTCAGGACTGGCACAGAAGCCCAGAGGCCAATATTAATCTCCCTTTTTTTTCAGGGAGAATTTATAAAACCAAAAAAAAAATAAAATAGGCTTTCGATGGCCCACTATTTGTGAGAGAGATGGCACGCTCAGGACTGGCACAGATGGCACGGTCAGGACTGGCACAGAAGCCCAGAGGCCAATATTAATCTCCCTTTTTTTCTGGGAGAATTTATAAAACCCCAAAAAAAATTAAATAGGCTTTCTATGGCCCACTATGTGTGAGAGAGATGGCACGCTCAGGACTGGCACAGATGGCACGCTCACAACTGGCACACAAGCCCAGAGGCCAATATTAATCTCCCTTTTTTTCAGGGAGAATTTCTAAAACCAAAAAAAAAAAAAAATTGGCTTTCTATGGCCCACTATTTGTGAGAGAGATGGCACGCTCAGGGCTGGCACAGATGGCACGCTCACAACTGGCACACAAGCCCAGAGGCCAATATTAATCTCCCTTTTTTTTCAGGGAGAATTTATAAAACAACAAAAAAATAAAATAGGCTTTCTATGGCCCACTTTTTGAGAGAGAGATGGCACACTCAGGACTGGCACACAAGCCCAAAGGCCAATATTAATCTCCCACTGTATTTTTATCAGGGAGAATTTATACACCCCACAAAAAAAAAAATACAGAAAAATGAAAAGGCTTTCTATGGCCCACTATGTGAGAGAGATGGCACACACAGGGATGGCACTCTAGCAGAAATGCCAAATTGCCAATCTTAATCTCCCACCAAAAAAAAAAAAACAGGGACTGTCCTACAATTACTATCTCCCTGCCTGCAGTAATCTCAGCCAGGTATGGCAGGCAGCTACTATCTCCCTGCCTGCAGTAATCTCAGCCAGGTATGGCAGGCAGCAATAAGGAGTGGACTGATGCACAAATGAAATAAAAAGTGTGGACAAACAAAAAAGATAGCTGTGCAGAAAGGAAGGAACAAGAGGATTTGTGCTTTGAAAAAAGCAGTTGGTTTGCACAGCGGCGTACACACACCAATGCAGCTATCAGGGAGCCTTCTAGGGCAGCCCAATGAGCTACAGCGCTGAGGAAAAAAAAAAAAAATTAACTTCCACTGTCCCTGCACACCGAAGGTGGTGTTGGACAGTGCAAATCGCTGCAGCACAAGCGGTTTTGTAGTTAATGGATCCTGCCTAACGCTATCCCTGCTTCTGACGAAGCGGCAGCAACCTCTCCCTAAGCTCAGATCAGCAGCAGTAAGATGGCGGTCGGCGGGAACGCCTCTTTATAGCCCCTGTGACGTCGCAGACAGCAAGCCAATCACTGCAATGCCCTTCTCTAAGATGGTGGGGACCAGGACCTATGTCATCACGCTGCCCACACTCTGCGTTTACCTTCATTGGCTGAGAAATGGCGCTTTTC
The DNA here is from genome assembly GCF_032444005.1 of Ranitomeya imitator. Taxonomy (NCBI): domain Eukaryota; kingdom Metazoa; phylum Chordata; class Amphibia; order Anura; family Dendrobatidae; genus Ranitomeya; species Ranitomeya imitator. Next base: position 211,781,810 of record NC_091285.1, on the reverse strand, counting down.
GCGTCATTGAAACGCGACTTTGGCGCGAAAGTCGCGTACCACATGGCCGACCCCGCACAGGGGTCGGATCGGGTTTCATGAAACCCCGACTTAGCCAAAAGTCGGCGACTTTTGAAAATGTTCGACCCGTTTCGCTCAACCCTACTCCTCACCACTACCGAAGCTACCACCTCAACAATACCGGAGCTCCTGCAACCCTCAACCTATTGTCTCCTTCTCCGCCATCCTGTAGAATATAAGCCCACAAGGGCAGGGTCCTCGCCCCTCTTTAGTCTGTAATTGTTAGTTTGTTTACTGTAAGTGATATCTGTAATTTTTATGTAGCCCCTTCTCACGTACAGCACCATGGAATCATGGTGCTATATAAATCAATAATAATAGTAATAATAATAAGCCCCTGATGACAGTGGCCACAGTTTATAGGGCCAAAATGAGGTGACAGATTCCCTTTAACCTCATGGTGGGCCAAACTAATTTGTATTCTCATCAATTTTTAGCACAAAACCCTGATTCATAATTTTCTAACTGGTCTCCTGTAGACACAGTTGAAATATACAGCTTTGGAACCTGGTCCTTCACATGGGGATCCTGATGAAGAAGCAAGCACTTTGGCACTATTGGAGTGTTGATGTTTTATACAACATTCCAGTGTTCCCAATGGTCATGGCACAGACACATTTTGAGGCCATCCACAAATTCCAGCATTATACCGATAATGCACGGTGTCCTCTCCGAGATGACCCCAACTTTGACCGTCTGTTCAAAGTTCGGCCAGTCATCAAACACTTCAAGAAAAAGTTTGATGAAGTGTACATACCCTAAGGGACATCTGCGTGGATGAGTCCCTAATTCATTTCAAGGGGAGGCTCAAATTCTGTCACTACCTGCTCAGTAAGAGGGCCAGGTATGGAATTAAACTCTATAAGCTGTGTGATAGTACCTGAGGGTATACCCACAGGTTTAGAGTTTATGAAGGGAAGGACACCCAAACTGAACCCCCTGAATGCCCCCCTGTCCTTGAAGTGAGTGGGAAAATTGTGTGGGATTTGGTGCACCCACTACTAGATAAAGGTTATCACCTTTACATGGATAACTTTTATACCAGCATCCCACTCTTTAAATCCCTCTCTGTTTGAGATGCTCAGAAGGGGTGACAGTAACTCCCAATGTAGCGACCACCTACTGGTGGTCAAGTACAAGGATAAGAGGGATGTCTTTTTCTCGACCACCATACATGGTGATGGCAGCACCTACGGCACTGTACGAGGTACTTCTGCACAGGTCTGCAAACCAGACTGTGTACTAGGGTACAACAAAAACATGGGGGGCATTGATCTCTCTGATCAACTCCTCCAGCCGTACAGTGCTTTGATAAGGGGCAAGATGTGGTACAAGAAACTGGCTGTGCACATCGTACAGATGGCAATGCTCAACACTTTCCTGCTGTCATGATGTGCACACCAGACAGATACGTCGTACCTTCAGTTCCAGGACAAACTTCTTGAATGTGGTTTTGATCAGCTTGAGGGGTGCAGATTTTAGAATGGTGACACTTTTGGGTATTTTCTGCAATTTAGGCCCCTTAAAGTGACTTCAAATGTGAGGTGGTCCCTAAAAATGGTTTTGTAAACTTTGTTGTAAAAATGAGAAATTGCCGGTCAACTTTCTAACTTCCTAATGAAAAAAAAATTTGTTTAAAAAAAATTGTGCTGGTGTAAAGTAGAGAGGTGAGAAATGTTATTTATTAACTATTTAGTGTGACATATTTCTCTGATTTAAGGGCATAAAAATACAAAGTTTTAAAATTAAAAAAATTTCCAAACCTTTGCCAAATGTCCATTTTTTACACAAATAAACACAAGTTATATCAAGGAAATGTTACCTCTAACGTGAAGTACAATATGTCACGAAAAAACATTCTCAGAATCGCCAAGATTCATTGAAGCATTCCAAAGTTATTACATCATAAAGGGACAGTGGTCAGAATTGTAAAAATTAGCCTGGTCATTAACGTGTAAACCACCCTCGGGGGTAAAGGGTTAAATAAATAAGTGGAAAAAAACATGACATGGGGTACCCCCTATTTTATGAAACCAGCAATGGTAAAGCAGACAGCTGAGAGGTGAAATTATAAAGCTGGGAAGGTCCGTGGTTATTGGACCCTTCCCAGCGCAAAAATACCAGCCCTCATCTGCCACAGATGTGGCACGTCACATTAGATGCTCCAAGTCTGGCGCTTGACCTTTGTTCTTCCCCATTGCCCTTTTGCGTTAGGCTAGGTTCACATTGAGTTAGTGGGTATCCGCTAACGGAATCCGTTAGCGCACCCATTGACCACAATGTTTCTAACACATCCCTAATGCACGCCATTTTTGGCATGCGTTAGCGATGTTCCGTTATTTTCTGACGGACCTCGAACGCTGTCTGCAGCGTCTTTGGGTCCGTTCTCGCTAGCGCAGATCGGGCATCTGCGCTAGCGGGATCGCTAAACGCGATCCTTTTTTGTACATTGCGTTAGCGCAGTCCGTTAGCGTATGCGCTAAACGGATTGCACTAACGCAATGTGAACCTAGCCTTAGCAATAGGTGCAATAGTAGTTGGTTGTTGATGTTAGCTGTGACTTGTCCTAAAATACAGATGACATCAAGCCCAGGTGTTGGTAATGGTGTGGTGTCTTTCAGACACCCCCATTACTAACTCAGTACTAAAAATAAATAAAACACTAACAAAAATACTTAAAAAAAAAACAAAAAACGCTCTGCGACTGTTTTCCTGGTTCAGCACTTCAATTTAAAAAAAAAAAAAACATGCAGATTCAATGTAGTTCAGGAAATCTGACGTAGTCCAGGGAATCCGACGTAGTCTACAAATGGAAACCTTAAAAAAACAGAGGAGCGCTGTGTGACTGAGTGACTATGATGAGCAGTGACATGAGTAACATTGCTGGTGCTATAATAAATTACCTTCTAATCCTTTGCTGTTTTACTAACAGGATCTTAGTGTGGTCCTAGAAAAGGTATTAAATGATGGGATCATCTACCCCAAAAAAGTTGATGCTTTATATGTAAAGACTCCAACCATGGCCACCTTTTACTTGATCCCAAAACTACAGTTGTGGCCAAAAGTATTGACACCTCTGCAATTCTGTCAGATAATAATACTCAGTTTCTTCCTGAAAATGATTCAAACACAAATTCTTTGGTATTATTATCTTTATTTAATTTGTCTTAAATGAAAAGACACAAAAGAGAATGAAGCAAAAAGCAAAACATTGATCATTTCACACAAAACTCCAAAAATGGGCCAGACAAAAGTATTGGCACCCTCAGCCTAATACTTGGTTGCACAACCTTTAGACAAAATAACTGCGACCAACCGCTTCCGGTAACCATCAATGCGTTTCTTACAATGCTCTGCTGGAATTTTAGACCATTCTTCTTTTTTGGCAAACTGCTCCAGGTCCCTGATATTTGAAGGGTGCCTTCTCCAAACTGCCATTTTTAGATCTCTCCACAGGTGTTCTGTGGGATTCAGGTCTGGACTCATTGCTGGCCACCTTAGAAGTCTCCAGTGCTTTCTCTCAAACCATTTTCTTGTACTTTTTGAAGTGTGTTTTGGGTCATTGTCCTGCTGGAAGACCCATGACCTCTAAGGGAGAACCAGCTTTCTCACACTGGGCCCTACATTATGCTGCAAAATTTGTTGGTAGTCTTCAGACTTCATAATGCCATGCACACAGTCAAGCAGTCCAGTGCCAGAGGCAGCAAAGCAACCCCAAAACATCAGGGAACCTCCGCCATGTTTGACTGTAGGGACCGTGTTCTTTTCTTTGAATGCCTCTTTTTTCTCCTGTAAACTCTATGTTGATGCCTTTGCCCAAAAAGCTCTACTTTTGTCTCATCTGACCAGAGAACATTCTTCCAAAATGTTTTAGGCTTTTTCAGGTAAGTTTTGGCAAACTCCAGCCTGGCTTTTTTATGTCTCAGGGTAAGAAGTGGGGTCTTCCTGGGTCTCCTACCATACAGTCCCTTTTCATTCAGACGCCGACAGATAGTATGGGTTGACACTGTTGTACCCTTGGACTGCAGGGCAGCTTGAACTTGTTTGGATGTTAGCCGAGGTTCTTTATCCAACATCCGCACAATCTTGCATTGAAATTTCTTTCAATTTTGCTTTTCTGTCCACATCTAGGGAGGTTAGCCACAGTGCCATGGGCTTTAAACTTCTTGATGACACTGCGCACGGTAGACAAAGGAACATTCAGGTCTTTGGAGATGGACTTGTAGCCTTGAGATTGCTCATGCTTCCTCACAATTTGGTTTCTCAAGTCCTCAGACAGTTCTTTGGTCTTCTTTCTTTTCTCCATACTCAATGTGGTACATACAAGGACACAGGACAGAGGTTGAGTCAACTTTAATCCATGTCAACTGGCTGCAAGTGTGATTTAGTTATTGCCAACACCTGTTAGGTGCCACAGGCAAGTTACAGGTGCTGTTAATTACACAAATTAGAGAAGCATCACATGATTTTTCGAACAGTGCCAATACTTTTGTCCACCCCCTTTTTTATGTTTGGTGTGGATTTATATCCAATTTGGCTTTAGGACAATACTTTTTGTGTTTTTTCATTTAAGACAAATTAAATGAAGATAATAATACCAAATAATTTGTGTTTGCAATCATTTTCAGGAAGAAACTGAGTATTATCTGACAGAATTGCCGGGGTGTCAAATACTTTTGTTCACAACTGTACATAAGGATATTTCTGATCCCCCTGGAAGACCAATTGTCACATGTAATGGGAGCCACTGTGAGGCAGTGGGACAATTCTTCTAGTCATTTAAAACCCATTGAGAAATCTTTGCTTTCACATATCAAAGATATGATGGCACCACTCCATAAACTGGACGACTTATATTTATTAATAATAATAATAATAATAATAATCTTTATTTTTATATAGCGCTAGCATATTCCACAGCGCTTTACAGTTTGCACACATTATCATCACTGTCCCAGATGGGGCTCCCAATCTAAATTATTTGGACAAAAATATGTATATGGTGACCATGGAGTCACTATATACGTCGATAAGACATAAAGACGGCATCCGTACTGTTACCTGGATCTTGAGATCAAGCAATTAGGACAACTGTCTTGTGAATCTGTTCCTCCTCTTATTGGAATACCCTTTAAATGTCTCTGTTTTCAAGGGTCAATTGTATTTACAAATTGAAGGCATGGCAATTGGGGTAGCTTATGAACCATCCTATGCCAATCTCTTTTTAGGCTTTTTGGGAGAGAAACATATTCCAAACTGATCACCCTATTGACATAGACAAGGTGCCAGGGCATCCCCATCGGCCAATTAATCAGAATTAAAAGGATCTGTTCCACAGATGATGCATTTGAAACCCAAGCCTGTGATCTTAAAGAAAGATTTAAAGCTAGGGGATACAGCAACAGGACCATAAAAAAGTCTATATGCAAGCTAAAACCACATTTAAAAACAAGCTCCTGTATCCAAATCAGGTTAAAAATAAAATGAATGACAAAAATCAGGTACGATTTGTTAGAAATGAATGGAATTATTGAATCAACTAATTATGACTTGTAGGAGGAGTAAAGGTACCTTCACACTGACCAACTTAACAACGATATCGCTAGCGATCCGTGACGTTGCAGCGTCCTGGATAGCGATATCGTTGTGTTTGACACGCAGCAGCGATCTGGATCCTGCTGTGACATCGTTGGTCGGAGCAGAAAGGCCAGAACTTTATTTCATCGCTGGATCTCCCGCAGACATCGCTGAATCGGCGTGTGTGATGCCGATTCAGCGATGTCTTCACTGGTAACCAGGGTAAACATCGGGTTACTAAGTGCAGGGCCGCGCTTAGTAACCCGATGTTTACCCTGGTTACCAGTGTAAATGTTAAAAACAACAAACACTACATACTTATATTCCGGTGTCTGTTGCGTCCCCCGGCATTCTGCTTCCCTGCACTGTGAGCACTGGCCGGCCGTAAAGCACAGCGGTGACGTCACCGTTCTGCTTTATGGCTGGCGCTCACACAGTGCAGGGAAGCAGAACGCCGGGGGACAGACACTGGAATGTAAGTATGTAGTGTTTGTTTTTTTTTACATTTACACTGGTAACCAGGGAAAACATCGGGTTACTAAGTGCGGCCCTGTGCTTAGTAACCCGATGTTTACCCTGGTTACCCGGGGACTTCGGCATCGTTGGTCGCTGGAGAGCTATCTGTGTGACAGCTCTCCAACGACCACACAGCGACGCTGCAGCGATCGGCATCGTTGTCTAGATCGCTGCAGCATCGCTAAATGTGACGGTACCTTAAGACCTTCAGAAACATCCTAGTCCACAGCCATTATGTTTCCCCGTCCATGAAGAATGTTCAAACTCAGGGTCCACCATGGGAATGTTTTCCTTGTGGATCATGTAAAGCCTATTCCAACATAGACAGGACTAAAAATTTTGATAATGCGGATCATTCAAGGACATACAACATTAGGCATCACATTACCTGTACCTCAAAAACAGTTGTCTGTCATGCCGAGTGCCCTTGTGGTAAAATCTAAATTGGAATGAACACTAGGGATGAGCGAAACGGGTCGGTCATTTTCATAAGTTGCCGACTTTTGGCAAAGTCGGGTTTCATGAAACCCGACCCGATCCCTGTGTGGGCTCGGCCATGCGGTACGCAACTTTCCCGCCAAAGTCGCGTTTCAATGACGCGAAAAGCGCCATTTCTCAGCCAATGAAGGTGGACGCAGAGTGTGGGCAGCGTGATGACATAGGTCTCAGTCCCCACCATCTTAGAGAAGGGCATTGCAGTGATTGGCTTGCTGTCTGCGGCGTCACAGGGGCTATAAAGGGGCGTTCCCGCCAACTGCCATCTTACTCCTGCTGATCTGAGCATAGGGAGAGGTTGCTGCCGCTTCGTCAGAAGAAGGGATAGCGTTAGGCAGGGTATATTAACCCCCAAACCACTTGTGCTGTAGCGATTGCCACTGTCCAACACCACATTTTGTTTGCAGGGACAGTGGAGGCTACATTTTTTTTTCTCAGCGCTGTAGCTCATTGGGCTGCCCTAGAAGGCTCCCTGATAGCTGCATTGCTGTTTTTACACCGCTGTGCAAACCAACTGCTTTTTTCAAACCACAAATCCTGTTGCTCCTTCCTTTCTGCACAGCTATCTTGTTTGTTTGTCCACACTTTTGACTTTTTTGTGCAGCAGTCCACTCCTTGTTATTGCTGCCTGCCATACTTTGCTGAGATTACTGCAGGGAGATAGTAATTGTAGGACAGTCCCTTTTTTTTTGTTTTTGTTTCGTTATATCTCTTCAAGCCACTTTCTACCACAGAAAATATACTCTAATACAGTGGCCCAAATTTATTCACTAGTCTCCCTGAAGAAGAAAAGGGTGCAGATTAATATTGGCAAATCTGTATCAGTGGCAGTCCTGTGTGTGGCATCTGTGTGTCATTTTCTGGCACAGAAAACAAACAGTCTAACAGTGGGCCTGATTTCTTGCCAATTCTCCCATAAATAAAAAAAAAATAGTGGGAGATTAAGATTGGCAATTTTGCCTCAGTGCCATTGCTGTGTGTGGCATCTGTCTCTAATTTTGTGCCACATTAAACCTAGTGTGTAATACTGGGCCAGATTTCTTTTAAATTCTCCCTGAAAAAAAACAGTGGGAGACTAAGATTGGCATTTCTGCTTCAGTGTCCCTCCTGTGTGTGCCACCTGTCTCAAATTTTGTGCCACATTAAACCTAGTGTGTAATTCTGGGCCAGATTTCTTTTACATTCTCCCTGAAAAAAAAAATAGTGGGAGATTAAGATTGGCATTTCCGCTTCAGTGCCACTCCTGTGTGTGCCACCTGTCTCAAATTTTGTGCCACATTAAACCAAGTGTGTAATTCTGGGCCAGATTTCTTTTACATTCTCCCTGAAAAAAAAATAGTGGGAGATTAAGATTGGCATTTCTGCTTCAGTGCCAGTCCTGTGCGTGCCACCTGTCTCAAATTTTGTGCCACATTAAACCTAGTGTGTAATACTAGGCCAGATTTCTTTTAAATTCTCCCTGAAAAAAAAAAATTGTGAGAGATTAAGATTGGCATTTCTGCTCCAGTGCCACTCCTGTGTTTGCCACCTGTCTCAAATGTTGTGCCACATTAAACCAAGTGTGTAATTCTGGGCCAGATTTCTTTTACATTCTCCCTGAAAAAAAAATAGTGGGAGATTAAGATTGGCATTTCCGCTTCAGTGCCACTCCTGTGTATGCCACCTGTCTCAAATTTTGTGCCACATTAAACCAAGCGTGTAATTCTGGGCCAGATTTCTTTTACATTCTCCCTGAAAAAAAAATAGTGGGAGATTAAGATTGGCATTTCTGCTTCAGTGCCAGTCCTGTGCGTGCCACCTGTCTCAAATTTTGTGCCACATTAAACCTAGTGTGTAATACTAGGCCAGATTTCTTTTAAATTCTCCCTGAAAAAAAAAATTGTGAGAGATTAAGATTGGCATTTCTGCTTCAGTGCCACTCCTGTGTTTGCCACCTGTCTCAAATTTTGTGCCACATTAAACCTAGTGTGTAATACTGGGCCAGATTTCTTTTAAATTCTCCCTGAAAAAATAAAAATAGTGGGAGATTAAGATTGGCAATTCTGCCTCATTGCCAGTGCTGTGTGTGGCATCTGTCTCTAATTTTGTGCCACAGAACATATACTGTATAAGAGTAGGCCACATTTCTTCAATATTCTTCCAGAAAAAATAAAAAGGGGGAGATTTTTATTGGTAGTGTCTGCATCAGCGTCAGTCCTGTTAGTGGCATATCTGTCTGCCACTGAAGCTGTGTACTGTTATACATTGGGCCTGATTTTCCCTGCAGTCTCACCCACCTATAAAGGGATATATAAATTCAACAGAAGTTTGAGTTCACCTTGTAACTGGTTTTACAGTAACAAATACCGTTAGTTTGGTTACGTTTTTCAAACAATGAGGAAGTCTGGTGGAAGAGGTCGTGGCCGTGGGCGGTCATTGCCAGCTGGTAATGATGGTAGTGGTGGTGGAGCATCAGGTGGTCTTGGGAAAAGCAATATAGCACCTAAGTCTCGAGTTGTTGAGCCAGGTTCGTCATCTGGCTACACAAGGCCTCGAACGCTCCCTTTTCTGGGAGTAGGAAAACCGCTTTTAAAGCCGGAGCAGCAAGAACAAGTTTTGGCTTTCCTTGCTGACTCAGCCTCTAGCTCTTTCACCTCCTCTTCTGAAACTGCTAAATGTAAAAGCAGCGCGTCATTAGTGGATGTTCACGGTCAGGGACAAGTCGCTTCCTTATCTTCTTCACCAAGAACAACAGAGAAGGATGCGTCAGGCGACACAGCGGGTTACTCCATGGAGCTCTTTCCACATACCGTTCCTGGGTTAGAAAGTGAAACAGTTAACAGACCATGCCCATTACAAGTTGAATCAGACATGGAGTGCACAGATGCGCAGCCACAGCCAGATTACTATGCTGTTCCTTTGACTCAGACAAGAACATTGCCCTCGCAGTGTACTGATCCAGAATCAGACCCTGATGAGACTATGGTGCACCGTCACGAACGCTATACCACCGGCTTACACGGTGACACAGACGAAGTTGCACACGAGATAGAAGAGGAGGTCATAGATGACCCAGTTATTGACCCCGATTGGCAGCCATTGGGGGAACAGGGTGCAGGCAGCAGTAGCTCTGAAGCGGAGGAGGAGGAGCCGCAGCAGGCATCAACATCGCAACAGGTTCCATCTGCCAGGCCCGCATCTGGCCAAAAACGCGTGGCAAAACCAAAACCAGTTGTAGGACAGCATGGACATCCAGTTAAAGAAGCTCAGTCTGCAATGCCTGAAAAGTTATCCAATAGTAGAAAGAGTGCAGTCTGGCATTTTTTTAAACAACATCCAAATGATCAGCGCAAAGTCATCTGTTAAAAATGTTCAACTACCTTAAGCAGAGGTCAGAATCTGAAAAGTCTAAATACCAGTTGCATGTGTAGACATTTAACCACCATGCATTTGCAAGCCTGGACTAACTGCCAAACATCCCTTAAGGTTGTAGCACCCTCGGCCAATGAAGCTAGTCAGCAACGCTACATCCCTTCCCTCACTGTAAGCCCACCATTTCCCGCACCACCTGCAGTAAATGTGCAGGTTTCGTTGCCAGGCCAAAGCAGTCAAGGAATCACCAGTTTCGTAGTAGGAAACACTGCATGTAGGGCACCAGCAAGAATACCATCTCCAACCCTCTCTCAGTCTGCCATGTCCACCGGCACCCCCGCTAGTTCCACAATCTGCAGCTCTCCAGTCCAGCTCACCCTACATGAGACTCTCGTTAGGAAAAGGAAGTACTCATCCTCGCATCCGCGTACACAGGGTTTGAACGCCCACATTGCTAGACTAATCTCATTAGTAGTGATGAGCGATACCGTCCGATACTTGAAAGTATCGGTATCGGATAGTATCGGCCGATACCCGAAAAATATCGGATATCGCCGATACCGATATCCGATACCAATACAAGTCAATGGGACACCAAGTATCGGAAAGGTATCCTGATGGTTCCCAGGGTCTGAAGGAGAGGAAACTCTCCTTCAGGCCCTGGGATCCATATTAATGTGTAAAATAAAGAATTAAAATAAAAAATATTGATATATTCACCTCTCTGGCGGCCCCTGGACATCACGCTGGTAACAGGCAGGCTTCTTTGTTTAAAATGCGCGCGTTTAGGACCTGAGGAATGACGTCGCGGCTTCTGATTGGTCGCGTGCCGCCCATGTGACCACCACGCGACCAATCAGAAGCCGTGACGTCATTCGCAGGTCCTAAATTCCTAGAATTAGGAGTTTAGTGAATGAGAATGACGTTGCGGCTTCTGATTGGTCGCGTGGCGGTCACATGAGCGGCACGCGACCAATCAGAAGCCGCGACGTCATTCTCATTCACTAAACTCCTAACTCTAGGAATTTAGGACCTGCGAATGACTTCGCGGCTTCTGATTGGTCGCGTGGCGGTCACATGGGCGGCACGCGACAAATCAGAAGCCGCGATGTCATTCGCAGGTCCTAAACGCGCTCATTTTAAACAAAGAAGCCTGCCGGTTACCAGCGTGATGTCCAGGGGCCACCGGAGAGGTGAATATATCAATATTTTTTATTTTAATTCTTTATTTTACACATCCCTATGGATCCGATACCGATACCCGATACCACAAAAGTATCGGATCTCGGTATCGGAATTCCGATACCGCAAGTATCGGCCGATACCCGATACTTGCAGTATCGGAATGCTCAACACTACTCATTAGAGATGATGCCCTACCGGTTAGTTGAAAGCGAAGCTTTCAAAGCCCTGATGGACTACGCTGAACCACGCTACGAGCTACCCAGTCGACACTTCTTTTCGAGAAAAGCCATCCCAGCCCTCCAACAGCATGTAAAAGACCGCATCGTCCATGCACTCAGGCAATCTGTGAGTACAAAGGTGCACCTGACAACAGATGCATGGACCAGTAGGCATGGCCAGGGACGTTATATGTCCATCACGGCACACTGGGTTAATGTGGTGGATGCAGGGTCCACAGGGGACAGCAATATTGGGACAGTTCTGCCTAGCCCACGGTCTAGGAAAGAGTTGGCTGTAGGTGTTCGCCACCCCCTCCTCCTCGTCCTCCTGCAGAAGCGAGAGCTCGTCCACAGACCGCAGTCGCACAACCACTCCATCCGCAGCTGCCACTGTTGCACACGAGGTGTCCCATTATGGGACAGCTAGTGGCAAGCGTCAGCAGGCTGTATTGGCAATGAAGTGTTTGGGCGACAACAGACACACCGCGGAAGTTCTGTCCGAGTTCTTGCAGAAAGAAACTCAGTCATGGCTGGGCACTGTACATCTTGAGGCAGGCAAGGTAGTGAGTGATAACGGAAGGAATTTTATGGCTGCCATAGCCCTTTCCCAACTGAAACACATTCCTTGCCTGGCTCACACCTTAAACCTGGTGGTGCAGTGCCTCCTGAAAAGTTATCCGGGGTTACCCGACCTGCTCCTCAAAGTGCGCAGACTTTGCTCGCATATCTGCCGATCGCCTGTGCACTCCAGCCATATGCAGAACCATCAGCGGTCTTTGAAACTTCCACAGCATCGCCTAATCATCGACGTTGCAACAAGGTGGAACTCCACACTGCACATGCTTCACAGACTGTGCGAACAGAGGCGTGCTGTTATATATTTGTGGGAGGATACACATACACGGGCAGGCAGTTGGATGGCAGACATGGAGTTGTCAGGTGTGCAGTGGTCGAAGGTACAAGACCTGTGTCAAGTCCTTCAGTGTTTTGAGGAATGCACACGGCTGGTTAGTGCAGACAATGCCATAATAAGCATGAGCATCCCCCTAATATGTCTGCTGATGCAAAGTTTGATGCACATAAAGGAGCAGGCGTCTGCAGCCGAGGAAGAGGGAAGTCTTGATGACAGTCAGCCATTGTCTGGTCAGGGCAGTCTACAGGATGAGGTAGCGGGCGAAGAGGAGGAGGACGAGGAAGATGATGGGGATGAGTACTTTTTGAATGAGGAAGCTTCTCCGGGGCCAATAGAAACTGGTGGCGTTGCAAGGCCGGGTTCAGGCTTTTTGAGGGAGACAAGTGACGTAGATTTGCCAGAAACTGCCCCTCAACCCAGCACAAGCGCAGATTTGACAACTGGAACTTTGGCCCACATGGCGGATTATGCCTTATGTATCCTCAAAAGGGACCCACGCATTATTAAAATGATGACCGATGACGATTACTTGTTGGCCTGCCTCCTTGATCCTCGCTATAAGGGCAAATTGCAAAATATCATGCCACATGAGAGCCTTAAACAAATATTAGCAACCAAACAAACAACTCTTGTAGACCGTTTGATTCAGGCATTCCCAGCACACAGCGCCGGTGATGGTTCTCACATGAGCTGCAGGGGGCAACAGGGCAGGGGTGTTAGAGGTGCACAAATCAGAAGTGGCGTTAGACAGAGGGGTTTTCTGACCAGGTTGTGGAGTGATTTTGCAATGACCGCAGACAGGACAGGTACTGCAGCATCAATTCAAAGTCCAGTATGGTTACTAACTGTCTTTCATCCCTTTCGATGTTCTGCCTCAACCGTCATTCCCATTTGATTACTGGGCATCCAAAATAGACACCTGGCCTGAATTGGCAGAATATGCATTGCAGGAGCTTGCTTGCCCAGCAGCTAGTGTGCTATCAGAAAGAGTATTCAGTGCTGCTGGTTCAATATTGACCGAAAAAAGGACTCGTCTGGCTACCCAAAATGTTGATAATCTAACCTTCATTAAAAAGAACCACTCATGGATTTCGAATTATTTTGCCACACCTTTCCCAGCTGACACCTAGCTTTCCTATAAAAAGGTCTCGCTTGTGGACTGGTCTTACTGACTGTTCCAATCTCTTAATTTGCAGCAGCTGTTTGTCCAGCATACGACATGTTTACACCTCCCTAAATGGGCTAACTCCCCCCACGGGGCCGTGGTCTCGCCACTTGGCGCAAGCACCCGTGTGAGTGCCGTTTGTCTGAAGAGGTGGGTGTGCCAATTTTTGGTTGACGGCACTGCCACTGGGTCCATCATAGTACAATAAAGTGTCTCTGGCGGTGGTGGCGCGCAACCAAGGTCAGACACACCGTTGTAACATGAGTGGCCCTGGGCCTGTACCGCCGGCCACAAGAGAGTTCCCCCCCAGCTCAAACACTGTTCTACCACTTGCAAAATTATCTCTCACAGCTCCACCAATGTTTAGTCTATGCGCTGACATCCTTCAATGCCTGGCACTGACAATACCAATTTGTTGACATGTATGATGCTAGTTAAAATAGTCAGGGTCAGTGTGCTTTATTGACACCAGTAAATACTTAGCGCTAAATTACTATGTCTGAAACTCAGCAGAGGAGCCCACCCCTGTACCTAAGTATGCCACCCTTTTGTTTTTTGGTTTTGTTGTTTTGCGAGACATTAACATCTATTTATTTTTTGGGAGTACTAACTGTGTCAGACACTCCTTCCAATCGTCCTCCGCTAACCACACCAATGCTGCCTGTGTACCCCTGCAAGATAATTCAAACTGCATTGAGCCTAATTTTTTTATTTTAGGCCTACTAAGTCTGTCTGCGGTCCCTCCTTCCAATTGTCTTCCGCTGACCACACCAATGCTGCCTGTGTACCCCTGCAAGATAATTCAAACTTCTTTGAGCCTATTTTTAAAAATTTTAGGCCTACTAAGTCTGTCTGCGGTCCCTCCTTCCATTTGTCCTCCGCTGAGCACACCAATGCCGACCGTGTACCCATGTAACTTTTTTCGTCCTGCAGTGAGCCTACTTTGTGGTGTAAAGATAACAAGTGACTAGCACACTCCAAGAGATTGTGATGCAAAATAAAGGGCTTTATTACATACAAAGTCATTGTGACTTTGTATGTAATAAACTCCTTTATTTTGCATCACAATCTCTTGGAGAGTGCTAGTCCGGATTGGACTTCACCATGACACATGATCCTTACCAAATTAGCTTCCTAGACACCTTAATCATTAAGGACACCAATGGTAATCTTTCAACAGATCTATACTCCAAACCCACGGACCGTAACAGTTTGTTACACTATGATAGTTTCCATCCTGGAAATATGAAAAAATCCATCCCTAAATCACAGCTACATAGAGTTAACAAAATCGTCTCCGATCCCATTATCAGATAACAGAGGACATTAGAAATGAAGTCCAAATTCCGAGAGAGAGGGTATCCCCCTTGTGTCCTAGATACCGTTAATCCCAACGATACCACGAGGGAAAGAAATTCTGCCATGTCACGTATCCCATTTGTGCACCAATACCATCCCGCGGCATACAGAGTACACAAAACCATCCGCCAACATTGGCATATTCTCCAAACAGCATTCCCTATGGTGAAAGAGTTCCAACACCCTTTTCTTCCGTGTTTTAAACGACCTTGCAACATTAAGGACAATCTGGTTCGTGCCGACATAGGTCCTATACACCCTGGGTCATCCCAGCGATTCTTGAGTAATCCAAAAACGGGTACTTTCCCTTGTCTCAGCTGTAACCAGTGCAATAATGTTATTAAGGGCAATAGCATTCACCATCCACATACTGGGAAAAGATATCAAGTCAACGGCTTCTTCACTTGCAATACCAATTTTGCAGTATATCTTATTAAATGCCCCTGTGGGTTGTTGTACGTAGGAGAGACCACCCAACCGGTTAAATCACGGATATCTAAGCACAAATCCACTATCAGGTGTAAGAACCTTTTGCTTCCCCTTCCATCACACTTTATTGAAAAGGGCCATAATTTGTCACAATTAAAATTTCAAAACATTGAACAAGTTACACCACCGAGACGCGGCGGTGATCGCATCTCTATGCTTAAACGTAGGGAGGCATACTGGATCCATGAGCTCAATACTCTCACCCCCAGAGGACTTAACAGGGACTATGAATTAATGTCCTTTATGTAATTAGTGTTATTTTGCGAGCCGGATGTTACATGTGTCTCTGCCATTTATCATGCAAATTGTTCTCACCATCATTTATAACTTACAGCCATTCCTCTGGAACAGAAGAATTTTACATGTTGGGAACCACACATGATGTCCTTATAGCAGGTCTTTTCATACGTACTATGGGATCCTACCCCCGACATCATTCTCTGTTATACAACGGGCATTTAGTTTACCCAGAGGGGTCTTTACCCCCATGTCTCATATAGACATGCTATAGAATAGTGTGTTTTTTTAGTAATAGTACATTTACGTTTAGCTTGTAAACCATTTTGGGATTTGTATTAGTCATGCCTTTCCTTTTGGTAGAGTTACTGCATTTATATGTACATATTTCTACACTATGATATGCCTTTAGTAATTTTTGGGTTCTCTAATATGTACCATGTGTGGCCCCTAGTACCATCTTATACTGATTATAGTTTTGTTTCTACAGAATTGTCCATTCTGATTCCATGTCTCTGCTGCCTGTGACACTCCACGGCCACCTGCACAGCGATTCACCGCTTTTTCTTCTGGAACGCACCTCCATCTTCATTCTCCTCTGTGGAACGCACATGTTACCGCCCCTTGTGGCCAGCTGACACCGGCATCATCACCGCTTTCTCTTCTGGAACGCACCTCCATCTTCATTCTTCTCTGTGGAACGCATAGGTCACCGCCCCCTGTTGGCCAGCTGACACTGGCGTCATTACCGCCCCGCCCCTTTTCCGGACCACATTCCGGCTGACACTGCGCACTCTTTCACTCTCTATTTATAGCTGTACTGGGCACATTACCACACACTCCTCCTTGCGGTGGATACCGCGGAGACTCATACTCTCTGTGTGCTGGTAAGTTCTTTGTATCGGGTTTTACCTACACTAGTCCCACCTATGTGCTGGTAAGTTCTTTGTATCGGGTTTTACCTACACTAGTCCCACCTAGCGCCCTTGTGTCAGGCCTACCCAGCCGTTTGGCTTACATATATATATATATATATATATATATATATATACTTTTTACCCTTATAGATCGGCGGTCTAGTTTTCAGCCGTAAGGTTCCTTCCTTTGGCCTTTCCATCATACCGGTTATGTACCCCTGTCTTAGTCAGTTGGCACTCCACTATATTATATTATATATTATATTATATATTTTTTTCCCCTATATACCCCCTGTTTTACTCAGCATATTCTCCTCTATAGACTTTTCCCTGCTACCTTATCTGGTTCAAGCTCACCAGAACCTTCTAATTGGTATGTACCCTTATGCTATGACTACGTTTAGTCTCACATAGCACACTGTAACGACACTACTGCTGTATAGGTCATTATTATATTTCCATTCTCTATAGATGCAATTTATTGTACTCTACATTGGGGCTCATCCAAACATACAGGTGTACTTAGGTAGGTCTCCTATCATATACTATACAACCCCCCCCCACCCCCCACCCCACCCCTAAGTCTTCTCCTTGCCTTGCCACTCTCTATATATATTTTTCTAGTTCCACACTGGTACTTATGTTCTAGTCTTGCGGTTCTTTGCACATATATCGATTTGCAGCTATACTCTAACATAGACGTGGTTTTGCTGATTATACTCCATGATTGTATATCTCTTTACGTCTTATGACTTTTTGTTCTCGTGATGTATATACTTTTGTTGTTTTGTTATCACTATGTCCTTATTTTTGTTACACTCCCAGTTTTGTTAATATTATTTATTTTTTTGTTCTGTATATAATTTTCTTTCTAGCACACTGATGTAAGGTCAAGAGTTGACCGAAACGTTTGTGACTTTGTATGTAATAAACCCCTTTATTATGTGACTTTGTACGTAATAAACCCCTTTATTTTGCATCACAATCTCTTGGAGTGTG
Organism: Ranitomeya imitator; assembly: GCF_032444005.1. NCBI lineage: Eukaryota > Metazoa > Chordata > Amphibia > Anura > Dendrobatidae > Ranitomeya > Ranitomeya imitator. The sequence continues at coordinate 211,764,329 of NC_091285.1, read as the reverse complement.
CTAGTCACTTGTTATCTATACATCAAGGTTTGGGCACCTATTGACTGTGCACCTCGCTCCTCGGCTGTGCTTTGCATCTTCTATACTACTTTGTGGTGTAAGGCCTACTGCAGTCGAACAACTGCAGTGGGGCTACTAGTTTGGTTGGGGCCTACTAAAGGTGTATGCCGCTCCGTGTTGTTCTCCAGGTTTCCTGTCCTGAAATTCCATTTTCAGGCTCTCGTTAAGTAGTTGTTGAAACAACACTGCATTAGGCCTACAAGTTGGGTCTGAGTTGTAGAGACGGTGTCTGCCGCTCCAAGGTGTTCTCCTGGTTGCCTTTCCTGAGCTTCAATCTTCAGGCTCTTGTTAAATAGTTTTTTAATCAAACAACTGCAGTGAGGCTACTAGTTTGGTTGGGGCCTACTAACAGTGTCTGCCGCTCCAAGGTGTTCTCCTGGTTGCCTTTCCTGAGCTTCAATCTTCAGGCTCTTGTTAAATAGTTTTTTAATCGAACAACTGCAGTGGGGCTACTAGTTTGGTTGGGGCCTACTAACGGTGTATGCTGCTCCGTGCTGTTCTCCAGGTTTCCTGTCCTGAAATTCCATTTTCAGGCTCTCGTTAAGTAGTTGTTGAAACAACACTGCATTAGGCCTACAAGTTGGGTCTGGGTTGTAGAGACGGTGTCTGCCGCTCCAAGGTGTTCTCCTGGTTGCCTTTCCTGAGCTTCAATCTTCAGGCTCTTGTTAAATAGTTTTTTAATCGAACAACTGCAGTGGGGCTACTAGTTTGTTTGGGGCCTACTAACAGTGTCTGCCACTCCAAGGTGTTCTCCTGGTTGCCTTTCCTGAGCTTCAATCTTCAGGCTCTTGTTAAATATTTTTTTAATCATACAACTGCAGTGGGGCTACTAGTTTGGTTGGGGCCTACTAACAGTGTCTGCCGCTCCAAGGTGTTCTCCTGGTTCCTTTCCTGAGCTTCAATCTTCAGGCTCTTGATAAATAATTTTTTAATCAAACAACTGCAGTGGGGCTACTAGTTTGGTTGGGGCCTACTAACAGTGTCTGCCGCTCCAAGGTGTTCTCCTGGTTGCCTTTCCTGAGCTTCAATCTTCAGGCTCTTGTTAAATAGTTTTTTAATCGAACAACTGCAGTGGGGCTACTAGTTTGGTTGGGGCCTACTAACGGTGTATGCCGCTCCGTGTTGTTCTCCAGGTTTCCTGTCCTGAAATTCCATTTTCAGGCTCTCGTTAAGTAGTTGTTGAAACAACACTGCATTAGGCCTACAAGTTGGGTCTGGGTTGTAGAGACGGTGTCTGCCGCTCCAAGGTGTTCTCCTGGTTGCCTTTCCTGAGCTTCAATCTTCAGGCTCTTGTTAAATAGTTTTTTAATCAAACAACTGCAGTGGGGCTACTAGTTTGGTTGGGGCCTACTAACAGTGTCTGCCGCTCCAAGGTGTTCTCCTGGTTGCCTTTCCTGAGCTTCAATCTTCAGGCTCTTGTTAAATAGTTTTTTAATCGAACAACTGCAGTGGGGCTACTAGTTTGTTTGGGGCCTACATAACAGTGTCTGCCGCTCCAAGGTGCTCCCCTGGTTGCCTTTCCTGAGCTTCAATCTTCAGGCTCTCGTTAAGTAGTTTTTGAAACAACACTGCATTAGGCCTACAAGTTGGGTCTGTGTTGTAGAGACGTGTCTGCCGCTCCAAGGTGTTCTCCAGGTTGCCTCTCCCTAGCTTCTATCTTCAAGCTCTCGTTAAGTAGTTGTTGAAACAACACTGCATTAGGCCTACAAGTTGGGTCTGGGTTCTAGAGATGGTGTCTGCCGCTCCAAGGTGTTCTCCATGGTGCCTCTCCCTAGCTTCTATCTTCAAGCTCTTGTTAAGTAGTTGTTGAAACAACACTGCATTTAGCCTACAAGTTGGGTCTGGGTTGTAGGGACGGTGTCTGCCGCTCCAAGGTGTTCTCCAGGTTGCCTCTCCCTAGCTTCTATCTTCAAGCTCTTGGTAAGTAGTTGTTGAAACAACACTGCATTTGGCCTACAAGTTGGGTCTGGGTTGTAGGGACGGTGTCTGCAGCTCCAAGGTGTTCTCCAGGTTGCCTCTCCCTAGCTTCTATCTTTGAAGCTCTCGTTAAGTAGTTGTTGAAACAACACTGCATTAGGCCTACAAGTTGGGTCTGGGTTCTACAAATGGTGTCTTCCGCTCCAAGGTGTTCTCCAGGTTGCCTTTCCCTAGCTTCTATCTTCAGGCTCTCGTTAAATTGTTTTTAATATAACACTGCATTTGGCCTACTTGTTTTGTTGGCCTTACTAACGGTGTCTGCCGCTCCTTGATGTTCTCTTACACTGAACAAACCAGTGCCGCCTGTTTTCTTCTGTTACCAATTTTGAACTGCATTTAGCCTACTTACTGATTTGGGCCTACTCACTGTGTCAGCCTCTCATTACAGTTGTACTCCATTGAACAAAGCAATGCCCCCTGGTTAGTCCTGTTACCAATTTTGAACTGCATTTAGCCCACTTTATTATCTGGGTCTATATCTATGGCTCCTCCTCATCCTGCCCATTGCCCAGCCAGTGATAGATGAGTCTGCTGGTACATTGACCCAGAATGCTACATTCCCTGTGCATGCTACACAGCCAGAATGTCACCCTGCTGAAAGTCAGGTTCCCCTTCCCGCATACCATACCACTTTAGGGTGGTTTCACACTTGCGTTTTTGTCTGCAGCGTTTTTTGCACAAAAAAAGCATGTGTTTTTTTTCCTATATTTAACATTGAAAACGCATGCGTTTTTTTGTGTACGCGTTTGGTCGCGTTTTCAATCGCATGGGTTTTTTTACAGCATGCGTTCATTTTCAAAAATGCAACTTGTTGTATTTTTGAGAGGCGTTTTTTGGACACATAAAAACGCATGCGTTTTCATGCGTTTTTGGGGGTCCAAAAATACATTGGAGTCAATGGGGACACATGCGTTTTTTGTGTGCATGCGTTTGCATGTTTTTTTGGACGCATGCATTTTTTTTTAACAAAGGTTGAATAGACTGTAGATAAGGTTGTCTAGACACTGATAAGCCTCCCCCATAGCAGCAGGGTTATAAAAGGAAGGTTGGGGGAAGTTTTTGGTCACTTCTCATCAGACTCCAAAGAAGACAAGACACTGCCCGGACGCATTGGTGGACAAGACCCAGATCAATGTGAGTATATCCTAGCCAATGCATTTATTTTAAATTTTTTGGATCTACATGTCCTAATTTCTTTTTTTTTTTTCAACATGCATCAGAATGTCTTCTGCGGAGTCTTCATCTGATGAGGAGTTTGAGCCACGTCAGTCAGAAGTGGATCATGTCAGTGAGGTTAATTTTTTGTCCTTCAGCTTGGTAAGTATTGACTGCCACATCGACACATGAGACAATTTGATTTTTTTTTTTTTTTATAGAGCACTTCAACTGAGGGACAGAGAGGGACGGAGCAGCGGAGTCAAGGTCCGGTGGGAAGACGGCAGCGGGTATGTATACAAGGCAGACTGTCCTCATTGTTATATTCTTGAATCTTCCTTTCTGTACCCTTGATTTTCTTTTAATTTTTCTTGTATGATCCTTTTCTGAAAGTTGACTTTCATATTCCTGCCATTTCTCATCTTCTGGTATTTTTTTTCCACATGTGATTGAGTAAACTTATATGATTATCTTTTACTTTTAGGTTTCACAACGGGACGATGACCGGATCGATAATGACCTCCTGATCACCCTGGTCCAGGAGCGAGTCCCGTTGTGGGACAGCCGGGATCCACAGCACGCCGTCAACAGTACGCTCCGTCGGTTGTGGAGTGAGGTGGCCCAAGCGTTGTGGGATGGCTGGGAGAATGCCCCGCCACGGGTCCGTAATGCATTTGGTAAGTATTGCACTGCAGTGTGAAGCAGCAGAGACCTTGGCCGGGTTCTCTTGACTGTGTGTGATGAAAGTAACTTTTCGGAGTTTCTGTCATCACACACAGTCAAGAGAGCACGGCCAAAAGTACATTTTCTGACCATTATATGTTATTGTTATTTCACAGTGGACAAAATAAGAACACGTTGGCGTTCCATGAAGGACCGCATCAACAAGGACCTTCGCGCAGAGAATCGTGCAGCAAGTGGTTCGGGAGCAAGGCACCGTTTATACAAATACCACCGTGTGCTGGCCTTTTTAAGACCGGTCCTTCTCATGAGAACATAAGTATTTCTCACATGCTTCCTGTTGTATTGCATTGACATAATATGTAATTTTAAATTCCACAGGATGTACCATCTTGTTATATTTTGGTATTAATTTTTTTTTTTTCACAGCACATACTGCACGACTGTCGCAACAGGTTCTGGAGCGGTCCTTCAGCCGGCAGCCACGGACCCGTCCCAGCCATCCAGCAGCGCAGCAGCAGGTGGGCCTTCCACATTCAGTGGAGACCAGGGAGCTGGCCCATCAGGTATTCCCCTTTCGCAGTCCTCTTTCACTGCACCCATTTTTTGCGGGCTCATCCCGGCAGCGACAGAGGGCTTCGGATAGGTCACTCATGCCCGAGTTTTTGCACTTGAGCTCGGTTTTACACAAAGCAATCAAGGCTTTAGGTGACAGAATGGATGTGTCACATAACCTCTTAGATTGCCGGATCCAGGATGTCGCCAAAAGCCTTGATCAAGTTAAAGCCGACCTCCAGAGGCCAGCTCATCATTTTTTTAACCAAATACAGCAGGGCATGTCGGAACACCTTAGCCCTGATCTTCTACTGAGTGTGATGCAGGCCTGCAATGTTGCTTTTGTGCAGGCTATGCAGCAGAGTCAGAGTCGTAATTTACAGCAGACAGTGGCGGCATATCCAACTGTGCCGTCACTGTCACGATTAACCACCATTCCTACCTCTGCTGCATACCACTGCACGGCCACCTCTATTCCATCCACAGGTGTACTCCACTACAGCGCCAACACGATGACGAGTGCTGTTGGACATCCCACCGCCACCACCGTGACAACCGCTGCTCCGGCTTGGATCTCCTCCGCTGACACCACGATGACGCAGGACCCTGGCATGGCTTATCGGCCCGGCCCCATCCCGATGTAGCAGGACCCAGGCATGGCATATCGGACCGGCCCCCCCACGATGCAGCAGGACCAAGCCATGGCTTTCCGGGCAGGACCCACCCCGATGCAGCAGGACCCTGCCAGGGATTTATGTTCCCCCCCACCAGCAATGCAGCAGGACCCTGGGAGGGCATTATGTTCCCCCCCTCCAGCAATGCAGCAGGACACTGGGAGGGGTTTAGGTCCCCCCCCAACGATGCACCAGGACCCTGGTATGGGTTTATGTTCCCCCCCAACGATGCACCAGGACCCTGGGAGGGTTTTATGTACCCCCCCAACGATGCACCAGGACCCTGGCAGGGCTTTATCTTTCCCCCCACTACGATGCAGTTGGACTCTGGCGTTGCCGAGCGCTCCACAATGGATACGGACTGTGAAATTGTGGAGCCGGATCCTGACGTGTCTCCCGCCAACACTCAACATTCTATTAGCCCAAGAAGACATCCCCCTACCAGGAAAACCCAAAGGAAAACGCCAAAAACACATAAAAAAACAAAAAACTCTGAGTATTCCTCCCCATCACCTACCGATGTGTCTGTATTGTCTGTTGTGTCTCACCCTTCCAGTGTGTCTCAAGCTCCTCATGTGTTAAGCCCCATCCCCGAACTTCCAGACCCTTCCAGTTTTATTGCCCCTAATCCTGCCACCTCTGCCTCCTCTACGGTGAGCCAGGCTTCTGTTCTTAATACCCCCCGATTACGTCACTCTACCCCAAGGCGTCGCGGTACAACGCGTCGCGGTACAAAAAAATAAATTTTCCAATTTCTTTGTTGACTCAATAAAAAAAAATTTAATTTGCAACAATTATGTTTGGTTTATTGTGTCTTTCACCGCTGTCAATACACACCAACAAACTTTGCCACACACTTATTCTTTTGGCCAAAACATATCTCCAGTAGTATAAAATACAAGACTACATCTATATGTGTTTCTTCAGTATACAAATATGAGTTGGCCAAAAAAATATTACCGTATATACTCGAGTATAAGCCGAGATTTTCAGCCCAAATTTTTGGGCTGAAAGTGCCCCCCTCGGCTTATACTCGAGTCACGGTAGCGGTGGGGTCGGCGGGTGAGGGGGTGAGGGCGCTGGGGTATACTTACCTAGTCCCAGCGATCCTCGCGCTGTCCCTGCCGTCCCACGGGCTTCGGCGCTGCAGTTTCTTCCTCTCTTCAGCGGTCACGTGGGACCGCTCATTACAGAAATGAATAAGCGGCTCCACCTCCCATAGGGGCGGAGCCGCTTATTCATTTCTCTAATCAGCGGTGCCGGTGACCGCTGATAGAGAAAGAAGCTGCGGCACCGAAGACAGGAGGGGACAGCGCGAGGATCGCCAGGACTAGGTGAGTATAGCATATTCACCTGTCCTCGTTCCAGCCGCCGGGCGCCGATCCATCTTCCCGGCCGGCGCCTCCATCTTCCCGGCGTCTCTGCTCTCTGACTGTTCAGGCAGAGGGCGCGATGACGCATACAGTGTGCGCGGCGCCCTCTGCCTGATCAGTCAGAGCAGAGACGCCGGGAAGATGGAGGCGCCGGAACGAGACGCCGGGAGCTGCAATCAAGGGAGGTGAGTATGTGTTTTTTTTTCTTTATTGCGGCAGCGGCGGCACAAATTTATGTGGAACATCTATGGGGCACAGTGAACGGTGCAGAGCACCGTATATGGCACAGCACAGCTATGGGGCACAATGAACGGTGCAGAGCACCGTATATGGCACAGCACAGCTATGGGGTACAGTGAACGGTGCAGAGCACCGTATATGGCACAGCACAGCTATGGGGTACAGTGAACGGTGCAGAGCACCGTATATGGCACAGCACAGCTATGGGGCACAGTGAACGGTGCAGAGCACCGTATATGGCACAGCACAGCTATGGGGTACAGTGAACGGTGCAGAGCACCGTATATGGCACAGCACAGCTATGGGGTACAGTGAACGGTGCAGAGCACCGTATATGGCACAGCACAGCTATGGGGTACAGTGAACGGTGCAGAGCACCGTATATGGCACAGCACAGCTATAGGGCACAGTGAACGGTGCAGAGCACCGTATATGGCACAGCACAGCTATGGGGCACAGTGAACGGTGCAGAGCACCATATATGGCACAGCACAGCTATGGGGCACAGTGAACGGTGCAGAGCACCGTATATGGCACAGCACAGCTATGGGGCACAGTGAACGGTGCAGAGCACCGTATATGGCACAGCACAGCTATGTATGGGGCACAGTGAACGGTGCAGAGCACCGTATATGGCACAGCACAGCTATGGGGCACAGTGAACGGTGCAGAGCACCGTATATGGCACAGCTATGGGGCACAGTGAACGGTGCAGAGCACCGTATATGGCACATCTATGGGGCACAATGAACGGTGCAGAGCACCGTATATGGCACAGCTAGGGGGCACAATGAACGGTGCAGAGCACTATATGGTTCACACCTATGGGGAAATATGAACGGTGCAGAGCACTATATGGCACAGCTATGGGGAAATAATGATCTATTTTTATTTTTGAAATTCACCGGTAAATGCTGCATTTCCACCCTAGGCTTATACTCGAGTCAATAAGTTTTCCCAGTTTTTTGTGGCAAAATTAGGGGGGTCGGCTTATACTCGGGTCGGCTTATACTCGAGTATATACGGTAGTTATTTCCATACTCTTTTTTTTGTACCTAGTGTAGTGTCACTGTGCAAAGAGAAAATGGTGGAAATCAAGTTCAGTACTCAACTGAACCGGTCAGATGCCCAATAAGACACCTGACCTATTGAGTTGATTACTGCCTTGTATATTCACCATATTCTCTTATTTATATAGCAAATTATGTGACAATGGTTGTCAAACTGATGTGACAATGGTTGTCACACGCTACATATCTATGCTCACCTGGCCAGGTGTAAGAAATTGTGAATTCATGAGCATGTATATGTTTATCATGAATTCATTATTTCTTACACTTGACTTGATGGGTATAGAGAGCGTGACAGTCTTGACGCAATGACGTCAACAAGATTACCAGTAAATCAACATGGTTACCAATAAATCAACATGGTTGCCATTATTAGAAGTATGCGGCCAGTGTTTTAGATCATTATTGGTAAACCAAAATAGGGAGTGCAACAATATAAGAGGTCAATTATGATTAAAAAAAAATAACTATTACCTCATCATCTATCACCAACTCCTGGTTTAGAATTACAAAATATGATATACATATCTACAGCCCATCTTTGGTCAACCTTTGTTTAGAGAGGAAAAAGATAGGAGACATGGTCAACACAACCAACACTCAAGTTTATTAATTTGAAAAATTTGTATCAGAATTTAATAATTGGTAAAGATAAACATACAACAGGACATTTACACAACATTGTCCTGCTATGACACCCGTCCAATATCGGAAACAAAATAGGCCGCAAATTGGTCCCGCATAAGACCAACGGCTGCAGTTGACTGCATCGGGTGATGCTGAAAATCAGGCAGTGGGTGTGAAACTGGTTCATCAAGTTCAATGTGGGGTCGCTCCTTAGCAATGAGGTAATTGTGTAGAACCACACAGGCTTTGACCACTGTTTCCACTTTTAGATTGATGGCTGTTGCAAGAATGTGCCATTTAGCAACCAGAATGCCAAAGGTGCACTCTACTGTTCTTCTGGCCCTGGTCAGTCTGTAGTTGAAGATCCTTCTAGTGTGGTCCAAGTCCCTACTAGAATATGGCTTCATGAGATTTTCACACATCTGGAAGGCCTCATCCCTAACCATAACAAATGACAGCGGTGGGCCTTGAATGTTGGGGAGAGGCTGTGGAGTGTGTTGTGAATTCTGTTGTCGGGCTCCCTCCTGTGGTCATGAATGGTACTTCGGCTGGTTCTGTCCATGGACTTCCTCTGGTGGGTGTTTCTGAGTTTCACAGGTGATGAGGTTAATTCGTTAGCTGCTGCTCTGTTTAACTCCACTTAGATCTTTGCTCCATGCCACCTGTCAATGTTCCAGTATTGGTCTGTTCACTCCTGGATCGTTCTTGTGACCTGTCTTCCCATCAGAAGCTAAGTTCCAGCTTGTATTTCTTTGGTTTGCTATTTTTCTGTCCAGCTTGCTATTTAATTTGTTGTCTTGCTTGCTGGAAGCTCTGGGACGCAGAGGGAGCGCCTCCGCACCATGAGTCGGTGCGGAGGGTCTTTTTGCGCCCTCTGCGTGGTCTTTTTGTAGGTTTTTGTGCTGACCGCAAAGGAACCTTTCCTATCCTCGGTCTGTTCAGTAAGTCGGGCCTCACTTTGCTAAATCTATTTCATCTCTGTGTTTGTATTTTCATCTTTACTCACAGTCATTATATGTGGGGGGCTGCCTTTTCCTTTGGGGAATTTCTCTGAGGCAAAGTAGGCTTAATTTTTCTATCTTCAGGGCTAGCTAGTTTCTTAGGCTGTGCCGAGTTGCATAGGGAGCGTTAGGCGCAATCCACGGCTATTTCTAGTGTGTTTGATAGGTTTAGGGATTGCGGTCAGCAGAGTTCCCACGTCCCAGAGCTCGTCCTTATTATCAGTAACTAACAGGTCATTCCGTGTGCTCTTAACCACCAGGTCGATTATTGTCCTGACCACCAGGTCATAGCAGTACAGGTGGCCCAAAGTACTAATGCATCTCAATAGAGGGATAAGAGAAGTTCTGAGACCATTTTTTTTTCTTTGCAGTGTGTTTTGTCTCTATTTTCCCCTTTAACTCTGGGTGGTTCAGGACACTGGTGTAAACATGGACATTCAAGGTCTGTCCTCTTGGATGGATAATCTCACTACAAGGATACAAAATTACATTCAAGATTTTGTGGTTCAGAATCCGATGTCAGAGCCTAGGATTCCAATTCCTGATTTGTTTTTTGGTGATAGATCTAAGTTCTTGAATTTCAAAAATAATTGTAAATTGTTTCTTGCCTTGAAACCTCACTCCTCAGGTGACCCTGTTCAACAAGTAAAGATCATTATTTCTTTGTTACGTGGTGACCCTCAAGACTGGGCATTTTCCCTTGCGCCAGGAGATCCGGCATTGCGTGATGTTGATGCGTTTTTCCTGGCGCTTGGATTGCTTTATGACGAACCTAATTCAGTGGATCAGGCAGAGAAAATCTTGCTGGCTCTGTGTCCGGGTCAGGATGAAGCGGAGATATATTGTCAGAAGTTTAGAAAGTGGTCTGTGCTCACTCAGTGGAATGAATGTGCCCTGGCAGCAATCTTCAGAAAGGGTCTCTCTGAAGCCCTTAAGGATGTCATGGTGGGATTTCCCATGCCTGCTGGTCTGAATGAGTCTATGTCCTTGGCCATTCAGATCGATCGAAGCTTGCGTGAGCGTAAAGCTGTGCACCATTTGGCGGTACTATCTAAGCATGGGCCTGAGCCTATGCAATGTGATAGGACTTTGACCAGAGCTGAACGGCAAGAACACAGACGTCGGAATGGGCTATGTTTTTACTGTGGTGATTCCACTCATGCTATCTCCGATTGTCCTAAGCGCACTAAGCAGTTCGCTAGGTCTGCCACCATTGGTACGGTACAGTCTAAATTTCTATTGTCTGTTACTCTGATTTGCTCTTTGTCATCCTATTCTGTTATGGCATTTGTGGATTCAGGCGCTGCCCTGAATTTGATGGACTTGGAGTCTGCTAGGCGCTGTGGTTTTTTCTTGGAGCCCTTGCAGTATCCTATTCCATTGAGAGGAATTGATGCTACGCCTTTGGCCAAGAATAAGCCTCAGTATTGGACCCAATTGACCATGTGCATGGCTCCTGCACATCAGGAGGATATCCGCTTTCTGGTGTTGCATAATCTGCATGATGTGGTCGTTTTGGGGTTGCCATGGCTACAGGTTCACAATCCAGTATTGGACTGGAAATCTATGTCTGTGTCCAGCTGGGGTTGCCAGGGGGTACATGGTGATGTTCCATTTTTGTCTATTTCGTCTTCCACTCCTTCTGAAGTTCCAGAGTTTTTGTCGGATTATCGGGATGTATTTGATGAGCCCAAAGCCAGTGCCCTACCTCCTCATAGGAATTGCGATTGTGCAATTAATTTGATTCCTGGTAGTAAGTTTCCTAAGGGCCGATTGTTCAATTTATCTGTGCCAGAACACGCCGCTATGCGGAGTTATATAAAGGAATCCTTGGAGAAAGGCCATATTCGCCCGTCGTCATCACCGTTAGGAGCAGGGGTTTTTTTTTGTGGCCAAGAAGGATGGTTCTTTGAGACCTTGTATTGATTACCGCCTTCTTAATAAAATTACAGTCAAATTTCAGTATCCTTTGCCGTTGCTGTCTGATTTGTTTGCTCGGATTAAAGGGGCTAGTTGATTCACCAAGATAGATCTTCGAGGGGCGTATAATCTTGTGCGTATTAAACAAGGCGATGAATGGAAAACAGCATTTAATACACCCGAGGGCCATTTTGAGTACCTGGTTATGCCATTCGGGCTTTCCAATGCTCCATCAGTATTTCAGTCCTTTATGCATGAGATCTTCCGAGAGTACCTGGATAAATTCCTGATTGTGTATTTGGATGATATTTTGGTCTTTTCGGATGATTGGGAGTCTCATGTGAAGCAGGTCAGAATGGTGTTCCAGGTCCTTCGTGCGAATTCCTTGTTTGTGAAGGGGTCAAAGTGTCTCGTTGGAGTTCAGAAGGTTTCATTTTTGGGGTTCATTGTTTCCCCTTCTACTATCGAGATGGACCCTGTTAAAGTCCAGGCCATTTACGATTGGACTCAGCCGACATCTGTGAAGAGCCTGCAAAAGTTCCTGGGCTTTGCTAATTTTTATCGGCGCTTCATCGCTAATTTTTCTACTGTTGCTAAACCGTTGACTGATTTGACCAAGAAGGGTGCTGATGTGGTCAATTGGTCTTCTGCGGCTGTAGAGGCTTTTCAGGAGTTGAAGCATCGTTTTTCTTCTGCCCCTGTGTTGTGCCAGCCAGATGTTTCGCTTCCATTTCAGGTTGAGGTTGATGCTTCTGAGATTGGAGCAGGGGCTGTTTTGTCGCAAAGAAGTTCTGAGGGCTCGGTGATGAAGCCATGTGCTTTCTTTTCTAGAAAGTTTTTGCCTGCTGAGCATAACTATGATGTTGGTAATCGTGAATTGTTGGCCATGAAGTGGGCATTCGAGGAGTGGCGTCATTGGCTGGAAGGAGCCAAGGATCGCGTGGTGGTCTTGACAGATCACAAGAATTTGACTTATCTTGAGTCTGCCAAACGGTTGAATCCGAGACAGGCTCGATGGTCATTATTTTTCTCCCGTTTTGATTTTGTGGTTTCGTACCTTCCGGGCTCTAAGAATGTGAAGGCTGATGCCCTGTCAAGGAGTTTTGTGCCTGACTCTCCGGGTGTTCCTGAGCCGGCGGGTATTCTCAAAGAAGGGGTAATTTTGTCTGCCATCTCCCCTGATTTGCGGCGGGTGCTGCAAAAATTTCAGGCTGATAGACCTGACCGTTTCCCAGCGGAGAAACTGTTTGTCCCTGATAGATGGACTAGTAGAGTTATCTCTGAGATTCATTGTTCAGTGTTGGCTGGGCATCCTGAAATCTTTGGTACCAGAGATTTGGTGGCTAGATCCTTCTGGTGGCCGTCTTTGTCGCGGGATGTGCGTTCTTTTGTGCAGTCCTGTGGGACTTGTGCTCGGGCTAAGCCCTGCTGTTCTCGTGCCCGTGGGTTGCTTTTGCCCTTGCCGGTCCCGAAGAGGCCCTGGACGCATATTTCTATGGATTTTATTTCGGATCTCCCCATCTCTCAAAAGATGTCGGTCATTTGGGTGGTTTGTGATCGCTTTTCTAAGATGGTCCATTTGGTACCTTTGTCTAAATTGCCTTCCTCCTCTGATTTGGTGCCATTATTTTTCCAGCATGTGGTTCGTTTACATGGTATCCTGGAGAACATCGTTTCTGACAGAGGTTCCCAGTTTGTTTCAAGGTTTTGGCGATCCTTTTGTGCTAGGATGGGCATTGATTTGTCTTTTTCCTCGTCTTTCCATCCTCAGACAAATGGCCAAACCGAACGAACTAATCAAACTTTGGAAACATAAATGAGATGCTTTGTTTCTGCTGATCAGGATGATTGGGTGTCCTTTTTGCCGTTGGCTGAGTTCGCCCTTAATAATCGGGCCAGCTCGGCTACTTTGGTTTCGCCGTTTTTCTGCAATTTTGGTTTCCATCCTCGTTTCTCTTCAGGGCAGGTTGAGTCTTCAGACTGTCCTGGTGTAGATACTGTGGTGGATAGGTTGCAGCAGATTTGGGCTCATGTGGTGGACACTATGACATTGTCCCAGGAGAAGGCTCAACGTTTCGCTAACCGCCGACGCTGTGTGGGTCCCCGACTTCGTGTTGGGGATTTGGTTTGGTTGTCGTCTCGTTATGTTCCTATGAAGGTTTCCTCACCTAAGTTTAAGCCTCGTTTTATTGGTCCGTAAAAGATTTCTGAGGTTATCAATCCTGTGTCATTTCGTTTGGCCCTTCCTGCTTCTTTTGCCATCCATAATGTGTTCCATAGGTCGTTATTGCGGAGATACGTGGCGCCTGTGGTTCCATCCGTTGATCCTCCTGCCCCGGTGTTAGTTGAGGGGGAGTTGGAGTATGTGGTGGAGAACATTTTGGATTCTCGTGTTTCGAGACGGAAACTCCAGTACCTGGTCAAGTGGAAGGGTTATGGTCAGGAAGATAATTCCTGGGTTTTTGCCTCTGATGTTCATGCTGCCGATCTGGTTCGTGCCTTTCATTTGGCTCATCCTGGTCGGCCTGGGGGCTCTGGTGAGGGTTCGGTGACCCCTCCTCAAGGGAGAGTACTGTTGGGAATTCTGTTGTCGGGCTCCCTCCTGTAGTCATGAATGGTACTTCGGCTGGTTCTGTCCATGGACTTCCTCTGGTGGGTGTTTCTGAGTTTCACAGGTGACGAGGTTAATTCGTTAGCTGCTGCTCTATTTAACTCCACTTAGATCTTTGCTCCATGCCACCTGTCAATGTTCCAGTATTGGTCTGTTCACTCCTGGATCGTTCTTGTGACCTGTCTTCCCATCAGAAGCTAAGTTCCAGCTTGTATTTCTTTGGTTTGCTATTTTTCTGTCCAGCTTGCTATTTAATTTGTTGTCTTGCTTGCTGGAAGCTCTGGGACGCAGAGGGAGCGCCTCCGCACTGTGAGTCGGTGCGGAGGGTCTTTTTGCGCCCTCTGTGTGGTCTTTTTGTAGGTTTTTGTGCTGACCGCAAAGTAACCTTTCCTATCCTCGGTCTGTTCAGTAAGTCGGGCCTCACTTTGCTAAATCTATTTCATCTCTGTGTTTGTATTTTCATCTTTACTCACAGTCATTATATGTGGGGGGCTGCCTTTTCCTTTGGGGAATTTCTCTGAGGCAAGGTAGGCTTTATTTTCCTATCTTCAGAGCTAGCTAGTTTCTTAGGCTGTGCCGAGTTGCATAGGGAGCGTTAGGCGCAATCCACGGCTATTTCTAGTGTGTTTGATAGGTTTAGGGATTGCGGTCAGCAGAGTTCCCACGTCCCAGAGCTCGTCCTTATTATCAGTAACTATCAGGTCATTCCGTGTGCTCTTAACCACCAGGTCCATTATTGTCCTGACCACCAGGTCATAACAGGAGTGGGAAAATTAAAATTGTTGCCATACACACGACGGCCCATATCCGAGCTCTTAAAAGTCTGGGAATCATTGCCACGGCCAAAAGCTCCAATGTCCACGGCGATGAAGCGACACTCCGCATCCGCTATTGCCATGAGAACTACCAAAAAATATTTTTTGTAGTTAAAAAACTCAGATCCGGTTCTGGCAGGTTTGATAATGCGGATGTGCTTTCCATCCACCGCCCCTAAACAGTTGGGGAAATCACACACGTTCAAAAATGTATCAGAAATTTCCCGCCACATGTCCACGGTGGGTACTGGTATAAACTCCTCATGGAGTGCATTCCATAATGCACGACAGGTGTCCACAACAATTCCGGACAGGGTTGATATTCCAAGGCGGTATTGGAAGTGGAGGGAAGATAAACTCTCTCCTGTGGCAAGAAATCTAGAAGAAAAAGAAACAAAAAAAAAACATTTAAAATCTAATCTTTCTATGGTGTGGTTACAAATAAGAAAAAGAAAAAAACAAAATAAAATACATGTCATAAAAAAATTTGACGGTCATTGGTTTAGTTTTGGAACGTACCGTAATGTCACTAGCAGACGTTCCTCGGGTGGAATCGCTCTACGGAGCCGTGTGTCCTGTCGCCGTATGGATCCTTGGACACGAGACAGTAAATCCCGGAAAGATTCTTGTGACATTCTCGTGTAATCCTGGAATTTCTCCGGGTTGGCATTCAGCTCCACATAGAGCGTGTGATATGCTCCACGGCTCTCACGCACTTCAATGATGGGGTGCCTCCAAAAACACCTACGCTGTCTCCTTCTCCATCTTTGGCGGTTTTGGTCTTGCTCCCAAGCAAAAACACAGGCCAGGAAAATCTTGAAGCTGAAATCCAGGTTGAAATAAAAGCTCTCCATGGAAAGATACATCATGACACTGGAAACAGTAGCAAGCTGTGAAAATTTCTGTACCCCTAGGGTCAATATATTGAGAGACAATCATATACGCCCTCTCTATTCCCATTGGTTGTGTCTGGTTACCTTTTTTTTCAATTTTTTTTTGTGGGGGGAAATGCTTTAAAAAACATAAACGCATGCAAAAACGCATGTAAACGCGTGTAAACGCAGCGTTTTTTTGATGCATGCGTTAAACGCATGCGTAAAAAAACTCTGCGTTTACACGCGTTTACATGCGTTTTTGCACCATGCGTTTTTTTTTTAAACGCATGCATTCAAAAACGCAAGTGTGAAACCAGCCTTACACGGGGACAAAGAGGAAGGTGCAGATGAAAGTGCAGGTTCCTTCATCAGGTGTGGGGGGGGGGAAACTCATTGGCGACGTCACTGGCACAGGGCCCCTCATAGTACGCAAAAGTGTCGCTGCCGGTGGGAGGCGCCCCCGCTGGGCAAACACACCGCCGTACTTTGAGGGGCCCTGTGCCAGTGCCAATGCCAACGATTGGCCAATGCCAATGCCCCTGCTTGCTCAGGATCACAGCACTTGCAAAGTTTAAATACTTACCTCTCCCTGCTCCACTGCCGTGATGTGGTCCAGATTTCCTGGGCCCACTAAATACTTGAACCAGCCCTGCCCCCCACAACTTTAGCCAAATGACCCCCAATTTCCAATGCCTTACTATTATTATAAGGTAAATTAAGATTGACAAGCTTCAGTAACAAGAATGGATGTTTTTGCCATTAAAATGGGCACTGTAGGTGTTTTCCTGGCCTCCACTCACTGCCGACTACGCTCCCCCATTGACTTGCATTGGGTTTCGTGTTTTGGTCGATCCCCGACTTTTCGCGATAATCGGCCGATTCCACTCGACTCGACTTTTGAGATCGACTCGATTCTAAAAAACTAAAAGTCGCTCAACCGTAATGACCACAAAGGAACTTAAAGAGAGAGCATATCAGAGACATAGCAAAGGCAAAAACAAGTACAGACTTTAACTCACTAAAAACGCTCCCACGTTATTTTATAAGGTTTCATCAAAGCAACTCCAAAGGCTTGAGGGTGAGAGGGCTTGATAAGCTACATTCTAATAATAGAGCTGGATACATTGGAAAAAAGCTAACTAGAATAGAAAGTAAAAGGATTTACAGGCTAGGTACCGCATCATATATAACAATTAATGCTATAAGGTCTCATAAAATGCAGATTTTTATTGAAATATCTAATTAACAATAGACAATAATGTTGCAATAATGAACAAGACAGAGTGCCCTTAAAAGACAACTAGAATCACCTATATATACAAATAAGAAAAGATAAATGCATAATACAAGAAAAAATCCCCAAAGGTCTATAAGGTATGTCCCTAGACTTTCCATGAAGGACTATGCCAACTATAATAGCAAAGACTATACTACATCAAATGATATGATAAGTAGTGTTGAGTAGTGTTGAGCGATACCGTCCGATACTTGAAAGTATCGGTATCGGATAGTATCAGCCGATACCCGAAAAATATCGGATATCGCCGATACCGATATCCGATACCAATACAAGTCAATGGGACATCAAGTATCGGAAGGTATTCTCATGGTTCCCAGGGTCTGAAGGAGAGGAAACTCTCCTTCAGGCCCTGGGATCCATAGGGATGTGTAAAATAAAGAATTAAAATAAAAAATATTGATATGCTCACCTCTCCGGCGGCCCCTGGACATCACGCTGCTAACCGGGAGGCTTCTTTGTTTAAAATGCGCGCCTTTAGGACCTGCGAATGACGTCCCGGGTTCTGATTGGTCGCGTGCCGCCCATATGACCGGCACACGACCAATCAGAAGCCGTGACGTCATTCGCATGTCCTCAATTCCTAGAATTAGGAGTTTTTGTGAATGAGAATGACGTCGCGGCTTCTGATTGGTCGCGTGCCGCCCATGTGACCGACACGCGACCAATCAGAAGCCGCGACGTCATTCTCATTCACAAAAACTCCTAATTCTAGGAATTGAGGACCTGCGAATGACGTCATGGCTTCTGATTGGTCGCGTGCCGGTCACATGGGCGGCACGCGACCAATCAGAACCTGGGACGTCATTCGCAGGTCCTAAAGACGCGCATTTTAAACAAAGAAGCCTCCCGGTTAGCAGCGTGATGTCCAGGGGCCGCCGGAGAGGTGAGCATATCAATATTTTTTATTTTAATTCTTTATTTTACACATCCCTATTGATCCGATACCGATACCCGATATCACAAAAGTATCGGATCTCGGTATCGGAATTCTGATACCGCAAGTATCGGCCGATACCCGATACTTGCGGTATCGGAATGCTCAACACTAGTGTTGAGCGATACCGTCCGATATTTGAAAGTATCGGTATCGGATGGTATCGGCCGATATCCGAAAAATATCGGATATCGCAGATACCGATATCCGATACCAATACAAGTCAATGGGACACAAATATCGGAAGGTATCCTGTAATGGATCCCAGGGTCTGAAGGAGAGGAAACTCTCCTTCAGGCCCTGGGATCCATATTCATGTGTAAAATAAAGAATAAAAATAAAAAATATTGATTTAATTACCCTCTGACGCGCCCTGGTCGTCACCGCTGCAACCGCCTTGCTTTCGTTCCGAAGAATGAGCGCGTTAATGACCTTCAATGACGTCGCAGCTTGTGATTGCCGCAACGTCATCGAAGGCCCTTTACACGCTCATTCTTCGGAACGAAAGCAAGGTGGTTGCAGCGGTGTCAACCAGGGCGCGTCAGAGGGTAAGTATATCAATATTTTTTTTTTTATTCTTTATTTTACACATTAATCTTAATCCCGATACCAATTCCCGATATCACAAAAATATCGGAACTCGGTATCGGAATTCCGATACAGCAAATATCGGCCGATACCCGATACTTGCGGTATCGGAATGCTCAACACTAATGATAAGCAGAGATATGTGTAGTGTGGTCAGAAAGCCAAAAAACGTGTTTCACCCAAGCTTTGTCAAGGGACGTGTCTAACAAGGTGCAAGGTGTGGGTATTTATAGGAAAAACAATGGACAACAGCCAATTGACTACAAATACACGTGTGTGGAATTCACCAATCATGGACATCAGACCATATTAAGTTGTTAAAACCAATCATATAGTGATGTTCTAAAGGTATAAAGAAGAAATGACCAATCAGAAAGCTTCTAACATGTATGAATGGTGTCTATATAAACAAGCGGCTTAAAAAGCCATAGCCAGCTCACAAACCAGACCAGCAGGCACGGAGCACGGGAGTTCGTCCTGACCCGGACGTCCAGCAGCAGCAAATCCAAATAGAAGATAGATACTCCAGCTCTGATAAAAATGTGAAATCTTTATTGATCCAAAAATGGTTAAAACAGAAAATCATTACATGCGATGGACCAAACAGGTGTTTGTAATGGTATTGGCTACGCGTTTTGACCTGAATCGGTCTTACTCATGCCTATGCCACAGTACAAATGAAGACTACACATATAGTGTTCAAAGACAAAGGCTCCGCCCTCTCCACATCACATGATCTCTTGTGAACATACATGTGAATATAACAAACAATTTAAAACAATGACACTAAACAATTAGCAATAGTAGTACAATAATTCGTTTCTTTTATTTAAACCTAAGAGAAAGCGAAGATTTAGATTAAAGATCCAAAACGCCTCTCTTGTGAGTAGGCGTTTTTTTATATCCCCTCCCCGATTAGACGGATAGATTTTTTCAATGCCATGCACCTTGAATGATGAAACGTCACCATTATGTATCATGTGAAAATGTTTTGCCGCCATTGACATATTTTTATTAGTCGTATTACACATATTGGCATCTCTAAGGTGCTCTGTAATGCGTGTTTTTAATTTGCGTGATGTGCAACCCACATAAGATTTCTGACACATAGTGCACTCTATTTCGTAAACTACATTTTTTTGTATGACAATTTATAAAGCTATTGGAATTATCAGAATTCCAAAATTTATTTCCCAGCTGCGCATGAGTACAAGTGCTGCAAGCTGCGGTACCGCATTTAAAAAAGCCCTTGCAGTCTAACCAAGTGTTGGACTTGGATTTAATTTTAGATTGGAATGAATTAGGGGCAATTATGTCACCTATGGTTTGTGCCCTTCTTGCAACTATATTTACACCATCCTTTAATAAGTGTGACAATACTTGATCTTCATAAAGAATAGGTAATCTTTTATTGATGATTTTTCTGATTGAATTGAATTGTGGAGAAAATTGTAAGCATAGATGTAAATTATTTGCATGTATCCTATTTTTATTTTTATTTTTATTATCATTTGCGCACTTTTTGCTTTTAAAGGGGACTAATAAGTCCTCCCTTTGTTTTTTCTCCACTATATTGATAGCCCTATTTAAAGTCCAATTTGGATAATTTCTGGCTTTCAACTTAGTTTTTAATTCATGAAACTTTTTGATTGATCCTCTTTTTTACTGCAATTTCGTTTCAGCCAGGTAAACTCCCCCACTGCTATGGATTTTATAGTATGGGCTGGGTGACTGCTTTTAGCGTGTAAAATTGTGTTGCCGCTGATTGGTTTTATGTGAGTTTGACTAGTAATTACTTCACCTATAATACCACTCAGCTCCAAATCTAAAAAAGAATTGGATTTATTATTCTGAACGTAAGTAAATTTTATGCCAAAGTTATTAAAATTGATGTATTCCACAAATCCCGGTATGGCAGACACATCACCCCCCAAAATAATGAGGGTATCATCTATGTATCTGCCATACCAGGAGATGTGGTCAACATAAGGATTCTCAACGGAATAAATAAATTCCTGTTCCCAATGTGCCATTGTCAAATTAGCCAAAGATGACGAGTATTTCGCCCCCATTGGGACTCCCGACTTTTGAACATACACTTCACCATCAAATGAAAAGATATTATGTTCCATGAGAAAGAATGTTACTCTTAATAAAAAATCTATCAGACTTTGGGAATATTGGCCATAATCCTTTAGATGGAACTCTAGCGCTTTCATGGCTATATCATGGGGTATACTTGTGTATAGCGAGATTACATCGCAACTAAGCCAGGTGTGATTGGCCTCCCATTTTCGATTTCTAAAAGTTTTTAAAATTTCTCTGGAGTCTTTGATGTATCCTGGCATTTTCCTCACCAACGGTTGTAATACTGAGTCTACCCATTCACATAAGTGTTCTGACATGGAGCCTATACCCGATATTATTGGTCGCATGGCTGGTAAGCCTGTACTTTTATGCACCTTGGGAAGGCCATACATAATAGGTAATTTTGGGGTTTCTACATGTAAATATTCAGCTTGTTTTTTACTAATAGCTGCTAAAAATGCACCCTCTTCAATCAATTTCTTGATTTTCTCATTGTATTCTTTAGTTGGATTCTTTTTAATTTATCATGGGCAGCATTATCAGATAATAGTACGTACATTTTATCCTTATAGTCACTTTCATTTAATATGACTATTAGAACCCCCTTATCACTTCTCTTAATGATTTTGTTCTTCAACGATTTTAGTTCATCAAGTGCTTTCCACTGCCGATATGAAAGATTTTTCCGCATTTTATTGTTGTTGTTCGAACTGTATTCTAAATCCTTTAGATCCTTTTCAACAAGTTCTTGAAATTTATCCATACATTCCGCTCTGGTTTGTATGGGGTAGAAGTATGGGTTTTTGGTCTTAAAATTCTTGGATACATTTGTGGATTCTTCTGTTGTTTCATCCTGATTTTCTTTGGATAATTTCATTAAACAGCTCAAAGTGACTTGTTCCTTAAAGGTTAAATTTTCGAATTCATTTATTTCAATATCGTGATCTTGATTCAGAGTTATTTTTTCCTCTGTGAAAAAAATGTTTTTTTAGAGTCAGATTTCTTACAAATTTATTGATGTCTAGAATAGTCATAAACAGATTAAAGTCGGTATCTGGCACAAAATTGAGCCCCAAAGCCAATACATCTAGTTGATCCTGTGTCAGTGTTTGGGAAGATAAATTGACCACTTTACTTTTTTCTGTTGTTATTGTTTGTGTTTCTTTTTGTTGCGGGTCATTATTCCTGGTGGATTTTTTATGTTTTCTCCCGGCTCGTCTCTTCCGTTTTTTGTCATCTTTCCAAATCTTCTTCTGTTTTCCGATGTATAATTGGGTATGGACGTATCTGAGGTACTTGCATTAGTGTCAGATGAATCAAGCTCCGTGGATGAAAAATTTACCTGCGGTCTGGTATTAGATTTGTAACGAGCATGGCTATTTTTCAAGATAGATTTCGGAGATTTGTAATTCCTCTCCCACCGACTCCAGTCGTACACACTGTCTGTGGAGTAATCTTTGAGATCTCTTTCAAATTTGCATCTTTTGCGGTTCATTATTTCATCTTCTAATGTGCTGACATTGCCTTTCACTCGATCTAAGGATAGTTCATAGTTTGGTAATGATTTATATTCTTCCAAAGTACTTTTTATTTTCTCCACACTTTCTTGAACTTCCTTCAGCTTGTTTTCCTCATTTTTTATTATAAGTTTCATTAGGTTCAGAGAGCAATTGGTTAGGATCTGATTCCACTCATTTTTAAAACCATCTGAATAAATTGTAGTAGAAATTTTTTTGATCCTAAGACCTCTTGGAACCATCTCTTTGGCTACATAATTTTGTAAAGTGTTGAGATTCCACCATACTTTTATTTCAGTCTTCAGAAGTCTTTCAGATTCATTTAAATGTGAAGTGAAATCATCACTCCCTGTAGGGTCAGATCCAGCATCTCTGAACACCTGTGCCACTTTGGCCAGCCTTTCTTGGGAATACATAATAAAAGAAACAAATTTTTAACAAACACCTTAAGTCCACCTTCATTAACAAGTAGGATATAGGTTGGGAGACATCGGCCAGATCAAAAATAGTTATGACACATATATAAACAAGCGGCTTAAAAAGCCATAGCCAGCTCACCAACCAGACCAGCAGGCACGGAGCAGGGGAGATCGTCCTGACCCGGACGTCCAGCAGCAGCAAATCCAAATAGAAGATAGATACTCCAGCTCCGATAAAAATGTGAAATCTTTATTGATCCAAAAATGGTTAAAACAGAAAATCCTTACATGCGATGGACCAAACAGGTGTTTGTAATGGTATTGGCTATGCGTTTTGACCTGAATCGGTCTTACTCATGCCTATGCCACAGTACAAATGAAGACTACACATATAGTGTTCAAAGACAAAGGCTCCGCCCTCTCCACATCACATGATCTCTTGTGAAAGGTCCTACGAACATACATGTGAATATAACAAACAATTTAAAACAATGACACTAAACAATTAGCAATAGTAGTACAATAATTCGTTTCTTTCATTTAAACCTAAGGGAAAGCGAGTATTTAGATTAAAGATCCAAAACGTAAGACCGATTCAGGTCGAAACGCGTAGCCAATACCATTACAAACACCTGTTTGGTCCATCGCGTGTAAGGATTTTCTGATTTAACCATTTTTGGATCAATAAAGATTTCACATTTTTATCGGAGCTGGAGTATCCATCTTCTATTTGGATTTGCTTATGAATGGTGTCAAAAGACATTTTCACAACCAAACTGGGCACCGGATCACATGACTATGAATCCACTGAAAGCCAATGAAACCCTCTGACATGTATAAATTTACACGCTAATAAAAGAAAAGGCTTATTATAAACACTCCAATGAATGGGGGGCATTCCCTCTGACGGAGACTGCGAAGGCAGCGCATGGATGGTTGTATCCCAACCTGCGGGGAACTTCAGCCCACTGGGATTCATGCCATATTAGAAAATTATTTACAACAGATTGTCCTTAGGGGCTTAACGGTACAAGTACATCCTTAGTTTAGACTACACAATGCTGACATGAGAAAGAAATGAGAAGATGTTACATCAAAATGCTCCTTCGATTCATACAACTGATTATTGAATCTAACACTGCTGCTTTATGGGAATTTGAATTACTCATCAATAGTTTACAGAAAGATTTGGAGGACAATGTCCCCAGGTAGTCCCTGAGTAGATTTTACATGGATCTGGATAAAGATCTTGACATCTGGGAGAAAGAAATCATCCGAAATAAGGGTAAAAATTTTCAAAGAGACATACAAGATTATGATGCCAATCATGTCTTCAAATGAGACAGAATAAAATCTAAACAGGGCATTGTGTCATCCAGAAAGAATTCCTCTACCTCCCTTTCCTCATCTGCAGGAAGTGTGTCTTCATATCTTCAAAATGGGGAAGTCACTGACAAAAGACTCCACACTACTAATGGTGATGTCAGTGAGGTAAACGGAATTTATCAGCTATGACTCCGTTCACCTTGTTCACGTTACCGTGAGACACTGATGCTGTGCTATCACGTGCACTCAGTGTCTCTGCTGGATGCCAGGCTGAACGCTCACATCATGCCAACGTTCAGCATTGCATCTAGATGCAGCAGAGCTAGACTCATCTAGGGACCAATGGATTATCTTCTCCTCGGACAGGTGAGGAATATGGTGGTTTATTATTTTTTGTCTTTTACATGGGATATGGGCATTGGTAGATCATAAGTTTGCTTTTCAACCCCTTTACCCCCAAGGGTGGTTTGCACGTTAACGACCGGGCCAATTTTTACAATTCTGACCACTGTCCCTTTATGAGGTTATAACTCTGGAATGCTTCAATGGATCCTGGTGATTCGTGACATATTGTACTTCATGATAGTGGTAAAATTTCTTTGATAGTACTTGCGTTTATTTTTGAAAAAAATGGAAATTTGGTGAAAATTTTGAAAATTTCTCAATTTTCCAACTTTGAATTCTCATGCCATTAAATCACAGAGATACAGTTAGGGCCAGAAATATTTGGACAGTGACACAATTTTCGCGAGTTGGGCTCTGCATGCCACCACATTGGATTTGAAATGAAACCTCTACAACAGAATTCAAATGCAGATTGTAACGTCTAATTTGAAGGGTTGAACAAAAATATCTGATAGAAAATGTAGGAATTGTACACATTTCTTTACAAACACTCCACATTTTAGGAGGTCAAAAGTAATTGGACAAATAAACATAACCCAAACAAAATATTTTTATTTTCAATATTTTGTTGCAAATCCTTTGGAGGCAATCACTGCCTTAAGTCTGGAACCCATGGACATCACCAAACGCTGGGTTTCCTCCTTCTTAATGCTTTGCCAGGCCTTTACAGCCGCAGCCTTCAGGTCTTGCTTGTTTGTGGGTCTTTCCGTCTTAAGTCTGGATTTGAGCAAGTGAAATGCATGCTCAATTGGGTTTAGATCTGGAGATTGACTTGGCCATTACAGAATGTTCCACTTTTTGGCACTCATGAACTCCTGGGTAGCTTTGGCTGTATGCTTGGGGTCATTGTCCATCTGTACTATGAAGTGCCGCCCAATCAACTTTGCAGCATTTGGCTGAATCTGGGCTGAAAGTATATCCCGGTACACTTCAGAATTCATCCGGCTACTCTTGTCTGATCTTATGTCATCAATAAACACAAGTGACCCAGTGCCATTGAAAGCCATGCATGCCCATGCCATCACGTTGCCTCCACCATGTTTTACAGAGGATGTGGTGTGCCTTGGATCATGTGCCGTTCCCTTTCTTCTCCAAACTTTTTTCTTCCCATCATTCTGGTACAGGTTGATCTTTGTCTCATCTGTCCATAGAATACTTTTCCAGAACTGAGCTGGCTTCTTGAGGTGTTTTTCTGCAAATTTAACTTTGGCCTGTCTATTTTTGGTATTGATGAATGGTTTGCATCTAGATGTGAACCCTTTGTATTTACTGTCATGGAGTCTTCTCTTTACTGTTGACTTAGAGACAGATACACCTACTTCACTGAGAGTGTTCTGGACTTCAGTTGATGTTGTGAACGGGTTCTTCTTCACCAAATTAAGTATGCGGCGATCATCCACCACTGTTGTCATCCGTGGACGCCCAGGCCTTTTTGAGTTCCCAAGCTCACCAGTCAATTCCTTTTTTCTCAGAATGTACCCAACTGTTGATTTTGCTACTCCAAGCATGTCTGCTATCTCTCTGATGGATTTTTTCTTTTTTTTTCAGCCTCAGGATGTTCTGCTTCACCTCAATTGAGAGTTCCTTTGACCGCATGTTGTCTGCTCACAGCAACAGCTTCCAAATGCAAAACCACACACCTGGAATCCACCCCTGACCTTTTAACTACTTCATTGATTACAGGTTAACGAGGGAGACGCCTTCAGAGTTAATTGCAGCCCTTAGAGTCCATTGCCCAATTACTTTTGGTCCCTTGAAAAAGAGGAGCTATGATTCCTAAACCCTTTCTTCGATTTGGATGTGGAAACTATCATATTGCAGCTGGGAGTGTGCACCTTCAGCCCATATTACATATATAATTGTATTTCTGAACATGTTTTTGTAAACAGCTAAAATAACAAAACTTGTGTCACTGTCCAAATATTTCTGGCCCTATCTGTATGTTACACAAAATACCTAATAAGTAACATTTCCCACTTGTCTACTTTACTTCAGCACAATTTTGGAACCAAATTTTTTTTGTTAGGGAGTTATAAGGGTTAAAAATTGACCAGCGATTTCTCATTTTTACAACACCATTTTTTTTTTTAGAGACCATCTCACATTTGAAGTAACTTTGAGGGGTCTAAGTGATAGAAAATACCAAAAAGTTACACCATTCTAAAAACTGCACCCCTCAAGGTGCTCAAAACCACATTTAAGAAGTTTATTAACCCTTCAGGTGTTTCACAGGAATTTTTAGAATGTTTAAAAAAAATGAACATTTAACTTTTTTTCACAAAAAAATTACTTCAGATCCAATTTGTTTTATTTTACAAAGGGTAATAAGAGAAATTGGACCCCATTAGTTGTACAATTTGTCCTGAGTATGCCAATGCCCCATATGTGGGGGTAAATCACTGTTTGGGCGCATGGCAGAGCTCGGAAGGGAAGGAGCGCCATTTGACTTTTCAATGCAAAATTGGCTGGAATTGAGATAGGAAGCCATGTCACGTTTGGAGAGCCCCTGGTGTACCTAAAAAGTGGAAACTCCCCACAAGTGACAACATTTTGGAAAGTAGACCCCCTAAGGGTGGTTTCACACTTGCATTTCTGTCTGCAGCGTTTTTTTCCTATATTTAACATTGAAAATGCATGCGTTTTTTGTTGTACGCGTTTGGTCGCGTTTTGAAACGCATGCGTTTTTTTGCTGCATGCGTTCTTTTTCAGAAATGCAACTTGTAGTATTTTTGAGAGGCTTTTTTTGACACATAAAAACGCATGCGTTTTCATGCGTTTTTTTTGTGTCAAAAAATACATTGGAGTCAATGGAAACGCATGCGTTTTAAAGCACATGCGTTTATTTGCTTTAAAAACGCATGCGTTTTTATTAAAAAAAACAGAAAACACACTGATATGCCATCCCCCACCATAAAGGTGATAAAGGGATCCTAACCCTAACCCTAAAGGGATCCTAACCCTAACCCTAATCCTAAAGGGATCCTAACCCTAACCCTAACGGGATCCTAACCCTATCCCTAACCCTAACCCTACCCCTAACCCTAACCCTAAAGGGATCCTAACCCTAACCCTACCCCTAACCCTAACCCTAAAGGGATCCTAACCCTAACCTTACCCCTAACCCTAATCCCTTTAGGGTTAGGGTTAGGGTTAGGATCCCTTTAGGCTTAGGGTTAGGGG
The DNA here is from genome assembly GCF_032444005.1 of Ranitomeya imitator. Taxonomy (NCBI): domain Eukaryota; kingdom Metazoa; phylum Chordata; class Amphibia; order Anura; family Dendrobatidae; genus Ranitomeya; species Ranitomeya imitator. The sequence goes on along the minus strand of NC_091285.1, from coordinate 211,736,938 downwards.
TAGGGTTAGGGTTAGGATCCCTTTAGGGTTAGGGTTAGGGTTATGATCCCTACCCCTAACCCTACCCCTAACCCTAACCCTAACTATTTCTGTTTATAGTGGGTTTTTTACTTTATTTTGATGATTGGCAGCTGTCACACATTTCTCAGCATGCGTTTAAAAAACGCAAACGCATGAAAAAACGCATGTAAATGCGTCAAAATGCTGCATTTTTTTCACCACATGCAAAAACGCATGCGTCAAAAAAACGCAGCGTTTGCACGCGTTTACATGCGTTTTTTCACCATGCGTTTTTTTTTAAACGCATGCGTTTTGAAACGCAAGTGTGAAACCAGCCTAAGGAACTTATCTAGATGTGTGGTGAGTAGTGATGAGCGAATATACTCGTTACTCGGGATTTCCCGAGCACGCTCACGTGTCCGAGTATTTTTTAGTGCTCGGAAATCTAGTTTTTATTGCCGCAGCTGAATGATATACATCTGTTAGCCAGCATAAGTGCATGTGGGGATTCCCTAGCAACCAGGCAACCCCCACATGTACTTATGCTGGCTAACAGATGTAAATCATTCAGCTGCGGCAATAAAAACTACATTTCCGAGAACTAAAAAATACTCTGAGGACACCCGAGCATGCTCGGGAAATCTCGAGTAACGAGTATATTCGCTGATCACTAGTGGTGAGCACTTTGAACCCCAAAGTACTTCACAGAAAATTATAATGTAGAGCAGTAAAACTAAAAAATCATATTTTTTTCACAAAAATTATCTTTTCGCCCCCAATTTTTTATTTTTCCAAGGGTATCAAGAGAAAGTGGACCCCAAAAGTTGTTGTGCAATTTGTCCTGAGTACGCTGATACCCCATATGTGGGGGTAAACCACTGTTTGGGCACATGACAGAGCTCGGAAGGGAAGAAGCACCGTTTGACTTTTTCAACGCAGAATTGGCTGGAATTGAGATCAGACGCCATGTCCCGTTTGGAAAGCCCCTGATGCACCTAAACAGTGGAAACCCCCCACAAGTGACCCCATTTTGGAAACTAGATGACCTAAGGAACTTATATAGATGTGCGGTGTGCACTTTGAATCCCCAATTGTTTCACTAAAGTCTATAATATAGAGCCTTGATAATTAAAGAATCATTTTTTTCCTAAAAAATGATATTTTCGCCCCCATTTTTTTATTTTCCCAAGAGTAACCAGAGAAATTGGACCCCATAAGTTGTTCTGCAATTTGTCCTTAGTATGCTCATACCCCATATGTGAGTGGGAACCACCGTTTCGGTGCATGGCAGAGGTCGGAAGGGAAGGAGCGCCTTTGGGAATGCAGACTTTGATGGAATGGTCAGGGGGCGTCACGTTGTGTTTCCAGAGCCCCTGATGTACCTAAACAGTAGAAACCCCCCACTAGTGACCCCATATTAGAAACTAGACCCCCAAAGGAACTTATCTAGATGTGTTGTGAGAACTTTGAAAGTGTTTCACTAAAGTTTATAACGCAGAGCCGTGAAAATAAAAAATCTTCTTTTTCCACAAAAATGATTTTTTAGCCCCAGTTTTGTATTTTTCCAAGAATAACAGGAGAAATTAGATTGCAAAAGTTGTTGTCCAATTTGTCCTGAGTACGCTGATACCCCATTTGTGGGGGTAAACCACTGTTTGGGCGCATTTCGGGGCTCAGAAGGGAAGAAGTGGCGTTTTAGAATGCAGACTTTGATGGAATGGTCTGTGGGTGTCACGTTGCGTTTGCAGTGCCCCTGATGTGCCTAAACAGTGGAAACCCCCCAATTCCAACTCCAACCCTAACCCCAACACACCCTTAACCCTAATCCCAACCCTAACCACACCCCTAACCCCAACACACCCCAAACCCAATACACCCCTAAACCCAACAGACCCCTAACCCTAACCACACCCCTAACCCGAACAAACCCCTAACCCTAATCCCAACACACCCCTAACCCTAACACACCCCAAACCCAAATCGCAACCCTAATCATATCCCTAACCACACCCTAACCCTGACACACCCCTAACCCCACCGTAAACGTAATTCAAACCCTAACCCTAACTCTAGCCCCAACTCTAACTTTAGCTCCAACCCTAATCCCAACTTTAACCCCAAACCTAACCCTAACTTTAGCCCCAACCCTAACCGTAATGGGAAAATGGAAATAAATACCATTTTTTAGTTTTATTATTTTTCCCTAACTAAGGCAGTCATAAAGGGAAGTTTGATTTACTATTTATAGCGGGTTTTTATGTTTGGCAGCTGTCACACACTAAAAGACTCTTTTTATTGCAAAAAATAGTTTTTGTGTCACCACATTTTAAGCGCTATAATTTTTCCATATTTTGTCCCACAGAGTAATGTGAGGTCTTGTTTTTTGCGGGACGAGTTTTTATTGGTACCATTTTCGGGCACATGACATTTTTGATCGCTTTTTATTCCGATTTTTGTTAGGCAGAATGACCAAAAACCAGCAATTCATGAAATTCTTTTGGAGAGGGGGCGTTTATTCCGTTCTGCGTTTGGTAAAATTGATAAAGCAGTTTTATTCTTTGGGTTACTATTATTATTATTTATTATTATAGCACCATTTATTCCATGGCGCTTTACATGTGAGGAGGAGTATACAAAATAAAAACAGGTACAATAATCTTGAACAATACAAGTCACAACTGGTACAGGAGGAGAGAGGACCCTGCCCGCGAGGGCTCACAATTTACAAGGGATGGGTGAGGATACAGTAGGTAAGGATTGAGCTGGTCGTGCAGTGGTTTGGTCGATCAGTGACTACTGAAGGTTGTAGGCTTGCTGGAAGAGGTAGGTCTTCAGGTTCATTTTGAAGGTTTTAATGGTAGGTGAGAGTCTGATATGTTGTGGGAGAGAGTTTCAGAGTAGGGGTGATGCGCGAGAGAAATCTTGTATGCGATTGTGGAAAGAGGAGATAAGAGTGGAGTAGAGAAGGAGATATTGTGAGGATCGGAGGTTGTGTTCAGGAAAGTACCGGGAGACGAGGTCACAGATGTATGGAGGAGCAGGTTGTGGTTGGCTTTGTATGTCATGGTTAGGCTTTTGTACTGGAGTCTCTGGGTAATGGGGAGCCAGTGAAGGGATTGACAGAGGGGAGAGGCCGGGGAATAGCGGGGGGACAGGTGGATTAGTCGGGCAGCTGAGTTTAGAATAGATTGGAGGGGTGCGAGAGTGTTCGAGGGGAGGCCACAGAGCAGGAGGTTACAGTAGTCGAGGCGGGAGATGATGAGGGCATGGACTAGGGTTTTTGCAGATTCTTGGTTTAGGAATGCACGGATCCGTGAAATATTTTTGAGTTGAAGGCGGCAGGAAGTGGAAAGAGCTTGGATATGCGGTTTGAAGGAGAGATCAGTGTCAAGGATTACCCCGAGACAGCGAGCTTGTGGGACTGGGGAGAGTTGGCAGCCATTTATTGTAATGGGTAGGTTCATTGGGGGGGTTGCGTGAGATGGGGGAAAGACAATGAATTCTGTTTTGTCCATGGTAAGTTTTAGAAATCTAGCGGAGAAGAAGGATGAAATAGCGGATAGACATTGAGGGATTCTGGTTAGTAGGGTGGTGATATCTGGTCCAGAGATGTAGATCTGTGTGTCATCAGCATAGAGATGATACTGAAAACCAGGGCCGCCATCAGGGCATGACAGCCATGACTGGCGTATGGGGCCCGGTGGGCAGAGGGGGCCCACATCGGGCACAGTCTCATCTGCTCACCGGGCCCCCCCTGCAGGCGCTGCAGCACACTATTGACGTGCGGGCCCGTGCCCGCACGTCAATAGTTAACAGTCGCCGCCAGCCAGGCGGAGGCTGGCAGCTGACTTGAGCGGCCGCAGTGTGCAGTCGCACATCGCCGGCATCTGACATCATTGTCAGCCGCCGGCGAGTGCGTTCTTCACCTGCGTCACTGCATGGAGGAGGTGAGCTTCACCCGCCGCAGGAGCATGGCAAGGTAAGGACTCTTTTTTTTTTTGAGAGCGGCGAATGGCGGGGGTGGGGGAGGGGGGGCTGGGCCCGGGGCAGAATGCTGTACACACTGGGGCAGAGATGCTGGACAAAGGGGCAGAAAGCTGGACACAGGGGCATCATGCTGGACACAGGGGCATTATGCTGGACAAAGGGGCAGAATTCTGGACACAAGGGCAGAATGCTACACAGGGGCAGAATGCTGGACACGCTGGGGCAGAGATGCTGGACACAGGGGCATTATGCTGGACACAGGGACATTATGCTGGACAAAGGTGCAATATTCTGAACACAGGGGCAGAATGCTACACAGGGGCAGAATGCTGGACACGCTGGGGCAGAGATGCTGGACAAAGGGGCAGAAAGCTGGACACAGGGGCATTATGCTGGACACAGGGGCGTTATGCTGGACAAAGGGGCAGAATTCTGGACACAGGGGCAGAATGCTACACAGGGGCAGAATGCTGGACACGCTGGGGCAGAGATGCTGGACACAGGGGCATTATGCTGGACACAGGGGCATTATGCTAGACAATGGTGCAGTATTCTAAACACAGGGGCAGAATGTTACACAGGGGCAGAATGCTGGACACGCTGGGGCAGAGATGCTGGACTAAGGGGCAGAAAGCTGGACACAGGGGCATTATGCTGGACACAGGGGCATTATGCTGGACAAAGGGGCAGTATGCTGGACAAAGGGGCAGTATGCTGGACACAGGGGCAGAATGCTACACGGGCAGAATGCTGGACATGCTGGGGCAGAGGTGCTGGACAAAGGGGCATTATGCTGGACACAGGGGCATTATGCTGGACACAGGGGCATTATGCTGGACAAAGGGGCATTATGCTGGACACAGGGGCATTATGCTGGACAAAGGTGCAGTATTCTGGACACAGGGGCAGAATGCTACACAAGGGCAGAATGCTGAACACGCTGGGGCAGAAATGCTGGACAAAGGGGCAGAAAGCTGGACACAGCGGCATTATGCTGGACACAGGGGCATTATTCTGGACAAAGCGGCAGTATGCTGAACAAAGAGGCAGTATGCTGGACACAGGGGCAGAATGCTACACAGGGGCAGAATGCTGGACACGCTGGGGCAGAGATGCTGGACAAAGGGGCATTATGCTGGACACAGGGGCATTATGCTGGACACAGGGGCATTATTCTGGACAAAGGGGCAGTATGCTGGACACAGGGGCAGAATGCTACACAGGGGCAGAATGCTGGACACGCTGGGGCAGAGATGCTGGACACAGGGGCATTATGCTGGACACAGGGGCATTATGCTGGACAAAGGGGCAGTATGCTGGACACAGGGGCAGAACGCTACACAGGGGCAGAATGCTGGACACGCTGGGGCAGAGATGCTGGACATGGGGGCATTATGCTTGACACAGGGGCATTATGCTGGACAAAGGGGCAGTATTCTGGACACAGGGGCAGAATGCTACACATGGGTAGAATGCTGGACACCCTGGGCCAGAGATGCTGGACACAGGGGCATTATGCTGGACAAAGGGAGCCGTATGCTGAACACAGAGGCAGAATGCTACACAGGGGCAGAATGCTGGACACGCTGGGGCAGAGATGCTGGACACAGGGGCATTATGCTGGACACAGGGGCATTATGCTGGACAAAGGGGCAGTATTCTGGACACAGGGGCAGAATGCTACACAGGGGCAGAATGCTGGTCACGCTGGGGCAGAGATGCTGGACACAGGGGCATTATGCTGGACCCAGGGGCATTATGCTGGACACAGGGGCAGTATGCTGGACACAGGGGCAGAATGCTACACAGGGGCAGAATGCTGGACATGCTTGGGCAGACATGCTGGACACAGGGGCATTATGCTGGACACAGGGGCATTATGCTGGACAAAGGGGCAGTATTCTGGACACAGGGGCAGAATGCTACACAGGGGCAGAATGCTGGTCACGCTGGGGCAGAGATGCTGGACACAGGGGCATTATGCTGGACAAAGGGGCAGTATGCTGGACACAGAGGCGGAATGCTACACAGGGGCAGAATGCTGGACACGCTGGGGCAGAGATGCTGGACACAGGGGCAGAATGCTGGAAACAGGGGCAGAATGCTGGACACAGGGGCATTATGCTGGACAAAGGGGCATTATGCTGGACAAAGGGGCAGTATGCTGGACACAGGGGCAGTATGCTGGACATAGGGGCAGAATGCTGGACACAGGGGCAGAATCTTGGACACAGGGGCAGAATGCTGGACACAGGGGCAGAATGCTGGACACAGGGGCAGTATGCTGGACACAGAGGTAGAATGCTACACAGGGGCAGAATGCTGGACACGCTGTGGCAGAGATGCTGGACACAGGGGCAGAATGCTGGACACAGGGGCAGAATGCTGGACACAGGGGCATTATGCTGGACAAAGGAGCATTATGCTGGACAAAGGGGCAGTATGCTGGACACAGGGGCAGTATGCTGGACACAGGGGCAGAATGCTGGACACAGGGGCAGAATCTTGGACACAGGGGCAGAATGCTGGACACAGGGGCAGAATGCTGGACACAGGGGCAGTATGCTGGACACAGAGGCAGAATGCTACACAGGGGCAGAATGCTGGACACGCTGGGGCAGAGATGCTGGACACAGGGTCAGAAAGCTGGACACAGGGGCATTATCCTGGACACAGGGGCATTATGCTGGACAAAGGGGCAGAATGCTGGACACGCTGGGGCAGAGATGCTGGACACAGGGGCAGAATGCTGGACACAGGGGCAGAATGCTGGACACAGGGGCATTATGCTGGACAAAGGGGCATTATGGTGGAAAAAGGGCAGTATGCTGGACACAGGGGCAGTATGCTGGACACAGGGGCAGAATTCTGGACACAGGGGCAGAATGCTACACAGGGGCAGAATGCTGGACACGCTGGGGCAGAGATGCTGGACACAGGGGCATTATGCTGGACACAGGGACATTATGCTGGACAAAGGTGCAATATTCTGAACACAGGGGCAGAATGCTACACAGGGGCAGAATGCTGGACACGCTGGGGCAGAGATGCTGGACAAAGGGGCAGAAAGCTGGACACAGGGGCATTATGCTGGACACAGGGGCGTTATGCTGGACAAAGGGGCAGAATTCTGGACACAGGGGCAGAATGCTACACAGGGGCAGAATGCTGGACACGCTGGGGCAGAGATGCTGGACTAAGGGGCAGAAAGCTGGACACAGGGGCATTATGCTGGACACAGGGGCATTATGCTGGACAAAGGGGCAGTATGCTGGACAAAGGGGCAGTATGCTGGACACAGGGGCAGAATGCTACACGGGCAGAATGCTGGACATGCTGGGGCAGAGGTGCTGGACAAAGGGGCATTATGCTGGACACAGGGGCATTATGCTGGACACAGGGGCATTATGCTGGACAAAGGGGCATTATGCTGGACACAGGGGCATTATGCTGGACAAATGTGCAGTATTCTGGACACAGGGGCAGAATGCTACACAAGGGCAGAATGCTGAACACGCTGGGGCAGAAATGCTGGACAAAGGGGCAGAAAGCTGGACACAGCGGCATTATGCTGGACACAGGGGCATTATTCTGGACAAAGCGGCAGTATGCTGAACAAAGAGGCAGTATGCTGGACACAGGGGCAGAATGCTACACAGGGGCAGAATGCTGGACACGCTGGGGCAGAGATGCTGGACAAAGGGGCATTATGCTGGACACAGGGGCATTATGCTGGACACAGGGGCATTATTCTGGACAAAGGGGCAGTATGCTGGGCACAGGGGCAGAATGCTACACAGGGGCAGAATGCTGGACACGCTGGGGCAGAGATGCTGGACACAGGGGCATTATGCTGGACACAGGGGCATTATGCTGGACAAAGGGGCAGTATGCTGGACACAGGGGCAGAACGCTACACAGGGGCAGAATGCTGGACACGCTGGGGCAGAGATGCTGGACATGGGGGCATTATGCTTGACACAGGGGCATTATGCTGGACAAAGGGGCAGTATTCTGGACACAGGGGCAGAATGCTACACATGGGTAGAATGCTGGACACCCTGGGCCAGAGATGCTGGACACAGGGGCATTATGCTGGACAAAGGGAGCCGTATGCTGAACACAGAGGCAGAATGCTACACAGGGGCAGAATGCAGGACACGCTGGGGCAGAGATGCTGGACACAGGGGCATTATGCTGGACACAGGGGCATTATGCTGGACAAAGGGGCAGTATTCTGGACACAGGGGCAGAATGCTACACAGGGGCAGAATGCTGGTCACGCTGGGGCAGAGATGCTGGACACAGGGGCATTATGCTGGACAAAGGGGCAGTATGCTGGACAAAGGGGCAGAATGCTACACAGGGGCAGAATGCTGGACACGCTGGGGCAGAGATGCTGGACACAGGGGCATTATGCTGGACCCAGGGGCATTATGCTGGACACAGGGGCAGTATGCTGGACACAGGGGCAGAATGCTACACAGGGGCAGAATGCTGGACATGCTTGGGCAGACATGCTGGACACAGGGGCATTATGCTGGACACAGGGGCATTATGCTGGACAAAGGGGCAGTATTCTGGACACAGGGGCAGAATGCTACACAGGGGCAGAATGCTGGTCACGCTGGGGCAGAGATGCTGGACACAGGGGCATTATGCTGGACAAAGGGGCAGTATGCTGGACACAGAGGCAGAATGCTACACAGGGGCAGAATGCTGGACACGCTGGGGCAGAGATGCTGGACACAGGGGCAGAATGCTGGAAACAGGGGCAGAATGCTGGACACAGGGGCATTATGCTGGACAAAGGGGCATTATGCTGGACAAAGGGGCAGTATGCTGGACACAGGGGCAGTATGCTGGACATAGGGGCATTATGCTGGACAAAGGGGCATTATGCTGGACAAAGGGGCAGTATGCTGGACACAGGGGCAGTATGCTGGACATAGGGGCAGAATGCTGGACACAGGGGCAGAATCTTGGACACAGGGGCAGAATGCTGGACACAGGGGCAGAATGCTGGACACAGGGGCAGTATGCTGGACACAGAGGTAGAATGCTACACAGGGGCAGAATGCTGGACACGCTGGGGCAGAGATGCTGGACACAGGGGCAGAATGCTGGACACAGGGGCAGAATGCTGGACACAGGGGCATTATGCTGGACAAAGGGGCATTATGCTGGACAAAGGGGCAGTATGCTGGACACAGGGGCAGTATGCTGGACACAGGGGCAGAATGCTGGACACAGGGGCAGAATCTTGGACACAGGGGCAGAATGCTGGACACAGGGGCAGAATGCTGGACACAGGGGCAGTATGCTGGACACAGAGGCAGAATGCTACACAGGGGCAGAATGCTGGACACGCTGGGGCAGAGATGCTGGACACAGGGTCAGAAAGCTGGACACAGGGGCATTATCCTGGACACAGGGGCATTATGCTGGACAAAGGGGCAGAATGCTACACAGGGGCAGAATGCTGGACACGCTGGGGCAGAGATGCTGGACACAGGGGCAGAATGCTGGACACAGGGGCAGAATGCTGGACACAGGGGCATTATGCTGGACAAAGGGGCATTATGGTGGACAAAGGGCAGTATGCTGGACACAGGGGCAGTATGCTGGACACAGGGGCAGAATGCTGGACACAGGGGCAGAATCTTGGACACAGGGGCAGAATGCTGGACACAGGGGCAGAATGCTGGACACAGGGGCAGAGATGCTGGACACAGGGGCAGAATGCTGGACACAGGGGCAGTATGCTGGACACGGGCAGATTGCTGGACAAAGGGGCAGAATGCTGGACACGGGCAGAATGGAGATACGGGGTATGATGAAAGACATGGGGGCATGACTGGAGACAGATGGGGAAGGATTGGAGACAGATGGGGCAGAATGGAGACACAGGAGGCATGATTGGAGACAAGTGACAGGATTGCAGACATGGGGGCATAATTGGAGACACTGGGGGCAGAATTGGAGACAGATCATGCAGGATCATGGGGCAGGATGGATATGATGTAGACTAATGGGTCAGGATGGGGAGATCATATGGGGCAGAATGGATACTCATAAGGGCAGGATGGGAGAACATATGGCTCACGCAAGGAATGAGACACACGTTGGCCAGGATGGGGAATATTCCATTAGTCCATAGGGACTAATTTAGGGATATTATTACTGCAGTGATGTATTTGTTTTATTTTTTGAGGATACTGTTTTAAATGAGGGGGCGGTCCTGTTACTGTGTAGAGTGATACTATGTCACCTCTTTTTCTTCATGTGGTGTAATGTAGAAGTTGGGAAAAATGAAGTAATGTATTCTACAAGCAGAGCTTGAGATAACTGTGTTATTTCCTGCAGAGACAAGTCCTGGCTGGATGAAATGATGGTGGTCTGTGCTGGATGAAAGATGAAGGACTTCACCTAGAGACGTCACTGGTGAGTCAGTGTGTTACCTATACACTGACAGTATACACTGTATACTGTATACAGAGCTCCTGTGTATAATTTTACTAGTGATTACTGTATTATCTGTACACAGACACTGCATACTAAGTACAGATCTTCTGTGTATAATGGCACGTATGGTGATAGTATGGTGCTTTTTTTATTACTGATCAGAATTGTAGTATTCAGTCACTATATGGTTGTAATATGCGGTCTGGTCATGGTGTAGCGGTATTTGTTCTTTGTATGTGATATTATTCGATCACTGTGGTGGTAATATGTCATCTGGTCATAGTGCTGTGGTATTTGTTCTTTGTATGTGATATTATTGGTCATTTAAAAAATTGAAAAATAAATTAAAATATACCTAAATTGTATTGCATATTTTAACAAATATTTAATAGGTTACAGTAGAGTAGGGCCTGGCCACAATTGTCTACCGTGTTATGGTGGCGGCTTAAAAAATATTTTGACCAAAACAAAAGCTGCTGGCTATATGTGTGATCTGGTGATGGGAACTGTTAATGTGTGATAGGTGAGAAGTGGAGTTTTTCCAAGAGAGAGCGGTGGGACTGTGGACAGTTCGAGGGGTGGAGCGTGGAGGCGGGGCTGGGGTGGAGCATGGGGGGAGTCTCAAGGGGGCCCCAAAAATTTTTCCAGCATAGGGCCCCAAAATTTCTAGTGGCAGCCCTGCTGAAAACCATGAGATTCTATGAGCTGTCCCAGGCCAAAAGTGTAAATGGAGAAGAGCAGGGGCCCTAGAACTGAACCTTGTGGGACTCCGATAGATAGGGGGCGAGGTGAGGTAGTGGTGTGTGAATGGGAGACGCTGAATGTTTGGTCAGTTAGGTATGATGAGATCCTGGATAGGGCCAAGTCTGTGATGCCAAGGGATGAGAGGATCTGTAGTAATAGGGAATGGTCCACTGTGTCAAAGGCAGAAGACAGGTCCAGGAGGAGGAGGATAGAGTAGTGTTGCTTGCTTTTGGCGGTTAATAGGTCATTGGTGACCTTAGTTAGGGCAGTTTCAGTGGAGTGATGTGACCGGAAGCCTGATTGTAAGCGGTCAAAAAGGGAGCAGGAAGATAGATGGGAGGACAGTTCAAGATGGATGTGTTGTTCAAGTAGTTTGTGGCATAGGGGAGAAGAGATATAGGGCTATAGATATAGAGGATGGGTCAAGGGAGGGCTTTTTGAGGATAGGTGTGATTGAGGCATGTTTAAAGCTTGAGGGGAAAACACCAGTTGTTAGTGATAGGTTGAAGAGATGGGTTAAAGTTGGGATGAAGACCGTGGCGAGGTTTGAGATGAAGTGGGAAGGGATCAGGTCAAGTGCACAAGTGGTGAGATGCGATCTTGAGAGTAGAGTGGAGAGTTGATCTTCTGTAATAGCAGAGCAGTTGGTTTTGGAGGTGGAGGGGTGGGTAGTTGGGAGGAAGGGCCCTGGGGGTTGTCGACTAAAACTGTCTCTGATGTTCTGAATCTTCTGCTTGGAAAATGAGGCAAAGTCTTCAGCTGAGATGAGTGGGGAGGGAGAAGGTGCTTGGGGCCGGAGGAGAGAGTTGAAGGCATTGAATAACTGTTTAGGGTTGTGAGACAGGGAGGATATGAGAGATGAGAAGTAGGTTTGTTTAGCTATGGCGAGTGTTGTCTTGAAAGTAGTGAAGGACTGTTTGAATGCGATAAAGTGCTCGTTGGAGTGGGATCTTTTCCATCTCTGCTCTGCAGCCCTGGAAGCTCGCCTCATTTCTTTGGTCAGGCTGGTGTGCCAGGGCTGTCTGTTGATTTTGCAAGCTTTGGTATGTGTGAGAGGGGCAAGAGATTCCAAAGCTGCGGCTATTGTGTTGTTATATAGAGCGGCAACGTCATCCGCATTATGTAGGGAACTTATGTCTGTGAAAGGGAGGAGGGATTCAGAGAGTGAATGTAGATCAAGGTGTTTAAGATTTCTGCGAGGGTGTACAAGTTTGTGGGGTTGGGATTGTAGACAAGGAGTGGAGTGTACGATTACAGCAATATCTCATTTATATCTGTTTTTATGTTTTGGCTCTTTTGTACAAGAAAAACTATTTTAGATAAAAAATAATTAGTTTTGCATTGCTTTATTCTGAGGGCTATAACTTTTTTTTTGCTGATGTTGCTGTTTGGTGGCTCACTTTTTGCGGGACAAGATGACGTTTTCAGCGGTATCATGTTTATTTATATCCATCTTTTTGATCACGTGTTATTCCACTTTTTTGCTTGGCTGTATGATGATAAAGCATTGTTTTTTGCGTCGTTTTTTATTTTATTTTTTTACGGTGTTCACTGAAGGGGTTTATTATTGGGACAGTTTTATAGGTCGGGTCATTACGGACACAACGATACTAGATATGTGTACTTTTATTGTTTTTTATTTACTTTAAGAAATGTATTTATTGGAAAAATATTTATTTTTTATTTTTTTCTTTATTTAGGAATAAAAAAAAATATTTTTACAACTTGTGATTTTTTTTTATAAACTTTTTTACATTGTCCCAGGGTGAGACATCTATAATATAATGCTGAGAGCGTCACTCTGTCCGAAGCCTTTATAGACTGCGCTGGCGCAAGCGTCGGCGCAGTCTGGCCCCCACAGAGTGACGCTCCCAGGAGATCACGGTATGCGTAAGCACTGAACGCATACCGCGATCTCCACCGGAGAGTCAGGGACCGCCAGGAGGGTAAGTATATTCACCTTTCCCCGTTCCAGCGCTGCGTGCGGCTCCGTCTCCCGGCTCCTCTGCTGTGACAGTTCAAAGGGTGCGATGACGCGCTGAATGCGCGCCGGCGCCGCCCTCTGACTTACCAGTCACAGGCAGAGGAGCCGGAGTGTGTCTTCAAGAAAATGGCGTCGGAAAGCGCAGACTGCGCAGGCGCCGATTCCTGCTGCCGGAATCGGCGCCTGCGCAGTCCGCGCTTTCCGGCGCCATTTTCTTGAAGACACACTTCGGCTCCACTGCAGGTGTGTCTTCAAGAAAATGGCGCCGGAAAGCGCGGACTGCGCAGGCACATGACAGAACAGGCGCAGGATGGCAGCAGCACATGACAGAACGGGCGCAGGATGGCAGCAGCACATGACAGAATGGGCGCAGGATCAGAGCAGCACATGACAGAACGGGCGCAGGATGGCAGCAGCACATGTCAGAACGGGCGCAGGATGGGAGCAGCACATGACAGAACGGGCGCAGGATGGCAGCAGCACATGACAGAACGGGCGCAGGATGGGAGCAGCACATGACAGAACGGGCGCAGGATGGCAGCAGAACATGACAGAACAGGGGAGCAGGATGGGAGCAGCACATGACAGAACGGGGGCGCAGGATGTGAGCAGCACATGACAGAACGGGGGCGCAGGATGGGAGCACCACATGACAGAACGGGGGCGCAGGATGGGAGCACCACATGACAGGATGGGAGCAGCACATGACAGAATGGAGGCGCAGGATGGGAGCAGCACATGACAGAACGGGGGCGCAGGATGGGAGCAACACATGACAGAACGGGGGCGCAGGATGGGAGCAGCACATGACAGGATGGGGATGCAGGATGGAGCAGCACATGACAGAATGGGGGCGCAGGATGGAGCAGCACATGGCAGGATGGGGACGCAGAATGGAGCAGCACATTCCAGGATGGAGACCATATACCAATATAAATGCTCGCCACCCGGGCATAGAACGGGTTCAATAGCTAGTTACTATATATTGTCAGATCGCTGATCTGACACTCTGCACAGCACTGTGTCAGATCAGCAATCTGACAGGCAGTGCTGGAGGCTTTCCGGCGCCTGCTCTTATCAGGCGCTCACAAGCCAGCTCCTTGCAGGATCCGGAAGGGCCCCCGCGGCCTTCTTGGATCCAGGACCTGCAGGGAGGAGAACGGAGGAGACTCACGGAACAACGCGATCACATCGCTTTGTTCCGAGGGTCTCAGGGAAGCATGCAGGGAGCCCTCTCCCTGTGCGATGCTTCCCTACACCACGGGTACGTTGTCATCATGATTGATCGCAGTGTTCTGGGGGTTTATGTGCCGGGAGTGGTCCGTGACGGATGTCAGCTGTGATGGCCTACCAGAACGGGTTTTCTCCACCAAACTACCGGTTTCCTTCAACAGCTTATCCCTGGTGCACCATGATTTTACGGACACACTGTATATGTCACTGACATCTTTCTATCTATCTATTCTATCTATATATCCTTTCTGTCTATTGCATTCTTATAGGTCACACAGTGAATTTAATGTACTCAGGTTTTCTAGGATATGGGTGAGTAAAAATTGGGTGGCACATGCATGGTCCATATGCTGTGCAATTTTTTACATGCACCCATTGACTTGCGTTGGCAAATCTCGGACGATATACACTGCCAATCGCAGCATGCTGCGATTTGTTTTTCAGTTTGATTTGAGCTGAGAAAAAAAATCACAGATAAGCTGAAAATCATAGAATAACAATAGTCAGAGCGCAATCTGATTTTTTATCAGCTTGCACTTGTCCATTTTTCACACAGATGAGTATGAGACCTTATAGTGTCAAAAAAGTGCTCAGCTTAGACACTGAAAGCATGGCACTTGGGAGAAAATAAAGTTTATTCCTCCCAGCAGCCACTGGCTTTCAGCCATATGCTATGAGTGGCAGCTGTAATCATAATAATAATCTTTATATAGCGCTAACGTATTCTGCAGCGCTTTACAGTTTTGCACACATTTTCATCACTGTCCCCTATGGGGCGCACAATCTAAATTCCCTATCAGTATGTCTTTGGAATGTGGGAGGAAGCCAGAGTACCCAGAGGAAACCCACGCAAACACGGGGAGGACATTCAAACTCCTTGCAGATGTTGTCCTTGGTGGGATTTGAACCCAGGACTCCAGCAGCTGCAAGGCTGTAGTGCTATCCACTGAGCCACCGTGCTGTAAGCTTGCACTGGCACTTTGACAACTGACTCTTCAGTGCAATAGTTAGCGGTGACTGTAGCAGTGCCTTTACTGTATGGCTTCAAGGAGAAATAAGTTAATTTTCTCCCAGGTGCTGCACTTTCGGTACGTTGGTCAGGAACCTTTCTAAAATGCTATGAACATGAAGATGAATTCTATATCTGTAGGTTAATATCATTATCCAATGACAGGTTCGCTTTTAGTATAAAAATATAGATATATGGGGCCATTGCAATCAAAATGACCTTAACTTGCAAAATAAAGAAAACTTCTTATTTCTACTGAATATTAAAAAATAAAAAGTGCTGTCTTTTTAACCTTTTAGTGTACTAAAAGGTTAAAAGACATAGCAATATGCTACGGACACTAAAACAGTCATGATATATATTTTGACATGTAAATGAATACTAGACACACTATAGCTATAGCATGCACCTCAGAATATTGGCTTATGCAGCATCTGCAAATTTAGAAACTTAGCTTACCAGTAAGATTTATTGAAAGTCTGTGAAGAACACATGTATTTTTTATATTGTTGCTCTACTTTTATACTGTACAATAATGATTATTCTTCTTCCTGCATTTCATTTTACATATTGGAACTCAGTACAAATCTTTAGGCTATTGTATTTTAGGCTTCAAAAAAAAGTTCATTTTTTCACATTAATGTACACTGCACCCCATCCTGACTGAAAAAAAACTGAAATATAGACATGAAATATAATAAAAAAGAAATACTGAAATATCACTTGGTCATAAGTATTCAATTTGCTCAGACACTCGTATTTAAGTCACATACTGTCAATTTCCTTTCCTTTATTGTGATCCTCCTTGTTATGGTTCTACTCCTTCATTGGAGTCCAGCTGTGTTTAATTAAACTGATAGGACTTGATTTGGAAAGGCACATACTTGTCTATATAAGACCTCACAGCTCACAGTGCATGTCAGACCAAATGAGAATCATGAGGTCAAAGGAACTGGCCAAGGAGCTCAGAGACAGAATTGTGGCAAGGCACAGATCTGGCCAAGGTTACAACAGAATTTCTGCAGTACTCAAGGTTCCTAAGAGCACAGTGGCCTCCATAATCCCCAAATGGAAGAAGTTTGGGACCACCAGAAGTAACATAGTAACATAGTAACATAGTAAGGCCGAAAAAAGACATTTGTCCATCCAGTTCCATCCAGTTCAGCCTATATTCCATCATAATAAATCCCCAGATCTACGTCCTTCTACAGAAACCTAATAATTGTATGATACAATATTGTTCTGCTCCAGGAAGACATCCAGGCCTCTCTTGAACCCCTCGACTGAGTTCGCCATCACCACCTCCTCAGGCAAGCAATTCCAGATTCTCACTGCCCTAACAGTAAAAAATCCTCTTCTATGTTGGTGGAAAAATCTTCTCTCCTCCAGACGCAAATAATGCCCCCTTGTGCTTTTGGCTGTCCAGCCAAACTGAGCAATCGTGGGAGAAGAGCCTTGTTGAGAGAGGTAAAGAAGAACCCTGAGATCACTGTGGCTGATCTTCAGAGATGCAGTAGGGAGATGGGAGAAAGTTCCACAAAGTCAACTATCACTGCAGCCCTCTACCAGTCGGGCCTTTATGGCAGAGTGGCTTGACGGAAGCCTCTCCTCAGTGTAAGACATATGAAAGCCCACATAGAGTTTGCTAAAAACACATGAATTACTCCCAGACTATAAGAAATAAGATTCTCTGGTCTGATGAGATGAAAATAGAACTTTGTGGAGAAAAGTCTAAGCGGGATGTGTGGAGAAAACCAGGCACTGCTCATCACTTGCCCAATACAATCCCGAAAGTGAAACATGGTGGTGGCAGCATCATGCTATATGGTTGTCATTGAAGGAAACATGAATGCGGCCAAGTACAGAGATATCCTGGATGAAAACCTCTTCGAGAGTGCTCTGGACCTCAGACTTGGCCGAAGGTTCACCTTCCAACAAAACAAAGACCCTAAGCACACAGCTAAAATAACAAAGGAATGACTTCAGAACAACTCTGCGACCATACTTGACTTGCTCAGCAAGAGCCATGACCTAAACCCTATTGTGCATTTCTGGAGACACCTAAAAATGGCTGTCCACCAATGTTCACCATCCAACCTGACAGAACTGGAGAGGATCTGCAAGGAAGAATGGCAGAGGATCCCAAAATCCAGATCTGAAAAATTGTTGCATCATTCCCAAGAAGACTCATGGCTGTACTAACTCAAAAGGGTGCTTCTACTTAATAACGAGCAAAGGGTTTGAACACTTATGACCATGTGATATCACAGTTTTTCTTTTTAAAAAATGTTCAAATATTATTACATTTCTGTTTTGTTGTTTCAGTCAAGATGGGGTGCAGAGTGTACATTAATGAGAAAAAAAATGATTTTTTTTTAATTTACCAAATGGCTGAAATGAAATAAAGAGTAAAAAAATTTAAATGGGTATGAATACTTTCCGTACCCATTGTGTATCATGATGGGCCAAGGATAAGGACATATAAAACAGGATGGGGTATATATCTTTACTAGGATGGGGCCCAGGAAAAGGGACAGATTTATTCCAATATGGAAGATATGTACCAGGATGGGGCTTAGGGTAGGGGACATATATACCAGGATGGGGCCAGGAAAGGGAGCATATATACCAAGATAGAGTGCATATAAATGTAAGGGAGATCACTGGACCGCGGGTACCTGCGTGCCAGGTCCGGAACTTGAGAGGCTGCATCCACTGTTCCCGGGGGGGGAAGCCTGAGTGAGCCGGACCTTCCTCCTGACCAAGGGGGCAGGTAGAGCCAGAAAAGCACGCGCAGTAGGGAAGAAATAAAAAGAAAAAGCGCACAAAGCAAGTCAGTGTGGCGCCAGCGCAGAGCAGTGAGCAGCACGCCCTGCTTCCTCCATCAGAGAGTGCCGGAGCTGCAGCAGGCCTGAAGTACGGTGACTGCTGCTCAGAGGGGAGTAGTGTGCCCAGCAGCAAACTGGAGAGAGAGACCGCTGTAGAGCAGAGCCATGCAGAGCAGAGCTGTGCAGAGGAGAGCCGTGCAGAACAGAGCCATGCAGAGCTGTGCACACAGAGCAGAGCCGATCCAGGAGTTGCAGCAGCCACTCCACTCCACTGCATTCGGGAGCACCAGTGCCACGCACACCAGCGTCGCCCACCACCAACAGCGGGGACCAGGGAGAGCGGGACATGCGGTGTGTGTCCAGTGACTGCCAGAGTACCGGATGCTGTACACTACGTGACCATGAGTACCGCACATGCACTGCCCAAGAGGGACCTCATATGAGACTGACACTTGCGCTCCTACGTTAGCAGCGAGTAGTTGCCCTGACTTCATCAGTGAAGAATAGTTGTGAAGCCACGTTGAGCTCAGACAGTACCGTGACCCACGCTCCACTGGCCACAGTAGTATACAGACTAGGGGCAATGGAAGGTACCAGAGACCGACCAATGTCACCAGAAGACGGGGTTTTGTTGCATACGGGACCTCCTTGGAAGATATACCGCACCAGCTGTTGCCAGCATTATTGAGTTCCCAGCATGAGTTACAGTTTAAGGACTTCCTAATACATGTGTTACCGAACTGCCGCTATCTGAAACGTTGTTCTTTGCCTCATCTTATCTTTTTGCCATTTATACTGTTAATCCCTTGTTTAACCCATTGCCTCCTTGCGTGGAGTATTCTCCTGTTAATAAATCTGTTAACCCTTGCTCTGCCTCCTGCTCGTCACTGCATCCCACGTCCCTGTGATTCTTACATATACAGTATATATACCAGGGTGGGGCCAGGATTAAGGACATATATACCAGCCTTGCAAAGCGGAGGTGCCGTAAGAAATGAAGAAATTAATATTCGGGATCCCGTGAAAGATGAAGAAATTGATGTTCTGGATGTGACCGAGAAAGATGAAGAAACTGTTGATGTGACTGATACCCTGGATATGACTAATGGACTGAAGGTAATTGACACCGTGATGACAAAGATGGCAACTCTAAAAATGGCAGCAAATGGTGCCAAAATGGTGAACAACAACTTTGATCCCGCCCATCATGACTTAGAAATGGCGTAAAAGAGTGCCTGGCCGAGTCGACAGCCTAACATGGTGTGTCTAAGAAGGAGAATATCTGACCCCTTCCCACAGATTGCAAATGAATGGGTGGAGCTGCCGGAAGCAACCCACCTTGGAATGGGTGGGGCCCAGAAGAAAACCCCTGTACAGCTGTGCAGCCCCATTACAAGCTGCGGGACTGGCAGCGATGGACCACTTGTGTATGCGGTGCTGCAGCGGCATAGGCCGCATTGAGTGGAAGTGAAGACAGGAAGAAGAGAAGACCCGATCCAGGTGACAGAGAGGGGTCGCCGATGAGTTTTGGACTCGGCGTTTCCTTGGTCCAGCGGAGGAGCAGTGCCGGCGGCTGCAGGAGCCAGAATGCCCTCATCGGAGTCCAGAACATCAGCGTCAGGAGTTGGAGGCCTGGGGACCGGAAGTTGCGACCAACACAGAGGAACTCGCTCCGGAGGTGAAAGAGTTGGAGCGCTCAGCTACTACAGTGGAGAAAACCAACAGCCACGGGACAGATGCGGTCCAGTTACGGGAGGTGGTGGTGAATGATCGTCGGCCCCAGATCATAGAGGACAGGCCCGCATTCGGCAACATCACGACCGTGGGCTCATCTCATACCCATCCACCATCGGAGGGCCCTTTCCCATCCCCGAACCAGGCCGCCTGGCTGGAGGAGGTCCTCCTGCAAAAGAAACAGTGGGAGATGAAGGTGTGGGCAGAACTGCGACAACCAGGAGGGGGCACTATGGATGGACGGCGCACCAGCGGGCAACTGGTATATACCAATGTGGGGCATGGCTACGTGTTCATCCAGGAAGACGACACCAACGCTAAGGTGTATGTTAATGCCACCTCTGTAAAATTCGGCAGGCCCCTGAGGGAAGGAGACTGGGTCAATTTCTACCGGGAGGATGGCCCTCGGGGGTATTATGCTGTAGACGTTACTCTACAGGAAGAAGGAGATCGGGGCTTTATGCGGGCTCAGAATCAGCCCAGGCAGATCTCAGTTCCCAGACCATTGCCTGCCAACTAATGCCCCTGCCATGTCTTGGCAGCCTATGATGACTGCGGCCGCAGCGCCATCTTCGGCCCGAACGCAGGCACAGAGTTTAAGAGGAGACTGGGCGAGACCTGACAGATGTCGCTGATAAGTAGACGCCAGTAAACTCTGTCTAGATGTATAGTGCTTGTTGCACCAAAGAAAGTGAGACTGTTCCGTGTCCCGATGAGCAAAGGAGCCTTGTAGCACCAGAACAATGGTGCAGTTAGGCCGGTAAGGCCCAAAGTTTGATGTTTTGTGTGGATCCCCATCTTTAAGTTTTTGTTGCACCTGTTGCACCCCTTCTGCTGGATGGCAGAACTTTGCTCTTAAGGAGAAACGAGTCCTTGGACTAATGGACCATGAGCGGCCATAGCAACAGACTGTGTTTCAGAACCAAGCAGATCATACATGGCTCTCGGAACCATACTCTGCACAAAGGGAGGGGGGAATAAGCCCCTTGGACTAATGACCTGCTGAACAGTTCATGTTATTAAGGAACTGTAAAAGAAAAAAAGTATTGATGGACAGCTTATAAGCTTAAGTCCTGTGAGTAGTTGGGACCGGGGCCATATGGACTAAAGGTGCACCTGAAGGACTATGTGCCAGGCACAGATGTTATATTAAAGGCATTAATGTGTTGTTGTTTTTTTACAATTGGCTCCAACATGGGCCATAAGACTTTCTGCGGTGGGTGTTGGCGGCACCTTTGCCATGCTGAGAGACCTACTACCTGGTTTTACCGTATACCTCCCTGCGTGGAGTATTACATGTATGTAATAAAAGTTTTATAGTGTAATATGGTCAAGGACGACCATAAATAATGGGAGGGGGAATGTAAGGGGTGACAGATTGTCGATGCCCCTACCCCTTTAAATATGTCTTGATAACTGTGTATATGTTGTAATTACTGTGCCTTTTCAAGTGCTGCTGTGTATTATCTTTATGCATATAACATTCAAACACCAAAACATGGAGCAAAGACACCACCAAAAGACCAAAGAATTTTTTGAATAGAAAAATATATTATATTCTTTAATAGCAAAATATAATATAATATTGTAGGGAAAGTGCAGTACTGAAGTTTGCCCACTAGATGGGTTACCTTAAAATAGTGTACAGAGTTTTCTAATAGGAGGAGTCTGCTGTGGGTAAGCCAGGAGCATTTCCTGAATTTAGTCAGTGAAGACAGGGGCCTTGTACAGCTCAGAGGGGCCAGTGAGCCCAAGGTGTCCTGTAGGGCTGTAGAGCCTGGGACAGCACAGCAGCTCCGCAATGTTTTATGAAAAGGGCCTAGCCATCAAGTGTCAGTGGGTCAGAAAGTTACAGCCAAAGAATTGCAGCAGGAATAGGAAGCAGGTTGTTCCAAAATGTGGCAGCTTTCTACATGGGCAGAAGCCCTTCTGTTGGGTTGTGAAACAGACAAGGGAACACCTAAGAATAGTCATGCTGAACAGGGAGGACGCTGCAGGACCGACCGGATCCGGATGAACCGGGTACAAAGTGAAAGACATAGAAGAAAGCACAGGGAAAGTACAGGATGTTAACAGTGCCGTCCGTACTCTGTGTTTATGCTGTAAGTGATGTGGATGTGCTGCGATTGAAACCAAGTAAAGTTACGTTTAAAGTTTGAATTTGACTTTGTCTCTTTGTGGTCATCAACATTAGAGGCCGAACTTCAGCAGCCCCGATGGGACCCAGACGGTGAAGAGGGTGCAGCAGAAGGTATGCAAGAAAAGGGACATTGTTTATACGTGACATGAGGCCAGGGCGTGTGTAACCAGATATGCTCAGCCACAACTACGGCCCTGGCTCTGCCTCTCACAATAATTTAAAGAATCTGTCCACTACTTAGATGTCAGAGCAGAGGGAATCTGATACACAGCACAACTGCTGATCAGTTGTTTGTAATACCATGAAACAGTCTAGCAAGCTATAACAGGAAGATCCATGTATTCGCAGATCTTAGGTGCTGCAGCTCAGGTCATGTTCACTTCAATAGGACCTGAGCTGCAGCACTCAGAAATGGCCTGTCACAGGGTTACCGCAACAGTGCCGAGCCAGAAGACCTTAGAGTCTGATTGCTCCTACTCTGGTGCTGAGAAGAAGCACTTCTCTGTCATATTAAATGTGTGTATTTCTTCTGGAAGAACAGGGGTTAATCGGCCATGTTGGAAATCGCTGTGCTTGGTTAGCCACTCCTTTCAACTATATAATCTGGGCTCTGCTACTAATCCTCATCAGAGGTAGCTTTTGCCATATGGCTAACATAGGGAAAGGAGTGGGTATGAGAAGGAGAGCTGGAGGAATTTTTACCAACTGTTGTTTGGTTTGCATGTGTGGTAATTCCTTATCCTTCTCTATTTTATTTTTGCCTTCCTGCACACCCCTGTGGATTCCTCTGTTATACAGTATGTGAGTGAATACTTTGTGTGTCTGGAATTTCCAGTTAACCCTTGTCTGTGTTGCACCATTTGTCAGGTTTGTGTACTATGGTGCACAGTAATGCCCCCTCTTCCCTGGGTGGGGGAAGGGAACAGATGGAAGGCTAACTTAGGAGATAAGGCAAGGGCAGAGGCCCTGGCATCTTTGCCTTCTGAAGTATCCCAGAGAGCAGGGCGAGCTAGGGCGCTCCCTTGTGTTAGGGCCCGGAAAGGAGCCCCTGGTCCCGGGTCACCCGACAGCTGTATCGTGACATGGCCACTATAAAATGTACAGAGCTATGTTGTTCTGGCTCCATACACTGATGTTGGCAATGCTGCAAACAGCTGATCAGTGGGAGTGCCGGTTGATGGACCTGAACCAATCTCATATTGATTACCTAAAGAGAGGTTATCTATATGTAAGTAGTGGGCAACACCTTTAGAATGTATAAAGAAATAATTTATTGCTTTTGTCAGCTAGCCCAATTTAAATAGCAAGCACTTCAATGGCTCCAATATCAAATGTCATTGTGTACTATATCAATAATTAAAGGATTTTGAAAACAGTATTATACAGCATTAATTCTCATTTCTTTTTATAAACCACTCATAACATTTTAGTCTTGCAATCTAAAAAGACATATCTCTCTAAAAAGACATATCTAATCTGTTGTAAAATGAATAAAATTGTAGCACAATGATACATTTCACAAAGAAACACACATTACAGATCTACTATATACAGTCATGGCCAAAAGTATTAACACCCCTGCAATTCTGTCAGATAATACACAGTTTTTTCCTGAAAATGATTGCAAACACAAATTCTTTGGTATTATTATCTTAATTTAAGTTGTCTTAAATAGGGTTGAGCGACTTTTAGTTTTTTGGGGTCGAGTCGGGTTTCGCGAAACCCGACTATCTCAAAAGTCGAGTCGAGTGAAATCGTCCGATTATCGCGAAAAGTCGGGGATCGACCGAAACACGAAACCCAATGCAAGTCAATGGGGGAGCATAGTCGGCAGTGAGTGGAGGCCAGGAAAACATGTACAGTGCCCATTTTAAAGGCAAAAACATACATTCTTGTTACTTAAGCTTGTCAATCTTAATTTACCTTATAATAATAGTAAGGCATTGGAAATTGGGGGTCATTTGGCTAAAGTTGTGGGGGGTGGGACTGGTTCAAGTATTTAGTGGGCCCAGGAAATCTGAACCACATCACGGCAGTGGAGCAGGGAAGGGTAAGTATTTCAACTTTGCAAGTGCTGTGATCCTGAGCAAGCAGGGGGGAGGGGCCACTCGTTGGCATTGGCACTGGCACAGGGCCCCTCAAAGTACGGCGGTGTGTTTGCACGGCAGGGGCGCCTCCCACCGGCAGCGACACTTTTGCGTACTATGAGGCGCCCTGTGCCAGTGACGTCGCCAACGAGTTCCCCCCCCCACACACCTGATAAAGGAACCTGCACTTTCATCTGCACCTTCCTCTTTGTCCCCGTGTAAGGTGTTATGGTATGCGGGAAGGGTAACCTGACTTTCAGCAGGGTCACAATCTTGCTGTGTAGCGTGCATGGGGAATGTTGCGTTATGGGTAAATGTACCAGCAGACTCATCTATCACTGGCTGGGCAATGGGCAGGATGAGGAGGAAACACAGATATAGGCCCAAATAATAAAGTGGGCTAAATGCAGTTCAAAATTGGTAACAGGACTAACCAGGGGGCATTGCTTTGTTCAGTGGAGTACAACTGTAATGAGAGGCTGACACAGTGAGTAGGCCCAAATCAGTAAGTAGGCTAAATGCAGTTCAAAATTGGTAACAGAAGTAAACAGGCGGCACGGGTTTGTTCAGTGTAGGAGAACATCAAGGAGTGGCAGACACCGTTAGCAGGGCCAACAAAACAAGAAGACCAAATGCAGTGTTATATTAAAAACAATTTAACAAGAGCCTGAAGATAGAAGCTAGAGAAAGGCAACCTGGAGAACACCTTGGAGCGGAAGACACCGTTTGTAGAACCCAGACCCAACTTGTAGGCCTAATGCAGTGTTGTTTCAACAACTACTTAACGAGAGCTTCAAGATAGAAGCTAGGGAGAGGCAACCTGGAGAACACCTTGGAGCGGAAGACACTGTCTCTACAACCCAGACCCAACTTGTAGGCCTAATGCAGTGTTGTTTCAACAACTACTTAATGAGAGCTTCAAGATAGAAGCTAGGGAGAGGCAACCTGGAGAACACCTTGGAGCGGCAGACACCGTCTCTACAACCCAGACCCAACTTGTAGGCCTAATGCAGTGTTGTTTCAACAACTACTTAATGAGAGCTTCAAGATAGAAGCTAAGGAGAGGCAACCTGGAGAACATCTTGGAGCGGCAGACACCGTCTCTACAACCAAGACCCAACTTGTAGGCCTAATGTAGTGTTGTTTCAACAACTACTTAACGAGAGCTTCAAGATAGAAGCTAGGGAGAGGCAACCTGGAGAACACCTTGGAGCGGAAGACACCGTCTCTACAACCCAGACCCAACTTGTAGGCCTAATGCAGTGTTGTTTCAACAACTACTTAACGAGAGCCTGAAAATGGAATTTCAGGACAAGAAACCATGAGAACAGCACGGAGCGGCATACACCGTTAGTAGGCCCCAACCACACTATTAGGCCACATTCAGTGTAATTTAAACAACTACTTAAGGAGAGCCTGAAAATGGAATTTCAGGACAGGAAACCAGGAGAACAGCAAGGAGCGGCAGACACCGTTAGTAGGCCCCAAGCCAACTAGTAGGCCAAATGCAGTTGTTCCATTTAACAACTATTTAACAAGAGCCTGAAGATAGAAGATCAAGAAAGACAACCAGGATAACACCTTGGAGCGGCAGACACCATTAGTAGGCCCCAACCAAACTAGTAGCCCCACTGCAGTTGTTCGATTAAAAAACTATTTAACGAGAGCCTGAAGATTGAAGCTCAGGAAAGGCAACCAGGAGAACACCTTAGAGTGGCAGACACTGTTAGTAGGCCCCAACCAAACTAGTAGCCCCACTGCAGTTGTTCGATTAAAAAACTATTTAACAAGAGCCTGAAGATAGAAGCTTAGTAAAGGCAATCAGGAGAACACCTTGGAGTGGAAGACTCAGTTTGTAGACCACAACGAAACTTGTGGCCCCAATGCAGTTTTATAATTCTGACAGGCTGAAAACCAGCTTTTTTTTTTTTTAGAGGAGGACAGCTGTATTAAGTGGCGCAGACAGACACTGCTAATAGGCCTTACACCACAAAGTAGGCTCACTGCAGGTTGAAAAAAGTTACATGGGTACACGGTCGGCATTGGTGTGCTCAGCGGGGGACAAATGGTAGGAGGGACCGCAGACACACTTAGTAGGCCTAAAATTAAAAAAATAGGCCCAAAGCACCTTCGATTATGTGGCAGGGGTACACAGGCAGCATTGGTGTGGTCAGCGGAGGACGATTGGAAGGAGTGTCTGACACAGTTAGTACTCCCAAAAAATAAATAGATGTTAATGTCTCGCAAAACAACAAAACCAGAAAACAAAAGGGTGGCATACTTAGGTAGAGGGGTGGGCTCCTCTGCTGAGTTTCAGACATAGTAATTTGGTGCTAAGTATTTACTGGTGTCAATATAGGACACTGACCCTGACTATTTTAACTAGCATCATACATGTCAACAAATTGGTATTGTCAGTGCCAGGCATTGAAGGATGTCAGTGCATAGACTAAACATTGTTGGAGCTGTGAGAGATAATTTTGCAAGTGGTAGAGCACTGTTTGAGCTGGGGGGGAACTCTCTTGTGGCCGGCGGTACAGGCCCAGGGCCCCTCATGTTACAATGGTGTGTCTGACGTTGGGTGCGCGCCACCACCGCCAGAGACACTTTATTGTACTATGAAGGACCCAGTGGCAGTGCCGTCGACCAAAAGCGGGCACACCCACCTCTTCAGACAAACGGCACTCTCACGGGTGCTTGCGCCAAGTGGCAAGACCACGGCCCCGTGAGGGGAGTTAGCCCATTTAGGGAGGTGTAAACATGTCGCATGCTGGACAAACAGCTGCTGCAAATTAAGAGATTGGAACAGTCAGTAAGACCAGTCCACAAGCAAGACCTTTTTATAGGAAAGCTAGGTGTCAGTCGGGAAAGGTGGGGCAAAATAATTAGAAATCCATGAGTGGTTCATTTTAATGAAGGTTAGATCATCAACATTTTGGGTAGATTGACGAGTCCTTTTTTTGGTCAGTATTGAACCAGCAGCACTGAATACTCTTTCTGATAGCACACTAGCTGCTGGGCAAGCAAGCTCAGGCAATGCATATTCTGCCAATTCAGGCCAGGTGTCTATTTTGGATGCCCAGTAATCAAATGGGAATGATGGTTGAGGGAGAACATAGATAAGGGATGAAAAATAGTTAGTAACCATACTGGACAAATGTTGTCTCCTGTCACTTTGAATTGATGCTGCAGTACCTGTCCTGTCTGCGGTCATTGCAATATCACTCTACAACCTGGTCAGAAAACCCCTCTGTCCAACGCCACTTCTGATTTGTGCAACTCTAACACCTCTGCCCTGTTGCCCCCTGCAGCTCGTGTGAGAACCATCACCGGCGCTGTGTGCTGGGAATGCCTGAATCAAACGGTCTACAAGAGTTGCTTGTTTGGTTGCTAATATTTGTTCGAGGTTCTCATGTGGCATGATATTTTGCAATTTGCCTTTATAGCGAGGATCAAGGAGGCAGGCCAACCAGTAATCGTCATCGGTCATCATTTTAATAATGCGTGGGTCCCTTTTGAGGATACGTAAGGCATAATCCGCCATATGGGCCAAAGTTCCAGTTGTCAAATCTGCGGTTGTGCTGGGTTGAGGGGCAGTTTCAGGCAAATCTACGTCACTTGTCTCCCTCAAAAAACCTGAACCCGGCCTTGCAACGCCACCAGTTGCTATTGGCCCCAGAGAAGCTTCCTCATTCAAAAAATACTCATCCCCATCATCCCCCTCGTCCTCCTCCTCTTCGCCCGCTACCTCGTCCTGTAGACTGCCCTGACCAGACAATGGCTGACTGTCATCAAGGCTTCCCTCTTCCTCGGCTGCAGACGCCTGCTCCTTTATGTGCGTCAAACTTTGCATCAGCAGACGCATTAGGGGGATGCTCATGCTTATTATGGCGTTGTCTGCACTAACCTGCCGTGTGCATTCCTCAAAACACTGAAGGACTTGACACAGGTCTTGTACCTTCGACCACTGCACACCTGACAACTCCATGTCTGCCATCCAACTGCCTGCCCGTGTATGTGTATCCTCCCACAAATACATAACAGCACGCCTCTGTTCGCACAGTCTCTGAAGCATGTGCAGTGAGGAGTACCACCTTGTTGCAACGTCGATGATTAGGCGATGCTGGGGAAGGTTCAAAGACCGCTGATGGTTCTGCATACGGCTGGAGTGCACGGGCGAACGGCGGATATGCAAGCAAAGACTGCGCACTTGGAGGAGCAGGTCGGGTAACCCCGGATAACTTTTCAGGAAGCACTGCACCACCAGGTTTAAGGTGTGAGCCAGGCAAGGAATGTGTTTCAGTTGTGAAAGGGCTATGGCAGCCATAAAATTCCTTCCGTTATCACTCACTACCTTGCCTGCCTCAAGATGTACAGTGCCCAGCCATGACTGAGTTTCTTTCTGCAAGAACTCGGACAGAACTTCCGCGGTGTGTCTGTTGTCGCCCAAACACTTCATTGCCAATACAGCCTGCTGATGCTTGCCACTAGCTGTCCCATAATGGGACACCTCGTGTGCAACAGTGGCAGCTGCGGATGGAGTGCTTGTGCGACTGCGGTCTGTGGACGAGCTCTCGCTTCTGCAGGAGGACGAGGAGGAGGGGGGGCGAACGCCTACAATTAACTGTTTCCTACACCGTGGGCTAGGCAGAACTGTCCCGAAATTGCTGTCCCCTGTGGACCCTGCATCCACCACATTAACCCAGTGTGCCGTGATGGACACGTAATGTCCCTGGCCATGCCTACTGGTCCATGCATCTGTTGTGCACCTTTGTACTCACAGATTGCCTGAGTGGATGGACGATGCAGTCTTTTACATGCTGGTGGAGGGCTCGGATGGCTTTTCTCGAAAAGAAGTGTCGACTGGGTAGCTCGTAGCGTGGTTCAGCGTAGTCCATCAGGGCTTTGAAAGCTTCGCTTTCAACTAACCGGTAGGGCATCATCTCTAATGAGATTTGTCTAGCAATGTGGGCGTTCAAACCCTGTGTACGCGGATGCGAGGATGAGTACTTCCTTTCCCTAACGAGAGTCTCATGTAGGGTGAGCTGGATTGGAGAGCTGCAGATCATGGAACTAGCGGGGGTGCCGGTGGACATGGCAGACTGAGAGAGGGTTGTAGATGGTATTCTTGCTGGTGCCCTATATGCAGTGTTTCCTACTATGAAACTGGTGATTCCCTGACTGCTTTGGCCTGGCGACGAAATCTGCACATTTACTGCAGGTGGTGCGGGAAATGGTGGGCTTACAGTGAGGAAAGGGATGTAGCGTTGCTGACTAGCTTCATTGGCCGAGGGTGCTACAACCTTAAGGGACGTTTGGTAGTGAGTCCAGGCTTGCAAATGCATGGTGGTTAAATGTCTACGCATGCAACTTGTATTTAGACTTTTTAAGATTCTGACCTCTGCTTAAGGTAGTTGAACATTTTTGACAGATGACTTTGCGCTGATCAATTGGATGTTGTTCAAAAAAATGCCAGACTGCACTCTTTCTACTATCGGATACCTTTTCAGGCATTGCAGACTGAGCTTCTTTAACCGGATGTCCACGCTGTCCTACAACTGGTTTTGGTTTTGCCACGCGTTTTTGGCCAGATACGGGCCTGGCAGATGGAACCTTTTGCGATGTTGATGCCTTCTGCGGCTCCTCCTCCTCCGCTTCAGAGCTACTGCCGCCTGCACCCTGTTCCCCCAATGGCTGCCAATCAGGGTCAACAACTGGGTCATCTATGACCTCCTCTTCTATTTTGTGTGCAACTTCGTCTGTGTCACCGTGTAAGCCGGTGGTATAGCGTTCGTGACGGGGCACCATAGTCTCATCAGGGTCTGATTCTGGATCAGTACACTGCGAGGGCAATGTTCTGGTCTGAGTCAAAGGAACAGCATAGTAATCTGGCTGTGGCTGTGCATCTGTGCACTCAATGTCCGATTCAACTTGAAATGGGCATGGCCTGTTAACTGTTTCACTTTCTAACCCAGGAACGGTATGTGTAAAGAGCTCCATGGAGTAACCCGCTGTGTCGCCTGACGCATCCTTCTCTGTTGTTCTTGGTAAAGAAGACAAGGAATCGACTTGCCCCTGACCGTGAACATCCACTAATGACGCGCTGCTTTTACATTTAGCAGTTTCAGAAGAGAAGGCGAAAGAGCTAGAGGCTGAGTCAGCAAGGAAAGCCAAAACTTGTTCTTGCTGCTCCAGCTTTAAAAGCGGTTTTCCTACTCCCAGAAAGGGGAGTGTTCGAGGCCTTGGGTAGCCAGACAAACCTGGCTCAACAACTTGAGACTTAGGTGCTATATTGCTTTTCCCACGACCACCTGATGCTCCACCACCACTACCATCATTACCAGCTGGCAATGACCGCCCACGGCCACGACCTCCTCCACCAGACTTCCTCATTGTTTAAAAAACGTAACCAAACTAACGGTATTTGTTACTGTAAAACCAGTTACAAAGTGAACTCAAACTTCTGTTAGATTTATATATCCCTTTATAGGTGGGTGAGACTGCAGGGAAAATCAGGCCCAATGTATAACAGTACACAGCTTCAGTGGCAGACAGATATGCCACTAACAGGACTGACACTGATGCAGACACTAACAATTAAAATCTCCCCCTTTTTATTTTTTCTGGGAGAATATTGAAGAAATGTGGCCCACTCTCATACAGTATATGTTCTGTGGCACAAAATTAGAGACAGATGCCACACACAGCACTGGCAATGAGGCAGAATTGCCAATCTTAATCTCCCACTATTTTTTTTTCAGGGAGAATTTAAAAGAAATCTGGCCCAGTATTACACACTAGGTTTAATGTGGCACACAATTTGAGACAAGTGGCACACACAGGAGTGGCACTGAAGCAGAAATGCCAATCTTAATCCCCCACTACTTTTTTTTTTCAGGGAGAATTGAAAAGAAATCTGGCCCAGTATTACACACTAGGTTTAATGTGGCACAAAATTTGAGACAGGTGGCACACACAGGAGTGGCACTGAAGCAGAAATGCCAATCTTAATCTCCCATTATTTTTATTTTTTCAGGGAGAATTTAAAAGAAATCTGGCCCAGTATTACACTCTAGGTTTAATGTGGCACAAAATTTGAGACAGGTGGCACACACAGGAATGGCACTGAAGCAGAAATGCCAATCTTAATCTCCCACTATTTTTTTTTTTCAGGGAGAATTGAAAAGAAATCTGGCCCAGTATTACACACTAGGTTTAATGTGGCACAAAATTAGAGACAGATGCCACACACAGCACTAGCACTGAGGCAAAATTGTCAATCTTAATCTCCCACTATTTATTTTTATTTATGGGAGAATTGGCAAGAAATCAGGCCCACTGTCAGACTGTATGTTTTATGTGCCAGAAAATGAGACACAGATGCCACACACAAGACTGATACAGATTTGCCAATTTTAATCTGCACCCTTTTCTTCTTCAGGGAGACTAGTTGATAAATCTGGGCCACTGTATTAGAGTATATTTTCTGTGGCAGAAAGTGGCTTGAAGAGATATAACGAAACAAAAAAAAAAAAAAGGGACTGTCCTACAATTACTATCTCCCTGCAGTAATCTCAGCAATGTATGGCAGGCAGCAATAACAAGGAGTGGACTGCTGTGTAATAGTATGCAGGTACTGAGTATGTCATCACGGAACAGGCAGACCAACTGTTGAAGGGGATTTATTAACAGGGGTAGAATTCTCCTCGCAGGGAGTAAACAGGGGGTTAATAGAGTGAAGTAAAAGAGTAAACAGTTAAGCGGAATCAAAAGGGTTAACGAGTGTTCTTGTAACTTATCAGCCCAGGTTGATCCTGACTGGAGAGTCCTTTTTCCAATGTGGATACAGTCACCAGCAGGGCTTGAGATCCTGGTCTCTTCTCTGTCTCCTGGAAAGTCCGGAGTTAAATCTCTGCAGCCTGTTCTTCTCAAAGTGAAACTGGAACCATGAAATAGCACAGTCTCTCCATCACTGCTGCAGGAGTCTCCATAAGCCCGGCGGCTTCTCTGTAGTAACGATGTCACACACACTGGGCAGCTACTTATCACACTAAGGGATCTTTGCTTGTCACTGCGGTCACCAGGGCTGCACTGAGTCACTGTCTCTGCACTGTCAGGGGAAGAGTCTTCTCAGATTATGGAGGTTCCCAAGTCCCCACTCTCACTCCAGCCTTAGTGCCCTCACGGGGAGCACTCTGTCATGGGGAGCGTGACGCTGCAGCCTGCCCTCTCTCTGTGCAGCTGTCCCCTCTCTGGCGCGCTCTCTCTCCCGCACTTTTCTGACCACTCCCCTCTCTCTTCCCAGCAGTCTTCCCCCCAACAACTCAGCTGTCTGACTAAGTGGTTCCAGGCAAGGAGCAGGGAAAGCAACCTCCTTACATTCCCCCTCTCTTAATGCTCGCCATTCCACGGGCGAGGACTCTTCGTGCTTCTCTTTGTTCTTTTGAGGGGAGTGGGATACTTGCAATTCTCGCATCTCCTTCTGCCTTTCTTCTTGTACATACTCCCAGACTAAATGGTTTAGGAGCTGCTCATCAGTCCGGTTGAGATATGCTTTCTCTGCTTCATCAACAACTGCTGTCTTCTTCTTCTTCTTCTTCTTCTTCTTAGCTTTGCCACTAGCAGATGTCTGCATAGATGATTCATCCTCCTCCTTGTCATTATCGGAAACTTTATGGACTTCTTGTTCGGGCTCCTCAGTTTGGGGGCTTAATACAAGCAATTCTTCTCCATAGCTCCCCCTCTCTTTGACAGGAGCATTCTCGTCAAAGCTTGAGTCAGATGAATTAAGACCATGCAGGCCGGACTCTTTGTCATCTGCGCCGGGCTCTGCGGGCATCATTTCCCATGGCTTCTCAGCCACACACCCTGTCTCACACAGCTGCTCCATTTCCCCCTGTCGGACCTTGAAAACGTGTGTCGCAGGAACACTTGGCACTTTCTCTCCTTCTTCAGGAACTCGTGCTGGGCAGGGTAGTAAAGCACTTTGGTGGTCTTCTCAAGTGAACGTCACTTTCTTCCCGCCGGACTGAGTCTCACCAACAAAACTTTCAGACCCAGGCTGTAGATCCACCAGGTTCGCCTTTGCGTGTTGGGACAGCGCAGTCATTTCACCAGAGATGCCTGACACCTTCTCCACCTCTCCTTGGCGTCCGACATTGTGGTACTGTCTTGCCCTAGGTGGAACTCTTCAATCTTCCTGCCATACCATTCCCTCCAGGGGCGAAGTTCCCTCCAGTTAGCAGGACCCTCTGAGGGGTGAGCGGATCTCTGCCACCGCTCTTCTCGGGTAGGGCAATTTCTGGACATGTGTCCCACCTTTCTGCACGTCCAGCACTCATGTCTGCATCTGTCTGGAGGGCGCTTCAGTCTGGATCGTCGACCTCGGCGGCGGACATCTCTCATCTGTGGTTGCTCTTTACCCCAGGATACGGAGTTACACTCTGGGGCCACCACCGAAGCAGTCTTCATGCTGCGCACCTCTCCTCGATTTCTTTCTGGCGGCTTCCACATGTTACCTCGGGGTATGCCGCTGGTCTCCAAAACAGCAGTAAGGGCTTTCCCCAGACTCTCAATCTCCTCCCAGATTCTTCTTATCTTCAGCTGGGAATCTCGGGTCCACATCGCCTCCTCTTCATTTTGACTGGGTGCTCCGCAGTTGTAGCATGTAGGCAGTCTTCTTCGCCAAGCGGCACTAGTTTCACTCTGGGGGGTGGTCTCTCTTTCTCGCATCGGAGGGCTGTACTCTGCAGCAGGGATCTTCTTATATTCAGCCACCTCTTCACGGACTCGCTTAACCTCCTTCTTCAAGTCTTCTACCCATGGAGGGGCTGTTACCTCCCTGCTCCATACCTTTCCCACTGGCACTATCATCCCTTGCTCTTGCTCGCGCGTGCGTGCCTCACTCCAGACCTCAGAGAAAGTCATATCTAGCTTTACACGCATGCGCTCTCGCAGGGCCTGTTTCATCAACACATCTCGCAAGCCTGTCACCAGTTGGTCTCGCAGCACAACGTCAACTGACCCCACACCTACGCCGTCCTTCCGTATAATGCCAGTATGAAGCTCCTGCAGTGCATTCATATATTGCGTCATGGTCTCCCCCTCTCTTTGTACCCGGCAGAACAGTCGCATGCGCAGCTCCCCTACGTCAGTGGGGTCCCCATGCGTCTCCTCAAGTATACGTAATACTTTGTCCAGGGTATCTCTCGCCTGGAGGGGTCTGAGCATAACAGAGTCCCGTGCATCCCCCTCTAGGGCCATCACAGCTATTTCCGCCTGCAGAGCCGGTGGCATAGGATGCATCCGCATCATCCCTCGGATGCATTCCGTCCAACTCCACAACATGACATCACTCCCAGAGAATTTTGGCAAGTTAACTAACATGGCTCCCAGGGAAATGCTAGACCTGGGGCCTCCCCCAACTGCTTGGTCTGCCTCTTCCGCGCTACCGTGTGACATCCTGCCGACTACGCCAAGTGTAATAGTATGCAGGTACTGAGTATGTCACCACGGAACAGACAGACCAACTGTTGAAGGGGATTTATTAACAGGGGTAGAATTCTCCTCGCAGGGAGTAAACAGGGGGTTAATAGAGTGAAGTAAAACAGTAAACAGTTAAACGGAATCAAAAGGGTTAACGAGTGTTCTTGTAACTTATCAGCCCAGGGAGATCCTGACTGGAGAGTCCTTTTTCCAATGTGGATACAGTCACCAGCAGGGCTTGAGATCCTGGTCTCTTCTCTGTCTCCTGGAAAGTCCAGAGTTAAATCTCTGCAGCCTGTTCTTCTCAAAGTGAAACTGGAACCAGGAAATAGCACAGTCTCTCCATCACTGGTGCAGGAGTCTCCATAAGCCTGGCGGCTTCTCTGTAGTAACGATGTCACACACACTGGGCAGCTACTTATCACACTAAGGGATCTTTGCTTGTCACTGCGGTCACCAGGGCTGCACTGAGTCACTGTCTCTGCACTGTCAGGGGAAGAGTCTTCTCAGATTATGGAGGTTCCCAAGTCCCCACTCTCACTCCAGCCTTAGTGCCCTCACGGGGAGCACTCTGTCATGGGGAGCGCGACGCTGCAGCCTGCCCTCTCTCTGTGCAGCTGTCCCCTCTCTGGCGTGCTCTCTCTCCCGCACTTTTCTGACCACTCCCCTCTCTCTTCCCAGCAGTCACCTGGTCCCCTCTGTCCAGGGCAGAAAGTCTTCCCCCCAACAACCCAGCTGTCTGACTAAGTGGTTCCAGGCAAGGAGCAGGGAAAGCAACCTCCTTACATTCCCCCTCTCTTAAAGCTCGCCATTCCACGGGCGAGGACTCTCCGTGCTTCTCTTTGTTCTTTGGAGGGGAGTCAGATACTTGCAATTCTCACATCTCCTTCTGCCTTTCTTCTTGTACATACTCCCAGACTAAATGGTTTAGGAGCTGCTCATCAGTCCGGTTGAGATATGCTTTCTCTGCTTCATCAACAACTGCTGTCTTCTTCTTCTTCTTCTTCTTAGCTTTGCCGCTAGCAGATGTCTGCATAGATGATTCATCCTCCTCCTTGTCGTTATCGGAAACTTTATGGACTTCTTGTTCGGGCTCCTCAGTTTGGGGGCTTACTACAAGCAATTCTTCTCCATAGCTCCCCCTCTCTTTGACAGGAGCATTCTCGTCAAAGCTTGAGTCAGATGAATTAAGACCATGCAGGCCGGACTCTTTGTCATCTGCGCCGGGCTCTGCGGGCATCATTTCCCACGGCTTCTCAGCCACACACCCTGTCTCACACAGCTGCTCCATTTCCCCTGTCCGATCAGGAACTGGTGAGCTGACAGCCAGCACATTCTTCACCTCAGGGGACGACATCAGTGGTTCCTCCTTCTCATCGGCTCGGACCTTGAAAACGTGTGTCGCAGGAACACTTGGCACTTTCTCTCCTTCTTCAGGAACTCGTGCTGGGCAGGGTAGTAAAGCACTTTGGTGGTCTTCTCAAGTGAACGTCACTTTCTTCCCGTCGGACTGAGTCTCACCAACAAAACTTTCAGACCCAGGCTGTAGATCCACCAGGTTCGCCTTTGCGTGTTGGGACAGCGCAGTAATTTCACCAGAGATGCCTGACACCTTCTCCACCTCTCCTTGGCGTCTGACATTGTGGTACTGTCTTGCCCTAGGTGGAACTCTTCTCTTCCTGCCATACCATTCCCTCCAGGGGCGAAGTTCCCTCCAGTTAGCAGGACCCTCAGAGGGGTGAGCGGATCTCTGCCACAGCTCTTCTCGGGTAGGGCAATTTCTGGACATGTGTCCCACCTTTCTGCACGTCCAGCACTCATGTCTGCATCTGTCTGGAGGGCGCTTCAGTCTGGATCGTCGACCTCGGCGGCGGACATCTCTCATCTGTGGTTGCTCTTCACCCCAGGATACGGAGTTACACTCTGGGGCCACCACCGAAGCAGTCTTCATGCTGCGCACCTCTCCTCGATTTCTTTCTGGCGGCTTCCGCATGTTACCTCGGGGTATGCCGCTGGTCTCCAAAACAGCAGTAAGGGCTTTCCCCAGACTCTCAATCTCCTCCCAGATTCTTCTTATCTTCAGCTGGGAATCTCGGGTCCACATCGCCTCCTCTTCATTTTGACTGGGTGCTCCGCAGTTGTAGCATGTAGGCAGTCTTCTTCGCCAAGCGGCACTAGTTTCACTTTGGGGGGTGGTCTCTCTTTCTCGCACCAGAGGGCTGTACTCTGCAGCAGGGATCTTCTTATATTCAGCCACCTCCTCACGGACTCGCTTAACCTCCTTCTTCAAGTCTTCTACCCATGGAGGGGCTGTTACCTCCCTGCTCCATACCTTTCCCACTGGCACTACCACCCCTTGCTCTTGCTCGCGCATGCGTGCCTCACTCCAGACCTCAGAGAAAGTCATATCTAGCTTTACACGCATGCGCTCTCGCAGGGCCTGTTTCATCAACATATCTCGCAAGCCTGTCACCAGTTGGTCTCGCAGCACAACGTCAACTGACCCCACACCTATGCCGTCCTTCCGTATAATGGCAGTATGAAGCTCCTGCAGTGCGTTCATATATTGCGTCACGGTCTCCCCCTCTCTTTGCACCCGGCAGAACAGTCGCATGCGCAGCTCCCCTACGTCAGTGGGGTCCCCATGCGTCTCCTCAAGTATACGTAATACTTTGTCTAGGGTATCTCTCGCCTGGGGGGGTCTGAGCATAACAGAGTCCCGTGCATCCCCCTCTAGGGCCATTACAGCTATTTCCGCCTGCAGAGCCGGTGTCATAGGATGCATCCGCATCATCCCTCGGATGCATTCCGTCCAACTCCACAACATGACATCACTCCCCGAGAATTTTGGCAAGTTAACTAAGGCTACGTTCACATTAGCGTTGCGTCGCTGTTGCGTCGGCGACGCAGCAGCGACGCAGCGGCGACGCAGCGGCGACGCGCCCCTATGTTTAACATAGGGGACGCGTGCGTTGTTTGGGTGGCGTTTTTCGCCACGTGCGTCGTTTCCGACGCTAGCGTCGGACGCAAGAAAATGCAACAAGTTGCATTTCCTGTGCGTCCGATTTTCGTCAAAAACGACGCACACGTCGCAAAACGCGCGCGTTTTTCCGTGCGTCGTGCGTTGCGTCGCCGACGCAGGGCGGCGCAACGCTAATGTGAACGTAGCCTAACATGGCTCCCAGGGAAATGCTAGACCTGGGGCCTCCCCCAACTGATTGGTCTGCCCCTTCGGCGCTACCGTGTGACATCCTGCCGACTACGCCAAGTGTAATAGTATGCAGGTACTGAGTATGTCACCACGGAACAGACAGACCAACTGTTGAAGGGGATTTATTAACAGGCGTAGAATTCTCCTCGCAGGGAGTAAACAGGGGGTTAATAGAGTGAAGTAAAACAGTAAACAGTTAAACGGAATCAAAAGGGTTAACGAGTGTTCTTGTAACTTATCAGCCCAGGGAGATCCTGACTGGAGAGTCCTTTTTCCAATGTGGATACAGTCACCAGCAGGGCTTGAGATCCTGGTCTCTTCTCTGTCTCCTGGAAAGTCCGGAGTTAAATCTCTGCAGCCTGTTCTTCTCAAAGTGAAACTGGAACCAGGAAATAGCACAGTCTCTCCATCACTGGTGCAGGAGTCTCCATAAGCCTGGCGGCTTCTCTGTAGTAACGATGTCACACACACTGGGCAGCTACTTATCACACTAAGGGATCTTTGCTTGTCACTGCGGTCACCAGGGCTGCACTGAGTCACTGTCTCTGCACTGTCAGGGGAAGAGTCTTCTCAGATTATGGAGGTTCCCAAGTCCCCATTCTCACTCCAGCCTTAGTGCCCTCACGGGGAGCACTCTGTCATGGGGAGCGCGACGCTGCAGCCTGCCCTCTCTCTGTGCAGCTGTCCCCTCTCTGGCGTGCTCTCTCTCCCGCACTTTTCTGACCACCCCCCTCTCTCTTCCCAGCAGTCACCTGGTCCCCTCTGTCCAGGGCAGAAAGTCTTCCCCCCAACAACCCAGCTGTCTGACTAAGTGGTTCCAGGCAAGGAGCAGGGAAAGCAACCTCCTTACATTCCCCCTCTCTTAAAGCTCGCCATTACACGGGCGAGGACTCTCCGTGCTTCTCTTTGTTCTTTGGAGGGGAGTCAGATACTTGCAATTCTCACATCTCCTTCTGCCTTTCTTCTTGTACATACTCCCAGACTAAATGGTTTAGGAGCTGCTCATCAGTCAGGTTGAGATATGCTTTCTCTGCTTCATCAACAACTGCTGTCTTCTTCTTCTTCTTCTTAGCTTTGCCGCTAGCAGATGTCTGCGTAGATGATTCATCCTCCTCCTTGTCGTTATCGGAAACTTTATGGACTTCTTGTTCGGGCTCCTCAGTTTGGGGGCATACTACAAGCAATTCTTCTCCATAGCTCCCCCTCTCTTTGACAGGAGCATTCT
This sequence comes from Ranitomeya imitator, assembly GCF_032444005.1. NCBI lineage: Eukaryota > Metazoa > Chordata > Amphibia > Anura > Dendrobatidae > Ranitomeya > Ranitomeya imitator. Next base: position 211,697,806 of record NC_091285.1, on the reverse strand, counting down.
CGTCAAAGCTTGAGTCAGATGAATTAAGACCATGCAGGCCGGACTCTTTGTCATCTGCGCCGGGCTCTGCGGGCATCATTTCCCACGGCTTCTTAGCCACACGCCCTGTCTCACACAGCTGCTCCATTTCCCCTGTCCGATCAGGAACTGGTGAGCTGACAGCCAGCACATTCTTCACCTCAGGGGACGACATCAGTGGTTCCTCCTTCTCATCGGCTCGGACCTTGAAACGTGTGTCGCAGGAACACTTGGCACTTTCTCTCCTTCTTCAGGAACTCGTGCTGGGCAGGGTAGTAAAGCACTTTGGTGGTCTTCTCAAGTGAACGTCACTTTCTTCCCGCCGGACTGAGTCTCACCAACAAAACCTTCAGACCCAGGCTGTAGATCCACCAGGTTCGCCTTTACGTGTTGGGACAGCGCAGTCATTTCACCAGAGATGCCTGACACCTTCTCCACCTCTCCTTGGCATCCGACATTGTGGTACTGTCTTGCCCTAGGTGGAACTCTTCTCTTCCTGCCATACAATTCCCTCCAGGGGCGAAGTTCCCTCCAGTTAGCAGGACTCTCAGAGGGGTGAGCGGATCTCTGCCACCGCTCTTCTCGGGTACGGCAATTTCTGGACATGTGTCCCACCTTTCTGCACGTCCAGCACTCATGTCTGCATCTGTCTGGAGGGCGCTTCAGTCTGGATCGTCGACCTCGGCGGGGGACATCTCTCATCTGTGGTTGCTCTTCACCCCAGGATACGGAGTTACACTCTGGGGCCACCACCGAAGCAGTCTTCATGCTGCGCACCTCTCCTCGATTTCTTTCTGGCGGCTTCCGCATGTTACCTAGGGGTATGCCGCTGGTCTCCAAAATGGCAGTAAGGGCTTTCCCCAGACTCTCAATCTCCTCCCAGATTCTTCTTATCTTCAGCTGGGAATCTCGGGTCCACATCGCCTCCTCTTCATTTTGACTGGGTGCTCCGCAGTTGTAGCATGTAGGCAGTCTTCTTCGCCAAGCGGCACTAGTTTCACTTTGGGGGGTGGTCTCTCTTTCTCGCACCGGAGGGCTGTACTCTGCAGCAGGGATCTTCTTATATTCATCCACCTCCTCACGGACTCGCTTAACCTCCTTCTTCAAGTCTTCTACCCATGGAGGGGCTGTTACCTCCCTGCTCCATACCTTTCCCACTGGCACTACCACCCCTTGCTCTTGCTCGCGCGTGCGTGCCTCACTCCAGACCTCAGAGAAAGTCATATCTAGCTTTACACGCATGCGCTCTCGCAGGGCCTGTTTCATCAACACATCTCGCAAGCCTGTCACCAGTTGGTCTCGCAGCACAACGTCAACTGACCCCACACCTACGCCGTCCTTCCGTATAATGGCAGTATGAAGCTCCTGCAGTACGTTCATATATTGCGTCACGGTCTCCCCCTCTCTTTGCACCCGGCAGAACAGTCGCATGCGCAGCTCCCCTACGTCAGTGGGGTCCCCATGCGTCTCCTCAAGTATACGTAATACTTTGTCCAGGGTATCTCTCGCCTGGGGGGGTCTGAGCATAACAGAGTCCCGTGCATCCCCCTCTAGGGCCATCACAGCTATTTCCGCCTGCAGAGCCGGTGTCATAGGATGCATCCGCATCATCCCTCGGATGCATTCCGTCCAACTCCACAACATGACATCACTCCCCGAGAATTTTGGCAAGTTAACTAACATGGCTCCCAGGGAAATGCTAGACCTGGGGCCTCCCCCAACTGCTTGGTCTGCCCCTTCCGCGCTACCGTGTGACATCCTGCCGACTACGCCAAGTGTAATAGTATGCAGGTACTGAGTATGTCACCACGGAACAGACAGACCAACTGTTGAAGGGGATTTATTAACAGGCGTAGAATTCTCCTCGCAGGGAGTAAACAGGGGGTTAATAGAGTGAAGTAAAACAGTAAACAGTTAAACGGAATCAAAAGGGTTAACAAGTGTTCTTGTAACTTATCAGCCCAGGGAGATCCTGACTGGAGAGTCCTTTTTCCAATGTGGATACAGTCACCAGCAGGGCTTGAGATCCTGGTCTCTTCTCTGTCTCCTGGAAAGTCCGGAGTTAAATCTCTGCAGCCTGTTCTTCTCAAAGTGAAACTGGAACCAGGAAATAGCACAGTCTCTCCATCACTGGTGCAGGAGTCTCCATAAGCCTGGCGGCTTCTCTGTAGTAACGATGTCACACACACTGGGCAGCTACTTATCACACTAAGGGATCTTTGCTTGTCACTGCGGTCACCAGGGCTGCACTGAGTCACTGTCTCTGCACTGTCAGGGGAAGAGTCTTCTCAGATTATGGAGGTTCCCAAGTCCCCATTCTCACTCCAGCCTTAGTGCCCTCACGGGGAGCACTCTGTCATGGGGAGCGCGACGCTGCAGCCTACCCTCTCTCTGTGCAGCTGTCTCCTCTCTGGCGTGCTCTCTCTCCCGCACTTTTCTGACCACCCCCCTCTCTCTTCCCAGCAGTCACCTGGTCCCCTCTGTCCAGGGCAGAAAGTCTTCCCCCCAACAACCCAGCTGTCTGACTAAGTGGTTCCAGGCAAGGAGCAGGGAAAGCAACCTCCTTACATTCCCCCTCTCTTAAAGCTCGCGATTCCACGGGCGAGGACTCTCCATGCTTCTCTTTGTTCTTTGGAGGGGAGTCAGATACTTGCAATTCTCACATCTCCTTCTGCCTTTCTTCTTGTCCATACTCCCAGACTAAATGGTTTAGGAGCTGCTCATCAGTCAGGTTGAGATATGCTTTCTCTGCTTCATCAACAACTGCTGTCTTCTTCTTCTTCTTCTTAGCTTTGCCGCTAGCAGATGTCTGCGTAGATGATTCATCCTCCTCCTTGTCGTTATCGGAAACTTTATGGACTTCTTGTTCGGGCTCCTCAGTTTGGGGGCTTACTACAAGCAATTCTTCTCCATAGCTCCCCCTCTCTTTGACAGGAGCATTCTCATCAAAGCTTGAGTCAGATGAATTAAGACCATGCAGGCCGGACTCTTTGTCATCTGCGCCGGGCTCTGCGGGCATCATTTCCCACGGCTTCTTAGCCACACGCCCTGTCTCACACAGCTGCTCCATTTCCCCTGTCCGATCAGGAACTGGTGAGCTGACAGCCAGCACATTCTTCACCTCAGGGGACGACATCAGTGGTTCCTCCTTCTCATCGGCTTGGACCTTGAAAACGTGTGTCGCAGGAACACTTGGCACTTTCTCTCCTTCTTCAGGAACTCGTGCTGGGCAGGGTAGTAAAGCACTTTGGTGGTCTTCTCAAGTGAACGTCACTTTCTTCCCGCCGGACTGAGTCTCACCAACAAAACCTTCAGACCCAGGCTGTAGATCCACCAGGTTCGCCTTTACATGTTGGGACAGCGCAGTCATTTCACCAGAGATGCCTGACACCTTCTCCACCTCTCCTTGGCGTCCGACATTGTGGTACTGTCTTGCCCTAGGTGGAACTCTTCTCTTCCTGCCATACCATTCCCTCCAGGGGCGAAGTTCCCTCCAGTTAGCAGGACTCTCAGAGGGGTGAGCGGATCTCTGCCACCGCTCTTCTCGGGTACGGCAATTTCTGGACATGTGTCCCACCTTTCTGCACGTCCAGCACTCATGTCTGCGTCTGTCTGGAGGGCGCTTCAGTCTGGATCGTCGACCTCGGCGGGGGACATCTCTCATCTGTGGTTGCTCTTCACCCCAGGATACGGAGTTACACTCTGGGGCCACCACCGAAGCAGTCTTCATGCTGCGCACCTCTCCTCGATTTCTTTCTGGCGGCTTCCGCATGTTACCTAGGGGTATGCCGCTGGTCTCCAAAATGGCAGTAAGGGCTTTCCCCAGACTCTCAATCTCCTCCCAGATTCTTCTTATCTTCAGCTGGGAATCTCGGGTCCACATCGCCTCCTCTTCATTTTGACTGGGTGCTCCGCAGTTGTAGCATGTAGGCAGTCTTCTTCGCCAAGCGGCACTAGTTTCACTTTGGGGGGTGGTCTCTCTTTCTCGCACCGGAGGGCTGTACTCTGCAGCAGGGATCTTCTTATATTCATCCACCTCCTCACTGACTCGCTTAACCTCCTTCTTCAAATCTTCTACCAATGGAGGGGCTGTTACCTCCCTGCTCCATACCTTTCCCACTGGCACTACCACCCCTTGCTCTTGCTCGCGCGTGCGTGCCTCACTCCAGACCTCAGAGAAAGTCATATCTAGCTTTACACGCATGCGCTCTCGCAGGGCCTGTTTCATCAACACATCTCGCAAGCCTGTCACCAGTTGGTTTCGCAGCACAACGTCAACTGACCCCACACCTACGCCGTCCTTCCGTATAATGGCAGTATGAAGCTCCTGCAGTGCGTTCATATATTACGTCACGGTCTCCCCCTCTCTTTGCACCCGGCAGAACAGTCGCATGCGCAGCTCCCCTACGTCAGTGGGGTCCCCATGCGTCTCCTCAAGTATACGTAATACTTTGTCTAGGGTATCTCTCGCCTGGGGGGGTCTGAGCATAACAGAGTCCCGTGCATCCCCCTCTAGGGCCATCACAGCTATTTCCGCCTGCAGAGCCGGTGTCATAGGATGCATCCGCATCATCCCTCGGATGCATTCCGTCCAACTCCACAACATGACATCACTCTCCGAGAATTTTGGAAAGTTAACTAACATGGCTCCCAGGGAAATGCTAGACCTGGGGTCTCCCCCAACTGCTTGGTCTGCCCCTTCCGCGCTACCATGTGACATCCTGCCGACTACGCCAAGTGTAATAGTATGCAGGTACTGAGAATGTCACCACGGAACAGACAGACCAACTGTTGAAGGGGATTTATTAACAGGGGTAGAATTCTCATCACAGGAAGTAAACAGGGGGTTAATAGAGTCAAGTAAAACAGTAAACAGTTAAGCGGAATCAAAAGGGTTAACGAGTGTTCTTGTAACTTATCAGCCCAGGGAGATCCTGACTGGAGAGTCATTTTTCCAATGTGGATACAGTCACCAGCAGGGCTTGAGATCCTTGTCTCTTCTCTGTCTCCTGGAAAGTCCGGAGTTAAATCTCTGCAGCCTGTTCTTCTCAAAGTGAAACTGGAACCAGGAAATAGCACAGTCTCTCCATCACTGGTGCAGGAGTCTCCATAAGCCTGGCGGCTTCTCTGTAGTAACGATGTCACACACACTGGGCAGCTACTTATCACACTAAGGGATCTTTGCTTGTCACTGCGGTCACCAGGGCTGCACTGAGTCACTGTCTCTGCACTGTCAGGGGAAGAGTCTTCTCAGATTATGGAGGTTCCCAAGTCCCCATTCTCACTCCAGCCTTAGTGCCCTCACGGGGAGCACTCTGTCATGGGGAGTGCGACGCTGCAGCCTGCCCTCTCTCTGTGCAGCTGTCCCCTCTCTGGCGTGCTCTCTCTCCCGCACTTTTCTGACCACCCCCCTCTCTCTTCCCAGCAGTCACCTGGTCCCCTCTGTCCAGGGCAGAAAGTCTTCCCCCCAACAACCCAGCTGTCTGACTAAGTGGTTCCAGACAAGGAGCAGGGAAAGCAACCTCCTTACATTCCCCCTCTCTTAAAGCTCGCCATTCCACGGGCGAGGACTCTCCGTGCTTCTCTTTGTTCTTTGGAGGGGAGTCAGATACTTGCAATTCTCACATCTCCTTCTGCCTTTCTTCTTGTACATACTCCCAGACTAAATGGTTTAGGAGCTGCTCATCAGTCAGGTTGAGATATGCTTTCTCTGCTTCATCAACAACTGCTGTCTTCTTCTTCTTCTTCTTAGCTTTGCTGCTAGCAGATGTCTGCGTAGATGATTCATCCTCCTCCTTGTCGTTATCGGAAACTTTATGGACTTCTTGTTCGGGCTCCTCAGTTTGGGGGCTTACTACAAGCAATTCTTCTCCATAGCTCCCCCTCTCTTTGACAGGAGCATTCTCGTCAAAGCTTGAGTCAGATGAATTAAGACCATGCAGGCCGGACTCTTTGTCATCTGCGCCGGGCTCTGCGGGCATCATTTCCCACGGCTTCTTAGCCACACGCCCTGTCTCACACAGCTGCTCCATTTCCCCTGTCCGATCAGGAACTGGTGAGCTGACAGCCAGCACATTCTTCACCTCAGGGGACGACATCAGTGGTTCCTCCTTCTCATCGGCTCGGACCTTGAAAACGTGTGTCGCAGGAACACTTGGCACTTTCTTTCCTTCTTCAGGAACTCGTGCTGGGCAGGGTAGTAAAGCACTTTGGTGGTCTTATCAAGTGAACGTCACTTTCTTCCCGCCGGACTGAGTCTCACCAACAAAACCTTCAGACCCAGGCTGTAGATCCACCAGGTTCGCCTTTACGTGTTGGGACAGCGCAGTCATTTCACCAGAGATGCCTGACACCTTCTCCACCTCTCCTTGGCGTCCGACATTGTGGTACTGTCTTGCCCTAGGTGGAACTCTTCTCTTCCTGCCATACCATTCCCTCCAGGGGCGAAGTTCCCTCCAGTTAGCAGGACTCTCAGAGGGGTGAGCGGATCTCTGCCACCGCTCTTCTCGGGTACGGCAATTTCTGGACATGTGTCCCACCTTTCTGCACGTCCAGCACTCATGTCTGCGTCTGTCTGGAGGGCGCTTCAGTCTGGATCGTCGACCTCGGCGGGGGACATCTCTCATCTGTGGTTGCTCTTCACCCCAGGATACGGAGTTACACTCTGGGGCCACCACCGAAGCAGTCTTCATGCTGCGCACCTCTCCTCGATTTCTTTCTGGCGGCTTCCGCATGTTACCTAGGGGTATGCCGCTGGTCTCCAAAATGGCAGTAAGGGCTTTCCCCAGACTCTCAATCTCCTCCCAGATTCTTCTTATCTTCAGCTGGGAATCTCGGGTCCACATCGCCTCCTCTTCATTTTGACTGGGTGCTCCGCAGTTGTAGCATGTAGGCAGTCTTCTTCGCCAAGCGGCACTAGTTTCACTTTGGGGGGTGGTCTCTCTTTCTCGCACCGGAGGGCTGTACTCTGCAGCAGGGATCTTCTTATATTCATCCACCTCCTCACGGACTCGCTTAACCTCCTTCTTCAAGTCTTCTACCCATGGAGGGGCTGTTACCTCCCTGCTCCATACCTTTCCCACTGGCACTACCACCCCTTGCTCTTGCTCGCGCGTGCGTGCCTCACTCCAGACCTCAGAGAAAGTCATATCTAGCTTTACACGCATGCGCTCTCGCAGGGCCTGTTTCATCAACACATCTCGCAAGCCTGTCACCAGTTGGTCTCGCAGCACAATGTCAACTGACCCCACACCTACGCCGTCCTTCCGTATAATGGCAGTATGAAGCTCCTGCAGTGCGTTCATATATTGCGTCACGGTCTCCCCCTCTCTTTGCACCCGGCAGAACAGTCGCATGCGCAGCTCCCCTACGTCAGTGGGGTCCCCATGCGTCTCCTCAAGTATACGTAATACTTTGTCTAGGGTATCTCTCGCCTGGGGGGGTCTGAGCATAACAGAGTCCCGTGCATCCCCCTCTAGGGCCATCACAGCTATTTCCGCCTGCAGAGCCGGTGTCATAGGATGCATCCGCATCATCCCTCGGATGCATTCCGTCCAACTCCACAACATGACATCACTCCCCGAGAATTTTGGAAAGTTAACTAACATGGCTCCCAGGGAAATGCTAGACCTGGGGTCTCCCCCAACTGCTTGGTCTGCCCCTTCCGCGCTACCATGTGACATCCTGCCGACTACGCCAAGTGTAATAGTATGCAGGTACTGAGAATGTCACCACGGAACAGACAGACCAACTGTTGAAGGGGATTTATTAACAGGGGTAGAATTCTCCTGACAGGAAGTAAACAGGGGGTTAATAGAGTCAAGTAAAACAGTAAACAGTTAAGCGGAATCAAAAGGGTTAACGAGTGTTCTTGTAACTTATCAGCCCAGGGAGATCCTGACTGGAGAGTCATTTTTCCAATGTGGATACAGTCACCAGCAGGGCTTGAGATCCTGGTCTCTTCTCTGTCTCCTGGAAAGTCCGGAGTTAAATCTCTGCAGCCTGTTCTTCTCAAAGTGAAACTGGAAACAGGAAATAGCACAGTCTCTGCATCACTGCTGCAGGAGTCTCCATAAGCCTGGCGGCTTCTCTGTAGTAACGATGTCAAACACATTGGGCAGCTACTTATCACACTAAGGGATCTTTGCTTGTCACTGCGGTCACCAGGGCTGCACTGAGTCACTGTCTCTGCACTGTCAGGGGAAGAGTCTTCTCAGATTATGGAGGTTCCCAAGTCCCCATTCTCACTCCAGCCTTAGTGCCCTCACGGGGAGCACTCTGTCATGGGGAGCACGACGCTGCAGCCTGCCCTCTCTCTGTGCAGCTGTCCCCTCTCTGGTGCGCTCTCTCTCCCGCACTTTTCTGACCACTCCCCTCTCTCTTCCCAGCAGTCACCTGGTCCCCTCTGTCCAGGGCAGAAAGTCTTCCCCCCAACAACCCAGCTGTCTGACTAAGTGGTTCCAGGCAAGGAGCAGGGAAAGCAACCTCCTTACAGCTGCACAAAAAAAGTCAAAAGTGTGGACAAACAAACAAGAAAGCTTTGCAGAAAGGAAGGAGCAACAGGTTTTGTGCTTTGAAAAAAGCAGTTGGTTTGCACAGCGGTGTACAAACAGCAATGCAGCTATCTGGGAGCTTTCTAGGGCAGTCCAATGAGCTACAGCGCTGAGGAAAAAAAAATGTAGCCTCCACTGTCCTTGCTAAGAAAAGTTGGTGTTGGACAGTGGAAATCGCTACAGCACAAGCGGTTTGGGGGTTAATGTACCCTGCCTAACGCTATCCCTGCTTCTGATGAAGCGGCAGCAACCTCTCCCTATGCTCAGATCAGCAGCAGTAAGATGGCGGTCGGCGGGAACACCCCTTTATAGCCCCTGTGACGCCGCAGAAAGCAAGCAAATCACTGCAATGCCCTTCTCTAAGATTGTGGGGACTAAGACCTATGTCATCACGCTGCCCACACTCTGTGTCCACCTTCATTGGCTGAGAAATGGCGCTTTTCGCATCATTGAAACGCGACTTTGGCGCAAAAGTCGCGTACTGCATGGCCGACCCCACACATGGATCGGGTCGGGTTTCATGAAACCCGACTTTGCCAAAAGTCGGCGACTTCTGAAAATGACCAACCCGTTTCGCTCAACATTAGTCTTAAATGAAAAAACACAAAAGAGAATGAAGCAAAAAAGCAAAGCATTGATCTTTTCACACAAAACTCCAAAAATGGGCCAGACAAAAGTATTGGCATCCTCAGCCTAATACTTGGTTGCACAACCTTTAGCCAAAATAACTGCGACCAACCGCTTCCGGTAACCATCAATGAGTTTCTTACAAAGCTCTGCTGGACTTTTAGACCATTCTTCTTTGGCAAACTGCTCCAGGTCCCTGATATTTGAAGGGTGCCTTCTCCAAACTGCCATTTTTAGATCTCTCCACAGGTGTTCTATGGGATTCAGGCCTGAACTCATTGCTGGCCACCTTAGAAGTCTCCAGTGCTTTCTCTCAAACCATTTTCTAGTGCTTTTTGAAGTGTGTTTTCGGTCATTGTCCTGCTGGAAGACCCATGACCTCTGAGGGAGACCCAGCTTTCTCACACTGGGCCCTACATTATGCTGCAAAATTTGTTGGTAGTCTTCAGACTTCATAATGCCATGCACACGGTCAAGCAGTCCAGTGCCAGAGGCAGCAAAGCAACACCAAAACATCAGGGAACCTCCGCCATGTTTGACTGTTGGGACCGTGTTCTTTTCTTTGAATGCCTCTTTTTTTCTCCTGTAAACTCTATGTTGATGCCTTTGCCCAAAAAGCTCTACTTTTGTCTCATCTGACCAGATAACATTCTTCCAAAACGTTTTAGGCTTTTCAGGTAAGTTTTGGCAAACTCCAGCCTGGCTTTTTTATGTCTCGAGGTAAGAAGAGTGGTCTTCCTGGGTCTCCTACCATACAGTCCCTTTTCATTCAGATGCCGACGGATAGTACGGGTTGACACTGTTGTACCCTCGGACTGCAGGGCAGCTTAAACTTGTTTGGATGTTAGTCGAGGTTCTTTATCCAACATCCGCACAATCTTGCATTGAAATCTCTTCTCAATTTTTCTTTTCCGTCCACATCTAGGGAGGTTAGCCACAGTGCCATGGGCTTTAAACTTCTTGATGACACTGCGCACGGTAGACACAGGAACATTCAGGTCTTTGCAGATGGACTTGTAGCTTTGAGATTGCTCATACTTCGTCACAATTTGGTTTCTCAAGTCCTCAGACAGTTCTTTGGTCTTCTTTCTTTTCTCCATGCTCAATGTGGTATACACAAGGACACAGGACAGAGGTTGAGTCAACTTTAATCCATGTCATCTGGCTGCAAGTGTGATTTAGTTATTGCCAACACCTGTTAGGTGCCACAGGTAAGTTACAGGTGCTGGTAATTACACAAATTAGAGAAGCATCACATGATTTTTCGAACAGTGTGAATACTTTTGTCCACCCTCTTTTTTATGTTTGGTGTGGAATTATATCCAATTTGGCTTTAGGACAATTCTTTTTGCGTTTTTTTCATTTAAGACAAATTAAATGAAGATAATAATACCAAAGAATTTGTGATTGCAATCATTTTCAGGAAGAAACTGAGTATTATCTAACAGAATTGCAGGGGTGTTAATACTTTTGGCCATGACTGTAATTGTCTAAGGGTCACTTCGGTCTGTCTGTCCCAGAAATCCCGCGTTGCTGATTGGTCATGGCAAAACAGCCACGACCAATCAGTGACGGGCACAGTCCGGCGGCAAATGGCCGCTCCTTACTCCCCACAGTCAGTGCCCGCGCCATACTCCCCTCCAGTCAGCGCTCACACAGGGTTAATGGCAGAATTAACAGACCGCGTTATGCCACGGTGTAACGCACTCTGTTAACGCTGCTATTAACCCTGTGTGACCAACTTTTTACTATTGATGCTGCCTATGCAGCATCAATAGTAAAAAGATATAATGTTAAAAATATAAAAAAAAATTAAAAATAGTTATATACTCACCTTCCGTTGGCCCCCCATATCCATAAGAGGCCTTTCCCACTCCTCGCGACGCTCCGGTGACCACCCCATGCATTGCGATCTCGCAAGATGATGACATAGCGGTCTCGCGAGAAGGTGAGTATATAACTATTTTTTATTTTAATTCTTTTTTTTAACAGGGATATACTGCCCACATTGCTATATTCTACGTGGGCTGTGCAATATACTACGTGGGCTGTGCAATATACTATGTGGATTGCCAAATATACTACGTGAGCTGTGCAATATACTATGTGGGCTGTGTAATATACTACGTGGGCTGTGCAATATACTACGTGGGCTGTGCAATATACTATGTGGGCTGGGTTATATACTACGTGGGCTGTGCAATATACTACGTGGCTGTGCAATATACTACGTGAGCTGTGCTATATACTACGTGAGCTGTGCTACATACTACGTGGGCTGTGCTATATACTACATGATTGGGTTATACACTACATGGGCTGTTATATACTACGTGGGCTGTGCTATATACGTGGGTTGTGTTATATACTACATGGGCTGTTTTATACACTACGGGGGCTGTGTTATACACTACGTGAGCTGTTATATACTACGTGGGCTGTACTATATACTACGTGGGCTTTGTTACACACTACGTGGGCTGTGTTATACACTACGTGGGCTGTGTTATATACTGCATGTGTGGGCTGTTATATACTACGTGAGCTGTGTTATATGCTATGTGTGCTGTTATACACTCCGTGGGCTATTCTATATACTCCTTGGGCTGTGTTATATACTACGTGGCTGTGCTATATACTCCGTGGGCTGTGCTATATACTCCGTGGGCTGTGCTATATGCTACGTGGCTGTGTTATATACTACGTGGCTGTGCTATATACTACATGGCTGTGCTATGGCTGTACTATGTGGCTGTGCTATGTACTATGTGGGCTGTTATATGCTACGTGGCTGTGCTATACTACGTGGCCACCACGAACAATCAGCGACAGGCGCAGTCCGGTGAATTGGTGCGGGATTTGAACCACGCTTCGCTAATTGGTCGCGGTTGGCCGAATCCTGTGTATTCAATGTATTATTCTAAAATCTTCATAAATAAATTACATACATATTCTAGAATACCTGATAAATTTGTAGGACCCTGATCCAATGGACAGGTCAGAATTCCATGATAATTAGATGGCCGCCCTGCAAACCGCCTCATACCTGTCAACATCACTGGCTCTTCTTTTAATTAGTTAGTCTGGCATGGTGTAATGTATGTGTCATGGCAGAGTTATAGCATTGACCTGCTAATCAAAAGAGGAGCTAGGGATGCAAACAGAAAGAATACGGTTCACACGGCTCCCAACCAGGGACCATGGAATACTAAATTTTAAAGCTTAGAAACCAAAGGTCTACAAGAGGTAGAGATTTTGTGGGGTGCCTATAAAAATCACGGAGGAACATTTGACTATTCCTTAAAACTAATTTGGGTTTGTAAAATTCAATGCACATTGTGCAGAAATAACCTCAAGAAAAAAACAATCAGACTCAGCAATTTCTGTAATAAATCTACTGTGCTAAAAACATACACTTATATTGTCATTGTGCAAGACATACAATATTAGCATTGGCTCATTTAATAATACTGTCTCTTTAAATGTGAGTTCACAAAACAATCAGTGATATATGATAAAATTACTTATTATTACTCGGGCATTCTTGCAGCTCTACCTTATGACTCAGTGTCCAGATATGCAATGTTTGTAATGGGAACGTGAGAAAAATATGATCTTGGTGTAAAATTATCCTGGTGATTCCACCTAGTGATGGAAAAAAGAAAAAAAAAACATGTCACAACATGCCTTTTCTATCTGTAATTCTGGGTAAAAACACAGATCAAACAAAGTTTTCCATCAGTAAGTAAAGCTAATGTATTTCTGCACAGTGCCCCTTTAGGGCTTCTTTCATTGGTTGTTGTTAATCTAACTTTAAGGGGCTGTCAGGGGCTGAGATCGCCTTGATGACTTTGTCTTATCAATGCATCTTTGATGAGCGCTGATCCACTAAATACAAGGCCACCAGTAGTGATTTACCAGCCTATTTACCCAGGCCAGTGGACAATGATGGGGACCAAAAGCGCACTACTGGGCACTACTATCTTGATTCAGTATCATGATATTGGCAGAAGATTCCTTGTTCACATCGGGTGATGTAAAGCCGACAACATTGAGTTTGCTTGTTAATCTGGTGATCTTGGGTTTGATTACACAGGCCGATAATTGATAACAGAAGTTCTAAGCCTGTTTTTCACCAATTCAACTCCTGTAAATACATAATTAGAATTGATGATCATTATCTGATCAGTGATGTCTGACACTCCTTACCCCAAACATCAGCTGATACCTGAGGCACCTGGTTGTGCACAGTGTACAGAACTGGAACACCACAGCTCCGTACTATGTGCAGTCGCTATTTTCAGGTACGGAAGTGCAGCGCCCCAGAGTCCTGGTCGTTGCAGTAATGACGCTCTGCCACTAAGGGGAGTGATGTTATGTCTGATTGCACTAAAGGAGTTCATCTGACCAGGTATCACAGTCACACATTACACTTTACACTCCGGCCACCAGGGGGAACAAAAAGGCACTATGTATTAGGCCACTCCTCACACTGGTAAAACTGGGGGTTGGATAGGAAGTTAGTGAGAACGCAGCCTGGGAGAGCTCCAGGGAGGACTTGCCAGGGGTGGGATCCTGGCAGGGATATAGCAGAAGGACAGAACGCAGAGGAGCCGCACCTGCACTACCTTGCGGCGGCATCCTAAGGAAGGACACGAAGAGAAGGATATTGTGGAGAAGTGAGAAACGAGATTAGAGCACAGAGGAGAGCCAGTAGGAGTCGTGCCCCGAGAACGGCAACATCCTACTGAGGCGCGTAGCCGGTGACTGGAACACCGAGGAAGTAACTGACTCCATGCATTACTTCAAATACCGCAGGACAGTTGATTATAGGTTGGCTGTCTACCATACATCACATAAGAAGACATAGGGGGCAAGCGTGGAGAGGGGCGTCTCTAGGGTCCCAGAATAGCTCCGAGCCTTCCCGTCAAACGGGTGCGTCCTATCCAGATAAACTTGGAGGACGGAGAGAGAGAGAGAGAACGAACGAACATGAGAGTTGTGAGGACTATCCCGAATGCTCAGCAGGGAAGAACTACACACACAGGCGCTAGTGGTAGGCACTGATTTCCACCTGCAAAGGGAACTCTGGATGTGCCTTCGGACAGGCCGGTCTCAGACAGCCCTGTTAGCAGTGCTCTGGATTGTGGATCCCGAAGTCATCAGTAAAAAGGTAAATAGTCTGCAACCCTGTGACTTTGTTATTAACTGTGCCTCACATCATCACCACCTACACTACTGGGAAGCCCTGGGGATATACTTCACCTGTGGGAAGGTATACCATCTAGCTGCCATCACATCACCCCAGTGGACCCCAAGCAGCGTCGGTCACACTGACCGAATACCACAGGTGGCGTCACAAAACCTTAGCCAAATTTCATCACCCCTTTCATTGGACACCCCTTGGCATGGTCACGGACCGGGTCCAGCCACCGTGACAACCCTAGAGCTGAGACAAAGAGGACCGGTACCGAGTAACCCGCGGCCCTGCATCTAGGGGCGCTCCAACTTGGCGTCATGAACAGGATAGTACTTATGCCTGAGGAATCAGGTCATGTGTACCTTGGAACTGTGTTGGAATTGTGCTTGAACTGTGATTTATTGCAAAGACTGTGTATTGCTATATCCCGCAAAGATTCCCGCCAAAACTGCCGCCATTACAGCGCCACGAGGAGCACAGGAGAAGAAGAAGGGCGTGGAGTTGTGGGCGTGAAAGAACTGAGAAGCGCGAAAAGCAATAACCGCCCAGTCCAAATATTTCTGCACGTTGAGGACGTGTCCGTCAGCAGCCGAGATCCACCTCCTGATCCTTAATGGTGGGCGGAGACCAAAGAAACTAAACCGCCCACGGAGGAGAGAGCGGGAAAAGGACGAGGGAGAAGAAGTGGGCCACGTGGGAGACGCCATGGCCAGCCGACCGGGATCGGAGCGTGGGGCCGGAGCACAGGACTCTGTTATGAATTCTGCTCTTGTGCTCCCTCCGGTGGTTATGAGTGGTAGTGTTGCTGTCTTTGGATCGCAGCATTTATCAGGTGTGTCCACTTAATTGCTATTTGGACTAGGCTATTTAGTCTTGCTTCATCCTTTAGTCAGTGCCAGTTGTCCATTGTTTTTGGAGGATTCACATCCATACCTGGTCTCTCCCGTTTTGCTTTTCATTTCAACAAAGATAAGTTCTGGCTTTGTTTTTGCTGTCCACCTGCTGTGGACCTTATAGTTCTGTGCATTTTCATGTTTTGTCTTGTCCAGCTTTGTCTGTGAAGGATTTTTTTTGCAGCCAAGCTGTGTCTGTGGAGATGCAGATATACCCTCCATGTCTTTAGTCAGATGTGGAGATTTGTATTTTCTGTGGTGGATATTTTCTAGTGTTTTGATACTGACCGCATAGTACTCTGTCCTATTCTTTCTTTTTAGCTAGAATGGCCTCCTATGCTAAATCCTGATTTCAAGTCTGCGTATGTTATTTCCCTCTCCTCTCACAGTCAATATTTGTGGGGGGCTGTCTATCCTTTGGGGATTTTCTCTGAGGCAAGATAGTTTTCCCGTTTCTGTCTTTAGGGGAAGTTAGACAAGGAAAATGGTGTGCACTCAGGTCAGGGACAAGGAGGTGCTGGCAAACTGACCGTGAGGTCAAGTCAATCATTCAAAAAAGATTACCGCACACTCAAGACTGGTAGGATGCAAAAGGTGTATGCCAATTTTATTGAAGAAAACAAAACAAAAAAGAAGTGGTTGCCACATTCATATTCATTTGAAATAGACAAAAACCCGACGTTTCGACCCTCCCGGGTCTTACTCATGGGGTTACTCAAGTCCTTTGACATAGATGCATAATAGTGGCAGTGGTAGGGGGTGTACGACCGATCCCTTGTTAAGGCACAACCTTATAATAAAGCCAGTCCGGGCAGAAGTGTCCCGGGAGCACAGAATCTGGGTGGTGAGGGCCGTTAGACACCTAGTGGGTCTGAAAAGGGTCCCTGGGAGGATTAGCGGCGCATCCCGTGCCTTGCTGCGATGTCCTGGGGGGAGACCCGGAAAATGCGGTGCTAGTTCAGGGTTTGCGGTCAGTACAGGTACCACCTTCTCCAGAGTACGTCTCATGCTGCTCCTAGGCCACCAGATCATAACAGTACAACTGGCCAACAATGAGATAATTGCATCTCAGAAGAAGGGAGGAAAGGTTTTGAGCCATTTTTTTTCCCTTAGCCTGTTTTGTCTTTTCCTCCCTCTTAATCTCTGGGTGGCTACGGAACCTAGTAATAACGTGAATGTTCAGGAGTTAGTTTCTCGGGTGGATCAGCTTGCTGCTAGGGTACAGGGTATTTCAGATTATATAATTCAGACTCCTGCCTTAGAACCTAAGATTCCCACTCCTGATTTATTTTTTGGTGACAGATCCAAATTTTTGAGTTTCAAAAATAACTGTAAACTGTTTTTTGCATTGAGACCCCGGTCCTCTGGTGATCCCATTCAGCAGGTTAAAATCATCATATCCCTGCTGCGTAGTGACCCACAGGATTGGGCATTTTCCCTGGAATCTGGCAATCCTGCTTTGCTTAATGTTGATTCTTTCTTTCAAGCATTGGGGTTATTGTATGATGAGCCTAATTTTGTGGATCAAGCTGAGAAGATCTTGTTGGCCCTGTGTCAGGGTCAAGAAGCGGCAGAATCGTATTGTCAGAAATTTAGAAAATGGTCTGTACTGACTAAATGGAATGAGGATGCCTTGGTGGCAATTTTCAGAAAGGGTCTTTCTGAATCCGTTAAAGATGTTATGGTGGGGTTCCCCACGCCTGCTGGTCTGAGTGATTCTATGTCTCTGGCCATTCAGATTGATCGGCGCTTGCGCGAGCGCAGAGTTGTGCACACTGTGGCGTTGTCCTCCGAGAGGAGCCCTGAGCCTATGTAGTGTGATAAGATTTTGTCTAGAGCTGAACGACAAGGATTCAGGCGTCAGAATGGGTTGTGTTTTTACTGCGGCGATTCTGCTCATGTTATTTCTGATTGCACTAAGCGTACAAAGAGAATCGCTAGTTCTGTTACCATCAGTACTGTACAACCTAAATTTCTGTTATCTGTGACCTTGATCTGCTCATTATCGTCATTTTCTGTCATGGCATTTGTGGATTCAGGTGCCGCTCTGAACTTAATGGACTTAGAATTTGCCAGACGTTGTGGTTTCCCCTTGCAGCCTTTGCAGAACCCTATTCCTTTAAGGGGGATTGATGCTACACCGTTGGCTATAAATAAACCTCAGTTTTGGACACAGCTGACCCTGCGCATGGCGCCAGCCCATCAGGAAGATTGTCGTTTTCTGGTGTTGCATAATTTGCATGATGATATTGTGCTGGGTTTTCCATGGTTACAGCTACATAATCTGGTGTTAGATTGGAAATCTATGTCTGTGACTAGTTGGGGTTGTCAGGGGGTTCATGGTCACGTTCCTTTGATGTCAATTTCCTCTTCCCCCTCTTCTGAAATTCCTGAGTTTTTGTCAGATTTCCAGGATGTATTCGATGAGCCCAAATCCAGTTCCCCTCCACCGCATAGGGACTTTGATTGTGCTATTGACTTGATTCCAGGTTGTAAGTTCCCTAAGGGCTGACTTTTCAACCTGTCTGTGCCAGAACATGCCGCCATGCGGAGCTATATTAAGGAGTCTTTGGAGAAGGGCCATATTCGGCCATCTTCTTCACCATTGGGAGCAGGTTTTTTTTTGTTGCCAAGAAGGATGGCTCCTTGAGACCGTGTATTGATTATCGCCTCTTGAATAAGATCACGGTCAAATTTCAATACCCTTTGCCTTTGCTTACTGATTTGTTTGCTAGGATTAAAGGGCCTAGCTGGTTTACTAAGATTGACCTTCGAGGGGCATATAATCTTATTCGTATTAAGCAGGGTGACGAATGGAAAACTGCATTTAATACGCCCGAAGGCCATTTTGAATACCTTGTGATGCCACTCGGACTCTCTAATGCCCCATCTGTGTTCCAATCCTTCATGCATGATATCTTTGGAGTTAACTTGATAAATTCATGGTTGTATATTTGGATGACATTTTGATTTTTTCCGATGATTGGGAGTCTCATGTGAAAGAGGTCAGGATGGTATTTCAGATCCTCCGTAATAATGCTTTGTTTGAGAAGGGGTCGAAATGCCTCTTTGGAGTGCAGAAGGTTTCTTTTTTGGGCTTCATTTTTTCTCCCTCATCTATAGAAATGGATCCGGTTAAGGTTCAGGCCATTCATGATTGGATTCAGCCCATATCTGTGAAGAGCCTTCAGAAATTCTTGGGCTTTGCTAATTTTTATCGTCGTTTCATTGCCAACTTCTCCAGTGTGGTTAAACCTCTGACCGATTTGACGAAGAAAGGCGCTGATGTGACGAATTGGTCCTCTGCGGCTGTTTCTGCCTTTCAGGAGCTTAAACGCCGATTTACTTCTGCCCCTGTGTTGCGTCAGCCAGATGTTTCTCTTCTATTTCAGGTTGAGGTTGACGTGTCTGAGATTGGGGCAGGGGCCGTTTTGTCTCAGAGGGATCCTGTTGGTTCCTTGATGAAACCGTGTGCCTTCTTTTCTCGGAAGTTTTCGCCTGCGAAACGCAATTATGATATCGGCAATCGGGAGTTGTTGGCTGTGAAGTGGGCATTTGAGGAGTGGCGACATTGGCTTGAGGGGGCCAAGCACCGTATTGTGGTCCTGACCGATCATAAGAATCTGATTTACCTCGAGTCTGCCAAACGACTGAATCCTAGACAGGCTCGATGGTCCCTGTTTTTCTCCCGTTTTGATTTTGTGGTCTCGTACCTTCCTGGTACTAAGAATGTTAAGGCGGATGCCCTCTCTAGGAGTTTTTTTCCTGATTCCCCTGGGGTTCTTGAGCCGGTCGGCATTCTGAAGGAAGGGGTGATTCTTTCTGCCATCTCCCCTGATTTAATACCGGGTTCTTCAGGAATTTCAGGCTAATAAACCTGACCGCTGTCCAGTGGCGAAACTGTTTGTTCCTGATTAGTGTTGAGCATTCCGATACCGCAAGTATCGGGTATCGGCCGATACTTGCGGTATCGGAATTCCGATACCGAGTTCCGATACTTTTGTGGTATCGGGAATCGGTATCGGATCCATATTAATGTGTAAAATAAAGAATTAAAATAAAAAATATTCATATACTCACCTCTCCGGAGGCCCCTGGACATCACCGCTGGTAACCGGCAGCCTTCTTTGTTTAAAATGAGCGCGTTTAGGGACTTCCATGACGTCACGGCTTCTGATTGGTCGCGTGCCACTCATGTGACCGCCACGCGACCAATCAGAAGCCGCGACGTCATTCTCAGGTCCTAAACTCCTCATTCTAGGAATTTAGGACCTGAGAATGACGTCGCGGCTTCTGATTGTTCACGTGGCGGTCACATGAGCGGCACGCGACCAATCAGAAGCCGCGACGTCATTCTCAGGTCCTAAACGCGCTCATTTTAAGCAAAGAAGGCTGCCGGTTACTAGCGGTGATGTCCAGGGGCCTCTGGAGAGGTAATTATATCAATATTTTTTATTTTAATTCTTTATTTTACACATTAATATGGATCCCAGGGCCTGAAGGAGAGTTTCCTCTCCTTCAGACCCTGGGAACCATCAGGATACCTTCCGATACTTGGTGTCCCATTGACTTGTATTGGTATCGGGTATCGGTATCGGCGATATCGGATACTTTTCGGGTATCGGCCGATACTATCCGATACCGATACTTTCAAGTATCGGACGGTATCGCTCAACACTATTCCTGATAGATGGACTAGTAACGAATTTCTGAAGTTCATTGTTCTGTGTTGGCTGGCCATCCTGGGATTTTTGGTACCAGAGATTTGGTTGGTAGGTCCTTTTGGTGGCCTTCTTTGTTGCGGGATGTGCGTTCTTTTGTGCAGTCCTGTGGGATTTGTGCGCGGGCTAAGCCTTGCTGTTCCCGCGCTAGTGGGTTGCTTCTGCCTTTGCCGGTCCCTGAAAGACCTTGGACGCATATTTCTATGGATTTTATTTCAGATCTTCCAGTTTCCCAGAGGATGTCGGTTATCTGGGTGGTTTGTGACCGGTTTTCTAAGATGGTTCATTTGGTACCTTTTCCTAAATTGCCATCCTCTTCTGATTTGGTTCCGTTGTTTTTTCAGCATGTGGTTCGTTTGCATGGCATTCCGAAGAATATGGTGTCCGATAGAGGTTCCCAGTTTGTTTCTAGGTTTTGGCGGGCCTTTTGTGCTAGGCTGGGCATTGATTTGTCTTTTTCTTCCGCATTTCATCCTCAGACAAATGGCCAAACCGAGCAAACTAATCAGACTTTGGAAACTTATTTGAGATGCTTTGTGTCTGCTGATCAGGATGATTGGGTGGCTTTCTTGCCATTGGCCGAGTTTGCCCTTAATAATCGGGCTAGTTCTGCTACCTTGGTTTCGCCTTTTTTTTTTGTAATTTTGGTTTTCATCCTCGTTTTTCTTCAGGGCAGGTTGAGCCTTCTGATTGTCCTGGTGTGGATTCTGTGGTTGACAGGCGGAAGCAAATTTGGGCTCATGTGGTGGACAATTTGGTGTTGTCTCAGGAGGAGGCTCAGCGTTTTGCTAACCGTCGTCGGTGTGTTGGTTCCCGGCTTCAGGTTGGGGATTTGGTCTGGTTGTCTTCCCGTCATGTTCCTATGAAGGTTTCTTCCCCTAAGTTCAAGCCTCGGTTTATTGGTCCTTATAGGATTTCTGAGATTATCAATCCAGTGTCTTTTTGTTTGGCCCTTCCAGCCTCTTTTTCCATCCATAATGTTTTCCATAGATCTTTGTTGCGGAATGTGGTGCCCGTTGTTCCCTCGGTTGATCCTCCGGCCCCGGTGTTGATTGATGGAGAGTTGTAGTATGTGGTTGAGAAAATTTTGGATTCTCGTTTTTCGAGGCGGAAGCTTCAGTATCTGGTCAAATGGAAGGGTTATGGCCAGGAGGATAATTCTTGGGTTGTTGCCTCCGATGTTCATGCTGACAATTTGATTTGTGCCTTTCATTTGGCTCATCCTGATTGGCCTGGGGACTCTGGTGAGGGTTCGGTGACCCCTCCTCAAGGGGGGGTACTGTTGTGAATTCTGCTCTTGGGCTCCCTCCGGTTGTTATGAGTGGTAGTGCTGCTGTCTTTGGATCGCAGCATTTATCAGGTGTGTCCACTTAATTGCTATTTGGACTAGGCTATTTAGTCTTGCTTCATCCTTTAGTCAGTGCCAGTTGTCCATTGTTTTTGGAGGATTCACATCCATACCTGGTCTCTCCCGTTTTGCTGTTCATTTCAACAAAGATAAGTTCTGGCTTTGTTTTTGCTGTCCACCTGCTGTGGACCTTATAGTTCTGTGCATTTTCATGTTTTGTCTTGTCCAGCTTTGTCTGTGAAGGATTTTTTTGCAGCCAAGCTGTGTCTCTGGAGATGCAGATATACCCTCCATGTCTTTAGTCAGATGTGGAGATTTGTATTTTCTGTGGTGGATATTTTCTAGTGTTTTGATACTGACCGCATAGTACTCTGTCCTATTCTTTCTTTTTAGCTAGAATGGCCTCCTATGCTAAATCCTGATTTCAAGTCTGCGTATGTTATTTCCCTCTCCTCTCACAGTCAATATTTGTGGGGGGCTGTCTATCCTTTGGGGATTTTCTCTGAGGCAAGATAGTTTTCCTGTTTCTATCTTTAGGGGAAGTTAGTTCTTAGGCTGTGTCGAGGGGTCTAGGGAGTGTTAGGTACTCCCCATGGCTACTTCTAGTTGCGGTGCTAGTTCAGGGTTTGCGGTCAGTACAGGTACCACCTTCACCAGAGTACGTCTCACGGTGCTCCTAGGCCACCATATCATAACAGGACTCCCCCAGCTACCCAGAGAGATACCTCGGTTAAGCGACACCTGTGGGCCCCAACTTCCTGCAGGCCGGAGTGGACGAGCTCAGCGATCAACTCCGGCGGACGCAGCTGAGCACTGAGGCCGGGTGGAAGAAGACCGTCATCGGGGGCCTCACCAGACGTCTGTCGGCAGCCTCGTCTGGTCCGGAGCAAGAAAGAAGTTCCAGCGCTCCGAAGCCAGAAAGCAAGGCCCTGCCGGAAAGCGAGATACTGCAAACAGAGATAACAACGCCACAGCGCAAGGCCCCGCAGTCAGCGTTCCAGAGCCTGCCGTCGGCAGAGTCGGCCGACTCCGAGGACACCGTGGTGGCAGGTAAGGACGCCGACCCTGCCCCAGTGACAGAAGACCTACTGGTAGGCGCCGTAGCAGCGCAACCTGCTGCCATGACTAAGACTAACTCTGAACTGACAAATCCTAATACTACTACCACAGTGGGCATTATTGCCGCTACCGAACCTACTACCAAAATTGACATTCGAACCCAGATTATACCTGAAAAACCTATTAGTGACATTGATACTGCATCGGATGAGAAGTCGTACACAGATCTTTCCAGGCCAGGAAGTGTTCGCTACCAACTGATGCCTTGCAACCTACCGTCGCGAGAATAAACCTCGAAACCTCGACAAATGTAAATAGTAAACTGTTTGTTTCCTGTTCTTTTGCTGTCTAAACCCGTAGGGGTTAGTGAGTCTGAGAACCATAGAGAGATGGTTGATAGAAGGTTGCTGTGAACCTAGAAGAAGAAAGGCAGTAGGCCCGGACGAATAACCAGGCGGTCCTGCATGTGTGTGAAGTCAGAAGAGAGACAGAAAAGTTAGCTTTGTACCATAGTGTTTTGATAGTAAGCCTTTAGTGGGTTCAGCTTATACGCCCTTAAAGGAGAAGTTAAATTATTGTTCAAAGATTTGCACTTAGTAGAATACCCGGCTGGGTAATAGAACTTATCTATAGTCAGTAGGATAGAATGTTATTTAAAATATTTAAACAGGTTTCTGTTTGTAACGTTCAAGCGACCTCACCTCCCATAAAGGGAAGCATGTTATATTTACTTGTTCAAAGCATTCCAAAAATTTTGTATGTCTTTTTTCTAACATGTATTGTTGTTCTTCTTTTCCCAGTCCGGGAGTACTGGATTTAACCGGGGGGGAGTGCAACGCCCCAGAGTCCTGGTCATTGCAGTAATGTCGCTCTGCCACTAAGGGAGTGATGTTATGTCTGATTGCATTAAAGGAGTTCATCTGACCAGGTATCTGTTGTAAATTCTGTGGTCGAGCTCCCTCCCGTGGTCATGAGTGGTACTTCGGCTGGTTTTGTCTATGAGCTTCCTCTGGTGGATGTGAGTGGGGCTGCGGCTTCTGAGTTTCCTTCCTCAGGTGACGAGGTTAAGTCATTAGGTGCTGCTCTATTTAACTCCACCTAGTTCTTTGTTCCTGGCCTCCAGTCAATGTTCCAGTATTGGTCTTGCTCTCTTCTGGATCGTCTTGTGGCCTGTCTGCCCTGCATAAGCTAAGTTCTGCTTGTGCTACTTTTGTTTGCTATTTTTTCTGTCCAGCTTGCTATATTGGTTTTTCTTGCTTGCTGGAAGCTCTGGGACGCAGAGGGAGCACCTCCGTACCGTTAGTCGGTGCGGAGGGTCTTTTTGCGCCCTCTGCGTGGTTGTTTGTAGGTTTTTGTGCTGACCGCAAAGCTATCTTTACTATCCTCGGTCTATTCAGTAAGTCGGGCCTCACTTTGCTAAAATCTATTTCATCTCTGTGTTTGTATTTTCATCTTTACTCACAGTCATTATATGTGGTGGGCTGCCTTTTCCTTTGGGGAATTTCTCTGAGGCAAGGTAGGCTTATTTTTCTATCTTCAGGGCTAGCTAGTTTCTCAGGCTGTGCCCGAGGCGCCTAGGTCTGGTCAGGAGCGCTCCACGGCTACCTCTAGTGTGGTGTGATAGGATTAGGGATTGCGGTCAGCAGAGTTCCCACGTCTCAGAGCTCATCCTATGTTATTAGTAACTATCAGGTCACTTTGTGTGCTCTTAACCACCAGGTCCATTGTGTTTCTGAACCACCAGTCCATAACAGGTATCACAGTCACACATTACACTTCACACTCCGGCCACCAGGGGGAGCAAAAGGCACTATGTATTAGGCCACTCCTCACACTGGTAAAACTGGGGGTTGGATAGGAAGTTAGTGAGAACGCAGCCTGAGATAGGTACAGGGAGGACCTGCCAGGGGTGGGATCCTGGCAGGGACCTAGCAGAAGGACAGAACACAGAGGAGCTGTGCCTGCACTACCTTGCGGCGGCATCCTAAGGAAGGACATGAAGAGAAGGATATTGTGGAGAAGTGAGAAACAAGATTAGAGCACAGAGGAGAGCCAGTAGGAGTCGTGCCCCGAGAACGGCAACATCCTACTGAGGCACATAGCCGGTGACCGGAACACTGAGGAAGTAACTGACTCCATGCATTACTTCAAATACCGCAGAACAGTTGATTATAGGTTGGCTGTCTACCATACATCACCTAAGAAGACATAGGGGGCAAGCGTGGAGAGGGGCGTCTCTAGGGTCCCAGAATAGCTCCGAGCCTTCCCATCAAACGAGTGCGTCCTATCCAGATAAACTTGGAGGACGGAGAGAGAGAGAGAGAGAGAGAGAACGAACGAACATGAGAGTTGTGAGGACTATCCTGAATGCTCAGCAGGGAAGAACTACAACCCACAGGCGCTAGTGGTAGACACTGATTTCCACCTGCAAAGGGAACTCTGGATGTGCCTTCGGACCGGCTGGTCTCAGACAGCCCTGTTAGCAGTGCTCTTGATTGTGGATCCCGAAGTCATCAGTAAAAAGGTAAAGAGACTGTAACCCTGTGTCTTCGTTATTATCTGCGCCTCACATCATCACCACCTACACTACTGGGAAGCCCTGGGGATATACTTCACCTGTGGGAAGGTATACCATCTAGCTACCATCACATCACCCCAGTGGACCCCAAGCAGTGTCGGTCACCCTGATCGAATACCACAGGTGGCGTCACGAAACCTTAGCCGACTTTCATCACCGTTTCATTGGACGCCACTTAGCAGGGTCACGGACTGGGACAACCCTAGAGCTGAGACAGAGAGGACCGGTACCGAGTAACCCGCGGCCCTGCATCTGAGGGCGCTCCAGAAGCTCTTCTCTCATTGAAGCATCTCAGCCACAGGGAGCCTCTTTTACTCTATTACAATTTTACAAATTCGTCTGGTTCTCAAACTATGGAAAATCTATCTATTGGTCCTAATTGCTGGTTGCCTAATTCAGGTCAGTCATTACTTCTATAGGCAACAATTATAACAATGTGACAAAATAGTAAAATGCATATTGGAGCCTCTAAGAAAAGATCATCTCAATATCTTCAAGTTGGTTGTCAATTTCTTTCTATCCATCCATCACCATTTCACATAACTCTTAGGCCGATGACTTTCTCACAGCAATGATTCTCTGTTCTTAAAGAGGTTGTCCAGTCTTAAACTACAAGTATGCAGTCATTCTATGTGACTGCAGACTTGTGAATCCTCACATTGTGCTCACTGCGTTCTGTGAGGGTTCTCCAGTGCCAGCAGTCCTGAGATCGCAAGTACAGTATGTGATATGCAAACTCCCTGCCACATTCTGACTAGACTGCTTCAGGTCTTGCTCAACACACTTGTATTGAGTGAGGCCATGCCCATCTAGTCGGAATGTGGCCGGGAGTTTGCATATCACATACTTGCAGTCACATGATCGCCGTTCCTGGTGCCGGCAACGGAGAATCCTCACAGCGTGCAGTTCACGCAATGTGAGGATTCACAAGTCTGTAGTCACATAGACCGGACAGCACCTTTAAGGGTGAAGGTTGTTCTACATTGGATATAGCTTGGTATATGCATTTGACTTTGGTTGATCCTACCATTATTCTCAAACACTATAATATCTATGAGGTCTGAGAAATGAGAGATGAAACACCTGGTACAGTTGATCTTTCATATCTGGACCACAGAACAAAAAAGCTGGACATTATCTCCACCTGCTCAATCGGGTAGACGTAGATTGATGCATTGTCTAGCAGATGATCACCTAATGAAAACTTTCCACACAACCATAACGTTATCACAATCATCTGCAATTGTGAGAGCTCCTAAAGCTTGGACACATTTATGGTTATTACAAGCCGCATTTTTGGCATTAACTAGTGTATATTTGAAGATTAGTGGTCCTTGAAAAATGTTCTGAATAGCAGAGGCTTCTATGAAGTATTTAACACACCGTGTAACAAGGAAACTAAAGAGTCATTACACAAGGTAAATATTTATTAACTTCCCGAGATAAGATATGAACCATTTGTATAACGTTACATTGCGAGTCATTTCATGCCATGGAACCTTTGGTACTTAGAGGATGTAAGTGCCATGTTAACAGGACCAATGAAATTGAAAACTCATGACAAGTATTTATTGGGTTATAATTACCTAAGACATCATAAAAGAGGGTCAGTCTTAGTTTAACACTGATATAAGCCCTTTACATGTCAAAAACTAACAGTAACATAAAGCCTATATGATAACATAATCCTTTACTCTTAGTTATACATATCATTATACCACAGACATAGAAGGTATTTCACTTGTTTTACAGTGTATAGAGTCTGGGATACAGTATGATCATAACCCTGCAGACAATCACAGGCCATAAATCTGGTTATCATTTTACCATACTGAGACTTACTGGCCGAGTTACAGCGGAGTTTCATCATATTTGTACTGCTAACTAGCACACTTCTCCATGTGACACTATTTTAATGCACATAATGTATA
Source organism: Ranitomeya imitator (assembly GCF_032444005.1). Taxonomy (NCBI): domain Eukaryota; kingdom Metazoa; phylum Chordata; class Amphibia; order Anura; family Dendrobatidae; genus Ranitomeya; species Ranitomeya imitator. Next base: position 211,670,879 of record NC_091285.1, on the reverse strand, counting down.
TACCAGAAGCGTAGATAGGGCTTTGGTTCGGGGGGTTGGGGGGTGGGTGTTGAAACTTCTGAGTGGGCCCCTAACCAGGTAACCTTGATTATAACTTGGTGACGCACCCTAATAGTGGAGGAGATCCTCAGCACATGACCGCGCTGCTGCTGAAAATAATCTTTATACAAAGACCAACATAGATATTACCGCCATGTGGTCAGTGGTAGATACCAGCCCTACAGAACATACAACAGATCACAGCACCGTTACAGATGGTGACTTACCACTGACGTTCTTTCTGATGGAATTGTTCACTGTATATATATACTGACCCTTTAATATCCCCCAAACTGTTTAATGGCCACAACGCTGTATGATGGTCCTCTCACTGTAATCTCCACACTGTATGATGGCCCCCTACATAGCCACCATATAGCATAATACAACAGATAGTCCTCAATATAGTATAATGCATTCCCCATAGGTCTCCATATTGTATAATGCACTCCCCATGGGTCCTCCATCTCCATATTGTATAATGCACTCCCCATAGGAAGACTCTATATAAAGTATAATGAACTCCCCATAGGGTTCCATATAGTATAATGCACTCTACATAGGCAGACTCTACACTGTATAATGCACTCCCCATAGGGCTCCATATAGTATAATGCACTCCACATAGGCAGACTCTATACTGTATAATGCACTCCCAATAGGCAAACTATAGTATACTGAACTCCCCATAGGCAGGCTCTATAGTGTAATGCATCCCCATAGGCAGCCTCTGTAGTGTAACGCAGCCTCATAGCCACCCTCTGTAGTATTATGCACCCCCATAGCCAACCTCTGTAGTATAATGCACCCCCATAGCCACCCTCTGTAGTGTAAGGCACCCCCATAGCCCTCCTCTGTAGTATAATGCACCACCATAGGCATCCTTTATAATGTAATGCAGCCCCATAGCCACCCTATGTAGTATAATGCACCCCCATAGCCACCCTCTGTAGTGTTATGCAGCTCCGTAAACTAAATACTCACCTCTCTTCCTCCTGGTTCCTGCGCTGCTCCCTGCTACCGCTCTTCTCTGACTGTAGGTGCCAAGTATTGACATCATCACGCCCGCTGTGAGTGTCAGTGCCCGCTGTCAACTGGAGCTCCCTCTGTCATCACTGCTGTCAGCTGTATCGGCATGCAGCAGATACAGCTAACCCTGCGATGATTGGCGTGGGGCCCACTGCTGGCTTAAGTAGCATAGGGTAATGTTAGTAATATATTCCCATCTGGGGCTAGGGGGCAAGTACAGCTCGGGCCTGTGTATTCTCAAATGCCAGTGTTGAACTTCAGACCCAGTCTGTCCCTGCTGCAAGGTCAGACACAGCCATTACTCAATACAAAAAAGGGGCACATGCATAAGATTATCTCAGCACAGGAACATTGGTTTAAGTACATCCAATTATGGAAATTATTATTATTCCAAGATCTATTGATTAAAACTGAGCTCAGTGATTGGCCAGAGCATTTACATGACGTCTGCGCCACAGCCAAAATGTTGACACTGGTGCAGCAATGGAGAGCCAGCATTGGACACAAGAAGGGCGAGTACCTGCTGGGTTTGTTAGTTTATGTAAGGGCTCGGATCGGTCTCACATGTTAATACCCGGCACTGCTGCCGGCGCTCAGATCGGAGCGTGCGGCCGCATAGGAATACATGCAGCCGCACGCTCAGCTCCTCTGTGCCAGGTGCAGTGCCGGGTATTGCCATGCGAGACTCATCCGAGTTTCTCGCAAGTGAGTATGAGCCCTTAGTCACAGAATTGGGGCCCACTTTACTGAAAATGGACAATGACTTTAATAGTTTATTGTTGACCTCATATTGCCTGTTTAAGAACTAAAATCTTAATCCCATTTTACTTAAAAATGCTACATCTTCTAAATATAAGCCCAATAATTATTCAACTAAATATACCCTTAACATAAATAATTGAGTCACCCGCCAGGGCCATGAGGTACTCGGTACCGGGTCCGGTATTTAAAGGGGATGTCACGGTGGCTGCGACCTGGTCCGTGTCCCTTGGTGCCCAAATAAAGGAGAAAGGTCTTTTAAGGGGATTTGAAATAAAGTTTATGTTCATGATGCCACCTGTGGTATTCGGTCAGTGGGGACCGACGCTGCTTAACCCCTTCATGACCCAGCCTATTTTGACCTTAAAGACCTTGCCGTTTTTTGCAATTCTGACCAGTGTCCCTTTATGAGGTAATAACTCAGGAACGCTTCAACGGATCCTAGCGGTTCTGAGACTGTTTTTTCGTGACATATTGGGCTTCATGTTAGTGGTAAATTTAGGTCAATAAATTCTGCGTTTATTTGTGATAAAAACGGAAATTTGGCGAAAATTTTGAACATTTCGCAATTTTCACATTTTGAATTTTTATTCTGTTAAGCCAGAGAGTTATGTGACACAAAATAGTTAATAAATAACATTTCCCACATGTCTACTTTACATCAGCACAATTTTGGAAACAAAATTTTTTTTTTGCTAGGTTAAAATTTGACCAGCGATTTCTCATTTTTACAACAAAATTTACAAAACCATTTTTTTAGGGACCACCTCACATTTGAAGTCAGTTTGAGGGGTCTATATGGCTGAAAATACCCAAAAGTGACATCATTCTAAAAACTGCACCCCTCAAGGTGCACAAAACCACATTCAAGAAGTTTAATAACCCTTCAGGTGCTTCACAGCAGCAGAAGCAACATGGAAGGAAAAAATGAACATTTAACTTTTTAGTCACAAAAATGATTTTTCAGCAACAATTTTTTTATTTTCTCAATGGTAAAAGGAGAAACTGAACAACGAAAGTTGTTGTCCAATTTGTCCTGAGTACGCTGATACCTCATATGTGGGGGTAAACCACTGTTTGCGCGCACGGCAGGGCTTGGAAGGGAAGGAGCGCCATTTGACTTTTTGAATGAAAAATTGGCTGCACTCTTTAGCGGACACCATGTCACGTTTGGAGAGCCCCCGTGTGCCTAAAAATTGGAGCTCCCCCACAAGTGACCCCATTTTGGAAACTAGACGCCCCAAGGAACTTATCTAGATGCATAGTGAGCCCTTTAAACCCCCAGGTGCTTCACAAATTGATCCGTAAAAATGAAAAAGTACTTTTTTTTCACAAAAAAATTCTTTTAGCCTCAATTTTTTCATTTTCACATGGACAACAGGATAAAATGGATCCTAAAATTTGTTGGGCAATTTCTCCTGAGTACATCGATACCTCACATGTGGGGGTAAACCACTGTTTGGGCACATGGTAAGGCTCGGAAGGGAAGGAGCGCCATTTGACTTTTTGAATGAAAAATTATCTCCATCGTTAGCGGACACCATGTCGCGTTTGGAGAGACCCTGTGTTCCTAAACATTGGAGCTCCCCCACAAGTGACCCCATTTTGGAAACTGGACCCCCCAAGGAACTTATCTAGATGCCTAGTGAGCACTTTAAACCCTCAGCTGCTTCACAAATTGATCCGTAAAAATGAAAAAGTACTTTTTTTTCTCAAAAAATTTATTTTCGCCTCAATTTTTCCATTTTCACATGGGCAATAGGATAAAATGGATCCTAAAATTTGTTGAGCAATTTCTCCCGAGTACGCCGATACCTCATATGTGGGGGTAAACCACTGTTTGGGCACACGGCAGGACTCGGAAGGGAAGGCGCGCCTTTTGACTTTTTGAATGGAAAATTAGCTCCAATTGTTAGCGGACACCATGTCGCGTTTGGAGAACCCCTGTGTGCCTATGCATTGGAGCTCCCCCACAAGTGACCCCATTTTGGAAACTAGACCCCCCAAGGAACTTATCTAGATGCATACTGAGCACTTTAAACCCCCAGGTGCTTCACAGAAGTTTATAATGCAGAGCCATGAAAATAAAAAATAATTTTTCTTTTCTCAAAAATGATTTTTTAGCCTGGAATTTCCTATTTTGCCAATGGTATTAGGAGAAATTGGGCCACAAATGTTGTTGTTCAGTTTGTCCTGAGTACGCAGATACCCCATATGTGGGGGTAAACCACTGTTTGGGCGCACGGCAGGGCTCAGAATGGAAGGCACGCCATTTGGCCTTTTAAATGGAAAAATAGCTCCAATCATTAGCGGACACAATGTCGCGTTTGGAGAGCCCCTGTGTGCCTAAACATTGGAGATCCCCCACAAATGACCCCATTTTGGAAACTAGACCCCCAAAGGAACTAATCTAGATGTGTGGTGAGCACTTTGAACCCTCAAGTGCTTCACAGAAGTTTATAACGCAGAGCCATGAAAATAAAAAAAAAATTTCTTTTCTCAAAAATGATTTTTTAGCCCGCAATTTTTTATTTTCCCAAGGGTAACAAGAGAAATTTGACTCCAAAAGTTGTTGTCCAGTTTCTCCTGAGTATGCTGATACCCCATATGTGGGGGTAAACCACTGTTTAGGCACATGCTGGGGCTCGGAAGTGAAGTAGTGACGTTTTGAAATGCAGACTTTGATGGAATGCTCTGCGGGCGTCACGTTGCGTTTGCAGAGCCCCTGATGTGGCTAAACAGTAGAAACCCCCCACAAGTGACCCCATTTTGGAAACTAGACCCTGAAAGGAACTTATCTAGATGTGAGGTGAGCACTTTGAACCCCCAAGTGCTTCACAGAAGTTCATAACACAGAGCAGTGAAAATAATAAATACGTTTTCTTTCCTCAAAAATAATTTTTTAGCCCAGAATTTTTTATTTTCCCAAGGGTTACAGGAGAAATTGGACCACAAAAGTTGTTGTCCAGTTTCTCCTGAGTACGCTGATACCCCATATGTGAGGGTAAACCACTGTTTAGGCACATGCTGGGGCTCAGAAGTGAAGTAGTGACGTTTTGAAATGCAGACTTTGATGGAATGCTCTGCGGGCGTCACGTTGCGTTTGCAGAGCCCCTGATGTGGCTAAACAGTAGAAACCCCCCACAAGTGACCCCATTTTGGAAACTAGACCCTGAAAGGAACTTATCTAGATGTGAGGTGAGCACTTTGAACCCCCAAGTGCTTCACAGAAGTTCATAACACAGAGCAGTGAAAATAATAAATACGTTTTCTTTCCTCAAAAATAATTTTTTAGCCCAGAATTTTTTATTTTCCCAAGGGTTACAGGAGAAATTGGACCACAAAAGTTGTTGTCCAGTTTCTCCTGAGTACGCTGATACCCCATGTGAGGGGGTAAACCACTGTTTGGGCACACGTCGGGGCTCAGAAGGGAAGTAGTGACTTTTGAAATGCAGACTTTGATGGAATGGTCTGCGGACGTCACGTTGCGTTTGCAGAGCCTCTGGTCTGCCTAAACAGTAGAAACCCCCCACAAGTGACCCCATTTTGGAAACTAGACCCCCCAAGGAACTTATCTAGATATGTGTTGAGCACTTTGAACCCCCAAGTGCTTCACAGACGTTTACAACGCAGAGCCGTGAAAATAAAAAATCATTTTTCTTTCCTCAAAAATGATGTTTTAGCAAGCAATTTTTTATTTTCTCAAGGGTAACAGGAGAAATTGGACCCCAGTAATTGTTACGCAGTTTGTCCTGAGTACGCTGGTACCCCATATGTGGGGGTAAACCACTGTTTGGGCACACGTCGGGGCTCGGAAGTGAGGGAGCACCATTTGACTTTTTGAATACAAGATTGGCTGGAATCAATGGTGGCGCCATGTTGCGTTTGGAGACCCCCTGATGTGCCTAAACAGTGGAAACCCCTCAATTCTAACTCCAACACACCCCTAACCCTTATCCCAACTGTAGCCGTAACCCTAACCACAACCCTAACCCCAACACACCCCTAACCACAACCCTAACCCCAACACACCCCTAACCCTAACCACAACCCTAATTCCAACCCAACCCTAACCCTAAGGCTATGTGCCCACGATTCGTATGAGATTTTTCAGCACCATTTTTGAAAAATCCGCGGGTAAAAGGCACTGCGTTTTACCTGCGGATTTACCGCGGATTGCCAGTGTTTTTTGTGCGAATTTCACCTGTGGATTCCTATTGAGGAACAGGTGTAAAACGCTGTGGAATCCGTACAAAGAATTGACATGCTGCGGAAAATACAACGCAGTGTTTCCGCATGGTATTTTCCGCACCATGGGCACAGCGGATTTGGTTTTCCATATGTTTACATGGTACTGTAAACCTGATGGAACACTGCTGCGAATCCGCAGCCAAATCCGCACCGTGTGCACATAGCCTAATTCTAAAGGTATGTGCACACGCTGCGGAAAACGCTGCGGATCCGCAGCAGTTTCCCATGAGTTTACAGTTCAATGTAAACCTATGGGAAACAAAAATCGCTGTACACATGCTGCTGAAAAACTGCACGGAAACGCAGCAGTTTACATTCCGCAGCATGTCACTTCTTTCTGCGGATTCCGCAGCGGTTTTACAACTGCTCCAATAGAAAATCGCATTTGTAAAACCGCAGTGAAATGCACAGAAAAAACGCGGTAAATCCACAGCGGTTTAGCACTGCGGATTTATCAAATCCTCTGCGGAAAAATCCGCAGAGGACCAGAATACGTGTGCAAATCCCGAACCCTAACCCTACCCCTAACCCTACCCCTAACCCTACCCCTAACCCTACCCCTAACCCTAACCCTACCCCTAACCCTACCCCTAACCCTAACCCTACCCCTAACCCTAACCCTACCCCTAACCCTAACCCTAGTTCTTACCCCAACCTTAGTGGAAAAAAAAAATTCTTTATTTTTTTTATTGTCCCTACCTATGGGGGTGACAAAGGAAGGGGGGTCATTTACTATTTTTTTATTTTGATCACTGAGATAACATATCTCAGTGATCAAAATTCACTCTGGAACGAATCTGCCGGCCGGCAGATTCGGCGGGCGCACTGCACATGCGCCCGCCATTTTGGAAGATGGCGGCGCCCAGGAAAGAAGACGGACGGACCCCGGGAGGCTAGGTAAGTATAAGGGGGGGGAGATCAGGGCACAGGGGGGCGTCGGAGCACGGGGGGGTGGATCGGAGCATGGGGGGTGGATCGGAACACAGGGGGGGTGGATTGGAGCACGGGGTGGGGGATCGCTGTGCGGGGAGGTGGATCGGAGCACGGGGGGGATCGCTGTGCGGGGGGGCATCGGAGTGCGGGGGGGTTTGATTGGAGCACGGGGGGTGGGATTGGAGCACGGGGGGAGCGGACAGGAGGACGGGGGAGCGGAGCACAGGATGGAGGGGAGCGGACCACAGATCGGGGGGCTGGGGGGGCGATCGGTGGGGTGGGGTGGGGGCACATAAGTGTTTCCAGCCATGGCCGATGATATTGCAGCATCGGCCATGGCTGGATTGTAATATTTCACCAGTTTTTTAGGTGAAGTATTACAAATCGCTCTGATTGGCAGTTTCACTTTCAACAGCCAATCAGAGCGATCGTAGCCACGGGGGGGTGAAGCCACACCCCCTTGGCTAAACTACCACTCCCCCTGTCCCTGCAGATCGGGTGAAATGGGAGTTAACCCTTTCACCCGATCTGCAGGGACGCGATCTTTCCATGACGCCACATAGGCGTCATGGGTCGGATTGGCACCGACTTTCATGATGCCTACGTGGCGTCATGGGTCGGGAAGGGGTTAGAGGGGTCCTCCTGGGTGATGATATGGCAGCTAGGATGGTATAACTTCCCACAGGTGAAGTAGGTCCCCAGGGCTCCCGGTGTATAGATGAGGATAGTGAGTGGTGCAATAAAGAACGGAGGACACAGGTTTGCAGTCTCTTTACCTGGTTTACTGAAGACTTCAGGCAGCCACAGTCCAGGGCACCAGATCACAGGTACAGGCAGGGTCCGGCCGGCTTGGAGGCGAATTCAGAGTCCCCTTTACAAGGTGGAGTTAGAAGCTTTCCTATTAGCGCGGTGATGTTGTAGTCCCTTACTGCCTATGGCTTCTGGCACGGTCCTTACAATTCTCTCTGTCCTCCATGAAGGTTAGGACACAAACCCGTATGACAGGTGGTTCGAGCCTTTTTATAGGGTTTCTATCACGACCCGGGCTCTATGTGCCACTGTGTCTAATGGGTATTAGGGTAGACAGATGATGTGTAATCCAGCTGTCATGCCGGTTCCTGCTGTGCCTCCTAGAGTCCGACACAACCTCGGTCTTCCGGCTACCGGAATCTGCACTCGGTCAGGGAGGTAGCCCAATGCTGCTATGCTCCCATGGTGTCACTCTTCTGCGCTTCGTTGTCCTGCATGCTCCCTAAACACTGTTCTTCTTTCTCAATTCTCTTTCCCCAGGAGCTGCAGCAACTCTGGCTGCATGGCCCCTTCAGTCCTTCCGACACTCACTGTCTGACTGCTCTCTTCTCTGTCCTCCTGACAGCCTACTCACTCACTTCCCCTCCATCTTTAGGGAAGTTCCCCTGAAAACCGGGTTCAGAGCTCCCCCTTCAGGCCTGGAGTGCAAACATGTTGGGTGCTTTGTGTTTAACACCTGGTGAAAGAGATCTTCCTTTGCTTCCAATGTGACATCACTCTCCCCATGAGGAAAGCAATGCCACTGTAACAACCAGGACCCTGGGGTGTCACATAATTCTTTGCTAAAAACCACATGCAAGAAATAAAGAGATGAATGCTCCAAATGGAATTGACATTAACTGGCTCATAATAATGAAAATTAGTGTACGCTGGTGAGATTGAAAACATCAGAGCGTGTAATGGAAGTGAGCGAATTACTCTGTAGTGGTCTCACAATAATAGACTTACATGAGATATTGAAGCGGGCAGACTCCCATGGATCAGATATGGATAACCTAGCCATCAACATCTAAGGCCTCGTTCACCCGTTCAGTAAGCCAAAATCAAACAATCAGAGGAAAAGTATAATAGAAACACGTCACCACTTCTGTATTTATCACCCACTCCTGGTTTTGGCTTACAGATACTGAGGTAATATACTGACCAAATACTGAACGTGTGAATGTGACTTAAAGGGGAATTTTCACTGCAAGATAATAGTGAATGTGCGCTGCCTATAAACTTTAGATCTTGCTGTGTAAACAGGCTGCCTGTCACCTGATGAATAAGTAAAACACAGCACTCGTTCATGAAGTGAAATGATCGGTTATGCATAATAAAAGATCATCGTTCTCAGTGGTGCATCGTTCTGTGTAATCAGGACTCCCACTGCAAACATCAATGGCAGCTTTTGCGCACTGAGCAATCTACTATAGATCGCAAGTAAAATGGATTGCCGGCACTAACTCCTATGTGGTGTGCAGCCAAATAGAACCTCTAGAGCTTGTGTGCGTGCACCGGACAACGTGAGGAGTACAGGTGCATACCGAGAGCAGAGATATCAGTAATGTCCAGAAAGAGAAAAGGTGGCACTCACCCTCCAAATAAAAGAGTCCTTTCAAACGGTTACAGCGGGAGAATAGTGGCCGTTTCACGCTACCTGTACTTCAACGGGTCCTGTGTCATTGAAACGGAGGTAGCGTGAAATGTTCATCATTCACTGAAGTTATCTACGATTCTCCCGCTGTAACCGTTTTAAAGGACTCTTTTAGTTGGAGGGTGAGTGCCACTTTTTTTCTTTCTGGACCTACAATAGATCATTTACTTTAGTCTGCCCCTGTAAACAGGCATTCAGGTAGGACCGCAGATCATCAAACGTTTACCAATTAGCGATCGTATCGTGACACCAGTCTGGTAGTGTAAGCAAATTCTTAGTCCTGGACAGAGCCTTTAAAACCCACATTTCACCCATGTAGTTTACAACTTCTACCCTCCCTTCTGTTTCTAGGAAGAGACAGGATAACAGGAAGCTAAGTGAGATTCCACAGCCATGATTACCCCCAGACACAGTTGGCGGTGGTGACACATGTAACAAATGTCACGCTGTTTCATTGGCTTGCAAAATATATTGCGGACTGTGAAATGAAGTCAGTAGCTTATGACATGTATGAATAAATCAACAATTTACAATGGTTCTTATTGTATTGCTAAACTGATACCGTGCTGACAATGGATAAAGTATTTGCTGGATAGAGCTAGAATAATTCCGAAAATACTGCAAGGCTTAAATACCAGCCAGCACAAATCTGTAGAAGGGTATGATAATTAGCAGCTAATCTTAGCCTAATACACATTGAAGCGGTGTGCTGTTACTGTAACGTGGCATTGCGGAATGCCTTATGTCGCCTCACACAGTCCGCCAGTGTCTAAGCACACTGACATATTTACTGTCACATTTACTATCTCCACCAAAAAGATGTGTTACGAATCCGCCCTCAACAAGAGGCAATGGAAGCTATTTTAGCTACCTACAAAATTTTTCCAATACTTTCATTTAGGTGAATAAAATTGTCTAGAATCTAGAAGGATGAGGGTCGGTCTATTTTCTCAGATGAAAATCCAATGTCTCAATGTATCGGTAATTGCAGATTTACACTGGGCGAGTACCGTAACAGAGCTTTCTTTGGAACATTTGCTTCTCGATTGTGCAGTGTAAACAGGCTGTAAGTCACCTGAAATACAAGTAAAAAGCTCAATCTTAGGCTGGGGTCACACAGCCGTATTGTCTCTCATCTGAGGGAATCAGGGACATTATGCTAATCACGCTCCGATCAGAGTTTGATTAGAGTGTCATCACAGTGTGATCCAATTTTCTGGGATGTGGAGAAGATGGAAAAAGAAAGATTTTTTGACGGACCCATTGACTTGAATAGCCAAATGAAATCCGACTTTAGGATGCAAATCGTGCATGCTGCGTTTTTTTTCCCTTGGACACACACACTGCCCCATAAAATATCATTCAAAAGCGATCTGATGTTTTGACGGATCGCACTCGGACCAAAAATACAGTCGTCTGCATAAGCACTTAGTCAAACCCTAAGTATGATTAGCATAATCAAACAGATTTTCTGGCATGAGAGAAAATTCAGTTGTGTGACCCTATTCTTAGGGTGAAATGATTTCAAGCTTGCTTAAACCCATTACTTGCCAAATTAGCAATTTTCATTTTTTTTTTAAATGACAGATTTTTTATGATTTTGGGTCCTAAAGAATCTGAAACATAATTTGCCAAATTTTTACAAGTACGGATTTTTCAGAAAAGGGTGTCCCAATATTCAATTAAAAATGACAATGACATGATTTCCTGTTTTGAAAACATTCATTTTACAAACACAACACAAAAAATTGGACCTAATTATAAAAATTATAAAATCTTAGTTGCTAGAAGCAAAAAATTAGGTGTCCCAAAAAAAGGACATTGGTAGATAAAGGGTTAAAAATAATCATTCTCAACAGCACATCGTGTAAATAGATGTAGCTGGTAAGGGATCGTTTATAAGCCGCCATCTAGTTTAAAGACATCCTGAGGCCAGGAACAGACAGTTTATACAAAATAATCAATTTTTCATCCAGAAAAAGGCTGATTTTTCATCCTTTTTATCTGTATGCCATCCATGTGTCCTTTTTTAAATCCGGATGGCATCTGTATAGCATACAGTTTCAACATCAATAATTTAATAAATGAGTACAAGAAAAATAACTTTTCCTATGTTAATTGAAAAGGATCCATAAAAAAACAGATGCGATAAGGATTGTAACCTGTATATGATGTTTTGCATGCACCCATTTAGTTATAATGAGCAAGACAAACCCCCCAAAAAAGGATTAGCGTAGAGCATGCTGCAGTTTTTTACAAGTAGACCATAGGTCCATGTGTAGAAATATTCATATGAACTACCACATTGACTTGCACTGGTCAGTGTGCTGTCCATATGCTTCCCGTTTTTCACACAGATGATATACATAAGCTGCATGTCACGCTGTTAACGGTGATAAAGGGGCAGGATTGCGTACTGGGACCCGCACCTGTCCCTGCCACTATAAAGGGGCCCTGGCTTTCCCTTATCTCACGGGTACCTATGATGGTTAGGAGGCCTGAGCCGCTGTCTCCTGTGCAGGCCCTGTCAGTGGCCCCCTCTCCCCCCAAGGGAGGTGGACTGCACCAGTGTATAAATACAACAATAAACAGGGTATACAGACAAGGTAACTAAAAGTCTCAAACTCACCAAATGCTCACACAACCACAGAGGAAACACAGAGAAGGGAAGAGAAGGAAAAAACTTAGGAAGGAAAACAGTTTTAACATACAACCAAAACAGCAGACACCAATCTCTGTAAATAAACCTCCAATCTCCTAATACCACGATCCTTCACTCTCCAAGCCAGGCAGCTGAACTGATCACTGACAATAGCAGTAGTCAAGGCTGGGTCTATATAGAGGATGAGATTACAAAATCCACTTCAGCTGAGAGACGCAGCTCTCAGCAACTCAGCAAAGGTTAACTCCTGCACTGCTGGCACAAAGAAGCCAGGTCAGAACACAGGAGAAGAGCTTCTGTTCACTGTGTGTGAACAAGGCCCAGAGCGCTGCGGTTCTCTGGAACCTCTCTGTCGCGGTAGCACCGTGACAGTACCCCCCTTCTACGAGGGACCTCCGTAACATCAGGACCAGGTTTCTCAGGATGAGCTGTATGAAATGCCCGAACCAACCTAACCGCATGGACATCGGCAGCAGGTACCCACGTCCTCCCCTCAGGACTGTACCCTCTCCAGTGTACCAGATATTGTAGGGACTGACGAACTAAACGAGAATCCATAACCCTGGAAATCTGGAACTCAAGATTTCCATCAACAAGGACCGGAGATGGAGGTGAAGGGGACGGATTGGATGGCGCCACAACCTTCTTGAGTAAGGAGCGATGAAAAACATTATGGATCTTAAACGACTGAGGCAAAGCCAGCCGAAAAGCAACGGAATTCACGACGGCCACAATCCTATAAGGGCCAATGAACCTAGGGCCCAATTTCCACGAGGGAACTCTCAGCTTAATATTTTTCGAGGACAACCAAACCCAATCACCCACACACAGGTCCGGACCTTCCACACGTCTCTGATCAGCCGCATTCTTATACCTGGAACCCATCTTCTTTGATTTATCAAGAACCCTTTGCCATACGGACGTGATGGATGAAGAAAACCTCTCCTCTTCAGGAACACCTGAGGAATCCCTCCTATTAAATTAACTAAATTGAGGATGAAAACCATATGCCCCGAGAAACGGGGACTTACCAGTAGACTCATGAGTACGATTGTTTATAGCAAATTCTGCTAACGGTAAGTACTTAACCCAGTTCTCCTGATTCTCTGAGATGAAACACCTGAGATAAGTTTCAAGATTTTGATTTACGCGTTCAGTCTGACCATTGGATTGAGGATGAAAAGCTGAAGAAAACGACAAATGAGTCCCCAGCCGGCTGCAAAAAGCCCTCCAAAACTTGGAAATAAACTGCACCCCCCGGTCTGAGACAATATCTGAAGGAATACCATGCAGTCTCACAACCTCCTTGATAAAGACCTGTGCCAGAGTCTTAGCATTTTGTAACGCGGGGAGCGCAATGAAATGAGACATCTTGCTAAATCTATCAACTATGGCTAAAATAACTGTATTACCCTCCGAAACCGGTAAGTCAGTGATGAAATCTATTGACAAATGAGTCCAAGGTCTATTGGGAATCTCCAAAGGTTGGAGAGATCCAGACGGGCGAGAACGAGAGGACTTGGAACGCGCACACACACTGCAGGCAGTGACATATTCCTGTACATCATGTCTTACCCCAGACCACGAAAAACGCCTAGTGAGTAGGTCCGTGGTAACCTTACTTCCATTGTGTCCGGCCAAAACCGAATCATGATGCTCATTTATGACCCTCAGACGCAGAGCAGCTGGAACAAAAAGTTTACCTAACGGACAGGCTGCTGGGGCATCCCCCTGTGCCTCTACCACCTCTTTCTCAAGATCAGAATTAATTGCAGTGACCACTACACCCTTCTGCAGTATAGGACCTGGTTCACAATTATCCCCACCCCACGGGATAACGCCTCAGCCTTGACATTCTTACTTCCTGGCCTGTACGTAATGTATAAATTGAACCTGGCGAAGAACAGAGACCACCTTGCTTGCCTAGGCGTGAGACGCTTTGCAGATACTAAATACAACAGATTTTTGTGATCTGTGATCACCATGACAGGGTGAAGTGCTCCCTCCAAAAAATGACGCCATTCCTCAAATGCCCATTTAATTGCCAACAGCTCCCTGTTACCAATATCATAATTCTTCTCCGTAGGAGATAATTTTTTCGAGAAAAATACACATGGACGCCACTTACTCGGGGAAATCCCCTGTGACAATACAGCTCCCACCCCTACCTCAGAGGCATCCACCTCTACCACAAATGGCTGAGTGATGTCAGGCTGTATTAATATGGGTTCAGTGGAAAAACACTTTTCCAAAGTTTCAAAAGCCTTACAGGCCGCACTGGACCATACAGAGAAGTCCGTGCCTCTCTTGGTCATGTCTGTCAATGGTTTGGCTACCACTGAAAAGTCTTTAATACATTTGCGATAGAAATTTGCAAAACCTAAAAACCTCTGTAAAGCCTTAAGGTCCTCAGGACAATCCCACTCCAAGACCGCCCTGACCTTAGCCGGATCCATACAAAAACCTGTGGAGGACAAAAAAATAACCCAAAAACGGAATCTCTTTAACTGCGAACATGCATTTCTCAAGTTTGGCAAACAATTTATTGTCCCTGAGTACCTGGAGAACCTGCCTAACATGAACATGATGAGACTCGAGGTCAGGAGAATAAATTAAGATGTCACCGAGATATACCACCACAAACCTACCAATCAGGTGACTAAGTATATCGTTGACAAAGTGTTGAAACACGGCAGGGGCATTACATAACCCAAAAGGCATAACCTGATTCTCATAGTGCCCCTCTGGAGTATTAAATGCCGTCTTCCATTCATCCCGCTCCCTCATGCGAATGAGATTATATGCCCCCCTGAGATCCAATTTGGAGAACCACTTAGCCCCCACAATTTGATTAAAGAGATCCGGAATAAGAGGGAGCGGAAAAGAATCCTGGACCGTAATTTGATTTAATTCACGGAAATCTAAGCATGGACGTAAACCCCCGTCCTTCTTCTTTACAAAGAAGAACCCAGCTGCAATGGGAGATGAGGAGGGTCTTATATGACCTTTGGCCAGACTCTCCGCGATATAATCCTTCATGGCTTGTCTCTCAGGGGCAGAGATGTTGTACAGCCTACTCTTAGGCAGTTTAGCACCAGGAATGAGACGTATGGCGCAATCATAAGGGCGGTGTGGAGGTAGCTCCTGACTTCCCTCCTCAGAGAATACATCCTCAAAATCTGAGATGAATTCTGGCAGAACCTGAGAAGCCACCCCGGCCAGCCGGGTGCCCAAGCAATGTTCCTGGCAAAACTTACTCAGTTTAGTAACCTCTCAAGTCTGCCAGTCGAGCACCGGATTGTGTAGCGTGAGCCAGAGTAAACCGAGATCTATAGGCGATGGTAATCCCCCCAACACATAACAATCTATTGACTCGGATTGCAATGCCCCTATTTGCAGGCTCACCCCTCGGACAATCTGGGTGAAAGTCCCTTGTCGCAAAGGTGCAGAGTCAATCGCAATTATAGGTATGGGTCTAGGCAACTCCTGAGCTTTAAACCCCTGGGCCAGCACGAACTCAGCATCGATTAAATTAAACCCTGCCCCAGAGTCTAAGAAGGCAGAAACTAAGAGTTTATTTTCACCAAGACGAATCTCGGCAGGTAAGAAAAATTGTGGCTTACCTATGGAGGACACAAGTACACCCGGGTTGCCAACCTCCCCACAACCTGGGCTCACTAGTTTTCCAGCGGTTGTCTTCTAGAAGGACATACATACGCATAATGACCCTTTCTGCCACAGAAAAAACATACACCTCCCTTATGCCGTACCACTGCTGCCCCCTTAGAACGAGTTGCACCACCTAACTGCATAGGTTCCTCTAGAGACTCAGGTTCTGATAACTCCAAATTCGAGTCACCCTTAAAAAGCGGCGTCTCCTTAAGTCTCTGGCGCAGGCGGCGGTCTACACGAATCGCTAGAGACATAGCAGCCTCCAGAGTGGCTGGTCTCTCCTGTTGGGCGAAGGCATCTTTTATCTTATCAGATAATCCCTGATCGAATTGACTGCGAAGTGCAGGATCATTCCACATAGTATCAGTAGCCCATTTCCGAAACTCAGAGCAGTAATCCTCCACTGGCCGATCTTCCTGCTGGAGATGACGTATTGTGGACTCAGCGAGGGAGATGCGGTCAGGATCATCATACACATGACCCAAGATTTGAAAAAACTCCTCCACAGTCCGTAACGGCAAAGCGTCAGAGGGAAGTGAAAAAGCCCAGGCTTGGGGATCACCTTGTAAGAGCGAGATTACAATCCCGACCCTCTGCCCCTCAGAACTTGAAGTGTGGGGACGCAACCTAAAGTATAATTTACAGGCCTCCCTGAATGTAACAAACTTGTCAAGCCCCCCAGAGAACCTGTCAGGTAATGCAATCTTCGGCTCCAGTGAAGCATGTGGAGGTGTAACAACCCCTGCAGTGGCCACTGGAGTGTGCTGTACAACTGCCGAGCGGAGGTCAGCCACCTCTAGACTGAGTTTCTGCAATTGTCCAGCTAACGCAGCCATGGGGTCCATATTGAACCAAGAAAATTTTTTAGGTCAGTGATACTGTCACGCCGTTAACGGCAATAAAGGGGTAGGATGGCGTACTGGGACCTGCACCTGTCCCTGCCACTATAAAGGGGCCCTGGCTTTCCCTTATCTCACGGGTACCTATGATGGTTAGGAGGCCTGAGCCGCCAGCGTATCCCTGTCTCCTGTGCAGGCCCTGTCAGTGGTCCCCTCTCCCCCCAAGGGAGGTGGACTGCACCAGTGTATAAATACAACAATAAACAGGGTATACAGACAAGGTAACTAAAAGTCTCAAACTCACCAAATGCTCACACAACCACAGAGGAAACACAGAGAAGGGAAGAGAAGGAAAAAACTTAGGAAGGAAAACAGTTTTAACATACAACCAAAACAGCAGACACCAATCTCTGTAAATAAACCTCCAATCTCCTAATACCACGTTCCTTCACTCTCCAAGCCAGGCAGCTGAACTGATCACTGACAATAGCAGTAGTCAAGGCTGGGTCTATATAGAGGATGAGATTACAAAATCCACTTCAGCTGAGAGACGCAGCTCTCAGCAACTCAGCAAAGGTTAACTCCTGCACTGCTGGCACAAAGCAGCCAGGTCAGAACACAGGAGAAGAGCTTCTGTTCACTGTGTGTGAACGAGGCCCAGAGCGCTGCGGTTCTCTGGAACCTCTCTGTTGCGGTAGCCCCGTGACACTGCATTTACACATCTGTATGACTCGTGTGCTGTCCTCTATTTTCTCTAACTGCACACAGACCCATACAGTTTAATTGATCCTTACACAAACATCCATTTTAAATTAACAGATATTTGCACACAAGAACTAGGCACCAATTACTAAAGTTTAGCAGTGTCTTTTTCCAACCAACACCTCATATACCTCCTTTGGATGGCTACAGGGTGGTGCAGTCACATAGATTGTATATAAATGGATCACAAAGACTGAAGGAATTGGAGCACTCACCCGCTCCTAGCTGATGTATTTCTTTTATTCCATTGTTATGATAACATCATAAAATCTTAAAGTGCGGTGAGTAGGTCGCAGGGGAGTTTTGCAGAAGAAAAAGAATAGAGGGGTCCCCAAGCTGTATTTTTAATTATTTAAACAAATAATTTTAAAAAAATAGCGTGGGGTTCCTTCCATTTTGACAACTAGCCAAACTAAAGCAGACAGCTGTGGGCTGATATTCTCAGGCTGGTAAGGGACCATGGATATTGGTCCTTGCAGCCTAAAAATAGCAGCCTGCAGCTGCTTAGAAAAGGCACATCTATTAGATGCGCCAATTCTGCTGCTTTGTCCAGCTCTTCCCACTTGCCCTGTGACGATGGCAAGTGGGGTTCATGTTTGTGGGATTGATGTCACCTTTGTATTGTCTGGTGACATCAAGCCCACAGCTTAGTTATAGAGAGGTATCTGTAAGACACTGATAATTCCAGTACTGTTTTTTCTGGTACTGGTAATATCAGGACGTGTGAAAGAGCCCTAAGTTAAAGCCCTTTAAGGTACAAACAGGAAAACAGGGAGAGAGTGATAGCTCATGAAAGTTCACAAAATATTAATGCACAGTGGCATGGAGAACACGTTACCTATTGTAACGCAAGCATCCCTGCACGCTTTACCTTCTCCCTCCCAGCAGGGACACCAACTTACTCACTGACCAGACTGCCCTATCATGTCTACTGCTCCAGCTCCCGTGTCACAGCGTCTGCGCACTCCATGCAGGTCTCCTGACAGCTCGCATATGGTTCGCACTTCCTGTCTCTTAGAGAAGTAGCATGCACACTCCTAATGTGTCCTCAGCCAATAGCTGGAAGGCACTTAGTACTTAAGGCACCTCCTCTTGTTGGGAGCTGCTTGAGCAACAATTTTCTTAGTCAGTCTGCAAGCTGCTGTTAAGATCCCTGTACCTGTTCAGTTTACTTATAGCAGTGTCAGTCTGGTCTGAATCATATCCTGAAACCACACTTGTGATAACTGATCCTGAAGCCTCACTTGCAGTATGTAAACCTGAAACTGCTCCAGTGGTACCTGATCCTGAAACTGCACCTAAAGTACCTGACCCTCAAACTACTCTGGCGATACCTGATCCCAAACATGTGTCTGAAACCTACATTTTCTCTGGTAGCAATGGTGACGGTCCCATCTAAACCAGCTCCAAAATCTGTTCAATCAGAATCCAGTCCTGCCTTGGATTCTGAGTCCGTGTTTACTGTCCTGACCCTTGGGGTCAGCTGCTGCATTACTAGGATCTATCCTGGAGTTGTACCTGAAATCCACCTGTGGCTCAAGTCTAACACAACCATGAGGGACTCTAGTGAAAGCACCCAATTGCTTGCTTAGTTTCAGGCTCTACCTGGTCCATGGCTCATTGGTCCACACCCACCAGCATGACAGTTTGCTCAGGTCACAGACCCTGATGATCCCAAGACCATACCATTCTTGGAGTTATTTCAAGAGATGTCCCGGCAATGTGATCAGCAGGACAAGCGTCCATACGGGTATTCACTGTACTATCTGCAGACAGTGAATACCCTTTTGGATGCCTTGACGATAGCTCAAGTTGCTTTAGCTGCATTAATGACTACTCTGCTTTCTACTCTTAAATCTGGACTTGCTCCTTATCTGTCTCAATTGCCACATTTCGGCCAGGATCCCAAACAGTGCTGTCGGCTTCTTAACAAGTGCACCCTGCAATATGAACTGCTGGCCCACCAGTTCACTTCTGATGGGACAAAAGTGGCGTTCCTAATGTCTCACTTGGGAGGAGAGGTCCTGGCATGGCTCAATCCCCTATGAGGGAGAAGTGATCCCGTGACCTCAGATTTGCAGGCCTTTCTGGAGGTATTTCATAAGGTCTTCGACGAGCCAGGTCGGATCACTTTGGCAGCCCCTTCCTTCCTCAGACTGTGTCAAGCAGGTCTGACTGTAGGCCAATATGCAGTCCAGTTCCACTTCCTGACTTCCGAACTTAGCTGGAATAACGAGGCACTGGTAGCCACCTTCTGGGAGGGATTGTCTGAAAAAATAAAAGATGAACTGGCTGGCAGAGACATCCCTACTACCCTTGATGACCTAACTTCCCTGGCTATCCATATCTCATACCTCAGGGTCCAAAAACACTACAGAGAGGTGACAGGTGAAAGTAAATTGTTTTGTCTGGTTCCATCCTACCAAAGGTTGCTCACTCCCCAACCATCTGCATCAGCTGTCTCTCCTTAACCCATGCAGGTGGTCCGTGTCAAGCTGGCCGAGCAATGGCAAAAACACTGTTGTGCTAAAGGCAATTGCTTAGCTACTTCTGGGGTAGCACGGAACACGTTATCCGCTCTTATTCCAGGAACTTAGAAATTTCCAAGGCTAGGGTCTATTGGAAAGGCTACCCTGGGTGAAAGTAATACCATTTCCACTGATTCCAGAATTTTTTCATCATCTTAGAGGTGCCAAGATCTTCAACAAGCTCGATCTGAGAGGGACGAATAATCCGATCCGCAATCGCCGAGGAGATGATTGGAAGACCGCTTTCAACTGCCGAGATAGTCAATACAAATATCGTGTTATGCCATTTAGGTCAATAATGCCCCAGCTGTCTTCCAAGATTTTGTGAATGACATATTATGAGATCACCTTTACAACTGTACGGTGGTGAACCTGGAAGATATCCTGGTTTTCTCTCCAAGCCTGATAACATGATCCACCAGGATATCAAGGAATCATCTCCTACATTACAAAACCAATACAGCTTCAAAGGGGAAAGCAATCAGATACAGTACCTCTAGTAGACTCACCTAGTATCCATTGTAGTCACCTACAATCCAACTCTGGAGGTGTGCCTTATTAAAATCTTTATTTCCTGACCTCCACTTTTGTGTTTTAGGCAACTCCCAAATCTAAGAAGCATCATTGTCAGCAGCTCCCTGTTCTATCCAACAAAGCAGGATTTTCAAGATGCAATTCCCTTCCATACCATGCTGTATCTCGCAAAAACAGCATTATGGTTGTTAAATTGAAAATCGTTCATTTTTTGCACTGTCAACCCTCTTCCTGTGTTTCTCTTCCTCTCCTGGGTTTATAGCTGGATGAGGAGAGGGCAGAGCGATATCTTGCTGCTGTGTGAGCATTTGATGTTGGATTCCGGGCGGGCTGCAACAAGACACTATGTCTTAGCTAAATTGTATTTATTTACAGAAGAAAATGAAAGGGTTGGTCCAAAACTAGTATTGATTTAATCATAAATCCCTATCTAATGTAATTATCTAATCTCTTTTCTAATATATTTCAAATAAAAATATCCTACCGTTCCCTCTCTGTTATCTCTGCTTAATTTTTTTTACTTTTCCAGCTATCCCAGTGCATGCTGGGATAATCAAACGAGATGTCATCAGGGGGAAACCTTGGTCCCCACTCTGAAACGAAGCATCATCAGTGACATCCATTTCCGGGGCTGTGCTTGTCTCTGTTCTACTGAGCATGCATCAGTTACCAATACTGATGTATGCTGAGTAGGATCTTGTCTTTGTGCAATATTCTTTTTAATGCAGAGTTAATTTTGAACCACCCTTTTAATCTTTGCCCTGGGTGCAGGTGAAAGCACTTCTGGTGATACCCGCCTCTTAATGGCACCATAAACAACTACCTACCTCGTTTACCGCTCAACTCTGCCCTGAGAAAATAAATTACTGAGTATGATACTTAGTATACAGACCTGTATATTTATTTATTATTATTTCTTTTTAGAGCAGCATTGATTCCATGGTGCTGTACATGAGAGACAACTAATAATGACAGACAGGTACAGAGAGGAAAAGGCCCTGCCCTTGTGGACTTACAATCTACCAGAAAATGGGTAAGGCTAGGTTCACATTGTGTTAATGGGTTAACGCTAATGGACTGCGTTGCACAGCAAAATTGTCACAATTAACGCCGTTAGCGCACCCATTGACAGCAATGTAATTTTTCTCTGTAGCGCATCGCTAGCGCATGCCATTTTCGGCACGCACTAGCGATGTGCCGTTATTTTGTGATGAACCTCGGACGCTGCTTGCAGCGTCCGAGGTGCGTCCGAGGTCCGTTTCTCGCTAGCGCAGATCGGGGATCTGCGCTAGCGGGAACAACAAACTCAATGTGAACCTAGCCTAAGGAGACAGTAGGCTGTAGGGGGTGGTGGTAGCTCCTGTGTTGGTGAGGTGGCATAAGGGTTATTGCAGGCTGTAAGCTTGAAGAGATCAACTTTCAAGTTCCATCTGACAGTTCGAAACTGTCGGATAATCGCACTTGTTTGGGCACAGAATTCCAGAGTATGGTGGATGTTGAGGATAAGTCTTGGAGGCAGTTGGGTGAGGAATTTAAGTATGGTTGACAGAAGAGGGTTTTGAGAGGACCAGAGAATACATGTTGGAAGATATTGGGAGATTAGTTCAGAAATATATGGAGGAGACAGATTATAGATGACTTTGTAGGTCAATGTTAACAGTTTGAACTGGATACACTTGAAGAGCCGATAAAGGGATTTGTAGAGGGGAGAAGCAGAGGAGTAGTGAGGTGAGAGATGGATTAGTTGTGCAGCAAAATTAAGGACGGATTGGATAGGTGCGAGATTGTTAGCAGAGAGGCCACAGCGAGGGATATTGCAGTAATCGAGGCAGGAGATGATGAGGGAATGCACTAGAATTTTAAAAGATTCAGGGTTGAGGAAAGGATGGATTCTGGAAATGTTTTTGAGTTGGAGATTGCAGGAGGTGGCAGAAGTTTGGATGTGCGGTTTAAAGGACAGGGCAGAGTGGAGGGTTACTTAGAGGCAGCAGACTAGCGGTACAGGGGAAAGCGTGACCCCTACAATATAATTTATTGTGATAGATCAGGTATGGGAGTTAGGTGAGATGGAGGTAAGATGATGATGAGTTCAGTTTTGAGTGATCACTTTCTATCACAATCACTTTCTTAAGCGTATATGAAATAGCTAGATTCAGAAGATTAAATCCTGTAATCCCTTATATTATACGTATCACAGACTTGTAACATCGGGTATATACCAACAACATGATATTTACCAAACAGGAGACGATGCAGGCCTACTCTTCTCTGTTTGCACTGACAACACCAGGCCTGATGAGATTGTTTGGGGGCAAACATACTCTCCTCCAACAATGTTTTCTGAAAATATTCAGCTTATTGCCTATTTTCTCAGCAATAGCATAGTTTAGAACACATTGCAGAGAAGACAAGCAGATGTATAAAACTATCACTGAGGAAAAACTCAAATTGTTAATCTCTGTATCAGTCATATGTAGCAATGTGATTCAGAAGAATATACACAACAAACGCTTTCACATAATATTGACACATTCTATGATTCTCCTAGTCTTGTGACAGATCACTACACTGGCACATGCTTGTTTTTTAGCTTTCCTCTAAACATACATAGTATGCGAACAGTCATTGGAGTACTATACTGAAGCTTTAGTTAGAGCTGTTTTATATATGCTTTAAGTTAAATGTAAAATTACCAATTTCCAAAACAAGTGGAAATTCCCCACCACTACATTACAGGAACCATTTAGGCTACATTTCTATGATAAGCCTTTGACGAGTTTTTAATGATGCAGATTTTCTGCATCATTTCTATTAACCCCTTAGTGACTGAGCCAATTTTTACGGTAATGAGCGGGACGAATTTTTAAAATCTGACCATTGTCAATTTATGCCATAACCACTCGGGAATGCTTCAACGTATCCCAGTAGTTCTGAGATTGTTTTTTCGTGACACATTGTTCTTTATGTTAGTGGTAAACTTAGGTCAATATGTTTGCATTTATTTGTGAAAATATCAGAATTTTGACAAAAATTTTAAAACATTAGCAATTTTAAAACTTTCATCTTTTATTTCCCTAGACAAGATAGTGATACTTTACAAAATATTGAATAATTAACATTTCCATATGTCTACTTTACATCTGCATCCATTTTCTAAAGTAATTTTAGAATGACTTTAGAATGATGTCAGAATGGTTAAAAGTTTAGCAGCAATTTTGCATTTTTTAAGACATTTAGAAAACATGTTTTTGGGGACCTATTTAGATTCAAATGGACTTTGAATGGGTCTATATCTGAAACTTCCCAGAAGGGATACCATTTTTAAAACTGCACCCCTCAAATACTTCAAAACTGCTGCTGGGAGACTTATTAACCATTCATGTGCTACACAGGAATTAATACAATGTGGAAAGAAAAAATAATAATTTTTACCGTACATTAGTGCTTTAGCTCCAATTGTTTCACTTTTATTATGGATATCATGAGAAAAGAGAGATCACAATTTGTTATCCAGTTTCATCTAAACGTGCAGATATTGCACATGTGGTCAGAAACCTTTTTTTTTTTAGAAACAGCATGGCTCAGAAGGGAAAGAATACAATTTGAATTGTGAAATTCCTGAAATAGATTGCAGGCACCATATCACATTTGCAGGGCCTCTAAGGTGCCTTATGAGCAGGAACCTCCCACAAGTGACTTTATTTTGGAATCTACACCCCTAAAAGTTTTTATCCAAATGTATAGCGAGCATTTTGAACTGACAGAAACTACACAGAATTTGATAGGACATCCTATAGAACATTTTCATTTTTTTCACAAAAATGTTGTTTTAGCCCAAAACTTTTCCCTTTTGCAAGAGGTGACACAAAAAGTAGTTCTCACAGTTTGTTAGTCAAAAACTTCTGTTTGGACACAAACCAGGGCTTGGAAGGTATGAAGCGACATTTGGTATTTGGAGTGTAAATTTGGTTGCAATAGATTGCAGACACTATGTCTTATTTGCAGTACCCCGAGGTACCAAAACGGCAGAAAATCACACAAGTGACCCAATTTTGGAAACTATACACATCAAGGTAATCGTTTAGGGGTAATTTGAGCATATTGAACTAATGGGTGCTTCACAGAACTTTTTAAAATGTGGATGTGAAAACGAAAATTAATTTATTTCAGCTAAAATGTTGTTTTAGCCCCAAATTTGTAAATTTCACAATGGATATAAGAGAAAATAGGCAAAAAAGTTTGTTACTCAATTTCTCCCAAACGCAATGATACCCCATATGTTGTCAAAAACTGCTGTTTGGACACATGGCAGGGCTTGGAAAGGAAAGAGCGGCAATTGATTTTTGGAGTGCAAATTTGTCTGAAATAGATTGTGAATGCCATGTCGCATTTGCAGAGTTCTTGGAATATTAAAACAGCTGAAACCTTCCACAAGTAACCCCACTTTGCAAAATAGACCATCAAGGAATTCATCTAGTGGTGTTTGAAAAGCAAATTTTGACAGCGTGTTGCATTTGCTGAGCTCCTGAAGTAGCAGAAAGCAGACACACCCACAAGTGACCCCATTTGGCAAACTAAACCCCATAATGAACTTATCTATGGGTATGATGAGCATTTTAACTCACAAATTACATCACAGAAGTTTATAAGATTGGGCTACGATAATCTTTGTCTTTTTTTGGCAAAAATTTTACTTTAGCCTCAAAGTTGAATTTACACAATGGGTAACAGGAGAAAATAGACAGGACAATTTGTTATGCAATTTTTTTCCGAATGTGGCAGTGCCTCATATATACTTGTATGCTACTGTTTGAGCGCATGGCAGGGATCGGATAGGAAGAAACTCTACTTGGCTTTAAGAACACAGATTTTGCTTTAATAGATTGTGGACTCCATGAGCCATGCCCCTGAGGTGCTGTATCAGCGGAACTCCCCACAACCCAAAAGTGGCCTCATATTTGAAACTTCACTACTGCTTAAGGAATTCATGCAAGGCTTTACTGAGTATTTTGAACTTATAGGTGTTTCACAGAATTTTATAACATTTTCGACATGGAAATATAACATTTTACTGTTAAAAGTTAAATTTTTTTATTAGATGCAATTTTGTCAGTTATACAAGGGTTAAGATGTGAAATTATACCCCACAATTTATTGCACAATTTCTTCCGAATGCGGTGATACCCTTTATGTCATCAGAAGCTACTGTTTGGCCACATTTAGATCAGTGCTGAGCAGGAAGGAGCACTAATTGGCTTTTGGAGCGCAGATTTTACTAGAACAGTTTGCCTGCGACGTTTGCAGAGCCCCTGAGGTGCCAGAACACCAGAAAAAAACAAAACTAACAATTTTGTGACATCCATGCTGCGCTTTTTTTTCTAGATAATTGTAAATATGCCAGTTGAGTGCTTGTACATTGTTTCCACCTAGTGCTCCTAGAGACATGCACACCGTAATTTGTTGATTCGGCTCTTCTCACTACAATAATGCCAAACATGAGGCCACTTACTGCGAATTAGGTACAGTGGGGATCAGATGGAGGGAGATATTTGGATTTGGGAGAGCAGATTTTACTGGATTTTATTTCAGAAGGAGGAAGCCACGTTGCTGTTCCAGAGATTTTGTACTACCAGTAGCAGGGTTACCGTGCAATTCCCACAAAAATTTTATTCAGACGAAGTCCTCAGCGGAACCACTCACTATAGTGAGGCAGATGGAGATGCGTTGGACTCCGTTTGGTGTCTGCTCCGGTGAAATCCATCATTTTAGGCATGCACTAAACTGTCGTCGACCAAACTTCTGTTCTAAAAAGATGGAAAAAGTGATGAGACATCACCGGAACAGAGATTAGATAGAGTCCAAAGTGACTTCATTTGCCTCATTATAGTAATCAGAACACCTAACCACCACAAGATAGGAAAACACCAGAAAGTCATACAGCGTTAGGATCAATAATATGCCTTTATTAAATGAAGTGGCAATTTATACATATAGTAAAATGGATATATTTTGTTAAAAATTATATAAAAAAACACACAAAACGCAGGAACAATATTATATGGTACCCAAAACCACCTCAAAAAAAATATATATATGAGCATATGAATAACTCCTCCAAGAAAGATATATAATACTACTACTCACTGTGTCAAAATATAAAATATATATGTATATAAAAAATGATTAATAAAAGGTCACATATGACCTGTAGAGATGTGAAATATTATGTATGTGAAATACAAACACTAAAAAAGTGAAAGTTATAAAGAAAATAAAATTAATTACAGCAAATATGTGTACATAAAAAAAACCCTTTTTGTAAACAGTGAAGCAGTGTATATCCCTATCGGGGGATATAAAATAAAGTGACAACAGTGATGTAGACACAGCGAGGTATATTATCTAAATGGGAGAGTTGTAATAGCACTCTGTGCCCTTATGCAAATAACCGTACAATAATACTCTATATTAAAATATGCCCTGGTACAAAAAGGTTAAATAATAATGCACCCACAGCGAGATAGACTTTTCATGAAGATTACTACATCAGCTCACTGCGAGAAATGTGCACCACATATGGAAATTATAGCAGCGTGTTCAGAAAAGTGCCCAGGTGCAAATAATAAGTGCTCACACAGCAGGGTAGATCTTATGTGTCTGCTTACTGCATAAGACGGTGCCCAAGTATAGCCGACTATCATAAGTAAATGACCATGCGGGCAAATAATTGTAGCAGAAAGTCATGTGGCACTACCTGAGTGGTGAGGCTGGGTCCGGGACCTGCGTGCGCCCGACGCGCGTTTCGGATATATTACCTTCGTCAGGGGGTAGTAAGTAGAGATCCCAGAGGGGGTATTTATAGGACTTTCACCGAGCGCTGCGTTCCGGGTGTGTGCGGCGCATGCGCAGTCTGGAGGTCGGCAACTTCCGGTCCCCGCATCACATGGTCTGTCAGCACAGGAGCAGAGTATCCGGCGTGACCTAGCAACCATGGACACAGAGCGCCGGGACTCACCGACACGGGCCGGGCATGCGCACCACCAGGAGCGCAGTGTAGGTGAAGCGGTCCCAGACTATAAGAAAATATGAATAACATAAAAATGGGGAATTAAGATAAAGACTCAAACATAATACTAGGAGCAATCTGCTCCTTAGGCTGGATGAGTAGGATATAAATGTGTGGTACTGCAGCAGTAATGTATATAATTCCGCTGCCCCATAAATGTATAGGTGTAAATCCCATCTAATATCAGGAGCAATATGAACCTTGGGCTGAATGAATATGTGTAGTACACCAGCAGTAATATATATAAGTCCGCTGCATCGTATGTTTATAACTACACTAAATCCGGTGTATTACATGTAATTGTTCATGTGTATAAAAATTATATTTTGTGCCATAATCATGAACACATTTACACTGTACGTATGAAATTATATAAGATTATATATACCATAAAGGTATTAGATATTATATTAAATATTGTATAAATATACCACCCCACATATGCCATAATGAATATAAATCAATCATTATCCGCCCAAAAACATATGCATACTAATAGATATAAAAAGGCAAAATGACGCGGTTATATATATGGCAACACATAGTACAGTTACCCACGTAAATAATACACCATATACAGATATTATGTGTTCTTCTTTTCTTCATTCTTTGACTGTCATATAATTGGTTGTAGGTTCCATCAGTGCATCAAGCTCTGCAATCAATCCGTCCGACACAGAAGCAAGAAAGCTCCACACAAAGTCCCAATCCATCAGCGGTAAGTATATGACTACAAGTATAAATATAATAAAAGTTAGGGATCATAACATCACAATTAAAAGGATAAAAAAATATAAAAAAAATTTTTAAAAGAAATTTTTTGTTATGTTTTTTAAAAACTATAAAAGATTATATCTAAAAGGGTTACAGAATGGTTATAAAAAAGAAGCAAAACTAAGATTCTCATTCAATCCTTTTGGTGACACCGTCCCTAGGGTCCATATCCATTTTGTTTCTTTCCTAGCTAGAGCCGTACTTATTTCGCCCCCTCTCTCATTCATTTGAATCATGTCTATGCCTGTTACTCTCAACAGGGAGGCATCACAACCATGGTGTAATTTAAAATGTTTAGGGATTGTCTTTAAAGACGATATCTCCTCCACTTCTTTGGCAGCTAAAATTCCCAAAACATGTTCCCTGGTGCGTACTTTGAGTTGCCTGGTTGTCATCCCTATATACACCAGGGAGCATGGGCAAGTGGCATGATAAATAACGGCTTTTGAAGTACAAGTGATGGTCTGTTTGATTTTATACAAAGTAGTACCATTGTGATTACAAAAATTGTTAGTTCTATTAATATTGGTGCAAGCTACACATTGGCCACATGGCTTGCATCCCGGTATGGTCTTTGTATTTGTAAGAAAGGATTGGATTTCTGATTTGTAGGGATAATGACTTCTGACCAATTGGTCCTTTAAGTTTTTGGATCTGCGATATGTAATATTGCATGTTTCACCGATATATTGCGTTAGAATTGGATCAGTTTTTAAAATGGCCCATGATTTATTTATATATGTCCTCATTAACTCGGTTTGGCCATGGTACTGGGTGATATATCTCACTACCTTGTTAGTTTTCTGGGGTCTTGTTCCGTATAAAGCTTGGTGTCTGGTTGTATGTTTAGCACGGTTATACCCCTTCTTCACTGACCGCTTGCTGTATCCTCTTTCCAAAAACCTTTCTTTGAGGTCCATAGCCTGATTTTCAAAGTCTGCTTCGTTTGTACAGATTCTCTTTAGACGAAAAAATTGTCCTATTGGGATCGAATTAATCATGGTTGGAGGGTGTGATGAAGAGGCGTGTAATAGTGCGTTGACCGCCGTAGATTTGCGAAAGATATTGGTGTATAGGCAACCACTCTCATCCCTATATACACCCACATCCAAAAATTCCATAAATTCCATGTCGCACTTGTATGTTAAATGGATATTTAGTTGATTCTGATTTAGATGTTCCATAAAGGTATGGAGTGAGTCCTTGGTGCCCTGCCAGACAAAGAATATGTCATCAATGAACCGCACCCATATAGGGATGCGGTCCATTGACGACTCAAGTCCGGCATGAAATAGGTCCCTCTCCCACAGCCCCAGGAACAAATTAGCATAAGAAGGCGCAAAAGACGCGCCCATTGCTGTTCCCTGGAGCTGTAGGTAGAGGGACCCCTTAAAAAGAAAAAAAATTTTTGAAAGGGAAAATTCAAGTATTTGGACTATAAATTGTTTCATGGATGTGGGTACAGAAGAGGAGTTTAAAAAATATTCCGTCGCCCGGACACCATCGCTATGGCGGATGTTAGTATACAAACTCTCAACATCCCAAGACACTAAAAGTGTGTCCTCTCCAATAAACAGGCCATCAATTTTTTTCAAAAATTCATTTGTGTCTTTTATATAGGAGGGTAAACTCTCGACTAGGGGTTGTAATTTTGAGTCAACGAATTTATTAATTTTCTCAAGGTAATTTCCACATCCAGATATGATGGGTCTGCCAGGCGGTATTTTCTGATTCTTATGTACCTTGGGTAATAAATAAAAGGTCGGTATAGTTGGTTCAGGTACTTGAAGAGCTACATATAGCTCCTTTGAAATGACCTCTGTTTCAAGGGCATCTTTTAGTATCACCAAGAGTTCTGTTTTAAATTTCCCCAAAGGGTTGAATGTCAGTTTTTTATAGTAAATACCATCCCTCAACTGGCGAAATACCTCGGATTCGTACATCTGCCTGGGCCAGATCACGGTATTGCCCCCCTTGTCAGCCGGTTTTATTACCACATCATTTAATTGATCCAAATTTTTTAGAGCTATTTTCTCTTTTTTATTCAAGTTTTCAGTACATGGAAAACGGGGAATTTTATCAAATT
The DNA here is from genome assembly GCF_032444005.1 of Ranitomeya imitator. Taxonomy (NCBI): domain Eukaryota; kingdom Metazoa; phylum Chordata; class Amphibia; order Anura; family Dendrobatidae; genus Ranitomeya; species Ranitomeya imitator. The sequence goes on along the minus strand of NC_091285.1, from coordinate 211,640,499 downwards.
CTTTGCTAACAGTTTTAACAAAGATATCAATGATGGGACAGGCTGACAAGGGGGGAAACCTACGAGACCTCGGCCAAAATGGATGAGGGAATCTTACCTCCCAATGGATCGTTGTGCTCTTGGGCCAGTTCCTCCAGAGTCTCTAGTGCCTCTTGCTCCGCCTCTGTGGGGAACAATTTAAATAGTTCTTCATTATGAAAGTGTTTTTTAAACATTAGTTTTCTGGCAAACAAATGTAGGTCTTTGATAGCTATAAACTTGTCAAACTGCGCTGTGGGGCAAAACGTAAGACCTTTTTTAAGAACATTTATTTCGGATTCAGTTAAAACATGATTACTCAGGTTAATCACCTTTAAATTATTATCAGCATTTGGTCGATAGATCCGTTTAGCCGGTGTGTATCGAGGTTCGCGCTTACGTTTCGGTGTAGAAGCCATAAACTTGGCTGGACACCAAGGACTCACTCCATACCTTTATGGAACATCTAAATCAGAATCAACTAAATATCCATTTAACATACAAGTGCGACACGGAATTTATGGAATTTTTTTTATGGAATTTTTGGATGTGGGTGTATATAGGGATGAGAGTGGTTGCCTATACACCAATATCTTTCGCAAATCTACGGCGGTCAACGCACTATTACACGCCTCTTCATCACACCCTCCAACCATGATTAATTCGATCCCAATAGGACAATTTTTACGTCTAAAGAGAATCTGTACAAACGAAGCAGACTTTGAAAATCAGGCTATGGACCTCAAAGAAAGGTTTTTGGAAAGAGGATACAGCAAGCGGTCAGTGAAGAAGGGGTATAACCGTGCTAAACATACAACCAGACACCAAGCTTTATACGGAACAAGACCCCAGAAAACTAACAAGGTAGTGAGATATATCACCCAGTACCATGGCCAAACCGAGTTAATGAGGACATATATAAATAAATCATGGGCCATTTTAAAAACTGATCCAATTCTAACGCAATATATCGGTGAAACATGCAATATTACATATCGCAGATCCAAAAACTTAAAGGACCAATTGGTCAGAAGTCATTATCCCTACAAATCAGAAATCCAATCCTTTCTTACAAATACAAAGACCATACCGGGATGCAAGCCATGTGGCCAATGTGTAGCTTGCACCAATATTAATAGAACTAACAATTTTTGTAATCACAATGGTACTACTTTGTATAAAATCAAACAGACCATCACTTGTACTTCAAAAGCCGTTATTTATCATGCCACTTGCCCATGCTCCCTGGTGTATATAGGGATGACAACCAGGCAACTCAAAGTACGCACCAGGGAACATGTTTTGGGAATTTTAGCTGCCAAAGAAGTGGAGGAGATATCGTCTTTAAAGACAATCCCTAAACATTTTAAATTACACCATGGTTGTGATGCCTCCCTGTTGAGAGTAACAGGCATAGACATGATTCAAATGAATGAGAGAGGGGGCGAAATAAGTACGGCTCTAGCTAGGAAAGAAACAAAATGGATATGGACCCTAGGGACGGTGTCACCAAAAGGATTGAATGAGAATCTTAGTTTTGCTTCTTTTTTATAACCATTCTGTAACCCTTTTAGATATAATCTTTTATAGTTTTTAAAAAACATAACAAAAAATTTCTTTTAAAAAATTTTTTTATATTTTTTTATCCTTTTAATTGTGATGTTATGATCCCTAACTTTTATTATATTTATACTTGTAGTCATATACTTACCGCTGATGGATTGGGACTTTGTGTGGAGCTTTCTTGCTTCTGTGTCGGACGGATTGATTGCAGAGCTTGATGCACTGATGGAACCTACAACCAATTATATGACAGTCAAAGAATGAAGAAAAGAAGAACACATAATATCTGTATATGGTGTATTATTTACGTGGGTAACTGTACTATGTGTTGCCATATATATAACCGCGTCATTTTGCCTTTTTATATCTATTAGTATGCATATGTTTTTGGGCGGATAATGATTGATTTATATTCATTATGGCATATGTGGGGTGGTATATTTATACAATATTTAATATAATATCTAATACCTTTATGGTATATATAATCTTATATAATTTCATACGTACAGTGTAAATGTGTTCATGATTATGGCACAAAATATAATTTTTATACACATGAACAATTACATGTAATACACCGGATTTAGTGTAGTTATAAACATACGATGCAGCGGACTTATATATATTACTGCTGGTGTACTACACATATTCATTCAGCCCAAGGTTCATATTGCTCCTGATATTAGATGGGATTTACACCTATACATTTATGGGGCAGCGGAATTATATACATTACTGCTGCAGTACCACACATTTATATCCTACTCATCCAGCCTAAGGAGCAGATTTCTCCTAGTATTATGTTTGAGTCTTTATCTTAATTCCCCATTTTTATGTTATTCATATTTTCTTATAGTCTGGGACCGCTTCACCTACACTGCGCTCCTGGTGGTGCGCATGCCCGGCCCGTGTCGGTGAGTCCCGGCGCTCTGTGTCCATGGTTGCTAGGTCACGCCGGGTACTCTGCTCCTGTGCTGACAGACCATGTGATGTGGGGACCGGAAGTTGCCGACCTCCAGACTGCGCATGCGCCGCACACACCCGGAACGCAGCGCTAGGTGAAAGTCCTATAAATACCCCTCTGGGATCTCTACTTACTACCCCCTGACGAAGGTAATATATCCGAAACGCGCGTCGGGCGCACGCAGGTCCCGGACCCAGCCTCACCACTCAGGTAGTGCCACATGACTTTCTGCTACAATTATTTGCCCGCATGGTCATTTACTTATGATAGTCGGCTATACTTGGGCACCGTCTTATGCAGTAAGCAGACACATAAGATCAACCCTGCTGTGTGAGCACTTATTATTTGCACCTGGGCACTTTTCTGAACACGCTGCTATAATTTCCATATGTGGTGCACATTTCTCGCAGTGAGCTGATGTAGTAATCTTCATGAAAGGTCTATCTCGCTGTGGGTGCATTATTATTTAACCTTTTTGTACCAGGGCATATTTTAATATAGAGTATTATTGTACGGTTATTTGCATAAGGGCACAGAGTGCTATTACAACTCTCCCATTTAGATAATATACCTCGCTGTGTCTACATCACTGTTGTCACTTTATTTTATATCCCCCGATAGGGATATACACTGTTTCACTGTTTACAAAAAGGGTTTTTTTATGTACACATATTTGCTGTAATTAATTTTATTTTCTTTATAACTTTCACTTTTTTAGTGTTTGTATTTCACATACATAATATTTCACATCTCTACAGGTCATATGTGACCTTTTATTAATCATTTTTTATATACATATATATTTTATATTTTGACACAGTGAGTAGTAGTATTATATATCTTTCTTGGAGGAGTTATTTATATGCTCATATATATATTTTTTTGAGGTGGTTTTGGGTACCATATAATATTGTTCCTGCGTTTTGTGTGTTTTTTTATATAATTTTTAACAAAATATATCCATTTTACTATATGTATAAATTGCCACTTCATTTAATAAAGGCATATTATTGATCCTAACGCTGTATGACTTTCTGGTGTTTTCCTATCTTGTGGTGGTTAGGTGTTCTGATCCCTTTATTTCAGTGGTTTATTCACTGAAGCTTGCACAGTACACCCTATTTCTATTAGGTATATTCCAAACTATTGGACTCTTATATGAGTTAAAATTGTGATTTTAATAGGGTCACTGTGTTCTTTTTAATTACTCATTATAGTAACTAGTTCCGTCAAGGGTTTTGTCTGCTTTGTGGCTTTTAGGATTTACACGGACATCCTGACAAATGCGCTTATCGGAGACCGCAGGATAAATGTAAACTGTCCCTAATTCCGATTTTTGGGAGGTAGAATGAACATATAGACAGTAGTGATAAGTGAGTGTGCTCGTTATTCAGGTTTTCCGAGCATGCTCGGGTGTTTTCCAAGTATCTTTGGCGTGCTCGTAGATTATGTTTGTGTCTCTGCAGCTGCACGATTTGTGGCTGCTAGACAGCATGAACACATGTGGGGATTCCCTAACACAATCAGTCATGTGTTCAGGCTGTCTAGCACGCCCAAGATACTCGGAGAACACCCGAGCATGCTTTGAAAACTCGAGTAATGAGCACACTCGCTCATCACTAATAGACAGCAGTAGACAAATACTTTTTTTTATTTTTGTGCAGTTCATCATATGGCATAACTGATAAGATGGCTATATTCTTCGTGACGGTATGACACCAGATTTATATAGGCTTTTTTCATATTTTGCAATTGTCACACATTAAAAATGCTTTGTAATAAAAAATAGTTTTTTGTTGCCATATTCTGAGAGCTATAACTTTTTTATCTTTTGGGAAACAGAGCTGTGTGTTTATTTTTTTTATGACGAGTTAAAGGGAACCTGTCACCCCCAAAATCTATGATGAGCTAAGCCCACCAACATCAGGGGCTTGGCATTCTGTAATGCTGTAGATAAGCGCCTGATGCATCCTGAAAAATTAGAAAAAGAGGTTAGATTATACTCTCCTGGGGTGGCGGTCCCATCCGATGGGCGTTGCGGTCTGGTCCGGGGCCTCCCATCTTATTATGAGGACGTCCTCTTCTTGTCTTCACGCTGTGGCTCCAGCGCAGGCATACTCAATTACCCTGTTGAGGGCAGAGCAAAGTATTGCAGTGTGCAGGCGCCGGGAAAGGTCAGAGAGACCCAGCGCCTGCGCGATGCACTACTTTGCACTGCCCTCAACAGGTTCAAACAAAGACAAAGTAGGCCTGCGCCAGAGCCGCAGCGTGAAGACAAGAAGAGGACATCATCCTATGAAGATAGGAGGCCCCGGACCAACTGCGACGCCCATCAGACAGGACCGGACCGCAGCAGGACCGCCCCTGGGTGAGTATAATATAACTTCTTCTTCTCATCTTTCAGGATACATCGGGGGCTTATCTACAGCATTACAGAATGCTGTAGATAAGCCCCTGATGCCAGTGGGCTTAGCTCATCTTCGATTTTGGGGGTGACAGGTTCCCTTTTAGCTACCATTTTGAAGTATATAACATATAAGAGCTTTTTATTCAGATTTTCAGATGCAGAATGAATAAACAACAGCAATTCAGTTGTTGTTTTTATTTTTTGTTTTGCGTGGTACATGATCCAGTAAAGGCTCGCTCACACTGGAGCAACATATGGAGGAGTGAAATACGAGAAAATCTCACATTGCACTCTGACCAGTGTTATTCAATGAGGCAAAGCAGATCTGACATGAGAAAAAAAAATCGCAGCCTGATGCGATAGACAGTATATCTCATACGAAGCGCATCTATTTAAGTGAGTGGGTGTGTGCAAAACACAGGATTACAGTCTGATATAGGCAGGATTCACTCTTGAGAGTGTGATGCGAGAAACTTGCGCAAGTCTCTCGTATCAATACCCGATGCTGCCGCTGGCACTTGGGACCGGAGTGTGCAGCTGCATGTATTTCTATGCAGCCGCACACTCCGGTCCCTAGTGCCGGCGGCAGTGCCGGGTATTGATGTGAGAGACTAGCGCGACTTTCTCGTATCACACTCGCAAGTGTGACCTCGCCCATTTGACGAGACAAGCAATGGAGAAGATAGAGAGAGCTCTCCTTCTTCTCCACACCTGTGATTCGATTCTCACATACGAGAGGATCAGAGCACAGAACACCGACACTCATCTCTCGCTCACAGCAGACCTGGAGCCGAGAGTCATTAGCATATCGGATCCAATGCCTTAGCATCTGATGCTATACGATAATGTGACCATGTCCTAAAAATAACAGAATTTTATTCTTCAGGTCAGTACAATTACAGCGATACCAGATTTGTACAGTTTTTTTATGCTATGCTCTAGCAAAAAAAAAAACAGTATTTTAAAAAAATGAATTTTTTTTTTTTTGAATCGCCATATTCTGAGAGCTGCAACAATTTTGTTTTTTTTTTCCTGAATGAGCCATATTAGGGTTTGTTTTTTGGCATTTATACCATTTTTTGACATGACTTTTTGATCGTTTTTTATTAATTTTTTTGCGTCAGTATGATGAAAAAGTTACATTTTTAGAGTGTTTTTTATGTTTTGTTTTAGCGGTATTCACTATATGGAATGAATAACATGACAGTTTTATAGATTAGGTTGTTCCAGATGCGACAATACCAATTATGTGTGCTTTTTTGTTTATTTTTGTTTTAACACAAAAGATGCATTTTTAGTGGCAAAACAGCTTTTCGTGATTTGTGTCTGCTTTTTTTGCTTGCCGGTAATATAGTAATAATTTACTGTGAGCAATTTTCTAATGTGCATTTATAAACACCATATTCACCAAAAAGATGTTATAGGCGCAAATCCTACCTCTAAGATACCCACCCAGTGGAGATTTTAGGAAATTGTGGCAACAGTGCAAACATCAAAAATCCTGTATTTCACAACAATCAAGTAATATGTGCCTGCCCATTTTTTTCTATGCTTGGTCAAACTCCTCTCCACTCTCTTATAAATTTCTGTCCCTACAAGAATAAAAACACAAAAAAAAAATTAACGTTAACTGCAGAAATACAAAGGTACAGTCAGGGACAGGTGTATACTACTGTACTGATATACAAAGATCAATATAACCAATAATAGCACCATACAGTGACCATATGAGAGTCAGATACCAGTTTAACACTAGCAGTCTGCAGAATATTATAAAGCTGCAGACTACCCTAGAAAATACAGTAACTACCAAAATTCACTCTCCACGCAGAGTTGTAAATCAATCCAGATCCCAGATACAACACACAACACGACACCAAGGTATTGAAATTTAAATAATTTTATTAATCTTTAGTCGGCTAAATAGAGGAAATTCACCTTGACCTTCTTCATAGCCTGAGTCTCTACAGTGGGGAAAAAAAGTATTTAGTCAGCCACCAATTGTGCAAGTTCTCCCACTTAATGGAGATGAGAAAGGCCTGTAATTGACATCATAGGTAGACCACAACTATGAGAGTCAAAATGAGAAAAAAAATCCAGAAAATCACCTTGTCTGATTTGGCAAGATTTATTTTGGAAATTATGGTGGAAAATAAGTATTTGGTCACCTAAAAACATGAAAGATTTCTGGCTCTCACAGACCTGTAACTTCTTCAAGAGGCTCCTCTATCCTCCACTCATTACCTATAGTAATGGCACCTGTTTGAACTTGTTATCAGTATAAAAGACATCTGTCCACACCCTCAAACAGTCTGACTCCAAACTCCACTATGGTGAATACCAAAGAGCTGTCGAAGGACGCCAGAAACAAAATTGTAGCCCTGCACCAGGCTGGGAAGACTGAATCTGCAATAGCCAACCAGCTTGGAGTGATGAAATCAACTGTGGAAGCAATAATAAGAAAATGGAAGACATACAAAACCACTGATAATCTCCCTCGATCTGGGGCTCCACGTAAGATCTCACCCCGTGGGGTCAAAATGATCGCAAGAACGGTGAGCAAAAATCCCAGAACCACAAAGGGGGACCTAGTGAATGACCTGCATAGAGCTGGGGCCACTTTAACCCCTTAAGCCCCAAGGGTGGTTTGCACGTTAATGACAGGCCAATTTTTACAATTCTGACCACTGTCCCTTTATGAGGTTATAACTCTGGAATGCTTCAATGGATCCTGATGATTCTGACAATGATTTCTCGTGACATATTGTACTTCATGATAGTGGTAACATTTCTTCGATAAGACTTACATTTATTTGTGGAAAAAAATGGAAATTTGGCTAAAATTTTGAAAATTTCACAATTTTCTAACTTTGAAATTTTATGCCCTTAAATCACAGAGATATGTCACACAAAATACTTAATAAGTAACATTTCCCACATGTCTACTTTACATCAGCACAATTTTGGAACCAAAATTTTTTTTCGTTAGGGAGTTATAAGGGTTAAAAGTTGACCAGCAATTTCTCATTTTTACAACACCATTTTTTTTTTAGGGACCACATCTCATTTGAAGTACTGTATTTTCTGGCGTATAAGACTACTTTTTAACCCCTTCTTCTCAAAAGTCGGGTGTCGTCTTATACGCCAGGTGTCGTCTTATAGGGCAGATGCGGAGTAATCTGCGGTCGCCGCATATTGTGGGGGGAGCGGCCCCAATGACGAGATGAGGGGGCACCTCACCGAGAAGGTGTAAGTGAAGCAGAGGCAGAGAAGGAGATAATAGGATACAAGGGCGAGCCAGATGAGTGAAAGAGGAGTGTTTTTCTAGGCACAGCATCACTCTCTCTCTTTTTTGCATACCCCTGGCATCCCAGACGCTGACAGTTTGCTTCACTTACACATTCCTGGTGAGGCGCTCCGTCACCTCGTCATCGGGACCACTCCCCCCCACTATATACTTCGACCGCAGATTGCTCCGCACCCACCCTATAAGACGACACCTGGCATATAAGACAACCCCCGACTTTTGAGAAGATTTTATATTTTAACTGGAAAAGTTGGGGGTCGTCTTATACGCCCAGTCCAGTCGTCTTATACGCTGGAAAATACGGTAATTTTGAGGGGTCTATATGATAGAAAATAACCAGGTGTGGCACCATTCTAAAAACTGCACCCCTCAAGGTGCTCAAAACCACATTCAAGAAGTTTATTAACCCTTCAGGTGTTTTACAGGAATTTTTTGAATGTTTAAATAAAAATGAACACTTAAATAAACAATTATCAAGAGGGCTCTGCACAAATGCCTGAAACTAATTGCAGCAAATATAAGGATGAAAACCACTCAGTTCATCCATAAAATAAGCAATATAAAAATATATAAAAATATTTGCGCTAAAATTTCAGTAAAAATATAAATAAGGACATAACACCGTGTAAAACTTGCAAAAATATTACCATAGGTGCGTTACCTCAATCTTGTGTGCTCTATGTAAATGCTCTCCCCTGTGTCCTGAAAGGTCCTTCAGATGGCGTCCACTTGTTTTCTATGTCTCAGTTCAGACAGATGCTGGAGGGGAGTGAGTAGTAAAGTGCTAGGCAACAAAAGAGCAATAGTCTGGGGGGCGCCGTCCTGGTCGGTGACAGGCGTACCTCCCAAAGAAAAAGAAAAATCTGCCGTGCACAGACAGAAAAAGCTCTGTCCTAAGATAGAGCCGGCATGGCGCAGCCTGGCTGCAGGACCTTGTGTGACGTCACTGACACATGATAGATCACGTGACCAGCTACGGGGCACACACCAAACCACTTCTCCAACGCGTTTCAGAATCTCTGATTCCTTCTTCAGGGATGGTATGGTTTGCGTTATGTGTGCCTTTCATAAAGTGTCGGATCTCTTACTATTGCCTCATTAGTTAAAAGCGAACAGTTCTACCTCACTGTTTAAACCATATGGTGCCAGGGTGTTCATTTCAAAAATACATTTAGTTTCGCCCGGGACATTTGATGAATAAAATTGCCACCACGTCCATCTTTTTTAACTATTTTAAGTCCGGTGACCTTGATGTTCTTCAATGAGCCCCCATGGTGTGTTGCAAAATGCATAGATAAAGGGTGTCCGGTGAACTTGTTAAGGCCCCTTCACATTAAGCGAAGCTGCAGCGATACCGACAACGATCCGGATCGCTGCAGCGTCGCTGTTTGGTCGCTGGAGAGCTGTCACACAGACCGCTCTCCAGCGACCAACGATGCCGGTAACCAGGGTAAACATCGGGTAACTAAGCGCAGGGCCGCGCTTAGTGACCCGATGTTTACCCTGGTTACCATGCTGAAAGTAAAAAAAAACAAACACTACATACTTACCTACCGCTGTCTGTCCTCCAGCGCTGCGCTCTGCTTCTCTGCTCTCCTCCTGTACTGGCTGTGAGCCGGAAAGCAGAGCGGTGACGTCACCGCTCTGCTTTCCGGCTCACAGCCAGTACAGGAGGAGTGCAGAGCACAGCGCTGGAGGACAGACAGCGGTAGGTAAGTATCTAGTGTTTGTTTTTTTTTACTTTTAGCATGGTAACCAGGGTAAACATCGGGTCACTAAGCGCGGCCCTGCGCTTAGTAACCCGATGTTTACCCTGGTTACCATGCTAAAAGTAAAAAAAAACAAACACTAGATACTTACCTACAGCCGTCTGTCCTCCAGCGCTGCGCTCTGCTTCTCTGCTCTCCTCCTGTACTGGCTGTGAGCCGGAAAGCAGAGCGGTGACGTCACCGCTCTGCTTTCCGGCTCACAGCCAGTACAGGAGGAGTGCAGAGCACAGCGCTGGAGGACAGACAGCGGTAGGTAAGTATCTAGTGTTTGTTTTTTTTTACTTTTAGCATGGTAACCAGGGTAAACATCGGGTTACTAAGCGTGGCCCTGCGCTTAGTTACCCGATGTTTACCCTGGTTACCAGTGAAGACATCGCTGGATCGGTGTCACACACGCCGATCCAGCGATGTCAGCAGGAGTCCAGCGACGAAATAAAGTTCTGGACTTTATTCAGCGACCAACGATCTCCCAGCAGGGGCCTGATCGTTGGTCGCTGTCACACATAACGATTTCATTAACGATATCGTTGCTACGTCACAAATAGCAACGATATCGTTAACAATATCGTTATGTGTGAAGGTACCTTTACTGATGTTCCGTAAATGTTCTCCAATTCTAAGGGTACCGTCACACTATACGATTTACCTATGATCACGACCAGCGATATGACCTGGCCGTGATCGTAGGTAAATCGTAGTGTGGTCGCTGGGGAGCTGTCACACAGACAGCTCTCCAGCGACCAACGATGCCGAGGTCCCTGGGTAACCAGGGTAAACATCGGGTAACTAAGCGCAGGACCGCGCTTAGTTACCCGATGTTTACCCTGGTTACAAGCGTTAAACAAAAAAAAAACAAACAGCACATACTTACATTCTGGTGTCCGTCAGGTCCCTTGCAGTCTGCTTCCCGCACTCAGTGACTGCCGGCCGTAAAGTGAAAGTGAAAGCACAGCCGCTGTGCTCTGCTTTCACTTTACGGCCGGCAGTCACAGTGCGGGAAGCAGAGGCGGCAAGGGACCTGACGGACACCAGAGTGTAAGTATGTGCTGTTTGTTTTTTTTTTTAGTTTAACGCTTGTAACCAGGGTAAACATCGGGTAACTAAGCGCGGCCCTGTGCTTAGTTACCCGATGTTTACCCTGGTTACAAGCGAACGCATCGCTGGATCGCATCGCTAGATCGCTAGATCGGTGTCACACTGTTGTGAGTTCTGTTTTTGGACTCCCTCTGGTGGTTACTGATGGTACTGGGTGACTTGTCTTTCCTGGGTTTCTGGGTTCCACCTGTTCCATCAGCATATGGGAGTTTCCTATTTAACCTGGCTTTGCTGGCATTTCCTCGCCGGTTATCAATGTATCCAGTGTGTCTTGTTACCTCTGCTCCCTGCTCCTAGAACCTTCTGGACAAGCTAAGTTTGGATTTTCCTGTGTTGTGTTTTGCTTAATTTGGTTTTTAGTCCAGCCTGCAGATATGTGATTCTCTGCTGCTGGTTGCTCTAGTGGGCTGAAATTGCTTTTCATGTACCATGAGTTGGCACATGAGTTCAAGTAATTTCAGGATGGTTTTTTGAAGGGTTTTTCGCTGACCGCGCAGTTCACTTTTGTATCCTCTGCTATCTAGCTTTAGCGGGCCTCATTTTGCTGAAACTGTTTTCATACTACGTATGTACTTTCCTCTCATTTCACCGTCATTATATGTGGGGGGCTGCTATTTGCTGTGGGGTATTTCTCTGGAGGCAAGAGAGGTCTGTGTTTCTTCTGATAGGGGAAGTTAGATCTTCGGCTGGAGCGAGACGTCTAGGATCATCGTAGGCACGTTCCCCGGCTACTTTTATTTGTGTGTTAGGTTCAGGGTCGCGGTCAGCTCAGGTTCCATCGCCCTAGAGCTTGTTTGTATCTGTGCTTGTCCTTTTTGTGATCCCCTGCCATTGGGATCATGACAGTATAACCGGCCCACAAAGTGTTAATTGTATTGGCTGAAGTAGGAGGATAAGTAGTCTGAGGAAGTTTTTTTTTTTTTTCCCCTCAGAGTTTGCTGCCTAGCCTTATTGCAGCCTGGCTACTTCCTCCTCCTCTTAATCTTTTAATGGCTCTGATCTCAGCTGTTTATCATGGACGTCCAGAGTTTGGCTTCCAGCCTGAATAATCTTGCCACTACGGTTCAAAATATACAGGATTTTGTTGTACATGCTCCTATGTCTGAACCTAGAATTCCTGTCCCAGAGTTTTTTTCTGGAGATAGATCTCGTTTTCTGAATTTTAGGAACAATTGCAAGCAAGTTGTTTCTTTCTTTGAAATCTCGCTCCTCTGGAGACCCTGCTCAGCAAGTCAAGATAATTATATCTTTACTGCGGGGTGACCCTCAGGATTGGGCATTTGCATTGGCACCAGGGGACCCTGCGTTGCTTAATGCAGATGCGTTTTTTCTGGCATTGGGTTTGCTCTATGAGGAACCTAACCAAGAGATTCAGGCTGAAAAAGCTTTGTTGGCCCTCTCTCAGGGGCAAGATGAAGCAGAAATTTATTGTCAAAAATTTCGGAAGTGGTCGGTACTTACTCAGTGGAATGAGTGCGCTCTGGCTGCAAAGTTTAGAGATGGCCTTTCTGAGGCCATTAAAGATGTTATGGTGGGGTTCCCTGCGCCTGCTGGTCTGAATGAGTCTATGACTATGGCTGTTCAGATTGATCGGCGTTTACGGGAGCGCAAACCTGTGCATCATTTGGCGGTGTCGTCTGAACCGTCACCTGAGATAATGCAATGTGATAGAATTCAGTCCAGAAGTGAACGGCAAAAGTATAGGCGGAAAAAAGGGTTGTGCTTTTATTGTGGTGATTCAGCTCATGTTATATCAGCATGCTCTAAACGCACAAAAAAGGTTGATAAGTCTGTTGCCATTAGTACTTTACAGTCTAAGTTCATTCTGTCTGTGACTCTGATTTGTTCATTATCATCCATTTCCGTCGATGCCTATGTGGATTCAGGCGCTGCCCTGAGTCTTATGGATTGGTCATTTGCCAATCGCTGTGGGTTTAGTCTGGAGCCTCTGGAAGTCCCTATTCCTTTGAAGGGAATTGACTCTACACCTTTGGCTATGAATAAACCTCAGTACTGGACACAAGTGACCATGCGTATGACTCCCGTTCATCAGGAGGTGATTCGCTTCCTGGTACTGTATAATTTGCATGATGTTCTAGTACTTGGTCTGCCATGGTTACAAACTCATAATCCAGTCCTTGACTGGAAATCAGTGTCTGTGTTAACCTGGGGTTGTCAGGGGGTTCATGATGATGCACCTCCGATTTCTATCGCTTCATCTACTCCTTCTGAGATTCCTGTGTTTTTGTCTGACTATCGGGATGTTTTTGAGGAGCCTAAGCTCAGTTCGCTTCCTCCTCACAGGGATTGCGATTGTGCTATAAATTTAATTCCGGGCAGTAAATTTCCTAAAGGTCGTTTGTTCAATCTGTCAGTGCCAGAGCATACTGCTATGCGGGATTATGTTAAGGAGTCCTTGGAAAAGGGACATATCCGTCCATCTTTGTCCCCTTTGGGAGCAGGTTTTTTTTTCGTGGCCAAGAAAGATGGTTCCTTGAGGCCTTGTATAGATTATCGTCTTTTGAATAAGATTACCGTAAAATATCAGTATCCTTTGCCATTGTTGACTGATTTGTTTGCTCGCATTAAGGGGGCTAAATGGTTCACTAAGATTGATCTTCGGGGTGCGTATAATCTTATACGAATAAAGCAAGGTGATGAGTGGAAAACCGCATTTAATACGCCTGAGGGCCATTTTGAGTATTTGGTAATGCCTTTTGGACTTTCTAATGCTCCTTCAGTCTTCCAGTCCTTTATGCACGATATTTCCCGTGAATATCTGGATAAATTTATGATTGTGTATTTGGATGATATTTTGGTTTTTTCTGATGACTGGGAGTCTCATGTTCAGCAGGTCAGGAAGGTGTTTCAGGTCCTGCGGGCCAATTCCTTGTTTGTAAAAGGCTCAAAGTGTCTCTTTGGAGTCCAGAAGATTTCTTTCTTGGGGTATATTTTTTTCCCCTTCTACTATTGAGATGGATCCCGTCAAGGTTCAGGCTATTTGTGACTGGACGCAGCCTACATCTCTTAAGAGTCTACAGAAGTTCTTGGGCTTTGCTAATTTCTATCGTCGTTTTATAACTAATTTTTCTAGTGTTGTTAAGCCTTTGACGGATTTGACTAAGAAGGGTGCTGATGTTGCTAATTGGTCTCCTGCGGCTGTGGAGGCCTTTCAGGAACTTAAGCGCCGGTTTTCTTCTGCTCCTGTGTTGCGTCAGCCAGATGTTTCGCTCCCTTTTCAGGTTGAGGTTGATGCTTCCGAGATTGGAGCGGGGGCGGTTTTGTCACAGAGAAGCTCCGATGGCTCAGTGATGAAGCCATGCGCGTTTTTTTCTAGAAAGTTTTCGCCGGCTGAGCGGAATTATGATGTTGGTAATCGGGAACTTTTGGCCATGAAGTGGGCATTTGAGGAGTGGCGTCATTGGCTAGAGGGTGCTAGACATCGTGTGGTGGTCTTGACTGATCACAAAAATTTGATTTACCTTGAGTCTGCCAGGCGTCTGAATCCTAGACAGGCTCGTTGGTCACTGTTTTTCTCTCGTTTCAATTTTGTGGTTTCATACCTGCCAGGTTCAAAGAATGTGAAGGCGGATGCTCTTTCTAGGAGTTTTGTGCCTGACTCCCTTGGAAATTCTGAGCCCTCTGGTATCCTTAGGGATGGGGTGATTTTGTCTGCTGTCTCCCCAGACTTGCGACGTGCTTTGCAGGAGTTTCAGGTGGCTAAACCTGATCGTTGTCCGCCTGAGAGACTGTTTGTTCCGGATAATTGGACCAGTAGAGTCATCTCCGAGGTCCATTCTTCTGCGTTGGCAGGTCATCCTGGAATATTTGGTACTAGAGACTTGGTGGCCAGGTCTTTTTGGTGGCCTTCCTTGTCGAGGGATGTGCGTTCTTTTGTGCAGTCTTGTGAGGTTTGTGCTCGGGCTAAGCCTTGCTGTTCTCGGGCCAGTGGATTGTTGTCACCTTTGCCTATCCCGAAGAGGCCTTGGACGCACATTTCCGTGGACTTTATTTCGGATCTCCCTGTCTCTCAAAAAATGTCCGTCATCTGGGTTGTGTGTGATCGCTTTTCTAAAATGGTTCATCTGGTACCCTTGCCTAAGTTGCCTTCCTCCTCTGAGTTGGTCCCTCTGTTTTTTCAGAATGTGGTTCGTTTGCATGGGATTCCTGAGAACATCGTTTCTGACAGGGGATCCCAGTTTGTGTCTAGATTTTGGCGGACTTTCTGTGCTAAGATGGGCATTGATTTGTCCTTTTCGTCGGCATTCCATCCTCAGACGAATGGCCAGACTGAACGAACTAATCAGACCTTGGAAACTTATTTAAGGTGTTTTGTTTCTGCTGATCAGGATGACTGGGTTACCTTTTTGCCGCTGGCCGAGTTTGCGCTTAATAATCGGGCTAGTTCTGCTACCTTGGTTTCTCCTTTCTTTTGTAATTCGGGGTTTCATCCTCGTTTTTCCTCTGGTCAGGTGGAACCTTCTGATTGTCCTGGAGTGGACATGGTGGTGGATAGGTTGCATCGGATTTGGAGTCATGTGGTGGACAATTTGAAGTTGTCCCAGGAGAAGGCTCAGCAGTTTGCTAATCGCCGTCGCCGCGTGGGTCCTCGACTTCTTGTTGGTGACTTGGTGTGGTTGTCTTCTCGTTTTGTTCCTATGAAGGTCTCTTCTCCTAAGTTCAAGCCTCGGTTCATTGGTCCCTATAGGATCTTGGAAATTCTTAACCCTGTGTCATTTCGTTTGGATCTCCCGGCATCGTTTGCTATTCATAATGTGTTTCATCGGTCGTTGTTGCGGAAGTATGAGGTACCTGTTGTTCCTTCTCTTGAGCCTCCTGCTCCAGTGCTGGTGGAGGGAGAATTGGAGTATGTTGTGGAGAAGATCTTGGATTCTCGTGTTTCCAGACGGAAACTCCAGTATTTGGTCAAGTGGAAGGGTTATGGTCAGGAGGATAATTCTTGGGTGGTTGCCTCGGATGTTCATGCTGATGATTTGGTTCGCGCTTTTCATAGGGCTCATCCTGGTCGCCCTGGTGGTTCTCGTGAGGGTTCGGTGACCCCTCCTCAAGGGGGGGGTACTGTTGTGAGTTCTGTTTTTGGGCTCCCTCTGGTGGTTACTGATGGTACTGGGTGACTTGTCTTTCCTGGGTTTCTGGGTTCCACCTGTTCCATCAGCATATGGGAGTTTCCTATTTAACCTGGCTTTGCTGGCATTTCCTCGCCGGTTATCAATGTATCCAGTGTGTCTTGTTACCTCTGCTCCCTGCTCCTAGAACCTTCTGGACAAGCTAAGTTTGGATTTTCCTGTGTTGTGTTTTGCTTAATTTGGTTTTTAGTCCAGCCTGCAGATATGTGATTCTCTGCTGCTGGTTGCTCTAGTGGGCTGAAATTGCTTTTCATGTACCATGAGTTGGCACATGAGTTCAAGTAATTTCAGGATGGTTTTTTGAAGGGTTTTTCGCTGACCGCGCAGTTCACTTTTGTATCCTCTGCTATCTAGCTTTAGCGGGCCTCATTTTGCTGAAACTGTTTTCATACTACGTATGTGCTTTCCTCTCATTTCACCGTCATTATATGTGGGGGGCTGCTATTTGCTGTGGGGTATTTCTCTGGAGGCAAGAGAGGTCTGTGTTTCTTCTGATAGGGGAAGTTAGATCTTCGGCTGGAGCGAGACGTCTAGGATCATCGTAGGCACGTTCCCCGGCTACTTTTATTTGTGTGTTAGGTTCAGGGTCGCGGTCAGCTCAGGTTCCATCGCCCTAGAGCTTGTTTGTATCTGTGCTTGTCCTTTTTGTGATCCCCTGCCATTGGGATCATGACACACACACACCGATCTAGCGATGACAGCGGGAGATCCAGCGATGAAAGAAAGTTCCATACGATCTGCTACGACGTATGATTCTCAGCAGGATCCCTGATCGCTGCTGCGTGTCAGACACAGCGATATCGTAACGATATCGCTGGAACGTCACGAATCGTACCGTCGTAGCGATCGAAATGTTATAGTGTGACGGTACCCTTACATGCATTGATCGTATGGTTCGGCCTATATATAATATTCCACATGGACAGGTTAAGCCTCGAATCTCTCCACTAACATGTTTGACTCCATATCATAATCCTCCTGCCTAGAGCAATTCCTGTGTGCTCTTAGAAATTGGCTTTTTGGGACATTCAATAACCAACTTGGGAGGTGGCAATGTAATTCTTAGAATTGGTAGGTTTGTGGTATATCTGAGTCTGGATTGTGTTTTTCTCTACAAAAAAAAATGTAAATCTAAAAACATTTTTAACTACAAAATAAAGAATAAAGTAATAAAGAGATACATTTTTTAGATTTAAAATTTTGATGATCAGACGCCATATTGCATTTGGAGAGCCACTGATGTGCCTAAACATTGAAACCCCCCACAAGTGGCACCATTTTGGAAAGTAGACCCCCTAATGAACTTATATAGATGTGTGTTGAGCACTTTGACCCACCAAGTGCTTCACAGAAGTTTATAATACAGAGCCGTAAAAATAAAAAATCATATGTTTTCACAAAAATCATATTTTTGCCCCCAATTTTTTAATTTCCCAAGGGTAAGAGAAGAAATTGGACCACAAAAGTTGTTTTGCAATTTGTCCTGAGTACGCTGATACCCCATATGTGGGGGTAAACCACTGTTTGGGAGCATGGCAGAGCTCGGAAGGGAAGGAGCGCCGTTTGACTTTTCAATGCAAAATTGACTGGAATTGAGATGGGATGCCATGTTGCGTTTGGAGAGCCACTGATGTGCCTAAACATTGAAACCCCCCACAAGTGACACCATTTTGGAAAGTAGACCCCCTAAGGAACTTATCTAGATGTGTTGTGAGCTTTGAATCCCCAAGTGTTTCACTACAGTTTATAACGCAGAGCCGTGAAAATAAAAATTATTTTTTTCCCACAAAAATTATTTTTCAGCCCCTAGTTTTGTATTTTCCAAGAATAGCAGGAGAAATTGGGCACCAAAAGTTGTTGTCCAATTTGTCCTGAGTACGCCGATACCCCATATGTGAGGGAACCACCGTTTGGGCGCATGGCAGAGCTTGGAAAGGAAGGAGCGCCATTTGGAATGCAGACTTAGATGGAATGGTCTGCAGGCATCACATGTACCTAAATAGTAAAAACCTCCCACAAGTGAACCCTTATTAGAAACTAGACCCCCCATGGAACTTATCTAGATGTGTTGTGAGAACTTTGAATCCCCAAGTGTTTCACTACAGTTTATAACACAGAGCCGTGAAAATAAAAAATCATTTTTTTCCCACAAAAATGGTTTTTAGCCCCCCCAAATTTTTATTTTCCCAGGAATAACAAGAGAAATTGGACCCCAAAAGTTGTTGTCCAATTTGTCCTGAGTACTCTTATACCCCATATATTGGGGTAAACCCCTGTTTAGGCGCACGGGAGAGCTCAGAAGGGAAGGAGCACTGTTTTACTTTTTCAACGCAGAATTTTTGGGAATTGAGATTGGACGCCATGTCGCGTTTGGAGAGCCCCTGATGTGCCTAAACAGTGGAAACCCCCAATTCTAACTGAAACCTAACTCTAGCCCCAACCCTAACCCTAGCCCCAACCCTAGCCTTAACCCTAGCCCTAACCCTATCCCTACCCCTACCCCTACCCCTAACCCTACCCCTAACCCTAACCCTAGCCCTAACCCTAGCCCTAACCCCAAAGGGAAAATGAAAATAAATACATTTTTTTTAATATTATTATTTTTCCCTAACTAAGTGGGTGATGAAGGGGGTTTGATTTTACTTTTATAGCTGTTTTTTTAGCAGGCTTTTATGATTCACAGCCGTCACAGACTAAAACACGCTTTTTATTGCAAAAAATAATTGCGTCTCCACATTTTGAGAGCTTTAATTTTTCCATATTTTAGTCCACAGAGTCATGTGAGATCTTGTTTCTTGCGGGACAAGTTGATGTTTTTATTGGTAACATTTTTGGACACTTGACTTTTTTTGATCGCTTTTTATTCCGATTTTTGTGAGGCAGAATGACCAAAAACCAGCTATTCATGAATTTCTTTTTTTGGGGGTGGGGGCGTTTGTACCATTCCACGTTTGGTAAAATTGATAAAGCATTTGTATTGTTCGGGTCAGTACGATTACAGCGATACCTCATTTATATCTTTTTTTATGTTTTGGCGCTTTTATACGATAAAAACTATTTCATTGAAAAAATAATTATTTTTGCATCGCTTTATTCTGAGGACTATAAATTTTTTATTTTTTTGCTGATGATGCTGTATGGCAGCTCTTTTTTTGCGGGACAAGATGATGTTTTCAGCGGTACCATGGTTATTTATATCCGTCTTTTTGATCGCGTGTTATTCCACTTTTTGTTTGGCGGTATGATAATAAAGTGTTGTTTTTTGCCTTGTTTTTTTTTACCACGTTCACTGAAGGGGTTAACTAGCGGGACAGTTTTATAGGTGGGGTCATTACGGACGCGGCGATACTAAATATGTGTACTTTTATTGCTTTTTGATTATTATTTAGATAAAGAAATGCATTTATGGGAACAATATATATATTTTTTTCTTTATTTAGGATTTTTTTTTTGTTTTTTACACATGTGAATATATTTTTTTTTTTACTTTACAACATTGCCCCGGAAGGGGGGGGGGGGCATATTCTTATTAGTATATACTCACCCTCGGACGCGCCCTGCTTTTTTCCGGCAGCCTTCCTTACTAAGAATCAGCGCTTGAAGGACCTTCGGTGACGTCGCGGCTTGTGATTGGTCGCGTGAGCGGTCACATGAGCCTTCAAGCGCTGATTCTAAGGAAGGAAGACTGCCGGTTAGTACCAGGGCGCGTCAGAGGGTGAGTATAGCAATATTTTTTATTTTAATTCTTTCTTTTACACTTAAATATGGATCCCAGGGCCTGAAGGAGAGTTTCCTCTCCTTCAGACCCTGGGAACCATAGTAACCCATTGCAATGCATTGGGTTTCGGGTTCCGGCCAACCCCGACCCCGACTTTTTTATAGGATCGGCCGATTACACTCGACCCGACTTTTGAGAAAGTCGGGTTTCGTGAAACCCGATCCTATAAAAGTAAAGGTCACTCAACCCTACTTACTACAAAACATTACAGTACAAATCTAACGTTTTCCTTATTTCTTCTAACTTCACACAGATGCAGGACCGCCTGGCTATTCATCTGGGCCTACTGCCTCTCTTCTTCTAGGTCCACAGCAACCATCTCTCTATGGTTCTCAGATTCACTAACCCCTACAGGTTCACTTTCTATCTACAAGGCATCTACTATGCAAACATTATCACTATCTTACTATAACAAATAACATTCCCTTTAAGAGGGGAGATCAATCTTCTCTGAGGTAGTGCAAGCAATAATCAAGTCACTAAGGAACTGTAAGTCTCAGGAAACTTCCACGTCGTTATCTGGAATCGTCTCTTCGCAACGTCTTCTTTCCTTGTAAAACCAGTAGAGAGCACCCTTAAGAGGGTGCGAACTATATACAACACAGTTTGTGAATCATTCACCGCCCATGATTCGGCAGTCTTTTAAACAGTGATGAACTTGTGCAAAAGAGAAAATATAAAACAATAGGGGTCCCGGGTAAACGAAGGGACCCCTTTAAGGATAAACTCTAGACGGGTTTAATGGCTAGGAGCAGGGGACAGTCAACTATATACATATGTCGGGGTTTTGAGGTTTATTTCTATAATATGTGACAAGACATCAGCCGGTAGTGACCACTTCCTGACTGGGGAAGGTCTGGCTCCGTGCTCTCATCCAATACTGTCTTGACGTCTGCGGATTGTCTCTCAGGCATACTCAAGTTGTTAGTGGTCTGGGTACGAACCTCGGTGCCAGTGGCAGACTCCGTAAGCAGGACACCACACGCCGGGGTAGTAGTACTGGGTCCCGCAGAGTCGGGGGTCGGCGGGGTGCCGGCACCAGTTTCGGTCGTGACCGTAGATGGCGCTACCACAAATGCGCATCATTTGGCTCTCTTGGCATACCATCCTCGCTCACTCCAGTGGCGAGTGTAAGTCACATGGTCCCCTCTGTACAAGTTTCCGGTAGGAGGTACGCTGTGGGACTGGGGTTCCACATTACAGCTAGTCACAAAGACTTCAGTCGGCAGCCCTGGCTCCAGTATAAAGCCACAACCCCCTTTGCAGGTGGAAGGCCAGCACTATCCCCTGTTTCACCAAACTCTCAGGGCAACAGTTGATGAGGGGCGTCTGTACCCCTGGTCGGCAGTCTGTTCTGTTCGTTCTCGGTCTTTCCACTGCGAAATCAAGCTTCGCCGATACTGCTCCCAGGTGAGCCCGATGACGTAAGAGCCCTCCTGTCTGGACCCGTCTGGTTGGAACCTTGGAGCATCCCATTCAAAGATCACCCCCTCGGGACTCACGTCTAACGGTTCGCCCATAGATGTCGGTAGCGGGGGCAATATCCCCTTCATGGCGCAAAGGGCTGCCACCACAACCTCGGCAGCGGAAGACCGGTCATAGATGGGATGGGGACAAAGGATATAGTACACCGCACACTCTATGTGATATTTGCAAAGTAGTGGAGAATTTATTTACAAGTGAAACTGTGTTACATGGAAAAGCGACCAGAGGTAATTATAATGACGTTTCGGCCCTACCAGGGCCTTAATCATACAATCGCTTAGATGTGCACAGAGAAGAGGAGAGGAGAAGGTCCTTGTAGATAAAGGCATACACTGCAGTAAAGATATTGCAGACACGTGAGGTTAAGGAAGTACATAGATGGTGGGATTTGGTAATGGTATGAGATGTACCTTAGATGCCTATCAATTGTGCGTGTAGTAACACTAAGGAAGCCCAGAGGTGGGTACTGCTAAGTGGAGAGGCTAAGCGGCGCTTAGCAGCAGGGCGCGGGAGCGCCGCTTAGCCTCTCCACTTAGCAGTACCCACCTCTGGGCTTCCTTAGCGTTACTACACGCACAATTGATAGGCATCTAAGGTACATCTCATACCATTACCAAATCCCACCATCTATGTACTTCCTCAACCTCACGTGTCTGCAATATCTTTACTGCAGTGTATGCCTTTATCTACAAGGACCTTCTCCTCTCCTCTTCTCTGTGCACATCTAAGCGATTGTATGATTAAGGCCCTGGTAGGGCCGAAACGTCATTATAATTACCTCTGGTCGCTTTTCCATGTAACACAGTTTCACTTGTAAATAAATTCTCCACTACTTTGCAAATATCACAGAGTGTGCGGTGTACTATATCCTTTGTACACGTGGGGCTTACAGAGCCCACTACACCAGCACCTCGCTCCCCCATTATCCTGAGTGCGTGCCAATTTTCTTTACATAGATGGGATGGGGAGCAGTCACTGGAGCTGGATCGGTCGGTGGGGCAGGGTCGTTTCTGGTACCTGCGTCTGATGTGGTTTCAACGATGCCGGTCAGTCCCACTGATGAGGACACTGGAGTCTGCTGCGGCTCTGACCACGGCTCTCCCGGTGCGATCTTCTTGCACAGTTCTGACTTCCATTTCTTCGCCGTCACCGACCCCACGTCTGGAGTCGGGCGGTCTGACGCGTCTAGTAGCGGTAGGCTCTGGTCTATGGTTTGCCTCCGGTGGGCTGAGGGGGTCCTGGGCTACTGCGTCGCGGTTCAGGTACCCTCGGGTCGCCGTCTCTACTCCTTGATCTGCGGCGGCACATCTGGTAGCCGTAGTCGGAGGGGGCGGTAGCTACTTTTGTCGCTGCTTTCGCGATCTCTTCCCATGGCATGCCCTCCTTCTTCTCCTGCGCTCCTCGTGGCGCGGCAATGGCGGTGGTTTTGGAGGGAATCTTGGTGGCAAATAGCACTACACAGTCTTTGCAATAAATCACAGTTCAAGCACAATTCCAACACAGTTCCAAGGCACACATGACCCAATTCTTCAGGCTTAAGTACGATCCTGTTCGTGACGCCAAGTTGGAGCGCCCCCAGACGCAGGGCTCTGGGTTACTCGGTACTGGTCCTCTCTGTCTCAGTTCTAAGGTTGTCACGGTGGCTGGACCTGGTCCGTGACCCTGCTAAGGGGCGTCCAATAAAAGGGGTGATGAAAGTCGGCTAAAGTTTCGTGACGCCACCTGTGGTACTCGGTCAGGTCGACCGATGCTGCTTGGGGTCCACTGGGGTGATGTGATGGCAGCTAGATGGTTTACCTTCCTACAGGTGAAGTATATCCCCAGGGCTTCCCAGTAGTGTAGGTGGCGATGGGGTGAGGTGCAGTCAATAACGAGGATGAATGGTTGCAGTCTCTTTACCTTTTACTGAAGACTTCGGGATCCGCAATCCAGAGCACTGTTAACAGGGCTGTCTGAGACCGGCCGGTCCGAAGGCACATCCAGAGTTCCCTTTGCAGGTGGAAATCAGTGCCTACCACTAGCGCCTGTGTGTTGTAGTTCTTCCCTGCTGAGCATTCGGGATAGTCCTCACAACTTCTGTTCTCGTTCTTTCTCTTTCTCTCTCTTTCCGTCCCCCAAGTTTATCTGGATATGACGTACCCGTTTGACGGGAAGGCTCGGAGATATAGAGACCCTAGAGACACCCCTCTCCACTCTTGCCCCCTATGTCTGCTTAGGTGGTGTATGGTAGACAGCCAACCTATAATTAACTGTCCTGCGGTATTTGAAGTAAGGCATAGTCAGTTACTTCCTCGGTGTTCCGGTCACCGGCTACGCGCCTCAGTAGGATGTTGCCGTTCTCGGGGCACGACTCCTACTGGCTCTCCTTTGTGCCTTGATCTCGTTTCTCACTTTCCACAATATCCTTCTCTTCGTGTCCTTTCTTAAGATACTGCCGCAAGGTAGTGCAGGCGCGGTTCCATTGCTTTCTATTCGTTCTGCTAGGCCCCTGTCAGGAACCCACCCCTGAGAGGTCCTCCCTGGACTCTCCCAGGCTGCGTTCTCCACTAACTTCCTATCCGACCCCTAGTTTTACCAGTGTGAGGAGTGGCCTAATACATAGTGCCTTTTGCTCCCCCTAGTGGCCAGAGTGTGAAGTGTAATGTGTGCTTGTGATACCTGGTCAGGTGAACTCCTTTAGTGCAATCAGACATAACATCACTCCCCTTAGCGGCAGAGCGACATTACTGCAACGACCAGGTCTCTGGGGCGCTGCATGAGCACTCCTCCAAGCAGCCAGCACAGGTTTAAAAGATATTAGCCTACTGCATCGAAAACAGTTTGGCACCCAGGATGAGGGAAGAAACCCTGACGTAACTACTCAGCATAGAACACAAAAATGTGATCCCAGCCTTATAATGAAAGTGATCACAAAATATTGCATACCCCAAAATGTTACCAATAAAAACCCTAATTTATCCAGCACAAAACCAAGTTCTAATTGAGGTCCATCACCTATCACTGAAAATATAGGGGGTTCCCACATTACTGATAGTACAAAGGTTTTGGAAAAGCGACATGTCTCTTACATCCACAAATAAATTTCAGTGTAGTCTACGTTCCCAAATCAAAATGCCCCCTCTACTTCTGAGTCCCACAGTGTAAGCGGCCACATGTTTGACATTATTTTAGTGGGCAGAGCCCAATTAATAATTTATGCATGTCTCGAGAATCACATGTTGGGCACTATTTAAATGCACTAAGTTGGGAATTTTACAATTCTTCAGGAAAAAAGAAAAATCTGGTCATTGCAGTATGACACTCTGCCACTAAGGGGAGTGATGTTACGTCTGATGGCACTGAAGGAATTCTACTGACCAGGTATCACCAGCACACATTACACTTTACACTCCGGCCACTAGGGGGAGAAAAAGGCTTTATTTATTGGGCCACTCCTCACACTGGTAAAACTAGGGGTTGGATAGGAAGTTAGTCAGAAGCTTACTGGGTTGGATTCAGGCAACATCCTGTGGCAGGGGGTGTTGCAGGGAGAAGACACAGGGTGGTCCCCTGTCAGGCGTGGGAACCTGGCAGGTGCCTAGCGAACAGGGCAGAACATTATGGAACCACGCCTGCACACCCCGCGGCGGTATCCTAAGAAAGTGACACGAAGGGAAGGATATTGTGGAACAGTGAGAAACGAGATCAAGCACAAAGGAGAACCAGTAGGAGTCGTGCCGTGAGACCGAGGCAACATCCTACTGAGGCGCGTAGTCGGTGGCCGGAACACCGCGGGAGTAACTGACTCTAGGCCTTACTTCGAACTCCGCAGGACAGTTAATTATAGGTTGGCTGTCTACCTTAAATTTCCTACGAAGACATAGGGGGCAACGCATGGAGAGGGGCGTCTCTAGGGTCCCGAAAGAGCTCCGAGCCTTCCCGTCATACCGGTGCATCCTAGCCATAACATTCTGGGGGATGAGAAACTAGTAACATCTGGAACAAGCGAGAGAGAATTAGAAAGAACGAACGAATGAGAACAGCAGTTGTGAGGACTATTCCGAATGCTCAGCAGGGTAGCACTACAGCACACAGGCGCTATTGGTAGACAATGATTTCCACCTGCAAAGGGAACTCTGGAAGTGCCCATCGGACCAGCCGGTCTCAGATAGCCCTGTTAAGCATGCTCTGGATTGAGGATCCTGAAGTCTTCAGTAAAGAGGTAAAGAGACTGCAACCCTGTGTCCTCGTTATTGACTGCACCTCACACCATCACCATCCATCTTATTGGGAAGCCCTGGGGACATACTTCACCTGTGGGAAGGTATACCATCCAGCTGCCATTCCATCACCCCAGCGGACCCCACAGCAGCGTCGGTCACCCTGACCGAACACCACAGGTGGCGTCACGAATCCCTGATAGACTGTACCACCTTTATTGGACACCTCTTAGCAGGGTTGCGGACCGAGTCTAGCCACCGTGACAGCCTCAGAACCGAACTAGAGAGGCCTGGTTCTGAGAACTCGTGGCCCTGTGTCTGGGGGCGCTCTAACTTGGCGTCACGGACAGGATCATACTTAAGCCTGAGAAGCAGGTCATGTGTGCCTTGGAACTGTGATTGAAACGTGTTTGGACTGTGATTTATTGCAAAGACTGTGTATTGCTATCTGCCGCAAGATTCCCGCCAAAACCTCCGCCATTACCGCGCCGCAAGGAGTGCAGGAGAAGAAGAAGGACGTGGAAGTGGGCGTGAAAGAACTGAAGAGCGCGAAAGATAATGCCCGCCCAGTCTAAGTATTGCTGTATCCTGAGGGCATGTCTGTCAGTGGCTGAGGTCCGCCTTCTCATCTTCTATGGCGGGCGGAGACGAAAGAAACGAAACTATGACTCAGACGGAGTGGGGCTGGAAAGCTGGGGAGGCTTGCAGAGAAAGATGGCCCAGTCTAGATCCCCATCACCGGAGGATTATACCGGCATGCCGCCGTTGGAGAAGATCGAGTCCTGGGAGCTGTCCGCAGAGCCCCCGCTGCCTGCACCAGACCAGGAGGCCGCCCCTGAGGAACGGCGTGGAGCTGCCAGAGCCCCCACCTGCAAGCGAGCTCGGTACCCTGGCCGATCGGGGATCGGTGTTCCGCCGACGCATGACCCGACTACCGACGCGGTTGGTGGAGTTCCGGAGTCCGCATCATTCGACCCGGAAACGCGTGAGTGAGAGATGGGCTCCTTCCCCTGGGGGGATTATCGGAAGCACCTCATAGCTGAGTATGCCAGGGACGTGGAATGGGAGGCCCGCGGTGAGCTGCTGGATGGGTCATTGCCAAAATGGGGAGTGGTGATCGTTTACCAGCCCCAGGGAGGAAGAGGCTTTGTCCAGGAAATAGGATCGACAATAAGGGTACATATCACCTGGGAGGTGGTGGAGGCTGGCCTGTGGGGCGACAGTAAGGGTCCCGTCCTGCTGCCGGGGGATGCGGTAAGCTACCGCAGATACCAGAAGGGCCACGGCTGGTGGGCTCGGGATATCCAGCGCTGTACCTCCAACCTGGTTGCTGCCAAGTCCTTGGAGGAAGAACTGGCTGAAGCAGCGGCAGCCGCTGCTGCTGTTCTTTGGATCGTTCACTGGACTCCCGCACTGCCAGAAATAGACCGTGATTTAAGGCTTCCCAGACCCCCGAGGTCTGCCTGCCCGGTTAGGCCCTGGCAGAGGCCACCAGAGCAGAAATAAACCTCGAGGAACCGAGTATGTAAATAGTTAACTGTTTCCTGCTTTTGCTGCTTTAAACCCGTCCAGGGTTATTTCTTAAAGGGGTCCCTTCGTTTACCCGGGATCCCTATTGTTTTGCATTTCTTTTTGCATTGTTTCAAAGACTGCCGGATCTTGAACAGTGAATGATTCCAAAACTGTTTTGTATATAGTTTGCACCTTCTTAAAGGTGCTCCCTACTGGTTTTACAAAAGAAAGAAGACTTTGCGAAGATAATGCTTTTGGACATGACGCAGGAGGTCTTGCTTTCATTGGACTTGCAGACAGAGAGAATCTGCACTATCTCCTAGAGACTCGGCTCCCTCTTAAAGGGAATATGTACATGTTGCCTTAGGAAAGGTTGAAATGTTGATAATGTTGAAATTTAGAAAAGTTTGATAATGTTGATAGAGATTGAGGACAGGAAGGATTGAAAGTGAACCCATAGGGGTTAGAGAGAGAGTCCTCCTGAGAACCGTAGAACGACAGTTGGTTGTTGGAAGAGAAACAATGACAGTAGGCCCAGGCCTGGAGCTAGGCGGTTCTGCATTGGTGAAGCTAGAAAGAAAAGTTGAGTTATTTTATAGTATTTTATAGTAGGCCTTTAGTGGGTTCAGCTTATACGCCCTTAAAGGAAAAGTTAAATTATTGTTCAAAATTTGCACTTAGTAGAATACCCGGCTGGGTGATAAGAGTTATTTATAGTCATAATGTTATTTAAAAATATTTAATCTTGTTTTTGTTTGTAATGTTCAAGTGTCCTCACCTCCCATAAAGGGAAGCATTGTTCTATTTACTTGTTTTAAGCATTTCAAAAATATTGTATGTCTTTTGCTGAAATGTATTGTTGTTCTTCTTCCCAGTCCAGGAGTACTGGATTTTACCGGGGGGGAGTGCAGCGCCCAGGAGATCTGGTCATTGCAGTATGACACTCTGCCACTAAGGGGAGTGATGGTACGTCTGATGGCACTGAAGGAATTCTACTGACCAGGTATCACCAGCACACATTACACTTCACACTCCGGCCACTAGGTGGAGAAAAAGGCTTTATTTATTGGGCCACTCCTCACACTGGAAAAACTAGGGGCTGGGGAGGAAGTTAGTCAGAAGCTGACTGGGTTGGATTCAGGCAACATCCCGTGGCAGGGGGTGTTGCGGGAAGAAGACACAGGGGGGTCCCTGTCAGGCGTGGGAACCTGGCAGGTGCCTAGCGAACAGGGCAGAACATTACGGAACCGCGCCTGCACACCCCGGGGCGGTATCCTAAGAAAGTGACACGAAGGGAAGGATATTGTGGAACAGTGAGAAATGAGATCAAGCACAAAGGAGAACCAGTAGGAGTCATGCCGTGAGACCGAGGCAACATCCTACTGAGGCGCGTAGCCGGTGGCTGGAACACCGCGGGAGTAACTGACTCTAGGACTTACTTCGAACTCCGCTGGACAGTTAATTATAGGTTGGCTGTCTACCTTAAATTTCCTGTGAAGACATAGGGGGCAACGCGTGGAGAGGGACGTCTCTAGGGTCCCGGAAGAGCTCCGAGTCTTCCCGTCATACGGGTGCGTCCTAGCCATAACATACTGGGGGACGAGAAACTAGTAACATCTGGAACAAGCGAGAGAGAATTAGAAAGAACAAACGAACGAGAACAGCAGTTGTGAGGACTATTCCGAATGCTCAGCAGGGTAGCACTACAACACACAGGCGCTATTGGTAGGCACTGATTTCCACCTGCAAAGGGAACTCTGGAAGTGCCCATCGGACCGGCCATTCTCAGATAGCCCTGTTAAGCGTGCTCTGGATTGAGGATCCTGAAGTCTTCAGTAAAGAGGTAAAGAGACTGCAACCCTGTGTCCTCGTTATTGACTGCACCTCACACCATCACCATCCACCTTATTGGGAAGCCCTGGGGACATACTTCACCTGTGGGAAGGTATACCATCCAGCTGCCATTCCATCACCCCAGTGGACTCCACAGCAGCGTCGGTCACCCTGACCGAACACCACAGGTGGCGTCACAAATCCCTGATAGACTGTACCACCTTTATTGAACGCCCCTTAGCAGGGTCTTGGACCGGGTCTAGCCACTGTGACAGCCTCAGAACCGAACCAGAGAGGCCCGGTACCGAGAACTTGTGGCCCTGTGTCTGGGGGCGCTCCAAAAGCATGGAGTGAATTTTGCAAACTGAAAACACCTGTGGGTCCAAAATAGTCACTGCAGCCGTACATGAGTTAATTGTGAGGGTCACCTTAAGGTGTTTTCTGCTGTTCTGGTACCTAATGGGATTTGCAAATGTTACCCACAAACTATTCCCACAAAATCTATGCTCCAAAATCCAAAGAGCGCTTCTTACTAATGCTATAAAATTCTGTAAGGCACATGTGGTTTCAATATGCTCACTATACCTTTTTTGAAATTATAGGGGTCAGATATTTTCTATAGTTCTTGACCAAGTCTGCCCAAACTGTAGCAGGAATTTGGGGCCACTTCTCCATACAGATCTGCTCTAGATCTCACAGGTTTTGCGACTGTTGCTGAGTTTCAGCGCCCTCCAAAGAATTTCTATTGGGTTCAGGTCTGGAAACTGGCTAGGCCACTG
Source organism: Ranitomeya imitator (assembly GCF_032444005.1). NCBI lineage: Eukaryota > Metazoa > Chordata > Amphibia > Anura > Dendrobatidae > Ranitomeya > Ranitomeya imitator. The sequence goes on along the minus strand of NC_091285.1, from coordinate 211,610,640 downwards.
CAGGACCTTGAAATGCTTCTTATGGGACCACTACTTAGCTGCCCTGGCTGTGTGTTTTGGGTCATTCTCATGCTGGAAGACCCAGTCATTACCAATTTCCAATGCTCTTACCGAGGGAAAGAGGTTGCTGGACAAAATCTCGTGATACATGACCCCATCCATCTTTCCTTCAATATGGTGTAGTTGTCCTGTCCCCTTTGCAGAAGAGCACCTGAAAAGTATGATGTTTCTCCACCATGCTTTATGCTTGGGACGGTGTCCTTGGGGCTATACTCATCCTTCTTCTTCCTCCAAACATGGCGTGAGGAGTTGATACCACAAAATTCTATTTTGGTCTCATCTGATTTCATGACCTTTGGCCATGCCTCCTCTGGATCATTTAGATAGTCATTGGTGCACTTAAAATGGGCCTGGACATGTGCTGGTGTGGGCAAGGGGACCTTGCATGCCCTGCAGGATCTCAATCCATGATGATGTAGTGTGTTACTAATGGTAATGTTTGAAACTCACATGTAGCTCTGGGCTGCTTCCTGCCCTTTCTCAGAGTCATCATTACCCCACGATGAGAGTTCTTGCATGGAGCCCCAGACTGAGGAAAATTGACAGTCATCTTGTGTTTCTTTCATTTTCTAATAACTGCGCAAACTGTTTTTGCCTTCTCACTGGGCTGCTTTCCTATTGTCCTGTAGTCTATTCCTGCCTTGTGAAAGTCTACAATTTTATCTCTGGTACCCTTAGACAGGTCTTTGGTATTGGCCATGGTGGAGCGGTTGTAGTATAATTGATTTTGTGGACAGGTGTCTTTTATACAGGTAATGAGTTCAAGCAGGTGCAATTAATACAGGCAATGAGTGCAGAGTAGGAGGGCTTCTTAAAGAAAAACTAACAGGTCTGTGAGAGCCAGAATTCTTGCTGGTTGGTAGGTGATCAAATACTTATTTCATGCAATAAAATGGTATTTAATTATTTCAAAATCATACAATATGATTTTCTGTTTTATTATTTTTAGATTCTGTCTCTCACAGTTGAAGTGTACCCACAATAAAAAATTACAGACCTCTCCATTCTTTATATGTGGGAAAACTTGCAAAATCGGCAGTGAATCAAATACTTATTTTCCTACTGTATGGGATATTACCACATTGGTAAAAGTTGCAAAACAAATTGTCTTGTCTATTTTTCCTATTACCCCTTGTGTGAATTAAACCTTTGTGGCTAAAGTAACATTTTAGCGGAAAAACCTAAACTTTTCGTTTTTACAGCCCAATCTTATAACATTCTGTGATGTAATTTGTGGATTAAAAATGGTCACCAAGCTGTGAAATGAATTCCTTATGGTGTTTCAATTGTGATCACTTGTTTCTGCTTTTTGGCACCTCAGTAGCAAATTCATCATGATATCCACATTTGCATTCCTAAAATTAAATATCACTCTTTGCTTTCCAAGCTATGCCATGTTCCCAATCATGAGTTTTTGACCACATATGGGGTATCGTTACATTTGGAAGAAATTGCAACACAGAATTTCAGTGAAAAAAATGTTATTTTTTTCAGGTCCAAATGTTATAAAGTTTTGTGAATCACCTGTGCGATAAAAATACTCAATGTACCACTAGCTAAATTCCTGGTTTCCAAAATGGAGTCACTTATGGTGGATTTCTGCTGTTTTGCTATGGCATGGGCTCTACAAATGTGGCATGGCATTCACAATCTATTCCAGACCAATTTACGATACAAAAATCAAATGGCCCTCTTTTACTTTTTGAGCCCTGCTATGTTCCCAAACTTAAGGGGCATCACTGTGTTCGGGAGAAATTAGCTATGACAATAATCAAAAAGCACAATTTATGTATTAGGGCTGAGAGCATATTAAGGTCAGGCTCTCCCAAAGTATAACCAAACTATAATCACAAAAGTGGAATTCTCCAAAAATGTACCAAGACTAGAAACAAAACGGAGTAACAAGAGACCACCGAAATATAAATATGCGAATAGTATTTATTAGAACATCACATATAAAATCAAATTAAACGCCATACATATAGACATAATAAGAGAACAAATGGAGGAGACATGAAGGTGGGCAAGGGAAAGGCTGAAGAATCAGTATAGGACCTGGGGAAGCAGGGTGAAAAAGATCACAATAAGAGTGCATACAAATGGTTCCTTGCAGCCCCTGACGCACATTTTGCGTGCTTGCTTTATCAAAGGGGAGTGGATAAAGTGTCCTTTCCTATTCACACTAGTTTGGATGTGCCAGTCTTTTTTCTGTCATTTTCATGTTAGCTTATTGACTGAGCACTCCTTCTTTCACCATCTGGTTTTTAATTACATCTATTCACACTTGGTTCCGGCCAACCCATATGTAGGCTTTGCTGAGAGAGGTGTCCATATTCACCCAAGCATGCAGACATTAGCCTTCAGTAAGTATTCACATTTGGACAGGGAGGTCAGGTACCCATCAGTTTTAATGAGGCCACCTTGACGATGGTTGATGGGCTCACACTATTTGGCCAAATTCTGTGCTAAGCGTCTCAAAACATTTTTTCCTAATGTTCAAAAAGCAATTTTGCTATTCATATTTCATGTATTTCATATTTGACGTGTTTTGGCACGATAGAGTGCAACCTTTTTTTTGTATGCAAATTCAGATAAACCGTGTCTTCAATAAAATGGTGCCGGATAGCGTGATATGCGCATGCGCTGACTCTGGCACTATTTTGTTGAAGTAATGTACTACAACGTCAACATATGAGTATGCATGCACCACCTATCGCCATTATCCTTATGACCAGAGCGTGTGCACTGCTATGTTGATGTTGCAGTACACTAGTTCAATAAAATTTTGCTGGAATCAGGAAGTGCTCACACCGCGATCTCCAACGCCATTTTATTCAAGACACGGTATATGCAAAGTTGCAGACATAGTGTCTTTTAAAAAAAAATGGCACTGTATATGTACCAATAAAAATGCTTGCCACCTGGGCGTAGACCAGGTTCAATAGGTAGTTTTAGTTACTGTATTTTTCAGACTATAAGATGCACCCGCCATTTTCCTCCCAAATTTTGGGGTAAAAAAAGGTGCATCTTATAGTCCAAAAAATATGGTCTTAACTCAGTCTTGTCAGAATTTTGAAAATTGTTCTTCTATTCAGTGAGATATTGGTTAAAATCTTACTTTTCAATGGGAATGTACTCTTTTATGCTAATCGCTGTATGTCTACAGTTAACCCTAGAGGAGTTTGTGAGTTTACTGCACACAGTCTAATTACTAATGTGTTGAATTTGGGTAAATGTAACTCACTGATTAACTACGATAATTAAATTATTATTATGCTTGCACCATTTTGTATACTATAATATTACACTTGCAAAGAGGAAAAAGTCAGCTCACCTTCACAGAAGATTCCACGCAGTGCTCCAGTTAGAAGACCATATGAAAAAATAGGTAAAATCCAGGGTGGCAAATATAAAATTGTAATGAATGAGGATTGAATTCCTATGCCAGATTCGCACATTTTCCTTACCCATGCACACTGGTGCGACTTTTAAAATATTTTCAATAAAGATTTCTAATTTTATATTTACCACATTGGATTTTTCCTTTTTTTTTTTAAATATAATATTACACTGGTATGAGAGAACGACCTTCATGTACAATTATAGTGTTATCTATTTAGGTAAAAAAAAAATAGTGTGGACTTATACTCTAGGACTAAAGGGAACCGGTGATTCGAGGCTAACGGCTTGCTGGAGGTTGACATCCTGCCCTGCAAACCGCTGATTGCCATAAAACTAGGTAGTTTCATACACTGAACACTTTATTATGCACGACTTGATTTATTGCATCAGAAGTTTGTTTATGCCAAAGGGAATCTTCCATCAATATATTCGGATTATGATATTTCTAGGTTCCTGAATGTTCTGCTTCTGCCCAACCAAACAATGTTGCCCATAGACGCTCATTGTGAATCAGCAAAACAGTGAGAATTGTAAATATGACAATTGTGCCTCATCTAACAAAATCATTTTAATTGTCATATTTGGCTTCTAAGCATTTGCTAAATATGTAAACCTAATGAATAAGTTGCAGTATATCGTTGATGTTGAGGGAACATACGTTTTTCTGCAGTAAATTACAGTACAGTTCTTTGCGTATTAAGAATACTTCTTAGGGAGCTATTTACCAAAGCTTTGTGCATCAGCAAGGAATGCTGGGAGATTTCAGCTCTGAGGCCAGGATCAGTAAAATGATATGTAATGCTTTGTGTTAACATATAAATGCTTATAACATATGTCATAGAACAGCAATTAATACAGACCAAATGAAGATATTTTAACAGCCAAACTGCATGGAGATTACAAAGATACTCGCAGAGTAATGAAGCTATGAGTCAGTGTGATATTTTTGCTACTCCCTAGAGAAAACAATCCAGTCCTTTACGTGACATAGACTCTGTCTAATGATTTTTTTGCGATGAGCCACCCTGGTGAGTCCGGAACAGATTGTGAGCTATATATAGGGTTACAATGGAGGCTTTCCCTAAAGTATTCGACTTTTCTCTTACATTGCTATTCAAGCTTTACAAGTCTGTGCACATTACAGTTGGTAAAATTAGAAAATCACCATGATATCGATATGTCACAGACCTGACAATCCCAAAACGTAATCATTTACAGAGTTTTCATTATTTTTTTATATTTTTAAATACTATATTCTAGACCTGGAGATGGGGGTTAACATTTATTTGCTGTGGCTGCATGATCCTTCTGCAATTATTACTTATACCGTATTTTTGCCTTTGGCACATGCTCTTCTTTGTGAAAAAATAAGAAAATCAGCCTCACTTATCCCTTTCCTTGTTGCTCCAGTGATGCCGCCCCGCTGCTGCTGCTAGTTTTCTATTAACACGGCTGCTGCAGTGTCATCACAAATACAATGCATTATTGCTGCAGGAAATCACTGTTGTTCTTTTTAACCCCTTCCCGACCTTTGACGCCACGTAGGCGTCATGAAAATCGGTGCCAATCCAACCTGTGACGCCTATGTGGCGTCATGGAGGGATCGCGTCCCTGCAGATCAGGTGAAAGGGTTAACTCCAATTTCACCCGACCTACAGGGACAGGGGGAGTGGTACTACAGCCCAGGGGGGTGGCTTCACCCCCCCGTGGCTACGATCGCTCTGATTGGCTGTTGAAAGTGAAACAGCCAATCAGAGCAATCTGTAATATTTCACCTATGAAAATTGGTGAAATATTACAATCCAGCCATGGCCGATGCTGCAATGGCGGCCATGCCTGGAGACCCCGATCTGGCCCCCCCACCGACTGACGGCGGCGATCTGCAGCCGCAGTCAGTGTTCCATACCCCTCCGTCCTGTCCTAAGCGCCTTCCTCTCCCATCCGACCCTCCCCCGTCCTCCCCTCCGCCCCCTCCCCCGCTGTCCGATTGCACCCCATCATACTTACCTAGTCCCGGTGTCCCTCCCGGTGTCACCGGTCTTCTCCCATGGGTGCCGTCATCTTGGAAAATGCGCAGTGCGCCCGCCGAATCTGCCGACCGGCAGATTTGTTCCCTGTACATTTTAATCGCTGTGATAGGTTCTATCACAGCGATCAAAATAAAAAAAAGTAAATAAAACCCCCCTTTATCCCCCCATAGGTAGGGAAAATAATAAAATACAGAAAATATATTTAATTTTTGTTTTTCCATTAGGGTTAGGGGTAGGGTTGCACTTAGGGTTAGGGTTGCACTTAAGATTAGGGTTGCACTTAGGGTTAGGGTTGCACTTAGGGTTGCACTTAGGGTTAGGGTTGCATGTAATGTTGCACTTAGTGTTAGGGTTGCACTAAGGGCTAGGGTTGCACTTAGGGTTGCACTTAGGGTTAGAGTTGCACTTAGGGTTAGGGTTGCACTTAGGGTTGCACTTAGGGTTAGGGTTGCACTTAGGGTTAGGGTTGCACTTAGGGTTAGGGTTGCACTTAGGGCTAGGATTGCACTTAGGATTAGGGTTGCACTTAGGGATAGGATTGCACTTAGGGATAGGGTTGCACTTAATGTTGCATTTAGCGTTAGGGTTGCACTTAGGGTTAGAGTTGCACTTATGGTTAGGGTTGCACTTAGGGATATCATTGCACTTAGGGTTGCACTTAGGGTTGGGGTTGCACTTAGGGTTAGTGTTGCACTTAGGGCTAGGGTTGCACTTAGGGCTAGGGTTGCACTTAGGGATATTGTTGCACTTAGGGTTGCACTTAGGGCTAGGGTTGCACTTAGGGCTAGGGTTGCACTTAGGGCTAGGGTTGCACTTAGGGCTAGGGTTAGAATTAGGGTTAGAATTAGGGTTAGGGTTGCAATTAGGGTTAGGCCGGTTTCACATGTCAGTGTCTCCGGTACGTGAGGTGATAGTTTCCTCACGTACCGGAGACGCTGACACACGTAGACACATAAAAATCAATGCATTTGTGCAGATGTAATTGATTTTTTGCGGACAGTCTCCGTGTGCCAAACATGGAGACATGTCAGTGTTCGTGGGAGCGCACGTATTACACGGACCCATTAAAGTCAATGGGTCCATGTAAAACACGTACCGCACACGGACGTTGTCCGTGTGCAGTCCGTGTGCCGTGCAGGAGACAGCGCTACATTAAGCGCTGTCCCCCCCACTGGTGCTGAAGCCGCGATTCATATCTTCCCTGCAGCAGCGTTTGCTGCAGAGAAGATAAGAATAATAGTGTTTAAAATAAAGATCTACGTGCCTACCCTGTGCGCCCACCCGCTGTTCTGAAAATACTCACCAAGCTCCCTCGTTGGCTGTCGCTCCTTCCTGTTCTGGCCGCATCTTCTCCTGTATGCGGTCACGTGGGGCGGCTCATTTACAGTAATGAATATGCGGCTCCACCTCCCATAGGGGTGGAGCCGCATATTCATTACTGTAATCGGCGGCCCCACGTGACCGCATACAGGAGATCTTTATTTTAAACACTATTATTCATATCTTCTCTGCAGCAAACGCTGCTGCAGGGAAGATATGAATCGCGGCTTCAGCACCAGATGCTGGTACGTGTGGTACCCAGCACGGTGCGTGTGGTACCCAGTGGTCACACGGTCGGCACACGTGTGCCGCACGTGTGCCACACTGATGTGCCACAGAAACGTAGGGTTCTCCCAGTACAGAGTCTGGACTAGCGGTGGACACCGCGTCTTTATGGCTACCTCCACAGGATAGGACATTGCCCTTACAGCTAGACGATACGCTGTTTACAGCCCCTTGGATATCTTGCCTATTTATAGGAGCACATCCTTTATATAACACACGCCAAGTAGCACGTGACTGATGAAGGTCCATTTTGTTTGGGACCGAAACGTTTTGTTGCTGATTAATAAAATATCTCTTCAGACATTAAGTTGATTGCCAGGTTTTGTCACATACAGAGACGTGGGGGCACACGGACACGGATAATTCCGGTACCGATTTCTTCCGGTACCGGAATTATCTGGACGTGTGAAACCAACCTTAGGGTTAGAATTAGGGCTAGGGTTGGAATTAGGGTTAGAATTAGGCTATGTGCACACGGTGCGGATTTGGTTGTGGATCCGCAGTGGATTGGTGGCTGCGGATTCGTAGCAGTTTTCCATCACGTTTACAGTACCACGTAAAACTATGGAAAACCAAATCCACTGTGCCCATGGTGCGGAAAATAAAGCGCGGAAACGCTGCGTTGTCTTTTCCGCAGCATGTCAATTCTTTGTGCGGATTCCGCAGCGTTTTACACCTGCTCCATAATAGGAATCCGCAGGTAAAATCCACACAAAAAACACTGGAAATCCGCAGGTAAAGCCTGCAGATTTTTCAAAGACGGTGCGGAAAAATCCGCACACTAATCCGCAACGTGGGCACATAGCCTTAGGGTTAGGGCTGGAATTAGAGTTAGGGTTGGAATTAGGGTTAAGACTAGGGTTAGGGGTGTGTTGGGGTTAGGGTTTTGGTTAGGGTTGGGATTAGGGTTAGGGGTTTGTTGGGGTTAGTGTTGGAGTTAGAATTGAGGGGTTTCCACTGTTTAGGCACATCAGGGGGTCTCCAAACGCGACATGGCACCACCATTGATTCCAGCCAATCTTGCGTTGAAAAAGTCAAATGGTGAAAACAACTCTTGGGGTCAAATTTCTCCTGTTACCCTTGGGAAAACAAAAAATCGCGGGCTAAAAAATCATTTTTGAAAAAAGAAATATTATTTTTTATTTTCATGCCTCTGTGTTATAAACTTCTGTGAAGCACTTGGGGGTTCAAAGTGCTCACCACACATCTAGATTAGTTCATTGGGAGGTCTAGTTTCCAAAATGGGGTCACTTGTGGGGGAGCTCCAATTTTTAGGCACACAGGGGCACTCCAAACATGGCATGGTGTCCGCTAATGATTGGAGCTAATTTTCCATTCAAAAAGCCAAATGGCATGCCTTCCCTTCCGAGCCCTGCCGTCCACCCAAACAGTGGTTTATCCCCACATATGGGGTATCACCGTACTCAGGACAAACTGGACAGCAACATTTGGGGTCCAATTTCTCCTGTTACCCTTGGGAAAATAAAAAATTCCGGGCTAAAATATCATTTTTGAGGAAAGAAAAATTATTTTTTATTTTCACGGCTCTGTGTTATAAACTTCTATGAAGCACCTGGGGGTTTAAAGTGCTCACTATGCATCTAGATAAGTTCCTTGGGGGGTCTAGTTTCCAAAATGGGGTCAATTGTGGGAGAGCTCCAATGTTTAGGTATACAGGGGCTCTCCAAACGCGACATGGTGTCCGCTAAAGATTGGAGCCAATTTTTGATTGAAAAAGTCAAATGGCGCTCCTTCCCTTCCGACTTCCGAGCCCTGCCGTGCGCCCAAACAGTGGTTTACCCCCACATATGAGGTATCAGCGTACTCAGGACAAATTGCACAAAACCTTTTGTGGTCCAGTTTCTCCTTTTACCCTTGGGAAAATAAAAAAATTGTTGCTAAAAGATCATTTTTGTGACTAAAAAGTTAAATGTTCATTTTTTCCTTCCATGTTGCTTCTGCTGCTGTGAAGCACCTGAAGGGTTAATAAACTTCTTGAATGTGGTTTTGAGTAACGTGAGGGGTGCAGTTTTTAGAATGGTGTCACTTTTGGGTATTTTCAGCCATACAGACCCCTCAAACTGACTTCAAATGTGAGGTGGACCCTAAAAAAAAGGTTTTGTAAATTTTGTTGTAAAAATGAGAAATCACTGGTCAAATTTTAACCCTTATAACTTTCTAGCAAAAAAAAATTTTGTTTCCAAAATTGTGCTGATGTAAAGTAGACATGTGGGAAATGTTATTTATTGACTATTTTGTGTCACATAACTTTCTGGTTTAACAGAATAAAAAATAAAAATGTGAAAATTGCGAAATTTTCAAAATTTTTGCCAAATTTCCGTTTTTTCACAAATAAACGCAGAAATTATCGACCTAAATTTACCGCTAACATGAATTGCTAGGATCCTTTGAAGCGTTCCTGAGTTATTACCTCATAAAGGGACACTGGTCAGAATTGCAAAAAATGGCCATGTCATTAAGGTCAAAATAGGCTGGGTCATGAAGGGGTTAATAGACAAAAAAATATTTTTTAGGTCTTGTTTTACATATTGTCTTTTTCAGGTGGATTCCTAAATAGACAACCAACTGAAAAACATGTCATAAAATTCTCAAAAGAATGAGCATATGCATTTCTATGTAAAATCAGCATGCTGATCATATGTTCAGTCTTTTTGCTGTCTTTTAACCGCTTCAGGTTTCTAAAAATAATTTTTGAGTATTTTGCCATAGTTTTTGCTTAAAGGGAACCTGTCAGCAGGATTGTGCACAGCAACCTACAGACAGTGTCTGGTCGGCGCCGTTATACTGATTACTATGATATCTTGGTTGATGAAATCTGTCTTGTGGTTGTTGTTTAATCTTTACTTTCAGTTTCGAGTTAATGATTTGCTCGTGCCCCGGGGCAGCCTGTGGGGAGGTCTTCATGTGGTGCTCTGATTACATATTCATAATGCAAGTTGCTGACAGGTCACTGATCCCTCAGCCACCTCATGTCCCCCACATCACTTCCACAGTGGTGATAGAGCTGTCACATGTCCCCATTACCCCTTACATAAGAATACTGTGAAGTGAAAAGTCTATACTCACATGTGTGTGCAAGTGTGTAAGGCCGGCGTCACACTACCGTGTTTTATGGACGTAAGAGGGGTGTTGAAAATACGGATTGCATACGGTAAAATGCTTCTCTATGCCCCTGCTCCTATCAGCCGTATTTTACTGATCCGTATTATACGGTCTTCTCATTTCATGTCGGGTTTAGGAAGGAGATGGCAAAAGCCGGCAATTGAATTACCGGCTTTCTGCTATATAGCGCTGAAATAAATATATATATATGTGTCTCAATGACATACAGTGGGGCAAAAAAGTATTTAGTCAGTCAGCAATAGTGCAAGTTCCACCACTTAAAAAGATGAGAGGCGTCTGTAATTTACATCATAGGTAGACCTCAACTATGGGAGACAAACTGAGAAAAAAAAATCCAGAAAATCACATTGTCTGTTTTTTTATCATTTTATTTGCATATTATGGTGGAAAATAAGCATTTGGTCAGAAACAAACAATCAAGATTTCTGGCTCTCACAGACCTGTAACTTCTTCTTTAAGAGTCTCCTCTTTCCTCCACTCATTACCTGTAGTAATGGCACCTGTTTAAACTTGTTATCAGTATAAAAAGACACCTGTGCACACCCTCAAACAGTCTGACTCCAAACTCCACTATGGTGAAGACCAAAGAGCTGTCAAAGGACACCAGAAACAAAATTGTAGCCCTGCACCAGGCTGGGAAGACTGAATCTGCAATAGCCAACCAGCTTGGAGTGAAGAAATCAACAGTGGGAGCAATAATTAGAAAATGGAAGACATACAAGACCACTGATAATCTCCCTCGATCTGGGGCTCCACACAAAATCCCACCCCGTGTGGTCAGAATGATCACAAGAACGGTGAGCAAAAATCCCAGAACAACGCGGGGGGACCTAGTGAATGAACTGCAGAGAGCTGGGACCAATGTAACAAGGCCTACCATAAGTTACACACTATGCCACAATGGACTCAGATCCTGCAGTGCCAGAAGTGTCCCACTGCTTAAGCCAGTACATGTCCGGGCCCGTCTGAAGTTTGCTAGAGAGCATTTGGATGATCCAGAGGAGTTTTGGGAGAATGTCCTATGGTCTGATGAAACCAAACTGGAACTGTTTGGTAGAAACACAACTTGTCGTGTTTGGAGGAAAAAGAATACTGAGTTGCATCCATCAAACACCATACCTACTGTAAAGCATGGTGGTGGAAACATCATGCTTTGGGGCTGTTTCTCTGCAAAGGGGCCAGGACGACTTATCCGGGTACATGAAAGAATGAATGGGGCCATGTATCGTGAGATTTTGAGTGCAAACCTCCTTCCATCAGCAAGGGCATTGAAGATGAAACGTGGCTGGGTCTTTCAACATGACAATGATCCAAAGCACACCGCCAGGGCAACGAAGGAGTGGCTTTGTAAGAAGCATTTCAAGGTCCTGGAGTGGCCTAGCCAGTCTCCAGATCTCAACCCTATAGAAAACCTTTGGAGGGAGTTGTAAGTCCGTGTTGCCAAGCGAAAAGCCAAAAACATCACTGCTCTAGAGGAGATCTGCATGGAGGAATGGGCCAACATACCAACAACAGTGTGTGGCAACCTTGTGAAGACTTACAGAAAACGTTTGACCTCTGTCATTGCCAACAAAGGATATATTACAAAGTATTGAGATGAAATTTTGTTTCTGACCAAATACTTATTTTCCACCATAATATGCAAATAAAATGATAAAAAAAACAGACAATGTGATTTTCTGGATTTTTTTTTCTCAGTTTGTCTCCCATAGTTGAGGTCTACCTATGATGTAAATTACAGACGCCTCTCATCTTTAAGTGGTGGAACTTGCACTATTGCTGACTGACTAAATACTTTTTTGCCCCACTGTATATATATATATATATACTAGCTGAAGAGCCCGGCGTTGCCTGGGCATAGTAAATATCTGTGGTTAGTTATAGCACGTCACTTCTCTTATTTTCCCATCACGCCTCTCATTTTCCCAATCACATCTTTAATTTTCCCCCTCACATCTCTCATTTTCTCCCTCACACCTCTCATTTTCTCCCTCACTCCTCTCATTTCCCCTAACACTTGTCATTTCGACCTCACATCTGTCATTTTCCGATCACTCCACTATTTTCCCTCACTCCTCTCATTTTGCACTCACACCTTTTCATTTTCACCTCACACCTCTCATTTTCACCTCAGTATATACATGTTTGTCATCTCCCTTATATATAGTATACACCTGTATGTTATCTCCTGTATATAGTATATACCTGTATGTCATCTCCCCTGTATATAGTATATACCTGCTGTGTGTCATCTCCCCTGTATATAGTATATACCTGTATGTCATCTCCTCCTATATATAGTATATACCTGTATGTCATCTCCTCCTATATATAGTATATACCTGTATGTCATCTTCTATATATAGTATATACCTGTATGTCATCTCCTCCTATATATAGTATATACCTGTGTGTCATCTCCTCCTGTATATAGTATATACCTGTATGTCATCTCCTCCTGTATATAGTATGTACCTGTATGTCATCTCCTCCTCTATATAGTATATACCTGTGTGTCATCTCTCCTGTATATAGTATATATCTGTGTGTCATCTCCCCTGTATATAGTATATACCTGTGTGATCTCCTGTATTAGACCTCGTTCACACGTTATTTGCTCAGTATTTTCACCTCAGTATTTGTAAGATAAATTGGCAGCCTGATAAATCCCCAGCCAACAGGAAGCCCTCCCCCTGGCAGTATATATTAGCTCACACATACACATAATAGACAGGTCATGTGACTGACAGCTGCCGTATTTCCTATATGGTACATTTGTTGCTCTTGTAGTTTGTCTGCTTATTAATCAGATTTTTATTTTTGAAGGATAATACCAGACTTGTGTGTGTTTTAGGGCGAGTTTCGTTTGTCAAGTTGTGTGTGTTGAGTTGTGTGTGGGTGTGGTGACATGCATGTAGCGACTTTTGTGAGATGAGTTTTGTGTGGCAACATGCGTGTAGCAACTTTTTGTGTGTCGAGTTGCATGTGACAGGTTAGTGTAGCAAGCTGTGTGCAGCAAGTTTTGCGCATGGCGAGTTTTGCGCGTGGCGAGTTTTATGTGTGGTGCCTTTTGAGTATGTGCAAGTTTTGTGTGAGGCAACTTTTGCATGTGTTGCAAATTTTGTGCATGTGGCAATTTTTCCGCGTGTGCAAGTTTTGCATGTTGCGAGTTTTCCATGAGGTGAGTTTTGCACTTGTGGCGAGTTTTGCGTGAGCCTAGTTTTTGCATGTGGCGAGTTTTGCACGTGGCGAGTTTTGAGCGGCGACTTTTGTGTTTCGACTTTCATGTGGCGAGGTTGGTGTATGTGTGGTGAAATGTGTGCTGAGGGTGGTATATGTGTTCAAGCATGTGGTAGTGTGTGGCGCATTTTGTGTGTGTTCATATCCCCGTGTGTGGTGAGTATCTCATGTCGGGGCCCCACCTTAGCAACTGTACGGTATATACTCTTTTGCGCCATCGCTCTCATTCTTTAAGTCCCCCTTGTTCACATCTGGCTGCTGTCAATTTGCCTCCAACACTTTTCCTTTCACTTTTCCCCATTATGTAGATAGGGGAAAAATAGTTTGGTGAATTGGAAAGCGCGGAGTTAAAATTTCACCTCACAACATAGCCTATGACGCTCTCAGGGTCCAGACGTGTGACTGTGCAAAATTTTGTGGCTGTAGCTGCGACGCCTCCAACACTTTTCATTTCACTTTTTCCCCCATTATATAGATAGGGGCAAAATTGTTTGGTGAATTGGAAAGCGCGGGGTTAAAATGTCACCTCACAACGTAGCCTATGACGCTCTCAGGGTCCAGACGTGTGACTATGCAAAATTTTGTGGCTGTAGCTGCGACGCCTCCAACACTTTTCCTTTCACTTTTTTCCCCATTATGTAGATAGGGGCAAAATTGTTTGGTGAATTGGAATGTGCGGGGTTAAAATTTCGCCTCACAATATAGCCTATGACGCTCTCGGGGTCCAGACGTGTGACTGTGCAAAATTTTGTGGCTGTAGCTGCGACGGTGCAGATGCCAATCCCGGACATACATACATACACACACACACACACATTCAGCTTTATATAGTAGATATATATATATATATATATATATATATATATATATATATATACTGTATATATATAGACAGTATATATGTTTTTATGATTTTTTGAGAACATGGATCCATTGTATGTTCGTATGTCGGTTTAGCAAGCCTGCGAGAAAATCTCGCAGTACGTATGCCATATGGATTACATACGGAGGATGCCATGCGCAAAATACGCTGACACACCCTGCCTACGGAGGAGATACGGACCACTATTTTGGGGACATTTTGCGTATTACGGCCGTAAATTACGGACCGTATTTTTATACGCTGAGTGTGACACCGGCCTAAGTATATATGTGTGTGTGTGTCTACAGTATGTGTATATATATATATATTATATATATATGTACACATACAGTGCCTACAAGTAGTATTCAACCCCCTGCAGATTTAACAGGTTTAATAAGATGCAAATAAGTTAGAGCCTTCAAACTTCAAACAAGAGCAGGATTTATTAACAGATGCATACTGTAAATCTTACAAACCAAAAAGTTTTGTTGTTCAGTTAAATTTGTATAAATTTTAAACATAAAAGTGTGGGTCAATTATTATTCAACCCCTAGGTTTAATATTTTGTGGAATAACCTTTGTTTGCAATTACAGCTAATAATCGTCTTTTATAAGACCTGATCAGGCCGGCACAGGTCTCTGGAGTTATCTTGGCCCACTCCTCCATGCAGATCTTCTCCAAGTTATCTAGGTTCTTTGGGTGTCTCATGTGGACTTTAATCTTGAGCTCCTTCCACAAGTTTTCAATTGGGTTAAGGTCAGGAGACTGACGAGGCCACTGCAACACCTTGATTTTTTGCCTCTTGAACCAGGCCTTGGTATTCTTGGCTGTGTGCTTTGGGTCGTTGTCTTGTTGGAAGATGAAATGACGACCCATCTTAAGATCCTTGATGGAGGAGCGGAGGTTGTTGGCCAAAATCTCCAGGTAGGCCGTGCTATCCATCTTCCCATGGATGCGGATTAGATGGCCAGGCCCCTTGGCTGAGAAACAGCCCCACAGCATGATGCTGCCACCACCATGCTTGACTGTAGGGATGGTATTCTTGGGGTAGTATGCAGTGCCATCCAGTCTCCAAATGTCACTTGTGTGTTTGGCACCAAAGATCTCGATCTTGGTCTCATCAGACCAGAGAACCTTGAACCAGTCAGTCTCAGAGTCCTCCAAGTGATCATGAGCAAAAAAGTAAAGGTACCTTACGGGCTCGTCTGGAACGGAGGCCATTGCGGTGGAGTACGTTACTTATGGTATTGACTGAAACCAATGTCCCCACTGCTATGAGATCTTCCCGGAGCTCCTTCCTTGTTGTCCTTGGGTTAGCCTTGACTCTTCGGACAAGCCTGGCCTCGGCACGGGAGGAAGCTTTCAAACGCTGTCCAGGCCGTGGAAGGCTAACAGTAGTTCCATAAGCCTTCCACTTCCGGATGATGCTCCCAACAGTGGAGACAGGTAGGCCCAACTCCTTGGAAAGGGTTTTGTACCCCTTGCCAGCCTTGTGACCCTCCACGATCTTGTCTCTGATGGCCTTGGAATGCTCCTTTGTCTTTCCCATGTTGACCATGTATGAGTGCTGTTCACAAGTTTGGGGAGGGTCATAAATAGTCAGAAAAGGCTGGAAAAAGAGATAATTAATCCAAACATGTGAAGCTCATTGTTCTTTGTGCCTGAACTACTTCTTAATACTTTAGGGGAACAAAACAGAATTCTGGTGGGTTGAGGGGTTGAATAATAAATGACCCTCTGAAAAGACTTTTCACAATTTAAAAAAAAATAAACAAAGAAATAACATTCTTTTTTGCTGCAGTGCATTTCACACTTCCAGGCTGATCTACAGTCCAAATGTCACAATGCCAAGTTAATTCCAAATGTGTAAACCTGCTAAATCTGCAGGGGGTTGAATACTACTTGTAGGCACTGTATATATATATATATGTATGTGTGTTAACCCACACACAAACCTCAACGTCTGCAGAACAGCATAGTGCTTCTGAAAAACACAAAAATACACACCTCAGTTTCTGCAAAATCTCAAAATATACACCATAGCTATTGCACCTCATTTGTTCGAAAATGATGACCAAACATAAAATCGGCATGAATATGGTACATTTGTATTCGTGATCAGAAACATTCAGAAAAAATCGTAAACATTCAGTAAAAAGTGCAGGAAAATATTTGCTTTGCCACAAAGGTATTTTCAGCATTTTAGCAATGATAATGGGAGTGTATCATGAGCGTTTGGCACAGGTTTGATGAGTGGAGGGGATTTGCAGAGATCAGAGGCGCTGTGTTCTTGTAAACTGTAATTTTTTTTTCTTTTACCTTTATGTGTGCATATTGCAGCTAGCCAATCAGGGCACAGGAAGCACCCACAATGTCCTGACACAACGGCTTGTGTCATTGACTGCTCAAATCACATGTCCTCCATAAAAGAGCGGACATCTTGTTTTAGCTCCATTTTGACAAGCACTGAGAGGCTGCTCCTGAAGCTGGGACTGTTTGCTGCTAGATTTTAGGTGTCTAGCTAAGCGGTTGTTTATTAAACAGATAGTTTAGCTAGGTAGTGTTCTGTGTGGCTGTGAAATCGATCCTCCAGCAGATTTTCTTTTTTACATTACTGAGGTCCACAGACAAAGACAGCAGGGCACATGTCAAACTAGTGTGATGTGCACTGCTTCTATTGTGCTCCATGCATGTGTAAACTGTTATATAACATTTTCTTTCACTTACTAAATGTGAAACAGTATGCCGTATCCCATCCTGTCATTTAGTGCTGTGGTGACATTGTTCTGTGATTTGAGCTGTTGTGCATGAAAACATTTTTTGGGGGGCAGTTGCTACCATGATTCACCATGCCATATCTCACCTTGTTATTTAGTGCCAGTGAAATTCCACTGTCTGCATGTTAGGGCTAGCGGAACGCACCAAATAATAAGACTGATAGTGTACGGTGCGTTCGTAGCCCGGGGTCCACCGTGCAGAGATGGAACCTGCTGCTGAGTAATGACGGACTATATGGCGGTACTCATAAGTATACTCGCGTGGGTTAAACTTCACCCAACGTGAAGGAAGCGATCCTGTTGCGTCACAGGATCGCGGTACCGCACATAGAAGGCGAGCAGTCAGCGAACTTAACCCCAACTAGGATTGAAGTCCGATTAGACCACTTGCTGACACAACACCGCAACAGGGTGTGTTAGGCAACTCTTATAATTAGAGCACCGAAGTGCGAACTGTGCCGTGCTGGCAGGCACCACTAAGCACCCAGACGTGGGTCAGGAAGCGCACTACTGGCGCGTGGCGCCACACTGGTGGTCACAGCAATAGACGCTGATACGTGTGTGACACGTTGAGTGATTTGTCGGGCGCTAGATAGCAGCCATACTCCATACGCGAACAGTCATAAAATAGGGTAGGGGTATTTAATGAACGACTTGCACTCACAACAAACACACGTATTCAATTGTACACTAGCGCATGGCCATGCGGTCATGCGCAGTTTATATAATTGCAGGACAGGAAGTGGCCACAGAAACTTTGCCCTTCCAGGGCCTGCCAAGAGGACCAATGGAATGCGCTGCAGAGCCAGAGCACATGACCCTCGATCTCCAACGGGAGATCTTGCTCTGGGCATGCTCAGTGTGCGCAAACAAGGACTTAGTCCCTGCGTGCGATCCCAAATGTCCCGTGCCTCCACAGCCCAGTCTGCCACCCTGGGATCAGCGGAAGACACAGGCATGGGCACAAGAACACGCGGATGCTGGCCGTAATTTAAGAGGAATGGAGTCTGACCAGTAGAGTCGGCTACGGCATTGTTAAGTGCAAACTCTGCCCACGGTAGCAAGGATGCCCAGTCATCCTGTCTGGCAGAAACAAAATGTCGCAGATATGTGACCAAGGTCTGGTTGGCCCTTTCTACCAACTCATTCGTCTCGGGATGATATGCCGAAGAGAGATTTAACTCAATACTGAGTAGACGACATAGCTCCCTCCAGAATCGAGACGCAAACTGGGGACCCCGGTCACTAACAATTTTGTCTGGCATACCGTGTAAGCGAAAGATATGCTTGATAAACAAGACAGCCAACGCCCGTGCAGATGGTAGCCGTGGAAGAGGCACCAAATGCACCATTTTGGAAAAATGATCGGTGATCACCCAGATAATGGTGCAATTACGAGACTTGGGTAAGCCAACCACAAAGTCCATCCCGACCATCTCCCAGGGCCTGTCAGCCACGGGCAGAGGATAAAGCAACCCAGCTGGCCGTTGCCGAGGAGTCTTGTTCCTGGCGCAAGAGACACACGCCCAAACGTACTCCGCGACATCACAAGCCATATGCGGCCACCAGTATGTCCTCGCCAGTAACTCTGATGTCCTTTTAGTACCAAAATGTCCACCCACCCTGGACGAGTGCGCCCAAGAGAGAACCTCCGGTCGCAAACTAGATGGAACAAAAGTCTTGCCCGGGGGCACAGACTCCAGCGAAACTGGGGCCACGGTTCTCAAACTCTCGGTGGGGACAATAAGCCGAGGCTCCTCCTCCTCCTCCGCAGATGACACAACGGAGCGAGAGAGAGCGTCGGCCCGAATGTTCTTCTCCCCAGAAAGGAAATGGAGGGTGAAATGAAACCGGGAGAAGAACAAGGACCATCTGGCCTGGCGAGAATTCAACCGCTGAGCTGTCTGCAGATACACCAAATTTTTGTGATCTGTGAAGACTTGGAAGGGAAAACGTGCTCCCTCCAAGAGATGTCTCCACTCCGAGAAAGCCAACTTCATGGCTAGCAACTCCCTGTCCCCGATGGAACAATTCCTCTCTGCTGGTGCGAAGGTCTTGGAGAAAAAGAAGCAAGGATGCTTCCGACCTTGAGCATCCTTTTGGAAGAGGACTGCTCCAGCACCAACAGAAGAGGCATCCACCTCCATGATAAATGGCTTATCAACATCGGGGCGATGAAGAATGGGAGCGCTAGCGAAGTGTGACTTTATAGAGATAAAAGCCTTGGAGACCTCCTCAGACCACAATTTGGGATTCGCCCCCTTCTTGGTGAGGGCAACCAAGGGAGCTACCAAAGTTGAGAAATGCGGGATGAACTGGCGATAATAATTGATGAACCCCATAAAGCGCTGCACCGCTTTAAGAGAATGGGGTTCCTGCCAGTCCATCACAGCCTGTAGTTTGGCAGGATCCATAGCCAATCCTTGGGCTGAGATGATGTAGCCTAGGAAAGGTAAGGACTCCTGCTCAAACATACACTTCTCCAACTTGGCATAGAGGGAGTTTGCCCGTAGGAGGTCGAAGACTTTGCAAACATCTCTCCGGTGGGAGTCAATATCTGGAGAGTAGATGAGAATATCATCCAGATAGACTACGACCGAGGTGGAAAGCATATCCCGGAAGATATCGTTCACAAAGTCTTGGAAAACGGCTGGGGCATTACAGAGCCCAAAGGGCATCACCAGATATTCATAGTGCCCATCCCTGGTGTTAAAAGCCGTCTTCCATTCGTCCCCCTCACGGATGCGAATCAGGTTGTAAGCACCCCGCAGATCTAATTTAGTAAATACCCTTGCTCCCCGAAGCCTATCGAACAGTTCAGATATCAAAGGCAAAGGGTATTTATTCTTAACGGTGATGGCGTTAAGACCCCTGTAGTCTATGCATGGACGCAATTCCCCACTCTTCTTCTGCACGAAGAAGAACCCTGCCCCAGCAGGTGACACTGACTTCCTGATGAACCCTCTTGCCAGATTTTCCTGGATGTACTGTGACATTGCCTCCGTCTCCGGGAGAGATGGCGGATAGACTCGACCCCGGGGAGGCTCAGCACCAGGCAAGAGGTCAATAGGACAGTCAAAGGGGCGATGGGGCGGAAGGGTCTCCGCCGCCTTTTTGGAGAATACGTCTGCATACGACCAATACTGCTTGGGGAGAGAGGAAAGATCTGCGGGTACCTCAGTTGTAGCTACCTGAACGCACTCCCTCTGACACCTACCCCCACAAGATTCACCCCATCCCAGAATTCTGCCTGAGGACCACTCGATATGAGGAGAGTGGTACCGTAGCCAAGGTATTCCCAACAGGACTTCATCAATTCCCTCTGGAATGACGAGCAGAGAAATAATCTCCTGATGAGATGGTGACATGGACAGAGTAAAAGGGATGGTCTGGTGAGTTATCTGTGAGGGCAGAGTCGACCCATTCACCACTCGTACCGTTACAGGTTGAGCTAGCATAACCAGAGGTATTGCGTGGCGTTGGGCGAAGGCAGAAGACATAAAATTGCCCTCCGCCCCAGAATCCACGCAGAGCTCTACCGAGTGGGAGAATGAGCCTATAGTAATTGTCCCCTTAAAGGACAATTTAGAGGCAAACGTCGCCGTGTCTAGTGTACCTCCACCTACGACCACTAGACGCTGACGTTTCCTCGACCGCTGAGGACATCTGGTGGCTAAATGTCCAGACTGCTGGCAAACATGACAGACCCTGAGTGCACAAGCGGTCCGGGACTTAGGTCCCGCTTGTGACACTTCCCTGGCCTCATGTGACTCAGGAACCAGGACCGGAGATTCCAGAGGTTTGGCGAAAGTAGGAGCCAGCCGAAACCTCTGCCTACACTGGGCTCGCTCTAACCTCCGCTCGTTAAAACGGAGGTCAATTCGAGTGGAGACTGTTATTAACTCCTCCAGTGTGGCAGGAATCTCCCTAGTGGCCAGAGCGTCCTTTACATGGTCAGCCAAGCCCCTCCAAAATATGGGGATAAGAGCTTTATCCGACCATTCCAGCTCAAATGCTAAAGTGCGGAATTGGACGGCAAAATGACTGACCAAGGACTCACCCTGAGTTAATGCCAGCAGTTGGAGCGCAGTGTCATGGGTGACTTGAGGTCCTAAAAAGACCTGTTTTAAAGTGCTCAAAAACAGAGGAGCACTCTGCACCACATGATCGCCACGCTCCCACAGCGGCGTAGCCCATTCCAACGCCCTGTCCGACAATAGAGACACAATAAATCCCACCTTAGCCCGCTCCATGGGGAAACGTGCAGCCAGAAGCTCGAGATGAATAGAGCACTGACTCACGAATCCCCTACAAAATTTGCTATTACCAGAAAATTTTTCTGGCAGCGGGAGGCGAGAAAATGTCGGAACAGGGGTGGCAATGGACAAAGTTGCTGCAGCCACGCTGGCAGCCTGTACAGCAACTGCGGTAACATCCACAGCTGAGGTTGCGCTCTCGAGAGCCGCCAACCTACCCTCCAGCTGCTGTATATACTGCAGGGATTGCTGTTTGTCCGTCATCACTAGCCAGACCCTGGCGCTAGTGTAATGTTAGGGCTAGCGGAACGCATCAAATAATAAGACTGATAGTGTACGGTGCGTTCGTAGCCCGGGGTCCACCGTGCAGAGATGGAACCTGCTGCTGAGTAATGACGGACTATATGGCGGTACTCATAAGTATACTCGCGTGGGTTAAACTTCACCCAACGTGAAGGAAGCGATCCTGTTGCGTCACAGGATCACGGTACCGCACATAGAAGGCGAGCAAGCAGTCAGCGAACTTAACCCCAACTAGGATTGAAGTCCGATTAGACCACTTGCTGACACAACACCGCAACAGGGTGTGTTAGGCAACTCTTATAATTAGAGCACCGAAGTGCGAACTGTGCCGTGCTGGCAGGCACCACTAAGCACCCAGACGTGGGTCAGGAAGCGCACTACTGGCGCCGTACTGGTGGTCACAGCAATAGACGCTGATACGTGTGTGACACGTTGAGTGATTTGTCGGGCGCTAGATAGCAGCCATACTCCATACGCGAACAGTCATACAATAGGGTAGGGGTATTTAATGAACGACTTGCACTCACAACAAACACACGTATTCAATTGTACACTAGCGCATGGCCGTGCGGTCATGCGCAGTTTATATAATTGCAGGACAGGAAGTGGCCACAGAAACTTTGCCCTTCCAGGGCCTGCCAAGAGGACCAATGGAATGCGCTGCAGAGCCAGAGCACATGACCCTCGATCTCCAACGGGAGATCTTGCTCTGGGCATGCTCAGTGTGCGCAAACAAGGACATAGTCCCAGGGAAGTCCGCTCACCGCTGACCAGCACTGACTTTAATGGCAGGAGCTGAAGAAGCAGCAGTAACTCTCTGTACAGAGTGAGAGCGAGCAAGACACTGGGAGCGACGTCCCTGCTGAGCAGACTCCACTGCGGCTGGAGGAGAATGGGAGACCGCAGCGGAGACGGATCGAGATTCCCCCTGTGCAGCAGAGGAAACTCGACTCCTAACACTGCGTAACTCATGCAGATAAAAAAAAATGTTTCTGTTGCTAAACGTGATACAGCCCACCATATCCCCCCCTGTAATTTTGTGGCAGTGAAATTAAGCTGTCTGTAGACCTCACACACATAAAAAAAAATTTCTGTTGCTAACCGTGATACAACTCGCCATATCCCCCGTTGTAATTTTGTGGCTGTGAACTTGTTGAGTGTGCAGAGCTGTTGCACATAAAAAAAAAATTGAGGGGGGGTTTACAAATGTGATACAGCAGGCTAAATCTGATTTTGAAATTGTTTGGAGTGTATCTTCTAGGTTATACAGGCCTCACCCACTTGAAATAATTTGTTTAGTTATTAAAGTTGTAAAAGTAGGGGAGATCTAGTTTTGAAATTGTTTGTAGCATCTGCGGCATGTTATATAGGCCTCATCCACAGAGGCAAAAACATTTCTTCGGTTACTAATGTCATACAGTAGGGTAGATCTCACTTTGAAATTGTTTGGAGCATCTAGTCTATTTTATACAGTCCTCATCCAGCCCCCCCAAAATATTCTTCTGTTACCAACATCATACACTAGGGGACATCTCACTTTCAAATAGTTGCATCTAGTCTATGTTATACAGGCCTCATCCACAGGCCAAAAAATATTTCTTCTGTTACTAACACGATACAGTAGGGTAGATCTCACTTTGAAATTGTTTGAGGTATCAAGTCTATTTTTTACAGTCCTCATTCACAAGCCAAAAATATTTATTCTGTTACTAATGTCATACAGTAGGGGAGATCTCATTTTGAAATTGTTTGGAGCATTTTTTATTTGCCATACAGGCCTCATCCAAACTCAAACAATTCTTTGTTCTGTGACTAACGCGATTCAGCACGCCATATTTCACCTTGAAATTAAGTAAAAAATCTAATTTTTAGTTATTATTATTATTATTATTTATTGTTATAGCGCCATTTATTCCATGGCGCTTTACATGTGAGGAGGGGTATACATAATAAAAACAAGTACAATAATCTTAAACAATACAAGTCATAACTGGTACAGGAGGAGTGAGGACCCTGCCCGCGAAGGCTCACAATCTACAAGGGATGGGTGAGGATACAGTAGGCGAGGATAGAGCTGGTCATGCAGCGGTTTGGTCGATCGGTGGTTACTGCAGGTTGTAGGCTTGTTGGAAGAGGTGGGTCTTCAGGTTCTTTTTGAAGGTTTTGATGGTAGGCGAGAGTCTGATGTGTTGTGGTAGAGGTTTAGTTGCTAATAGGGTTGAGCGAAACGGGTCGTTCATTTTCAAAAGTCGCCGACTTTTGGCAAAGTCGGGTTTCATGAAACCCGATCCGACCCCTGTGCGGGGTCGGCCATGCGGTACGCGACTTTCGCGCCAAAGTCGCGTTTCAATGACGCGAAAAGCGCCATTTCTCAGCCAATGAAGGTAAACGCAGAGTGTGGGCAGTGTGATGACATAGGTCCTGGTCCCCACCATCTTAGAGAAGGGCATTGCAGTGATTGGCTTGCTGTCTGCGGCGTCACAGGGGCTATAAAGGGGCGTTCCCGCCGACCGCCATGTTACTGCTGCTGATCTGAGCTTAGGGAGAGGTTGCTGCCGCTTCGTCAGAAGCAGGGATAGCGTTAGGCAGGGTCCATTAACCACCAAACCGCTTGTGCTGTAGCGATTTCCACTGCCCAACACCACCTTCGGTGTGCAGGGACAGTGGAAGCTACATTTTTTTTTTTTTCCCTCAGCGCTGTAGCTCATTGGGCTGCCCTAGAAGGCTCCCTGATAGCTGCATTGCTGTGTGTACGCCGCTGTGCAAACCAACTGCTTTTTTCAAAGCACAAATCCTCTTGTTCCTTCCTTTCTGCACAGCTATCTTTTTTGTTTGTCCACACTTTTTATTTAATTTGTGCATCAGTCCACTCCTTATTGCTGCCTGCCATACCTGGCTGAGATTACTGCAGGGAGATAGTAATTGTTGGACACTCCCTGTTTTTTTTTTTTTTGTGGGAGATTAAGATTGACATTTCTGCTAGAGTGCCATCCCTGTGTGCGCCATCTCTCACTCAGTGGGCCATAGAAAGCCTATTTATTTTTTTGCTTGATTTGGGTTATAAAATCTACCTGAAAAAATCACTACATCAATCAGTGGGAGAAAAATATTGGCCTCAGGGCTTGTGTGCCACTATTGACTCCTGTGTGGGCCATCTCTCAGTCAGTGGGCCATAGAAAGCCTATTGATTTTTTTGCTTGATTTGGGTTCTAAAATCTACCTGAAAAAATCACTACATCAATCAGTGGGAGAAAAATATTGGCCTCAGGGCTTGTGTGCCACTCCTGACTCCTGTGTGCATCATCACTCACTCAGTGGGCCATAGAAAGCCTATTTTTTTTTTTTTGCTTTATTTGGGTTCTAAATTCTACCTGAAAAAATCAATAAATCAATCAGTGGGAGATAAATATTGGCCTCTGGGCTTGTGTGCCACTCCTGACTCCTGTGTGCGTCATCTCTCACTCAGTGGGCCATAGAAAGCCTATTTTTTGTTTTATTTGGTTTCTAAATTCTTCCTGAAAAAATCATTTTTTTTTATTATTTTTTTTTTCTAAAGTCTCCCTGGAAAAAAAAAAAAAAAATCAAATCAGTGGGAGATTAATATTGCCCTTTCTGCTTGTGTGCCAGTCTTGACTCCTGGGTGTGCCATCTCTCTCTCTCTCCAATTGTGGGCCATAGAAAGCCTATTATTTTTTTAGCTTGATTTGGGTTCCAAAATCTACCTGAAAAAATCACTACATCAATCATTGGGAGAACAATATTGGCCTCTGGGCTTGTGTGCCACTCCTGACTCCTGTGTGCGTCATCTCTCACTCCGTGGGCCATAGAAAGCCTATTTTTTCTTTTATTTGTTTTCTAAATTCTCCCTGAAAAATCATTTTATTTTATTTGGTTTCTAAATTCTTCCTGAAAAAATCATTTTATTCTATTAGTTTTTTTTCCTAAAGTCTCCCTGAAAAAAAAAAAAAATCAAATCAGTGGGAGATTAATATTTACATTTGTGCTTCAGTGACAGTCCTGCGTGTGTGGCATCTCTCTCATTTGTTGCCACCAGCAACAGAGTGTGTAACATTGTGCCTGATTTTCGTTGTGGTCTCACTCACCTGTAAAGGGGTAGCTAAATCATACTGAAGTTATAGCTCACCGTGTAAGTTGTGTGACAGCAACAAATACCATTAGTTTGGTTACGTTTTTAAAACAATGAGGAAGTCTGGTGGAAGAGGTCGTGGCCGGGGGCGTTCATTGTCAGCTGGTAATGAGGGTAGTGGTAGTGGTGGAGCATCAGCTGGTCGTGGGAAAAAAAATATTGCACCTAAGTCTGGAGCTGTGGAGCCAGGTTCGTCGTCTGGCTACACAAGGCCTCGAACGCTCCCTTTTCTGGGAGTAGGAAAACCGCTTTTAAAGCCGGAGCAGCAAGAGCAAGTTTTGGCTTATCTTGCTGACTCAGCCTCTAGCTCTTTTGCCTCCTCTCGTGAAACTGGTAAATGTCAAAGCAGCGCTTCGTTAGTGGATGTTCACGGTCAGGGACAAGTCGCTTCCTTGTCCTCTTCAGCAAAAACAACAACAGAGAAGAATGCAGCAGGCGACACAACGGGTTACTCCATGGAGCTCTTTACACATACCGTCCCTGGCTTAGAAAGTGAAGCAGTTAACAGTCCATGCCCATTACAAGTTGAATCTGACATGGAGTGCACTGATGCACAGCCACAGCCAGACTACTATGCTGGTCCTTTGACTCAGACCACAACATTGCCCTCGCAGGGTAATGATCAAGAATCAGACCCTGATGAGACTATGTTGCCCCATCACGAACGCTATACCACCGACCGACACGGTGACACAGACGAAGTTGCACACGAGCTACAAGAAGAGGTAATAGATGACCCAGTTCTTGACCCCGATTGGCAGCCATTGGGGGAACAGGGTGCAGGCGGCAGCAGTTCTGAAGCGGAGGAGGAGGGGCCGCAGCAGGCATCAACATCGCAACAGGTTCCATCTGCCGGGCCCATATCTTGCCCAAAACGCGTGGCAAAGACAAAACCTGTTGGAGGACAGCGTGGCCATCCGGTTAAAGCTCAGTCTGCAATGCCTGAAAAGGTATCCGATGCTAGAAAGAGTGCAGTCTGGCATTTTTTAAACAACATCCAATTGATCAGCGCAAAGTCATCTGTCAAAAATGTTCAACTACCTTAAGCAGAGGACAGAATCTGAAAAGTCTCAATACAAGTTGCATGCATAGACATTTAACCACCATGCATTTGCAAGCCTGGACTAACTACCAAACGTCCCTTAAGGTTGTAGCACCCTCGGCCAATGAAGCTAGTCAGCAACGCAACATCCCTTCCGGCAGTGTAGGGCCACCATTTTCCGCATCACCTGCAGTATCTGTGCAGGTTTCTTTGCCAGGCCAAAGCAGTCAGGGTCAGGGAATCACCAGTTTCGTAGTAGGAAACACTGCATCTAGGGCACCGGCGGCAACAATACCATCTCCCACCGTCTCTCAGTCTGCCATGTCCACCGGCACCCCCGCTAGTTCCACGATCTCCAGCTCTCCAGTCCAGCTCACCCTACATGAGACTATGGTTAGAAAAAGGAAGTACTTAGCCTCGCATCCGCGTACACAGGGTTTGAACGCCCACATAGCTAGACTAATCTCGTTAGAGATGATGCCCTACCGGTTAGTTGAAAGCGAAGCTTTCAAAGCCCTGATGGACTACGCTGTACCACGCTACGAGCTACCCAGTCGACACTTTTTTTTCCAGAAAAGCCATCCCAGCCCTCCACCAGCATGTTAAAGAGCGCATCGTCCATGCACTCAGGCAATCTGTGAGCACAAAGGTGCACCTGACAACAGATGCATGGACCAGTAGGCATGGCCAGGGACGTTACGTGTCCATCACGGCACACTGGGTGAATGTTGTGGATGCAGGGTCCACAGGGGACAGCAAGTTTGGGACAGTTCTGCCTAGCCCACGGTCTAGGAAACAGTTGGCTGTAGCCGTTCGCACCCCCTCCTCCTCCTCTTCGTCCTCCTGCAGAAGCGAGAGCTCGTCCACAGACCGCAGTCGCACAACCACTCCATCCGCAGCTGCCACTGTTGCACACCAGGTCTCCCATTATGGGGCAGCTACTGGCAAACGTCAGCAGGCTGTATTGGCTATGAAGTGTTTGGGCGACAACAGACACACCGCGGAAGTTCTGTCCGAGTTCTTGCAGAAAGAAACGCAGTCGTGGCTGGGCACTGTAGATCTTGAGGCAGGCAAGGTAGTGAGTGATAACGGAAGGAATTTCATGGCTGCCATCTCCCTTTCCCAACTGAAACACATTCCTTGCCTGGCTCACACCTTAAACCTGGTGGTGCAGTGCTTCCTGAAAAGTTATCCGGGGTTATCCGACCTGCTCCTCAAAGTGCGTGGACTTTGCTCACATATCCGCCGTTCGCCCGTACACTCCAGCCGTATGCAGACCTATCAGCGTTCTTTGAACCTTCCCCAGCATCGCCTAATCATAGACGTTGCAACAAGGTGGAACTCAACACTGCACATGCTTCAGAGACTGTGTGAACAGAGGCGGGCTGTTATGTTTTTGTGGGAGGATACACATACACGGGCAGGCAGTAGGATGGCAGACATGGAGTTGTCAGGTGTGCAGTGGTCGAAGATTCAAGACATGTGTCAAGTCCTTCAGTGTTTTGAGGAATGCACACGGCTGGTTAGTGCAGACAACGCCATAATAAGCATGAGCATCCCCCTAATGCGTCTGCTGATGCAAAGTTTGACGCACATAAAGGATCAGGCGTCTGCAGCTGAGGAAGAGGAAAGCCTTGATGACAGTCAGCCATTGTCTGGCCAGGGCAGTGTACAGGACGAGGTAGCGGGCGAAGAGGAGGAGGAGGACGAGGAGGATGATGGGGATGATTATATTTTTAATGAGGAAGCTTTTCCGGGGCCACTGGAAATTGGTGGCGCGGCAAGGCCGGGTTCTGGTTTTTTGAGGGACACAAGTGACGTGGATTTGCCTGAAACTGCCCCTCAACCAAGCACAACCGCAGATTTGAGAACTGGAACTTTGGCCCACATGGCGGATTATGCCTTACGTATCCTCAAAAGGGACACACGCATAACTAAAATGATGAATGATGACGATTACTGGTTGGCCTGCCTCCTTGATCCTCGCTATAAAGGCAAATTGCAAAATATAATGCCACATGAGAACTTGGAACTAATATTAGCAACCAAACAATCAACTCTTGTTGACCGTTTGCTTCTGGCATTCCCTGCACACAGCGCCCGTGATCGTTCTCACACGAGCTGCAGGGGCCAGCAGACCAGAGGAGTTAGAGGGGCAGAAATCAGAAGTGGCGTTGGCCAGAGGGGTTTTCTGACCAGGTTGTGGAGTGATTTTGCTATGACCGCAGACAGGACAGGTACTGCAGCATCAATTCAAAGTGACAGGAGACAACATTTGTCCAGTATGGTTACAAACTATTTTTCATCCCTTATCGATGTTCTCCCTCAACCGTCATTCCCATTTGATTACTGGGCATCAAAATTAGACACCTGGCCAGAATTGGCAGAATATGCATTGCAGGAGCTTGCTTGCCCGGCAGCTAGTGTCCTATCAGAAAGAGTATTCAGTGCTGCAGGTTCAATACTAACAGAAAAAAGGACTCGTCTGGCTACCCAAAATGTAGATGATCTAACCTTCATTAAAATGAACCACAACTGGATTTCGAAATCTTTTGCCCCACCTTGCCTGGCTGACACCTAGCTTTCCTATGAAAAGGTCTTGCCTGTGGACTATTCTGAATGCCTTTTCCAATCTCGTAATTTTCTGCACCTGATTGTCCAGCATACGACATGTTTACACCTTACTAAATGGCCAAACTCCCCACACGGGGCCGTGGTATCGACACTTGGCGCCAGCACCCGTGAGAGTGCTGTTTGTCTGAAGAGGTGGGTGTGCCCGCTTTTGGTCGACGGCACTGCCACTGGGTCCCTCCTAGTACAATAAAGTGTCTCTGGCGGTGGTGGTGCGCACCCAACGTCAGACACACCGTTGTAATATGAGGGGCCCTGGGCCTGTACCGCCGGCCACAAGACAGTTTCCCCCCACCCCAGCTCAAACAGTGCTCTACCACTTGCAAAATTATCTCACGGCTCCACCAATGTTTAGTCTATGCGCTGACATCCTTCAATGCCTGCCACTGACAATACCATTGTATTGACATTTTTGTTATGTTAGGCCTTCGAAGCCTGTCTGCGGTCACTGCTTCCACTATGCCTCCACTGACCACACCACTGCTGCCCGTGTACCCCTGGAACCAATTTAAAATTGCCTACAGCCATGTGTTATTATTTTAGGCCTTCGATGCCTGTCTGCGGTCACTCCTTACAATATGCCTCCACTGACCACACCACTGCTGCCCGTGTACCCCTGGAACCAATTTAAAATTGCCTACAGCCAGCCCAATTTTTTTATTTTAGGCCTTCGATGCCTGTCTGCGGTCCATTCTTTCTACTACTACTACACTGACCAGGCCACTGCTGCCCGTGTTCCCCTGGAACCAATTTAAAATTGCCTACAGCCATGTGTTATTATTTTAGGCCTTCGATGCCTGTCTGCGGTCACTCCTTCCACTAGGCCTCCACTGACCACACCACTGCTGCCCGTGTACCCCTGGAACCAATTTAAAATTGCCTACAGCCAGCCCAATTTTTTTATTTTAGGCCTTCGATGCCTGTCTGCGGTCCGTTCTTTCTACTACTACTACACTGACCAGGCCACTGCTGCCCGTGTACCCCTGGAACCAATTTAAAATTGCCTACAGCCATGTGTTATTATTTTAGGCCTTCGATGCCTGTCTGCGGTCACTCCTTACAATATGCCTCCACTGACCACACCACTGCTGCCCGTGTACCCCTGGAACCAATTTAAAATTGCCTACAGCCAGCCCAATTTTTTTATTTTAGGCCTTCGATGCCTGTCTGCGGTCCGTTCTTTCTACTACTACTACACTGACCAGGCCACTGCTGCCCGTGTACCCCTGGAACCAATTTAAAATTGCCTACAGCCATGTGTTATTATTTTAGGCCTTCGATGCCTGTCTGCGGTCACTCCTTCCACTAGGCCTCCACTGACCACACCACTGCTGCCCGTGTACCCCTGGAACCTATTTATAATTGCATAGAGCATCCTTTTTTTAATAGTAGGCGTACAAAGTCTGTCTGCGGTTCACTATTGAAATTGTCCTCCACTGCCCAGAGCACTGCAGCTTGTGTACCCCTGTAACTTTTTTCTGCTGCAGTGAGCCACATTTTTGGTTTGAGTCCTACTACCTGTGTCTGTCTGCGCCACTCAATTCAGCTATGTTCCTTTGAAAAAAGCTGAGCGTCAATAGTCTTGTTTTCAGCCTCTAGGAATTTTAAAACTGCATTGGGTGTACAACTTTGGTAGGGCCTACTAACGGTGTCTGCCTCCCCAAGGTGTTCCCCAGGTTTCCTCTCCATTGCTTCAATCTTCATGCTCTCGTTTAGTAGTTGTTGGAAACTACGCTGCATTAGGCCTACAAATTGGGTATGGGGTGTAGAGAGATGGTGTGTTCCACTCCAAGGTGTTCTCCAGGTTGCCTTTCCTGAGCTTCAATCTTCATGCTCTCGTTTAGTAGTTGTTGGAAACTACGCTGCATTAGGCCTACAAATTGGGTATGGGGTGTAGAGAGATGGTGTGATCCACTCCAAGGTGTTCTCCAGGTTGCCTTTCCTGAGCTTCAATCTTCATGCTCTCGTTTAGTAGTTGTTGGAAACTACGCTGCATTAGGCCTACAAATTGGGTATGGGGTGTAGAGAGATGGTGTGTTCCACTCCAAGGTGTTCCCCAGGTTTCATCGCCATTGCTTCGATCTTCATGCTCTCGTTTAGTAGTTGTTGGAAACTACGCTGCATTAGGCCTACAAATTGAGTATGGGGTGTAGAGAGATGGTGTGTTCCACTCCAAGGTGTTCCCCAGGTTTCCTCTCCATTGCTTCGATCTTCATGCTCTCGTTTAGTAGTTGTTGGAAACTACGCTGCATTAGGCCTACAAATTGGGTATGGGGTGTAGAGAGATGGTGTGTTCCACTCCAAGGTGTTCTCCAGGTTGTCTTTCCTGAGCTTCGATCTTCATGCTCTCGTTTAGTAGTTGTTGGAAACTACGCTGCATTAGGCCTACAAATTGGGTATGGGGTGTAGAGAGATGGTGTGTTCCACTCCAAGGTGTTCCCCAGGTTTCCTCGCCATTGCTTCGATCTTCATGCTCTCGTTTAGTAGTTGTTGGAAACTACGCTGCATTAGGCCTACAAATTGGGTATGGGGTGTAGAGAGATGGTGTGTTCCACTCCAAGGTGTTCTCCAGGTTGCCTTTCCTGAGCTTCAATCTTCATGCTCTCGTTTAGTAGTTGTTGGAAACTACGCTGCATTAGGCCTACAAATTGGGTATGGGGTGTAGAGAGATGGTGTGTTCCACTCCAAGGTGTTCCCCAGGTTTCCTCGCCATTGCTTCGATCTTCATGCTCTCGTTTAGTAGTTGTAGAAAACTACACTGCATTAGGCCTACAAATTGGGTATGGGGTGTAGAGAGATGGTGTGTTCCACTCCAAGGTGTTCTCCAGGTTGCCTTTCCTGAGCTTCAATCTTCATGCTCTCGTTTAGTAGTTGTTGGAAACTACGCTGCATTAGGCCTACAAATTGGGTATGGGGTGTAGAGAGATGGTGTGTTCCACTCCAAGGTGTTCCCCAGGTTTCATCGCCATTGCTTCGATCTTCATGCTCTCGTTTAGTAGTTGTTGGAAACTACGCTGCATTAGGCCTACAAATTGGGTATGGGGTGTAGAGAGATGGTGTGTTCCACTCCAAGGTGTTCCCCAGGTTTCCTCTCCATTGTTTCGATCTTCATGCTCTCGTTTAGTAGTTGTTGGAAACTACGCTGCATTAGGCCTACAAATTGGGTATGGGGTGTAGAGAGATGGTGTGTTCCACTCCAAGGTGTTCTCCAGGTTGCTTTTCCTGAGCTTCGATCTTCATGCTCTCGTTTAGTAGTTGTTGGAAACTATGCTGCATTAGGCCTACAAATTGGGTATGGGGTGTAGAGAGATGGTGTGTTCCACTCCAAGGTGTTCCCCAGGTTTCCTCGCCATTGCTTCGATCTTCATGCTCTCGTTTAGTAGTTGTTGGAAACTACGCTGCATTAGGCCTACAAATTGGGTATGGGGTGTAGAGAGATGGTGTGTTCCACTCCAAGGTGTTCTCCAGGTTGCCTTTCCTGAGCTTCGATCTTCATGCTCTCGTTTAGTAGTTGTTGGAAACTACGCTGCATTAGGCCTACAAATTGGGTATGGGGTGTAGAGAGATGGTGTGTTCCACTCCAAGGTGTTCCCCAGGCTTCCTCTCCATTGCTTCGATCTTCATGCTCTCGTTTAGTAGTTGTAGAAAACTACACTGCATTAGGCCTACAAATTGGGTATGGGGTGTAGAGAGATGGTGTGTTCCACTCCAAGGTGTTCCCCAGGTTTCGTCCACATTGCTTCGGTCTTCCGACTCTCGTTTAGTAGTTGTAGAAAACTACACTGCATTAGGCCTACAAATTGGGTATGGGGTGTAGAGAGACGGTGTGTTACACTCCAAGGTGTTCCCCAGGTTTCGTCCACATTGCTTCGATCTTCCGACTCTCGTTTAGTAGTTGTTGAAAACTACACTGCATTAGGCCTACAAATTGGGTATGGGGTGTAGAGAGATGGTGTGTTCCACTCCAAGGTGTTCCCCAGGTTTCGTCCACATTGCTTCGATCTTCCGACTCTCGTTTAGTAGTTGTTGAAAACTACACTGCATTAGGCCTACAAATTGGGTATGGGGTATAGAGAGATGGTGTGTTCCACTCCAAGGTGTTCTCCAGGTTGCCTTTCCTGAGCTTCAATCTTCATGCTCTCGTTTAGTAGTTGTTGGAAACTACGCTGCATTAGGCCTACAAATTGGGTATGGGGTGTAGAGAGATGGTGTGTTCCACTCCAAGGTGTTCCCCAGGTTTCCTCGCCATTGCTTCGATCTTCATGCTCTCGTTTAGTAGTTGTTGGAAACTACGCTGCATTAGGCCTACAAATTGGGTATGGGGTGTAGAGAGATGGTGTGTTCCACTCCAAGGTGTTCCCCAGGTTTCATCGCCATTGCTTCGATCTTCATGCTCTCGTTTAGTAGTTGTTGGAAACTACGCTGCATTAGGCCTACAAATTGGGTATGGGGTGTAGAGAGATGGTGTGTTCCACTCCAAGGTGTTCCCCAGGTTTCCTCTCCATTGTTTCGATCTTCATGCTCTCGTTTAGTAGTTGTTGGAAACTACGCTGCATTAGGCCTACAAATTGGGTATGGGGTGTAGAGAGATGGTGTGTTCCACTCCAAGGTGTTCTCCAGGTTGCCTTTCCTGAGCTTCGATCTTCATGCTCTCGTTTAGTAGTTGTTGGAAACTACGCTGCATTAGGCCTACAAATTGGGTATGGGGTGTAGAGAGATGGTGTGTTCCACTCCAAGGTGTTCCCCAGGTTTCCTCGCCATTGCTTCGATCTTCATGCTCTCGTTTAGTAGTTGTTGGAAACTACGCTGCATTAGGCCTACAAATTGGGTATGGGGTGTAGAGAGATGGTGTGTTCCACTCCAAGGTGTTCTCCAGGTTGCCTTTCCTGAGCTTCGATCTTCATGCTCTCGTTTAGTAGTTGTTGGAAACTACGCTGCATTAGGCCTACAAATTGGGTATGGGGTGTAGAGAGATGGTGTGTTCCACTCCAAGGTGTTCCCCAGGTTTCCTCTCCATTGCTTCGATCTTCATGCTCTCGTTTAGTAGTTGTAGAAAACTACACTGCATTAGGCCTACAAATTGGGTATGGGGTGTAGAGAGATGGTGTGTTCCACTCCAAGGTGTTCCCCAGGTTTCGTCCACATTGCTTCGGTCTTCCGACTCTCGTTTAGTAGTTGTAGAAAACTACACTGCATTAGGCCTACAAATTGGGTATGGGGTGTAGAGAGACGGTGTGTTACACTCCAAGGTGTTCCCCAGGTTTCGTCCACATTGCTTCGATCTTCCGACTCTCGTTTAGTAGTTGTTGAAAACTACACTGCATTAGGCCTACAAATTGGGTATGGGGTGTAGAGAGATGGTTTGTTCCACTCCAAGGTGTTCCCCAGGTTTCGTCCACATTGCTTCGATCTTCCGACTCTCGTTTAGTAGTTGTTGAAAACTACACTGCATTAGGCCTACAAATTGGGTATGGGGTATAGAGAGATGGTGTGTTCCACTCCAAGGTGTTCTCCAGGTTGCCTTTCCTGAGCCTCAATCTTCATGCTCTCGTTTAGTAGTTGTTGGAAACTACGCTGCATTAGGCCTACAAATTGGGTATGGGGTGTAGAGAGATGGTGTGTTCCACTCCAAGGTGTTCCCCAGGTTTCCTCGCCATTGCTTCGATCTTCATGCTCTCGTTTAGTAGTTGTTGGAAACTACGCTGCATTAGGCCTACAAATTGGGTATGGGGTGTAGAGAGATGGTGTGTTCCACTCCAAGGTGTTCCCCAGGTTTCCTCGCCATTGCTTCGATCTTCATGCTCTCGTTTAGTAGTTGTTGGAAACTACGCTGCATTAGGCCTACAAATTGGGTATGGGGTGTAGAGAGATGGTGTGTTCCACTCCAAGGTGTTCCCCAGGTTTCCTCTCCATTGCTTCGATCTTCATGCTCTCGTTTAGTAGTTGTAGAAAACTACACTGCATTAGGCCTACAAATTGGGTATGGGGTGTAGAGAGATGGTGTGTTCCACTCCAAGGTGTTCCCCAGGTTTCGTCCACATTGCTTCGGTCTTCCGACTCTCGTTTAGTAGTTGTAGAAAACTACACTGCATTAGGCCTACAAATTGGGTATGGGGTGTAGAGAGACGGTGTGTTACACTCCAATGTGTTCCCCAGGTTTCGTCCACATTGCTTCGATCTTCCGACTCTCGTTTAGTAGTTGTTGAAAACTACACTGCATTAGGCCTACAAATTGGGTATGGGGTGTAGAGAGATGGTGTGTTACACTCCAAGGTGTTCTCCAGGTTGCCTTTCCTGAACTTCTATCTTCAGGCTCTCATTAAATTGTAGTTAAATGGAACAACTGCATTTGGCGTACTAGTTGGTTTGGGGCCTACTATCGGTGTCTGCCACTCCTTGCTGTTCTCCTGGTTTCCTGTCCTGAAATTCCATTTTCAGGCTCTTGTTAAGTAGTTGTTAATGTTAGACTGCATTTGGCCTACTAGTTGGGTTGGGGCCTACTATCGGTGTCTGCCACTCCTTGCTGTTCTCCTCAACTGAACAAAGCTGGGCCGCCTGTTTACTACGGTTGCCAATTTTGAACTGCATGTCGACTACTTACTGATTTGGGCCTACTCTCTGTGTCAGCCTCTCATTCCAGTTGTCCTCCACTGCAATGCCCCCTGGTTAGTCCTGTTACCAATTTTGAACTGAACTGCATTTAGCCCACTTTATTCTTTGGGCCTATATCTGTGTTTCCTCCTCATCCTGCCCATTGCCCAGCCAGTGATAGATGAGTCTGCTGGTACATTGACCCATAACGCAAAATTCCCCGTGCACGCTACACAGCAAGATTGTGACACTGCTGAAAGTCAGGTTCCTCTTCACGCATACCATACCACCTTACACGGGGACAAAGAGGAAGGTGCAGATGAAAGTGCAGGTTCCTTCATCAGGTGGGGGGAGGAATACTAGTTGGCGACGTCACTGGCACAGGGCCTCTCATAGTACGCAAAAGTGTTGCTGCCGGTGGGAGGCGCCCCCGCCGTGCAAACACACCGCTGTACTTTGAGGGGCCCTGTGCCAGTGCCAGTGCCAATGCCAACGAGTGGGCCCCCCCTGCTTGCTCAGGATCACAGCACTTGCAAAGTTGAAATACTTACCTCTCCCTGCTCCACTGCCGTGACGTGGTCCAGATTTACTGGGCCCACTAATTACTTGAACCAGCCCTACCCCCCACAACTTTAGCCAAATGACCCCCAATTTCAAATGCCTTCCAATTATTATAAGGTAAATTACGATTGACAAGCTTCTTTAACAAGAATGGATGTTTTTGCCATTAAAATGGGCAGTGTAGGTATTTTCCTGGCCTCCACTCACTGCCGACTATGCTCCCCCATTGACTTGCATTGGGTTTCGTGTTTCGGGCGATACCCGACTTTTCGCGATAATCGGCCGATTCCACTCGACTCGACTTCTAAGATAGTCGGGTTTCGCGAAACATGGCTCGACTCTAAAAAGGTCAAGGTCGCTCAACCCTAGTTGCTAATACTGTGCTCCTAGCCAGGGGTGGATTAAGGGTAGCCAAGGCCCTGGGCTGTTCAGACACTGTGGGCCCCCCGGCCATGTGACGGGGTCAAGTGATGGGGTCATGTGACAGGGTCATTCGATGGGGTCATCATATACCTGAACCAGATTATTCCAGAAAAATAGTTGCTGTATGAAACAATAATCTGTCAAACATCCATTGATCTAATCAATTTACCCTTCAGTTAGGAAGAAAGAAAACACACAATACTATCACCATAAGTGCCAGTATTCACAGGAGATCTGTACTTAGTATGCAGTGTCTGTGTAGAGGTAATACAGTGAGCACCAGTGGTATTATACACAGGAGCTCTGTATATAATATACAGTGTATAGTGTCGGTGTATAGGTAACACTGACTCACCAGTGACATCTCTAGATGAAGTCCTTCATCTTTCATCCAGCACAGACCACCATCACTTTATCCAGCCATGACTCATCTCTGCAAGAAATTACACAGTTATCTCGAGCTCCGCTTGCAGAACACATTACCTAAATTTTTCCCAGCTTCTATATTACACCACATGAAGAAAAAAAGGCGACATAGTGTCACTCTACACAGTAACAGGACTGCCCCCCCATTTAAAACAGTGTCCTCAAAAAATAAAATAAATACATCACTGCAGTAATAATATCCCTTAATTAGCCCCTATGGTAATAATAATATCCCCCATCCTGGCCTCGTGTATCTCATTCCTGGCTCCAGCCATATGCTCTTCCATTCTGCATTCATGAGTACCCATCCTTCCCCATCAGTCTCCATCGTATCCATCCTGCCTCATGATCCTGCACGATCTGTCTCCAATCCTGCCCCATGTCTTTCATTCTGCCCTGTGTCTCCAATCATGCCCTGTATCTACATTCTGCCCATGTCTCCAGTCCTGCACCCAGTGTGTCCAGCATCTCTGCCCTCAGTGTCCAGCATCTCTGCCCCCAGTGTCCAGCATCTCTGCCCCCAGTGTCCAGCATATCTGCCCCCAGTGTCCAGCATATCTGCCCCCAGTGTGTCCAGCATCTATGCCCCCAATGTGTCCAGCATCTCAGCCCCCAATGTGTTCAGCATCCTGCCCCCAGTGTGTCCAGCATCCTGCCCCCAATGTCCAGAATCTCTGCCCCAATGTCCAGAATCTCTGCCCCCAATGTCCAGCATCTCTGCCCCAATGTGTCCAGCATCCTGCCCCCAGTGTGTCCAGCAATCTGCCCAGTGTCTCCAGCATATTGCCCCCAGTGTGTCCAGCAATCTGCCCCAGTGTGTCCAGTATATTGCCCCCAGTGTGTCCAGCATCCTGCCCCCAGTATGTCCAGCATCCTGCCCCCAGTATGACCAGCATCCTGCCCCCAGTGTGTCCAGCATATTGCCCCCAGTGTGTCCAGCATAGTACCCCCAGGGTGTGTAGCGTTAAACTGCTGCAGTGCCGGTAGGGGCCCAGTGAGCAGATGAGACAGGGCCCAATGTGGGCCCCCTCTGCCCACCGTCCCCCATGCAGTAATGCCCTGATGGCGGCTGTCAATCTGAGCGGTAGGCCAGGGCCCCCCACACCACTAGGCCCTGGACTACCACCCAGATTGACCTCATTATAATCCGCCACTGCTCCTAGCACACTATCTGAGCAACAAGACTGGGAAAAAGCGAGGTCGTGATAGAAGGGGGATTAGGCTTGGTGTTCAAGGTGTAATTGGTGTAGGTGGTAGTGTTAGTGAAAACACTAGTGAACCAACATTACATCCTATAAAAAGACAACTGACAACTTCTGTTACTGGTCGCACTACTCCACTATCTTTCTTTGGCAGATGCACAGTGGTATGTGTTGTGAATTCTGCTCCTGGGCTCCCTCCGGTGGTTGTAAGTGGCACTTTTGTGAGTTCTGCTCTTGGGCTCCCTCTTGTGGTTTCAAGTGGTATGGCTGCTCCTTGGAGTTAGCTGTATTCAGCTACCTCCACTTATCGTCTCCTCTCTCGCCTATTTAAGCCTGGCTTTTCCTTCAGCTAGTGCCACTTGTAAATGGTTCCTGGTTGGATTCACATCTCTTTGGATTTCCCTGTTATCCTGACCAGTTCAGCAAAGCTAAGTTTTTGCTTATTTTTTCGGTCCATAGTTTGTGGACTTATCCATTCTGTGCTTTCTTTGTTTGTCCAGCATTTTCAGTTTGAATTATTTTCTGTCTTGCTGGAAGCTCTGGGAAGCAGAGTGACCCTCCACACCTTTAGTCAGATGTGGAGATTTTTTGTTTACTCTGCGTGGATTTTTGTAGTGTTTTATACTGACCGCACAGAGTTCCATCCTGTCCTATCTATCAAGCTAGACTGGCCTCCTGTGCTCATCCTGGTTTCATTCTGTGTATGTCTTTTTCCTCTCCACTCACAGTCATTATTTGTGGGGGGCTAATCTATCCTTTGGGGATTTTCTCTGAGGCAAGATAGTTTTCCTGCTTCTCTCTTCAGGGGTAGTTAGCTCTTAGACTGTGACGAGATGCCTAGGGAGAGTTAGGAGCATTCCACGGCTGCTTCTAGTGTTGTGTTGAGCTTAGGGTCTGCGGTCAGTACAGTTACCACTTCCCTCAGAGCTCATTCCATGTTGCTCCTAGACCACCGCATCATAACAGTACAAGTGGCCAAAGATGAATTAATTGCATCTCAAAAGAAGGAAAAGAAAGTTCTGAACCATTTTTTTTTCTGTGCTCTAGTTTGTCTTTTTTTTTTTCCTCTTGACATCTGGGTGGTTCAAGATATATGCTTTGGCATGGATGTTCAAGGTTTGTTTTCTCGTGTGGATCAACTTACTGCTAGAGTACAGAGCATAGCAAACACTAATGAAAAACATTGGTCAATTCTCAGTAATATACATAAAAAATTATATAGCCAAATTTTCTTAATTTACACCAATTCAATGGACTCAATATGGACAGTCGTTGCTATACGATACAAAACCAGAGGTAAACTACCCCACGACAAAAGCAGTCCAGAGATGTGTAAAAGATATAAATTTTATTGAAAGATTACAAAAAACAGGATAATGTGACAACAGCTGTGAAACTACATAGAGGGCGTTAAAAATGAAACGCTAAAGGTCGGCAGAAACAACAATGAGCCTCATGCAACATTAGAGTACAAAAGAGAGTACAAAGATAGGCGAACAACACACTATATATGTGTATATCCCCATGGGGTATATCGTAATGGGGGTGGATATTTATAGCACTCAATCTAAATCCGCATAGCATGAGGGTGTAAAAAGTATGGACTAATAGTCCCACCTCCAGCTAGCTGCTAGCCGTCCCAAATACAATAGTGCGATATACCGCAATAGTGAAGGTACATAGTTACCTGTGAATGCAGTTGCAAGGATGGCCCAGAGAGACTGCCCGACCGCCCCAACGCGCGTTTCGGTGGGCACCTTCGTCAGGGGGCATGGTTAGG
Organism: Ranitomeya imitator; assembly: GCF_032444005.1. Taxonomy (NCBI): domain Eukaryota; kingdom Metazoa; phylum Chordata; class Amphibia; order Anura; family Dendrobatidae; genus Ranitomeya; species Ranitomeya imitator. The sequence continues at coordinate 211,570,154 of NC_091285.1, read as the reverse complement.
TATCAGGACGCTGGCCTTTTTATACGGATGTGCCGGGAATACCCCCACCGCGCACCGGAAGTGACGCATGCGTCACCTCGGCAACCGCGACGCCGGCCGGCACCCGCGTCATGTAGTCCCGGGCATCAGAAACACGCAAACCCCACGTGATCCGATGCCCAGGGATACATAGAGACGCAGGATCCCGGCAGGCGAAGCGGGGACGAGGCGCGCATGCGTACTGGCCGCGGGGGGGGGGGGGAAAGAAAGGGGAAGGATGGTTTAGAATATGGGAGGAGAATAGTGGCAGATGTAAACAAAAGCTACCTATGACTAATACTGCCATAAAAATGCAAAATAATGTACCATACCTTAGGGGGCAATCAAAATAAATCACTCTATCAATGTCTCAAGGTAATAATTTAACAGCATTAAGAAAATATATATGAATGAAAATAAATAATAAATCATAAAATAGATTTAACAGTTATGATGAACCCAAAAGGAGGATATTGGTTTTGGCAGCCTGTATACGTATACACAAATGATTATACATAAAAATAATCAGAGAACAATATGAACCGTTATATAATATGGACAAAATAGAATAAACTGAACGTTGCACATATTGCTTGATGCCGTGGACTTCCAATGTGGGTGAAGACCAGGATTCAACCAAGATAGATGGAAATGATAAAGACCAGCAAGTGATATAACGATTAATACCTAAGAGAAATAGATATTGATAAGTTAAAATTAACATAAAGATAAAACAATATGTACTAACACCACAACAAGCAAGTGACCGCAGGGTGTATCACAATATATATTACAGAAATGGGGAGAAGGGCAGATACTCATTTAATCCTAAAGGGTGGACGGTTTGTAACGTCCAAATCCACCTGGCTTCTGATTGTGCCAGGCGTTGTGACAACCTACCACCTCTAATATTAATGTCAAGGGAATCTATACCCCTCACCCTTAGGAGGTCACTATTACATTTGATGGAATTCTTTAAAATGTCGGGGTATCGTTGCGAGAGTGGAGGCGTCCGTGTGGCCAGCAGCGGCTCTTATACCAAGCACGTGTTCACGCACTCTTACTTTAAACAAACGTGTTGTAAGTCCTACGTAAATAAGACCGCAGGGGCATACTGCATAGTAGATAACGTATCTTGTTGAGCATGTAATAAACCTTCTAATTCTGTAGCTTTTAGATCCACTAGAATTCGAAAATGTATCACTTCTGTCGATATTGCAACAGGCCACGCAATGGCCACACGGAACACATCCACTTCTACGATTACCCTGATCCAAGAATGTAATTTTAGGTTGCTCCTCATAGTGGCTTTTCGTGAGAAGATCACGTAGATTCTTTGATCTCCTAAACGTTATTGGTGGTTTATCAGGTAAAAATTTGGCCATGATAGAATCAGCCTGTAATACATGCCAAGACCTATTTAGAGCCGATCGTATGGATGCAGAGTGACAATTGAAATTCGTAATGAACCTACTCTGATTATCCATATGTCCACTCTCCCTGTTGTATTTGTATAATAAGTCATTACGGGGGGAGTGCCTCGCCCTATTATAAGCCCTTTTCAAAGTACGACGGCTATAGCCCCGCTCAAGAAACCGATCTTTCAAATCCACCGCCTGTCTCTCAAAGTCTGCATCGGACGAGCAGATACGGCGGAGGCATAGAAATTGTCCGACGGGGACTGATTTAATCATATGCTGTGGATGTGAGGAGGAAGCATGCAGTAACAAGTTCGTGGAGGTTGGTTTCCTAAAGACGTCAGAATTTATTTCCCCGTTAGGGCCTCTTTTTACAGTGACATCCAAAAATTCCCCTGAATCAAAACTGAAGGTATGGGTTAGGCGGATGTTGAGATCATTGCTATTCAAGTCCCTCATGAACAATGAAAGTTCATGAGGAGTATCCTGCCAGACCAGGAAAATGTCGTCGATGTACCGCGTCCATAATAGGACGCGGTCCATCGACGTATGCTGGTCTGACATGAAGAGGTCCCTCTCCCACAGCCCCAAGAACAGATTAGCATAGGACGGTGCAAACGCCGCCCCCATGGCTGTTCCTTGGAGCTGTAGGAAGAAGGACCCCTTAAAAATAAAAAAGTTGTGAGTCAAAGCGAACTCGAGGAGTTCTACTATGAAGTGCTTCATACCCTCGGAAAAAGTAATAATAATAATAATAATAATAATTTTATTTATATAGCGCCAACATATTCCGCAGCGCTTTACAAATTATAGAGGGGACTTGTACAGACAATAGACATTACAGCATAACAGAAATACAGTTCAAAACAGATACCAGGAGGAGTGAGGGCCCTGCTCGCAAGCTTACAAACTATGGGGACATGTCCAAGAAATAGCCAACGGCCCGAAGGCCATCACTGTGTTTAATGTTTGTGTACAATGATTCAACGTCAATTGTCACAAATGCAGAGTCAGATTCAATGGACAGTCCATCTATTTTCCGAAGGAATTCACTGGTATCCTTTAAATATGATGGCAGATTGCAAACCAATGGCTGTAGGACTGAATCTATCCATCGACCAACATTTTCTAGATAATTGCCTCTACCAGATATTATGGGACGTCCTGGAGGGGCATTGATGTTTTTATGTAGTTTGGGAAGGAGGTAGAGGGTCGAGATGGTGGGTTCATGCACCGTTAATGCTAGTGCCAAATCTTTTGTTATAATTTCATTGGTAATGGCCTTTTTAAGAATGGTATCCAGCTTAGAGCAGAAGGCAGACAAGGGGTTGTACGTTAATTTTCTATAACAGGTCTTATCATTAAGTTGGCGAAATGCCTCCTTTTCGTACATGGTCTTAGGCCAAATTACGATGTTCCCCCCCTTGTTTGCCGGCTTTATTACTACGTCAGGCATCTTTTGTAAGGCACTAAGACGATTACGTTCCTCCCTCGTTAAATTATCATACCGTTTAAAATGTGGGATTTTCAAAAAATCTTTTGTGACTAGCTGCACAAACAGGTCAATATTAGTACAGGAGGAAAGTGGTGGAAACTTTTTAGAGTGAGGACGAATTGAGGGAGGTATCTTACCTCCTTCCGGAAGATTATGCTCGATGGATAGATCCTCCAAGATTCTTAACGCAGCTTGTTCTTCCTCTGTGGGGAATAATTGGTGCAAACTGTCATCATAAAAATGGCGCTTAAAGAGCAGTGATCTCGCAAAGATATGTAAATCTTTGATTGCTGTAAATGTGTCAAAACCCATTACCGGAGAGAATGAAAGACCCTTACTTAGTAATGAGAGATCGGTTTTAGACAAAGTATGGTGGCTCAAATTAATTACCTTGTTGTCCTTCCTCCTATATTCAATAGGAGAAGGGTCACGACGTCTATATGGATGAAAGGTATAGTCCGATTGTTTCTTATTAGACACTCCAGAACGTGTGACCATGGACATCGATGGTGCATCAGACTGGTCACTTAGTGAGGAAATAGACGTATGGGAAGACGTCCGCATAATCTGGGTGGAATTAGGAGACTGCTTACGCCATTGATAGACGGATTTATTTCTAAAATCACGCACATCTCGATTAAATTTAGATGTTTGAGACTCATGGATTTTCTTCACTGTTGAATCTAATAGTTTCTCCAACTCATGATTGAAGGTTTGTATTTTCTCAGCTGGACATCCTGTTTTTAATTCAGTCTGGGCAAGGTCGATGGATTTATCCAGGTCACTTATAGTTTTAGTGTTTAGGCCAATCAATAATTGCATGAACACCCCCGAACAGTTACTGCATGCCTCCTCCCAGTTGGTCACGAACATCTCGTCGTCCACCGGAAAGGCAGGGATCACTTTAACACGTAGGCCTCTAGGGATAAGTTTATTAGATATATATCTTTCGAGAAAAGCCCGATTCCACCATAACTTTGTGCGTTTAATGAGTAAGCTCTGAATAGATACACATAGATCTTCCCACTTGTGGTCAATTGGTTGCTGTGTGGCTGTTGCCACATCTCCAAACACCTGATCCATTTGACCGAGCCATGTTTTTTCCTTCGCTCGGTAGTCCATAGTTTCAAAAGAACAACCTGTGCAGAACACAATAATAACATAGCAAACACTAATGAAAAACATTGGTCAATTCTCAGTAATATACATAAAAAATTATATAGCCAAATTTTCTTAATTTACACCAATTCAATGGACTCAATATGGACAGTCGTTGCTATACGATACAAAACCAGAGGTAAACTACCCCACGACAAAAGCAGTCCAGAGATGTGTAAAAGATATAAATTTTATTGAAAGATTACAAAAAACAGGATAATGTGACAACAGCTGTGAAACTACATAGAGGGCGTTAAAAATGAAACGCTAAAGGTCGGCAGAAACAACAATGAGCCTCATGCAACATTAGAGTACAAAAGAGAGTACAAAGATAGGCGAACAACACACTATATATGTGTATATCCCCATGGGGTATATCGTAATGGGGGTGGATATTTATAGCACTCAATCTAAATCCGCATAGCATGAGGGTGTAAAAAGTATGGACTAATAGTCCCACCTCCAGCTAGCTGCTAGCCGTCCCAAATACAATAGTGCGATATACCGCAATAGTGAAGGTACATAGTTACCTGTGAATGCAGTTGCAAGGATGGCCCAGAGAGACTGCCCGACCGCCCCAACGCGCGTTTCTGTAATTTATATTGTGATACACCCTGCGGTCACTTGCTTGTTGTGGTGTTAGTACATATTGTTTTATCTTTATGTTAATTTTAACTTATCAATATCTATTTCTCTTAGGTATTAATCGTTATATCACTTGCTGGTCTTTATCATTTCCATCTATCTTGGTTGAATCCTGGTCTTCACCCACATTGGAAGTCCACGGCATCAAGCAATATGTGCAACGTTCAGTTTATTCTATTTTGTCCATATTATATAACGGTTCATATTGTTCTCTGATTATTTTTATGTATAATCATTTGTGTATACGTATACAGGCTGCCAAAACCAATATCCTCCTTTTGGGTTCATCATAACTGTTAAATCTATTTTATGATTTATTATTTATTTTCATTCATATATATTTTCTTAATGCTGTTAAATTATTACCTTGAGACATTGATAGAGTGATTTATTTTGATTGCCCCCTAAGGTATGGTACATTATTTTGCATTTTTACGGCAGTATTAGTCATAGGTAGCTTTTGTTTACATCTGCCACTATTCTCCTCCCATATTCTAAACCATCCTTCCCCTTTCTTTCCCCCCCCCCCCCCGCGGCCAGTACGCATGCGCGCCTCGTCCCCGCTTCGCCTGCCGGGATCCTGCGTCTCTATGTATCCCTGGGCATCGGATCACGTGGGGTTTGCGTGTTTCTGATGCCCGGGACTACATGACGCGGGTGCCGGCCGGCGTCGCGGTTGCCGAGGTGACGCATGCGTCACTTCCGGTGCGCGGTGGGGGTATTCCCGGCACATCCGTATAAAAAGGCCAGCGTCCTGATACCTAACCATGCCCCCTGACGAAGGTGCCCACCGAAACGCGCGTTGGGGCGGTCGGGCAGTCTCTCTGGGCCATCCTTGCAACTGCATTCACAGGTAACTATGTACCTTCACTATTGCGGTATATCGCACTATTGTATTTGGGACGGCTAGCAGCTAGCTGGAGGTGGGACTATTAGTCCATACTTTTTACACCCTCATGCTATGCGGATTTAGATTGAGTGCTATAAATATCCACCCCCATTACGATATACCCCATGGGGATATACACATATATAGTGTGTTGTTCGCCTATCTTTGTACTCTCTTTTGTACTCTAATGTTGCATGAGGCTCATTGTTGTTTCTGCCGACCTTTAGCGTTTCATTTTTAACGCCCTCTATGTAGTTTCACAGCTGTTGTCACATTATCCTGTTTTTTGTAATCTTTCAATAAAATTTATATCTTTTACACATCTCTGGACTGCTTTTGTCGTGGGGTAGTTTACCTCTGGTTTTGTAGAGTACAGAGCATCCAAGACTATGTTGTCCAGACTCCGGCTTTAGAGCCTAGAATTCCTACTCCTGATTTGTTTTTTGGGGACAGATCCAAGTTTTTGAACTTTAAAAATAACTGCAGATAGTTTTTTGCTTTGAAACCCCGTTCTTCTGGTGATCCCATTCAACAGGTAAAAATCATCATATCCTTGCTGCGGGGTGATCCTCAAGACTGGGCTTTTTCTCTTGAAGCAGGGGATCCGGCATTATTGAATGTTGATGCATTTTTTCAAGCGCTCGGATTATTGTACGACGAACCTAATTCTGTGGATCATGCAGAAAAAACCCTGTTAGCCCTGTGTCAAGGTCAGGAAGAGGCAGAGTTATACTGCCAGAAATTTAGAAAATGGTCTGTGCTCACTAAATGGAATGAAGAGGCTCTGGCTGCTATTTTCAGAAAGGGTCTTTCTGAAGCCCTTAAAGATGTTATGGTGGGCTTTCCTACGCCTACCGGTTTGAGCGAATCTATGTCTCTAGCCATTCAGATTGATCGGCGTCTGCGCGAGCGCAAAGCTGTGCCCCATATGGCAGTATCCTCTGAGCAAAGTCCTGAACCTATGCAATGTGATAGGATTTTGACTAGAATAGAACGGCAGGAATTCAGACGTCAGAATAGGCTGTGTTTCTACTGTGGTGATTCTGCTCATGTTATCTCTGATTGCCCTAAGCGTACTAAGAGAGTCGCTAGGTCTGTTACCATTAGTACTATACAGCCTAAATTTCTCTTATCTGTAACCCTGATTTGCTCATTGTCGTCCTTTTCTGTCATGGCATTTGTAGATTCAGGCGCTGCCCTGAACTTAATGGACTTAGAATTCGCCAGGCGCTGTGGTTTTTCCTTACAGCCTTTGCAAAGCCCTATTCCCTTGAGGGGTATTGATGCTACACCCCTGGCCAAGAATACACCTCAGTACTGGACACAGATGACTATGTACATGGCTCCAGCACATCAGGAAGATTGCCGTTTTCTGGTGTTGCATAACCTGCATGATGTTGTTGTACTAGGTTTCCCATGGTTACAGGAACATAATCCGGTGCTGGATTGGAAAACTATGTCGGTGACTAGTTGGGGTTGTCAAGGGGTACATAGTGACGTTCCTTTGATGTCAATTTCCTCTTCCCCCTCTCCTGAGGTTCCTGAGTTTTTGTCAGATTTCCTGGATGTATTTGATGAGCCCAAGTCCAGTTCCCTTCCTTCGCACAGGGACTGTGATTGTGCTATTAACTTGATTCCTGGTTGCAAGTTCCCTAAGGGCCGACTTTTCAATCTGTCTGTGCCGGAGCATGCCGCCATGCGGAGTTATGTTAAGGAGTCTTTGGAGAAGGGGCATATTCGGCCCTCTTCGTCACCTTTGGGAGCGGGTTTCTTTTTTGTTGCTAAGAAGGATGGCTCCTTGAGACCCTGTATTGATTATCGTCTTCTTAATAAAATCACGGTCAAATTCCAATACCCCTTGCCCTTGCTTACGGATGTGTTTGCTCAGATTAAGGGGGCTAGGTGGTTTACTAAGATTGACCTCCGAGGGGCATATAATCTTGTTCGTATTAAACAGGGTGACGAATGGAAAACTGCATTTAATACGCCCAAAAGCCATTTTGAATATCTTGTGATGCCATTTGGGCTTTCTAATGCTCCATCTGTGTTCCAGTCTTTCATGCATGATATTTTCCGCAATTATCTTGATAAATTCATGGTCGTATATTTGGATGATGTTTTGATTTTTTCCGATGATTGGGAGTCTCATGTGAAGCAGGTCAGGATGGTGTTCCAGATCCTTCGTGATAATGCTTTATTTGTGAAGGGGTCTAAGTGCCTATTCGGAGTTCAGAAGGTCTCTTTTTTGGGTTTTATTTTTTCTCCCTCGTCTATAGAAATGGATCCTGTTAAGGTCCAAGCTATTCATGACTGGATCAAACCCACATCTGTGAAGGGCCTTCAAAAATTTTTGGGCTTTGCTAATTTTTATCGCCGTTTCATTGGCAAGTTTTCCAGTGTGGTTAAGCCCCTTACTGATTTGACGAAGAAAGGCGCTGATGTAACGAATTGGTCCTCAGAGGCTGTTGAGGCCTTTCAGGAGCTTAAACGCCGATTTACTTCTGCCCCTGTGTTGCGTCAGCCGGATGTTTCTCTTCCTTTTCAGGTTGAGGTCGACGCTTCTGAGATTGGGGCAGGGGCTGTTTTGTCTCAGAGGAATCTGATGGTTCTTTGATGAAACCGTGTGCTATTTTTTCCAGAAAGTTTTCGCCTGCGGAACGCAATTATGATGTCGTCAATCGGGAGTTGTTGGCTATGAAGTGGGCGTTTGAGGAGTGGCGACATTGGCTTGAGGGTGCTAAACACCGCGTTGTGGTCCTGACCGATCATAAGAATCTGATTTACCTCGAGTCGGCCAAGCGGCTGAATCCTAGACAGGCTCGATGGTCCCTGTTTTTCTCCCGTTTTGATTTTGTGGTCTCGTATCTTCCGGGATCTAAGAATGTTAAGGCTGATGCCCTCTCTAGGAGTTTTTTGCCTGATTCTCCTGGAGTCCTTGAGCCGGTTGGCATTCTTAAGGAGGGGGTGATTCTTTCTGCTATCTCCCCTGATTTGCGGCGGGTGCTTCAGAAATTTCAGGCTGATAGGCCTGACCGCTGTCCAGTGGGGAAGCTGTTCGTTCCTGATAGATGGACAAGTAAGGTTATTTCTGAGGTTCATTGTTCAGTGTTGGCTGGTCATCCTGGGATTTTTGGTACCAGAGATTTGGTTGCTAGGTCCTTTTGGTGGCCTTCCTTGTCGCGCGATGTGCGTGCTTTTGTGCAGTCCTGTGGGACTTGCGCCCGGGCTAAGCCTTGCTGTTCTCGCGCTAGTGGGTTGCTTTTGCCTTTGCCGGTCCCTGAGAGGTCCTGGACGCATATTTCAATGGATTTTATTTCTGATCTCCCTGTTTCCCAGAAGATGTCTGTTATCTGGGTTGTTTGTGACCGGTGTTATGACCTGGTGGTCAGGACAAAAATGGACCTGGTGGTTAAGAGAACACGGAATGACCTGATAGTTACTGATAATAAGGACGAGCTCTGGGATGTTGGAACTCTGCTGACCGCAATCCCTAAACCTATCAAACACACTAGAAATAGCCGTGGATTGCGCCTAACGCTCCCTATGCAACTCGGCACAGCCTAAGAAACTAGCTAGCCCTGAAGATAGAAAAATAAAGCTTACCTTGCCTCAGAGAAATTCCCCAAAGGAAAAGGCAGCCCCCCACATATAATGACTGTGAGTAAAGATGAAAATACAAACACAGAGATTAAATAGATTTAGCAAAGTGAGGCCCGACTTACTGATCAGACCGAGGATAGGAAAGGTTACTTTGCGGTCAGCACAAAAACCTACAAAAAGACCATGCAGAGGGCGCAAAAAGACCCTCCGCACCGACTCACGGTGCGGAGGCGCTCCCTCTGCGTCCCAGAGCTTCCAGCAAGCAAGACAACAAATTAAATAGCAAGTTGGACAGAAAAATAGCAAACCAAAGAAATACAAGCTGGAACTTAGCTTCTGATGGGAAGACAGGTCACAAGAACGATCCAGGAGTGAACTAGACCAATACTGGAACATTGACAGGTGGCATGGAGCAAAGATCTAAGTGGAGTTAAATAGAGCAGCAGCTAACGAATTAACCTCGTCACCTGTGAAACTCAGAAACACCCACCAGAGGAAGTCCATGGACAGAACCAGCCGAAGTACCATTCATGACCACAGGAGGGAGCCCGACAACAGAATTCACAACAGACCGGTTCTCTAAAATGGTCCATCTTGTACCTTTGCCTAAGTTGCCTTCCTCCTCGGATCTGGTTCCATTATTTTTTCAGCATGTGGTTCGTTTGCATGGCATTCTGGAGAATATTGTCTCTGACAGAGGTTCTCAGTTTGTCTCTAGATTTTGGCGAGCCTTTTGTGCTAGGATGGGCATTGATTTGTCTTTTTCTTCGGCGTTTCATCCTCAGAATAATGGCCAAACTGAGCGAACTAATCAGACCTTGGAGACCTATTTGAGATGCTTTGTGTCTGCTGATCAGGATGATTGGGTGGCTTTCTTGCCGTTGGCCGAGTTTGCCCTTAATAATCGGGCTAGTTCGGCTACTTTGGTTTCACCTTTCTTTTGTAATTTTGGTTTTCATCCTCGTTTTTCTTCTGGGCAGGTTGAGCCTTCTGATTGTCCTGGTGTTGATTCTGTGGTGGACAGGCTGCAGCAGATTTGGACTCATGTGGTGGACAATTTGACGTTGTCTCAGGAAAGGGCTCAACGTTTTGCTAACCGCCGTCCGTGTGTTTGTCCCCGGCTTCGTGTGGGGGATTTGGTTTGGTTGTCTTCTCGTCATGTTCCTATGAAGGCTTCCTCCCCTAAGTTTAAGCCTCGGTTTATTGGTCCTTATAAAATTTCTGAAATTATTAATCCGGTGTCATTTCGTTTGGCTCTTCCAGCCTCTTTTGCCATTCATAATGTTTTCCATAGATCTTTGTTACGGAGATATGTGGTGCCCGTTGTTCCCTCGGTTGACCCTCCTGCCCCGTTGTTGGTTGAGGGGGAGTTGGAATATGAGGTTGAGAAGATTTTGGATTCTCATTTTTCGAGGCGGAGGCTTCAATATCTTGTCAAGTGGAAGGGGTATGGCCAGGAGGATAATTCTTGGGTTGTTGCCTCCGATGTCCATGCCACCGATTTGGTTTGTGCTTTTCATTTGGCTCGTCCTGATCGGCCTGGGGGCTCTGCTGAGGGTTCGGTGACCCCTCCTCAAGGGGGGGGCACTGTTGTGAATTCTGCTCCTGGGCTCCCTCCGGTGGTTGTAAGTGGCACTTTTGTGAGTTCTGCTCTTGGGCTCCCTCTTGTGGTTTCAAGTGGTATGGCTGCTCCTTGGAGTTAGCTGTATTCAGCTGCCTCCACTTATCGTCTCCTCTCTCGCCTATTTAAGCCTGGCTGTTCCTTCAGCTACTGCCACTTGTAAATGGTTCCTGGTTGGATTCACATCTCTTTGGAGTTCCCTGTTATCCTGACCAGTTCATCAAAGCTAAGTTTTTGCTTACTTTTTCTGTCCATAGTTATCCATTCTGTGCTTTCTTTGTTTGTCCAGCATTTTCAGTTTGAATTATTTTCTGTCTTGCTGGAAGCTCTGGGAAGCAGAGTGACCCTCCACACCTTTAGTCAGGTGTGGAGATTTTTTGTTCACTCTGCGTGGATTTTTGTAGTGTTTTATACTGACCGCACAGAGTTCCATCCTGTCCTATCTATCAAGCTAGACTGGCCTCCTGTGCTCATCCTGGTTTCATTCTGTGTATGTCTTTTTCCTCTCCACTCACAGTCATTATTTGTGGGGGGCTAATCTATCCTTTGGGGATTTTCTCTGAGGCAAGATAGTTTTCCTGCTTCTCTCTTCAGGGGTAGTTAGCTCTTAGGCTGTGACGAGATGCCTAGGGAGAGTTAGGAGCATTCCACGACTGCTTCTAGTGTTGTGTTGAGCTTAGGGTCTGCGGTCAGTACAGTTACCACTTCCCTCAGAGCTCGTTCCATGTTGCTCCTAGAACACCGCATCATAACAGGTATGCCTTGCCGATGAGCCCCAGAAAGAGCATGTAATAAAGTGGATGGCAAGAGGCCTCTCCTATTCCTCCACCTCAACACAATACAGTTCACAGAAGTGGCAACCCACTTACCCTTGCCTACCCCCACGTCACAACTCTCCAATGGCCGGACTGTAGGAAATGACAAGTGGGTGAGTCTGATGAGCTGTTCACACATTCTATGCCATGGACATCAGAAGTGTCCTCAAAAGCTTCACAGAGTCAACCGTAGGAAATTATCTGCATTGATGTCCCAATTTTTTTTAACTTGGATCTGGGCAGGACGAAGTAGAATCCAAGCAGCATCCTGACCCTTGTCACCAGCCGCTAATCCCTGTGGGGGAGATGATCCTGATGAGACTCAGATATCTGAGGCATGCACGGACTGTACTGTTCAGTCAGGGCAGGAAGAGGAGGATGGTGACTCTCAGGGCGAGGAATGGGATCACACAGAGGATGATGATGTGCAACAATTATAGTGGAACACTCAGGAACCCTTGGCTTGAGACACATGAGTCAATTGAACAAGAGTACGATTAGCAAGTCTGTTTTACACAAATAAGCGTAAGTGGAGCACTTGAGTAACAGTTCAAGAAAACACAGAAAACAGGGAGATACTAAAAGTAGAAGTCAGCACAGCCATCTCCCAAGAAATTATAGAGCACTTCATACTTCCCTCTGCCGACAAGCTTTGTAAAGAAGGAAATTTCATTCTCCAGCAAGACTTGGCACCTGTCCACACTGCCAAAAGTACAAATACCTGGTTTAAAAACAACAGTATCACTGTGCTTTATTGGCCAGCAAACTCACCTGACCTTAACCCCATAGAGAATTTATGGGGTATTGTCAAGAGGAAGATGAGAGACACCAGACCCAACAATGGAGACAAGCTGAAGGCTGCTATCAAAGCAACCTGGGTTTCCATAACACCTCAGCAGTGCCACAGGCTGATCGCCTCCAAGTCATGCCGCATTGATGCAGTAATTGATGCAAAAGAAGCCCCGACCAAGTATTGAGTGCATTGACTGAACATACATTTCACTAAGCCAACATTTCAGATTTTAAAATAATTTTTCATGCTGGTGTTATAAAGTATTCTAATTTACTGAGATAATGACTTTTGGGTTTTCATTGGCTGTAAGCCTTAATCATCAACATTAACAGAAATAAACACTTGAAATAGATCACTCTATCTGTAATGACTCTATATAATATAGGAGTTTCACTTTTTGTATTGAAAAACTGAAATAAATTAACTTTTTGATGAAATCTAATTTTGTGATAAGCACCTGTATTAGTCAAAAGTGTAAGGTCTATGGAACTGTAGCTAACCTAGACGTGTCCGCAAGATGAAAACTGATGACAAATTAAAGAGACAGATAATATGAATAGGAACTAGTGTTGAGCATTCCGATAATGCAAATATCGGATATCGGCCGATATTCACGGTATTGATTTAATTCAGCCAATGAGGAATCATTAGACGTGTGGGCACATCCTGTTCTGCATGTTAGGCATGTAACTACTGGCATGGCTGTGATTGGCTGCTGAAATGATGTTATGATGCACTATAAAAGCCGCCGCTGCCATTTTGGGTTCACTCTGCTGTGAATTCAGTTAGAGACAGGACGCTTTTGTTCTGACTGAGGGATAGTTTGAGATAGCGATTTGCTTCATTGTGCTCTACCCAGGCTAGTTTAGCAACCACTGTGTGAGAACCTTATTTTTGCCTTGCAGCACTGTTCACGGCTGTCTGCAAGGTGAGTGCAGATCACGCTGTAGTCTGTTCTGCAGCCACAGCTGGTAGCAGTAAGCTCAGCGTGCGTCACTGCCTCATACTGTTCCATTGTCCTTTTTTCAATTAGTGCTGCCTGCTGCACATTTTTCCTGATTTATCCTATTAGTGGGTTTCCATCCGTATCCTGCTAGATTGTGGAAAAACACTATATAGGAGTACATAGAGGAGCTTTTTTTGGCCTTGCAGCGCTGTTCACGGCTTTCTGCAAGGTCTCTGTGTGAGTGCAGCTCACGCTGTAGTCTGTTCTGCAGCCTCAGCTGGTTGTAGTCAGCTCAGCGTGCGTCATTGCCAAAATGCATAAGCTACTGGGAAAATGTACTTTGGAAAAGATTGGAACTTTTTGACAAGTCACATCAGCTCTATGCTTATAGATGCAAATATAAAGCATACAAAGAAAAGAATATTGTACATACTGTGAAATATGGAGGATGCTCAGATGTGTTTTGGGGCTGCTTTGCTGTATCTGGCCCAGGGTGTCTTGAATCTGTGCAGGGTACAATAAAATCTCAAAACTGTCAAGGCTGGAGCAAAATGAGCTGTCTACTAACACATAGCTTGGTCTGAGTTGCAGGTCACAAGACGCCACCAGTCTAATTCACATTCTCATGTGCAAAATGGGTTAAGAGACCGCATTCTCCTGCTGTAGTAAGCAACCAGAGATGTCCACTGGGCACCATTAGTACTTGCCAATCCCTGCTCCTTGTCTGCTTGCTGCTATTGTTCTGTGTGTGGCTGCTCATTTAGTTTATCTGTCAGTAAACCATTTTTCTGTCCATATGAATAGTGGCCGCACAGGCATTGCAGGCCACTTGTGGCCCCTGGACTGCTGGTTGTGCACCCTTGCGTTAGGCAAGCAGTCACCTGGGTGTCTATTTGAGCATTTTCCCAGTTTTTTTACTTCAGAAATCACTAGCTATTCATTGTTAAATGGAGAAAAAAATCAACAACCAAAATATGCCTGCAAAAAAAAGGCCCCAAAACAATTGAAAAACACTTGACAAAAAGGCAAGCAGTCAAAGACGATGATACAAGCACTCAAGAAGTGATCAAAAACAAAAAAAGTTGCTTCAAGACAAAAAATGCTGACATGTCTTGATGTGTTTTCCTCTTGAAAAACACTTTGAATACACTTGAGTTTAAAAGGCATCATGTCCACATACACCTTGGGTGCATTTACACTGCAAGATTTTTAAGGGCGAGTATTCTTAAGAATGTCCGTTTGATGATAATCATGCAGTGTAAACAGGCTGCCGATCACCCAATAAATGGGCAAAACGCTTGTTTGTTTGTTGAAATTATCCAGCAGTCAGACACCACCGCTGCTGCTGCTCTTTCATATGGTGGACTACACTTTTCTCATACCCCAAGATCAGACAACAGAGCAGGTGGAGGCGTTGGTCTGCTAATATCAACCAAATGTACCTTCCAAGTTATCCCCCAAGTGCCCTCCCTTGTCTTCCCTTCCTTTGAAGTCCATGCTGTCAGACTCTACATCCCCATCTCCATGCGAGTGGGGGTGGTGTATCGTTCTCCTGGCCCCTCTCATCAGTTCCTGGATCACTTTGCCACCTGGTTTCCACACTTTCTCTCCTGTGACATCCCCACCCTCATCATGGGTGATTTCAACATCCCTATTGCTTTTTCCCCATTCCCCATCTGCTTCTCACCTTTTATCTCTAACCTCCTCTTTTGGCCTCTCGCAGCATACTAACTCTCCAATGCATGAAGACTTAAACTCCCTCGACTTGATCTTCTTCCGGCTTTGCTCAGTGGACGATTCCACAAACTCCCCTCTCTCGCTCTCTGACCACAAACTTCTTTCCTTCTCTATCAAGAACTGCCATCCCACTCAAGTCACCTCCACTTTCCACATTTATAGAAAAATCCAGGCCATTAACACCCAGAAGCTTATGAAGAACTTGCAGTCCCCATTGGCCCCTATCTCCTCCATCTCATGTCCTGATTCTGCACTGAAGCATTACAATGAAACCCTGCAAAGTGCCCTGGATGAAATTGCACCTCCTATACGTAGAACAACTCGGCACAGATGGCGACAACCGTGGCACACGTTGAAAACACGTTTCCTGCAGCGGTGCTCCAGGTGCGCTAAACGTCTGTGGAGAAAATCTAATCTACCCGAAGATTTCATCCATTATTAGTTCATGCTTAAAACATACAACTCTGCCTTTCACCTCTCCAAACAAACCTATTTTAAACACCCTCATCACCTCACTGTCCAATAACCCTAAAGTCTCGTGGACACTTTTCATTCCCTACTCAACCCAAGAGTGCAGGCCCCAACCACGGATCTCCGTGCTGACGATCTGGCCAATTACTTCAAAGCAAAAATTGACTACATCCGACAGGAAATTATCTCCCAATCCCTTCATACCATACACTGTCCTCCCTCCCCCACTGCATCTAGTTCACTCTCTGACTTTGAACCAGTGACAGAAAAAGAAGTAATCAGGCTCCTTGAATCTTCTCGCCAGACCACTTGCACCAGTGACCCCATTCCGTCACATCTCCTTCAGTCGCATTTCCCAGCTGTCACCTCTCATCTATCAAAAATATTCAACCTTTCTCTCTCTTCCGGCATCTTTCCCTCCTCATTTAAGCATGCCATCATACATCCATTACTTATAAAACCATCCCACGATCAAAACTGTGCTGCTAATTATAGACCTGTCTCTAATCTTCCCGTGATCTCTAAACTCCTCGAACGCCTGGTCCACTCCTGTCTTATCCGCTATCTCTCAGATAACTCTCTTCTCGACTCTCTTCAATCTGGTTTTCGCTCTTTACACTCTACTGAACTGCCCTCACTAAAGTCTCTAATGATCTACTAACAGCTAAATGTAATGGTCACTACTCCATGCTAATTCTCTTGGATCTCTCCACAGCATTCGATACTGTGGATCATCAGCTCTTCCTCACTATACTACACTCCATCGGCTTCAAGGACACCGTTCTCTCCTGGTTCTCCTCCTATCTCTCTGACCGATCCTTCACTGTATCTTTTGCTGGTTCCTCCTCCTCTCACCTTCCCCTTACTGTTGAGGTTCCTCAGGAATCAGTCCTATGCCCCCTCCCTTTCTCTTTGCATATTGCCCCTATTGGACACACAATCAGTAGATTTGGTTTCTAGTACCATCTCTATGCTGATGACACCCAATTATACACTTCTTCTCCTGATATCACGCCTGCCTTTTTAGAAAACATCAGTGATTGTCTTACTACTGTCTCTAACATCACGTCCTCCCTCTATCTGAAACTGAACCTGTCAAAAGCTGAACTCCTCGTGTTCTCTCCCTCTACTAACCTACCTTTGCCTGACATTTCCATCTCTGTGTGTGGTTCCACCATTACTCCCAAGCAACATGCCCGCTGCCTTGGGGTCAAACTTGATTCCGAGCTTTCATTCACCCCCCCACATCCGATCACTGGCTCAATCTTTTTATCTGCATCTCAACAACATTTCTAGAATTCACCCTTTTCTTAATTTTGACTCTGCAAAAACTCTTACTGTTTCACTTATTCATTCTCGACTGGACTATTGTAACTCTCTACTAATCGGCCTCCCTCTTACCAAACTCTCCCCTCTCCAATCTGTCCTGAATGCTGCAGCCAGGATCATATTCCTCACCAATCGTTATACCAATGCCCTACCTTGTGCTAGTCACTACACTGGTTAGCCATCCACTCCAGAATCCAGTACAAAACTACTACCCTCATCCACAAATCACTCCGTGGCTCAGCACCACCCTACATCTGCTCCCTGGTCTCAGTGTACCACCCTACCCATGCTCTCCGTTCTGCTAATGACCTGAGGTTGGCATCCTCAATAATCAGAACCTCCCACTCCCGTCTCCAAGACTTTTCACGTGCTTCGACAATTCTTTGGAATGCACTACCCAGGTTAATATGATTAATCCCCAATCCCCACAGTTTTAAGCGTGCTCTAAAAACGCATTTGTTCAGACTGGCCTACCTCCTCAACGCATTATCCTAACTATCCCTGTGTGGCCCATTCAAAAAACTTAAACCATAATCAGGTTCCTCACATCATGTTCTCATTCACTTTATGCAGTTAATAGCCCTCTGTGTCTGTACTGTTACATATCTAGGCTGTTAACTGGTTCATGCAACTTTATATGAACACCCGATCCTTACACTATGGCTGGTCCGAACAACGAAAGCAATTGTTACCATCCACCTCTCGTGTCTCCCCTTTTTCCTCATAGATTGTAAGCTTGCGAGCAGGTACTCACTCCTTTCGGTATCTATTTTGAACTGTGATTATTGTTATGCTGTAATGTCTATTGTCTGTACAAGTCCCCTCTATAATTTGTAAAGCGCTGCGGAATATGTTGGCGCTATATAAATAAAATTATTATTATTATTATTATTAATGTAAAAAGACCGGTACAGTTGCAATCTATTTTTTTTAGCCTGACATATTATTCATACACTGATCTAAAGGAATTGAAAAAGCCACCTGCTCTCTACGTGCTGCCATGAGGAGCCTCCATCCAGCATCATATTCTTCCCTAGGAGCAATGCTTCTAAGTCAGAGGCTCCTATAATAGTTTTCTAGAGAAACATGCCATCATTTTTTTTTATTATGGATTCCTTCTGGATTTGTGGGAAAAATCATCTGTCTGGCTCGGTAGGAATCGTAGGCATGTAGAAATACAGCCCGGGCCGAGAGATTTCTAGGAGTTCAGTATGATGCAGCCTAAATATAACAATTAGAAAGAATCAATAAGCCATTTCCAAGCAATATAAAGCAAAAAGCGAGTGATCTAGAAAGATTTCTGTTTTTCATTTGTTCATGGTACAAAAAAGCTCAACGTCTGACCTTCAGACATCTGCAGCATACGCCACCTTCTCAAATTAGAGATAACCTCATGTTTGAAGAACACATCATCCTGCTTTACCAAATGATGACTTGAGGGTTTATCCAGCATCTCATCCGGTAAGCTGAGAGTGATTACATCAGAGAGACGGCTGTAAGAGGATGCAGAAATGTAAAGTACAGGCTCAATCAGTTGCTCTTCTGGAAAAGGTTGAGCTATGGCTATATTAAATATAGCCCCTCCTCACATATAAAGCGCCATGGAATAAATGGCGCTATAACAATAAATAATAATAATAATAATTAAATGGGTAATAGGTGATTATTTAATATGTACTGGAAATGCTTAAACACTTAGATATCCTGAAAAAGCATTATACACAGTGGCAACAATGAGGAACAAAAAAAGGCAAGCAGTCAAAAACGATGATAAAAGCCCTCAAAAAGTGATCAAAAACAAAAAAAAGATGTTTCAAGACAAAATTGGAATCGATTGTAAAGAAATTGATAAGTTCAGCTAACTTTGCTCTACTTGTAATATAGCATAATTCTGAAAGAAGACAAACCAGGACTTGCTTCTGTCAAGACCACATCATTGTGCTGCCACTGGCTAAGAGGAATAGTAGCACCTAGTTGATGATGTATTTATTAATATTCAGAAGGAATACCAGAAGGACAGCAATACAAAGGCTTAAAGGGAACCTATCACCAGGTTTGGCCGATATGAGATAAGGCCACCACCTATCAGGCCTGATATACAGCATTCTATATTGCTGTATATCTCCCCCCAACATGAACTGAAAGAGAAGAAAAAGAGCTTTTATTATACTCACCTGCAGAGTGGTGCGGTTCCAGGGGTGTCCCTTTTCTTGTTCGGCGTGTCCATCTTTCTTGTAATGCCATCCTCTTTCGTGCTTAATGTCCACAGTCTCCCCAGCATTGCTCTCCTGCGCAGATGTAGTTCTCTGCCAAAGTCCTGCAGTTCACATGCGCCAGAGCTCTTCCGCCTCTCCCTGCGCATGTGCACTGCAGTACTTTACTCTGGCCTCAACAGGGCACAGGGCAACCTGTGCAGAAGCACAACACCCCTCGGACCAGACCACTCTGCAGGTGAGTATAATAAAAGCTCTTTTTCTGCTTTTACAGGTCGGGTTGTGGGCAGATATACAGAATTATAGAATGCTGTATATCAGCCCTGAAAGGTGGTGGCCTTATCTCATATCATTCAAACCTGGTCACAGGTTCCCTTTAAAGGAAATTGTGTAGAACTGTTATTTTATAGTATTGCAAGTATTAATTAAATAGATAATTCAGATCTGGTTGCAGGTCACATTTTTAGGATATAGCATTTGTGGCACAATAAAGGAAAAATTGTTTTCACCTGGATTGGATGCTGTCCTTCACTTCAACTCATGGTATGTACTCTTCCACTTGGGTCCAGTGGAAATAGAACGGGCGTACGCTTTTGTCAGTTGTGCTGTCAGCCGTCATTTTTCTGTTTTGGATTTTTAGGATATCTGTCATCATAAAAATCTCTTGAACTGCTGTAATGAAATAAACTGGTGTACGTGCGATATGTAAGAGCACATTCACATTGTGGCCATTTCACAGACAAAAAAAAAATAAGAATAAACCCTATAGTAAGTAAATAAGTGAATAGTAATAGTACATGTAAATAACAGAGAGCACTAATGTGGCACCCCTAGGGGTATTTGCCACAAAAATAGTTACTGACAGTAAGTACAAATACTAAAATAGCAAGACTGCACTACCACCTCCGGCCAGAAGGGGGAGCTCCAGAGACTCCCCTTGATCCATTCTGGTCTGAGAGAAGAAATGGCAGTTGGGCCAAGGAGCTGATAGTGAGAGGTCATACAGTTGAATCTCTAACAGCCCTGTGACTGTTACCAGGCCTAAATCTCCGGCCTGAGGAGAAGAGGGATAGAGAAAAAGGACATTGTGAGAACCGGGTAGCATTAATCACTACCCAGAACAGGCGCAAAGACGGATACCGGATCCGTGGCTGTATTCATTATATATAATACAGCAACCGGAAAAACGTGAGGTGATATCAGCTTCACTAGGGTCGGATGCAGCAACAGACACCGAGTTCAGCGGTACTCCCAGAGGGGGTAAACCGATAAAAGGACTCGGGTTGCCCGTCGAACCAGGACCCGGAGGGGACAGATTGGGCCGGCAGCCAGTTCACATACAGCAGCAGGGCCACACAGAAATTGCGCACAATAAGAGGCGAAGACCCCGGCAGGGTCAAAGTAACTCAGAGTTCCCATACAGACTCCGGTGACAGGACTGGTTGTAAATCCTTTTATGTTAAAGTAAACTGGTTAAACGTTTCAGTGCCTCAGTCTTTCATTTGGACAATAGCCATCTATCCAAGATCGAGATCGTCACCGCTGGGAGAACCTGCTGCTGATCAAGTAAGTGCCTGTCCCCTCATGATACCCCTTACACTGTGCATTGCCTGAGGCCACAGCACCGGGTCAAGCCACCCGTGACATCCCCCTCAAGAGACAGACTCCATTGGTCCGGTGCTGGGTATCCCGGTCTCCTGGGCGTCACAATTGGCGTCACGAACAGGATCTAGCCAGCCCGTATACCGGGTATTGTGTGCCGTGATTGGAGCCCAAAACTGTGAAAACTGGGATGAAAAATCTTGAAAATTGACTTTATTAAAGAAAAATCCATTCCCCATTGAAAACTATTGAAAGTGACTTTTCCCCATTGGTTATAATGTAGTAAAGATGGCCGCCATCCCCTGAGGTAATCACTTCATAACCGTTAGGCACGAGACTGTTAATTGAGCTACGCCATCACCTGAGCCCCAGTCTAACTGAAAAACTTCAGAATCCGCCATTACAGAGCGCGGTGGGTGGGAGCAGCAGGGGGCGTGTCATTGTGGGCGGCACCAAGCTGAGCGCTCTGACATCAGAGCAAGGGGAAAATCGATCCTGCTGCACAGCGGAACTAATCTACACTATCCCGACGGAAGCGGAGGACCGGAAGGGTCCGGATTAACTAAGGGGGCACAGTATGTCGCAGCACGGAGACGCCGCAGCACTCGGCAACGCTAATGCAGCTGAAAGACAGAGTGTCAATAGAGAGTCCGGCAGCGCAGCGGTGCAAGGAGTGGCGCCCATCATGCCGGTGCTGATGCCATATACCCCGGGTGGCCCATGGCTTCCAATGTATGAAGGTGAGCCTAATACCCTTGACGATTTCAGAGAAAAGATGCTGGCCCATTTTGACATGTTCCCTGTGGGTGAAGTTCAGCGTGTTAGTCTCCTGATGATGCAGTTAAGTGGCCATGCTAAGCGAGAAGTCACAGCATGGGCAGCTGATCTAAAAGGCACTGTTGAACGCATATTTGCTGGATTAAAAGCTACATTTGAAACCACGGCCAGCAGCAAAGCTAAAATACGATTCTTTAGTTGCAAACAAAAAGCTAATGAGGGCGTGAGAGACTTTGCCTTAAACCTGCAGGAAGCCCTTAAATCACTTACACTGGCTGAACCCATTTTTAACACCGGAGCGGATAAACTGCTAAGAGATCAATTTATTGAGGGACTCTACACCCCTTCTCACCGGGGGCATGTGAGCATGCTTGTTTTTAAGAACCCTGAATTGACATTTGCCCAATTAAAGGAGAGCGCTATACGTCTCCAGCTGGCAGAGGCACCTCGGGATCAGGATCCTGCGCAACCCATGGCAGAGGCACCTCAACAACAGGGAGTGCCAGTGACATCAGCTATGTCTGGGGCCATTGCTAAGCCCCTGGGGCCCAGTACTAATGAGGCTCTTCAACAAAAGCTTGACTCTTTAGCTGATGTTGTTGCTTCAATGGCTAAAACCATGCAGGAGATGAGAGGACACAAGATGGAGTTGGCAAACTGTAGAGAGGATGTTCCATGGATGAGACCCCGGAGATACCCGACATGGAGAGGACGACCCCGCGACCGCTACCAACCGGATGGACAGCCTATTTGCCGCCGTTGCCAGCAGCCGGGCCACTTTGCACGAGATTGTGATTTAAATGGGAATCCCCTGGGAATGCGGGCCGCTTCGCAGGAATGAACTTTCAAGGCCCAACACCCTGGCACGACAGGTACATCGGAGGACGACCCATTATCCCTATCGTGCTGGACGGAATTCCCCTCAACGCTTTGCTGGACACAGGTTCCCAGATTTCATCTATACCGTATATATCCTTTATAAGAGGTACTGGGCTGATGCAGATATTGATAAAGGGCCCTCTGATGTTGAACTAGATATATGGGCCAGTAATGGTAAGTTGGTACCGAAACTAGGATTCAGGGAGATGACCATAAAGATTGGTAAAGTAGAACTGAAGAAACAGGGTATAATTGTTGTTGATGTTGACCGGCGGAACTGTGAACCAACTGTATTGATAGGAATGAATGTGTTAGAGAACTGCTTTTCCGAAGTCATTTCTGTCTTACAGCAAATTGCTGAAACTGCCCAATCCTGCCAGCAGAGAGTTCTCCGGAGGGAAATAAAAGTATTGATGTTAAGGCAACAGGTAGAAGTTGCAGGTGGAGAAATCGGCAGTGTGAGGGTAAGTGATCCAACGTCTATTGTAATCCCACCAAAAACAGAAATGCTGGTATGGTGTAGAGCAGCCATTGGTACTAAGGGACGAGATTATCAAGCCTTAATAGAACCAGTGTACACCGACAGCAGGCCCACTATACTCACAGCACGAGGGATAGTCGAGGTACACCGGGGACGAGTGCCGGTACGACTTTTGAACTGTGGAGAGGAAGAGGTCACTTTGCCAAGGTATGCTACAATGGCAAAGCTATATACTGTTGACAACAATGCCATCACAACCATTGAGCCCTTAGAACCAACCTGTCAGGTGGAAGGCAATGGCTCAGATGGAGAAATGGAGGATTGGTGCCAACAGCTACACGTGGGCATAAATTCAACACCTACCCATCAAAAACAAGGGGTGTATAGGCTAGTAACGGAATATGAACAAGTCTTCAGTAAACACCCATTGGACTTCGGACGGATAGAAGGGGTAGAACACACAATCCCCACAGGTGACCATCCCCCAATAAAAGAAAGATATAGACCCATACCGCCCGCTCACTATCAATGTGCAAAAGATATGCTGAGGGAAATGAAACAGGCCGGGGTAATAAGAGACAGCTGTAGCCCCTGGGCGGCCCCTCAAGTGATTGTCAAAAAAAAGGACGGAACCATGAGAATGTGCGTAGACTACCGGAAGATTAATAACATCACCCATAAAGACGCCTACCCCTTGCCTAGGATAGAAGAGTCCTTAACTGCTTTGAAATCTGCTAATTATTTTTCCACCTTAGACTTAACAAGCGGGTATTGGCAAGTCCCTGTGGCTGAGAGAGATAAGGAAAAGACGGCTTTCACCACACCAATGGGTCTATGTGAATTTAATCGCATGCCGTTCGGACTCTGCAACGCATCCGGTACCTTCCAGCGGCTGATGGAATGCTGCCTCGGACACAAGAACTTCGAGACCGTCCTCCTGTACCTAGATGATGTGATCGTCTACTCAAAGACTTACGAACAACACTTAATAGACCTGGCAGAAGTGTTCGAAGCCTTATCCAGGTATGGCATGAAAGTCAAGCCATCCAAATGTCACCTTCTCAAGCCAAAGGTACAGTACCTGGGACACATCGTGAGTTCGGAGGGAGTAGCACCAGATCCCGAGAAAATAAGCGCCATAAGGGATTGGCCAAGACCTACCAGCGCAAAAGAAGTGAGACAATTCCTGGGATTGGTGGGTTACTATCGCAGATTTATAAAAGGATTTACCAAGTTGGCAGCACCCTTGCAAGACACCTTGGTAGGGCAGACGAAGAAACCTTCAAACCGAAACCCTCCTTTTCAGTGGAACGACGAAAGGGAAGACTCCTTTGAACAACTAAAGAAGGCACTAACCGGAGAAGAGGTTCTGGCATGCCCAGATTACCATAAACCTTTCATCCTCTACACCGATGCCAGTAATGTGGGACTAGGAGCGGTGCTGTCACAAAAGCAAGAAGGTCGGGAGAAAGTCATCGCCTTTGCAAGTAGAAAGCTCCGGCCTACTGAAAGAAATTCAGAAAATTACAGCTCCTTCAAATTGGAACTACTGGCAGTAGTTTGGGCTGTGACGGAGCGTTTCAAACACTATCTGGCCGCTGCAGAATTTATTGTCTATACTGACAACAATCCGTTGACCCACCTGGACACAGCCAAATTAGGTGCATTAGAACAGCGATGGATAGCCCGGTTATCTAATTACAACTTCATAATCAAGTATCGAGCAGGTCGCAAGAATGGAAATGCCGATGCCCTATCCCGGATGCCACACTTGAGAGATGTAGAAGAGGAAACGGGGGAGCTTGAAGAAATTGAACTACCAGCCTTCCATCGTCCCAAGGCAAAACATCATCAGTCAAGTACCTATCAGAAACAACAAGAGGTGAATTTTAATCCGTTAGCACACCATAGATGGGCTGACACCCAAGACAGCAATCCGGCTGTGAAGTTGGTGAAGGAACTGTTGACTGAGCAAAGTGCATATCCCTATGAGGATGCCCCAGAAGAGACGCATCAACTCTGGAAAGAGAGAGGCAAAATGTTCCTGTATCAAGGGAAGCTCTGTAGAAGATACACCAATCCGAAAACACATGAATTGGTTTGGCAGATTATTGTGCCTAAAGAAGATGTGAAGATGGTCCTCGAAGCTTACCATAATGGTGCTGGTCACTTCGGTTGGAAAAAGTTAGAAGTACTTCTAAGAGAAAGATTTTATTGGGTCGGGATGAGAAAATCAATCGAACAGTGGTGCAGAAATTGTGGCCCGTGTAACCTCAGAAGAAACGATCAAAAGAACCAAAGAGCACCACTGCAGCCCATAATCACCAAACAACCACTTGAACTTGTAGCCATGGACCACGTGAAGTTGACACCAAGCCGGTCCGGCTATGTCTATGCCTTGACCATCGTGGACCATTATTCACGTTTCTTGGTAGTAGTACCCGTAAAAGATCTGACAGCAAAAACAGCAGCCAAAGCGTTCCAAACGTACTTTTGTAGACCCCATGGATATCCGGAACAGGTTCTCACCGACCAAGGTACAGCCTTTGAATCAGAGATCTTCAGAGAATTCTGTAATATGTATGGTTGCAAAAAGATCCGGACGACGGCCTATCATCCACAAACAAACGGCTTATGCGAGAAGATGAACCATATTGTAATAGACCTACTAAAGACTTTACCTGAGACAGAAAGGAATCAATGGCCAGAGAAATTGCCTGACTTGGTGGATCTGTATAATCATGTCCCGGTGAGCTCCACCAACTGCACCCCAGCTTACCTTATGCGTGCAAGACCCGGCCAATTACCAATCGATCTAGAAATGGGAATTCTGAAACCAGACGCAGAGGTTCAAGACTCCAATTGGGATATCATACGGCAAAAGCAGTATCGCCAAGTGCAAGAGAGTGTGGAAAGAAGCCTTCAGCAAACTAGAGAAAGACAAGAGCGAACTTTCAACCAGAATGCTCTAGCGACCCCATTAAGACCGGGTGACCAAGTGCTCAAGAGAAATCGTCGAACCAATAAACTGGACAATCAGTGGGAAGCCGTACCCTACACAGTTTTACCAACAAGTGTGGATAATCCTAAAATGTGTCTCATTAGCAAAAACGGAGGCTTAACATCTGTACTAGTGTCAAGAGACAATCTTAAATTATGTCCGGAAGCATTGAAAGAGCCAGACGTTGTCCAGCCAGAACCAGAAGTTATTCAACCCATACAGGTTCAACCAGTAAAGGAAAAAGAAGAGGAAGTGTATCACACCTGTATAGGAGACTTTCCCAAAACCCTACTAACATACCATGGTGCAGTAGTGGTTCCCATGGTGGCCTTTTACCCAACACCGAACCCAATACCAGAAGTCCCAAGACAGGAAGAGGCTGACCCCGTACTACAGGAGGTTCCAGGCCAGGAAGAACAGATTCCTGGTCAGAGTAATCCCATTCACGGTGGACTTGCCAACTCCATAGTCGTGGAATTATCTTTAGCAGAGCGGGCAGATACTATATCCGCAGTAGACAGTAGTACACCACATGAAGAGACACCGCTATTACGTAGATCACAGCGTAGTACCCAGGGTCAATTACCGGCCAGGTATGCAGATTACCAACTATAAAGCTCATAATGTGAATTGTATATATGTTATGCCGTATATAGTTAAACAGAAAATGTAGTATAGTCATTGCTATCAGTCTGCAACGTTTAAGCCCAGTGCCTACAGAGACTTGTCTGTATGAACTTATTGCATATTCTTGAACTTTTTATCAGCCCGGAGGCACTAAATCAAAGCTCCGGAAAGACTGCTTTTTGAACTTTGCTTTTTGCTCTTTTTGAACTTTCTTTAGACTTTATATTAATAACTCCGTTGGAAAAATGGAACTAAATTCCTGGACACTAAGTACAGTGCCGTTCCTAATACCTTCAAGGATAGAACTGTATTAATGGACGCTATTTGAAGTGACTTTTTACAGAACTCTATTTTTGTTTCCTTGAGTGGTTTTTGTAACTTTTCATTTTTAAGACTCTGTACATATTAATTGTTATTTCAAAATGTTATTGTCCCACAGTCCCGGAGTACTGTTCTTAACTAAGGGGGAATGTGGCACCCCTAGGGGTATTTGCCACAAAAATAGTTACTGACAGTAAGTACAAATACTAAAATAGCAAGACTGCACTACCACCTCCGGCCAGAAGGGGGAGCTCCAGAGACTCCCCTTGATCCATTCTGGTCTGAGAGAAGAAATGGCAGTTGGGCCAAGGAGCTGATAGTGAGAGGTCATACAGTTGAATCTCTAACAGCCCTGTGACTGTTACCAGGCCTAAATCTCCGGCCTGAGGAGAAGAGGGATAGAGAAAAAGGACATTGTGAGAACCGGGTAGCATTAATCACTACCCAGAACAGGCGCAAAGACGGATACCGGATCCGTGGCTGTATTCATTATATATAATACAGCAACCGGAAAAACGTGAGGTGATATCAGCTTCACTAGGGTCGGATGCAGCAACAGACACCGAGTTCAGCGGTACTCCCAGAGGGGGTAAACCGATAAAAGGACTCGGGTTGCCCGTCGAACCAGGACCCGGAGGGGACAGATTGGGCCGGCAGCCAGTTCACATACAGCAGCAGGGCCACACAGAAATTGCGCACAATAAGAGGCGAAGACCCCGGCAGGGTCAAAGTAACTCAGAGTTCCCATACAGACTCCGGTGACAGGACTGGTTGTAAATCCTTTTATGTTAAAGTAAACTGGTTAAACGTTTCAGTGCCTCAGTCTTTCATTTGGACAATAGCCATCTATCCAGGATCGAGATCGTCACCGCTGGGAGAACCTGCTGCTGATCAAGTAAGTGCCTGTCCCCTCATGATACCCCTTACACTGTGCATTGCCTGAGGCCACAGCACCGGGTCAAGCCACCCGTGACATCCCCCTCAAAAGACAGACTCCATTGGTCCGGTGCTGGGTATCCCGGTCTCCTGGGCGTCACACTTACTTAGCAATATTTTGATAAAAAAAGCTTAAACACCATCCCACTGCGAAAAAGTGTACCCGCTTGGGATGGTCCTATCCAGTCTCTAGTATTAAGACTTTACCTTGTGTCAGCAGACCTCATTGTAGATAAGGGAATTTCATTGGTTTTGCTGTCGTTTTTTGTGCTTTGTACAAACAGGAGCGTGGCCTCCCTCTTTGTGCTAGGCATTTCATCTATATAACTTCCCATGGGCGGGTGTCTAAACAGCCGGGCCCCTTTCCTGATCTGCCCTTACATTGGCCACATAGTGTATTTTGTCTTTTTTGTCGTATATATTTGGGGGTGTTTCCTTTGGTTTTTATCACATGGAGTGGTAAGACATTAGTGAAAAGAACCATCCATAGTTAGGTAACCCTTTGACGTGGTTGGATGACTCTTGTGCTCTTCGATCAAAAAACAGTAACGAAGTTTTGAACTTTTACAGCAATACAGGGGTTCATGTATTCATTAATTGCAGTGTTGTGATACATCACGTATTCATAGCTTTTACTTTTTGTCTGCTGGCATTCACTAATCTTTTTTGAGCCATATTCATAAAAATGGAGCACATTTTTCATAAGTTTTAAGCAAAGTAAAAAATGGTGGTTTTTTTTGTACTATGTTTCTGACTTCTTACCACAAAAAGTCGCTTGTTTTGCAAAATGTCTCAAAAATTGCTAATTATACATACAATCGATTACCCCAGGTGAGGGAGACTGGAGTGCAACTATTTAAAATGATGAATCAGGGGAAATCATCCGGAAAGAAAAGAAAATTAAAATCTACATAGAAAGTAAATACCAAAAATATATAAAATATAACAGCCTATGAATACCAAAAATAAGAATTCTACAATATTTATTTAAAAGGTAGTAATGTAATAAAGTAATTACTTTATTTATTTGAAAACAAATGCCATGATAATAGTATAAAAAATATATAATTCAGAGAAGACAAGATAAAAGAAAAGGGAATAAAATGAAGGGGAAGGATGTGCCATAACTAAAGGATTAGTCCCTTCTCCAAGATCCTATACCCATATGAAGTAAGGTGTAATAATAACCCTTTAAGCCCCAAGGGTGGTTTGCACATTAATGGGCCAATTTTTACAATTCTGCCACTGTCCCTGTAGGCCCCTTAAAAAATAGTGAGGAAAGAATGGTTGTAGATGACGAGGAAAAAGCTAACATATTAAACACCTTCTTCTCCACGGTATTCACGGTGGAAAATGAAATGCTAGGTGAAATCCCAAGAAACAATGAAAACCCTATATTAAGGGTCACCAATCTAACCCAAGAAGAGGTGCGAAACCGGCTAAATAAGATCAAAATAGATAAATCTCCGGGTCCGGATGGCATACACCCACGAGTACTAAGAGAACTAAGTAATGTAATAGATAAACCATTATTTCTTATTTTTACGGACTCTATAGCGACAGGGTCTGTTCCGCAGGACTGGCGCATAGCAAATGTGGTGCCAATATTCAAAAAGGGCTCTAAAAGTGAACCTGGAAATTATAGGCCAGTAAGTCTAACCTCTATTGTTGGTAAAATATTTGAAGGGTTTCTGAGGGATGTTATTCTGGATTATCTCAATGAGAATAACTGTTTAACTCCATATCAGCATGGGTTTATGAGAAATCGCTCCTGTCAAACCAATCTAATCAGTTTTTATGAAGAGGTAAGCTATAGGCTGGACCACGGTGAGTCATTGGACGTGGTATATCTCGATTTTTCCAAAGCGTTTGATACCGTGCCGCACAAGAGGTTGGTACACAAAATGAGAATGCTTGGTCTGGGGGAAAATGTGTGTAAATGGGTTAGTAACTGGCTTAGTGATAGAAAGCAGAGGGTGGTTATAAATGGTATAGTCTCTAACTGGGTCGCTGTGACCAGTGGGGTACCGCAGGGGTCAGTATTGGGACCTGTTCTCTTCAACATATTCATTAATGATCTGGTAGAAGGTTTACACAGTAAAATATCGATATTTGCAGATGATACAAAACTATGTAAAGCAGTTAATACAAGAGAAGATAGTATTCTGCTACAGATGGATCTGGATAAGTTGGAAACTTGGGCTGAAAGGTGGCAGATGAGGTTTAACAATGATAAATGTAAGGTTATACACATGGGAAGAAGGAATCAATATCACCATTACACACTGAATGGGAAACCACTGGGTAAATCTGACAGGGAGAAGGACTTGGGGATCCTAGTTAATGATAAACTTACCTGGAGCAGCCAGTGCCAGGCAGCAGCTGCCAAGGCAAACAGGATCATGGGGTGCATTAAAAGAGGTCTGGATACACATGATGAGAGCATTATACTGCCTCTGTACAAATCCCTAGTTAGACCGCACATGGAGTACTGTGTCCAGTTTTGGGCACCGGTGCTCAGGAAGGATATAATGGAACTAGAGAGAGTACAAAGGAGGGCAACAAAATTAATAAAGGGGATGGGAGAACTACAATACCCAGATAGATTAGCGAAATTAGGATTATTTAGTCTAGAAAAAAGACGACTGAGGGGCGATCTAATAACCATGTATAAGTATATAAGGGGACAATACAAATATCTCGCTGAGGATCTGTTCATACCAAGGAAGGTGACGGGCACAAGGGGGCATTCTTTGCGTCTGGAGGAGAGAAGGTTTTTCCACCAACATAGAAGAGGATTCTTTACTGTTAGGGCAGTGAGAATCTGGAATTGCTTGCCTGAGGAGTTGGTGATGGCGAACTCAGTCGAGGGGTTCAAGAGAGGCCTGGATGTCTTCCTGGAGCAGAACAATATTGTATCATACAATTATTAGGTTCTGTAGAAGGACGTAGATCTGGGGATTTATTATGATGGAATATAGGCTGAACTGGATGGACAAATGTCTTTTTTCGGCCTTACTAACTATGTTACTATGTTACTATGTCCCTTTATGAGGCTAAAACTCTGGAATGCTTCAACGGATCCTGATGATTCTGACATTGTTTTCTCGTGACATATTGTACTTCATGATGGTGGTAAAATTTCTATGATATTACCATACAGGAAAGAAATATATCTTTGTACCGTGTTAGCCAGTAGATAGAAAAATATTTAGAATTGAGAGTCCTCAGTGGTTGATACCTTTTAATGGCTAACTGAAAAGATGGTAACAAATTGCAAGCTTTCGAGACTACACAGGTCTCTTCATCAGGCAAAGACTAAAACAAATTCTAAAGAATCACATATTTATGCACAACATGGCATAGAAAAAAAAAAAAAAAAAAAAGGGAAAAACCATGGATAAGCCAGGTGACATGAAACAGAATTACCATGGGTGATAAACAGTTACGTCCATAAATATTGGGCCAATTCTTAGATAAGGATTGTTTTATTGTCCTGTGATTAGGGTCTTTGTTGTGATGACCCCACAAGGTCTGATGGGCAAGTTCCTTAGTTGATGTAAAAAGACATAAATCCATGCGACACATTCATTCCTGCAGTCAAAGTGTCAAAGGTCGTCATCAGTTTATATTCCCAGACTCTTCTGTCTCTCTGGGATTTGAAGCTACCTTTTAACACAAGTAATTTCATGCCCATAATGTTATGATTTGGGAGACAAAAATGTATTGCCACAGGTAGATCCATTCTTTTTTCTTTTATTGTTTGTCGGTGAGCGTTCATCCTTGTTCTCAGCTTCTGCCTTGTCTCCCCTACATACAGACCCCCAGTTGTACATTTAGAACAAATAATTAGGTACACCACATTAGAAGTGACGCAGCTGAAAGTACCTGGTATTTTGTAGTCCTGATGTGAATTGGGGATCTTTATCTTGTCCATGGTCATTGTAAATGGACAGCTTTACATTTTTTATGGTTGCATGGAAAGGTACCTGTAGCTGTGGGAGAGGACAGGGAGCTCTTGACAATGATGCTTCTTAGACCCTAATCACAGGACAATAAAACAATCCTTATCTAAGAATTGGCCCAATATTTATGGCCGTAACTGTTTATCACCTACAGTCATGGCCAAAAGTATTGACACCCCTGCAATTCTGTCAGATTGCAATCATTTTCAGGAAGAAAATGAGTATTATCACAAATTCTTTGGTATTATTATCTTCATTTATTTTTTGTCTTAAATGAAAAAACACAAAAGAGAATGAAGCAAGAAGCAAAACATTGATCATTTCACACAAAATTCCAAAAATGGGCCAGACAAAAGTATTGGCACCCTCGACCTAATACTTGGTTGCACGACCTTTAGCCAAAATAACTGCGACCAACCGCTTCCGGTAACCATCAATGAGTCTCTTACAATGCTCTGCTGGACTTTTAGACCATTCTTCTTTGGCAAACTGCTCCAGGTCCCTGATATTTGAAGGGTGCCTTCTCCAAACTGCCATTTTTAGATCTCTCCACAGGTGTTCTATGGGATTCAGGTCTGGACTCATTGCTGGCCACCTTAGAAGTCTCCAGTGCTTTCTCTTAAACCATTTTCTAGTGCTTTTTGAAGTGTGTTTTGGGTCATTGTCCTGCTGGAAGACCCATGAACTCTGAGGGAGACCCAGCTTTCTCACACTGGGCCCTACATTATGCTGCAAAATTTGTTGGTAGTCTTCAGACTTCATAATGCCATGCACACGTTCAAGCAGTCCAGTGCCAGAGGCAGCAAAGCAACCCCAAAACATATGGGAACCTCTGCCTTGTTTGACTGTAGGGAGCGTGTTCTTTTCTTTGAATGCCTCTTCTTTTCTCCTGTAAACTCTATGTTGATGCCTTTGCCCAAAAAGCTCTACTTTTGCCTCATCTGACCAGAGAACATTCTTCCAAAACGTTTTAGGCTTTTTCAGGTAAGTTTTGGCAAACTCCAGCCTGGCTTTTTTATATCTCGGGGTAAGAAGTGGGGTCTTCCTGGGTCTCCTACCATACAGTCCCTTTTCATTCAGATGCCAACAGATAGTACGGTGAGACACTGTTGTACCCTTGGACTGCAGGGCAGCTTGAACTTGTTTGGATGTTAGTCGGGGTTCTTTATTCAACATCCGCACAATCTTGTGTTGAAATCTCTTGTCAATTTTTCTTTTCCGTCCACATCTAGGGAGGTTAGCCACAGTGCCATGGGCTTTAAACTTCTTGATGACACTGCGCATGGTAGACACAGGAACATTCAGGTCTATGAAGATGGACTTGTAGCCTTGAGATTGCTCATGCTTTCTCACAATTTGGTTTCTCAAGTCCTCAGACAGTTCTTAGATCTTCTTTCTTTTCTCCATGCTCAATGTGGTACACACAAGGACACAGGACAGAGGTTGATTCAACTTTAATCCATGTCAACTGGCTGCAAGTGTGATTTAGTTATTGCCAACACCTGTTAGGTGCCACAGGTAAGTTACAGGTGCTGTTAATTACACAAATTAGAGAAGCATCACATGATTTTTCGAACAGTGCCAATACTTTTGTCCACCCCCTTTTTTTATGTTTGGTGTGGAATTATATCCAATTTGGCTTTAGGACAATTATTTTTGTGTTTTTTCATTTAAGACAAATTAAATGAAGATAATAATACCAAATAATTTGTGTTTGCAATCATTTTCAGGAAGAAACTGAGTATTATCTGACAGAATTGCAGGGGTGTCAATACTTTTGGCCATGACTGTATGGTAATTCTGCTTCATGTCACCTGTCGTATCCATGGTTTTTCCCTTTATTGTTTTTTTTTCTATTCCATGTTGTGCATAAATATGTGATTCTTCAGAATTTGTTTTAGTCTTTGCCTGATGAAGAGACCTGTGTAGTCTCGAAAGCTTGCAATTTGTTACCAAATCTTGCCTTGCACAGGCATGTACTATGGAGGACAGAGAATGAACTTCAATCCAATATTGCAGCCAGCATGCAGCCAGCAGGTAAGGAAAGGGTGAATCAAACACCCAAGAACCCCGCCTGCATGGCTAAAGATTGTTCCCTCCAAATTCAGGTGACAGTGTCCCTTTAAATCACAGAGATATGTCACAGAAAATACTTAACAAGTAACATTTCCCACATGTCTACTTTATATCAGCACAATTTTGGAACCACATTTTTTTTTGTTAGGGAGTTATAAGGTTAAACGTTGACCAGCAACTTCTCATTTTTACAACACCATTTTTTTTAGGTACTACATCACATTTGAAGTCATTTTGAGGGGTCTATATGATAGAAAATACCCAAGTGTGACACCATTCTAAAAACTGCTCCCCTCGTGGTGCTCAAAACCACATTCAAAAAGTTTATTAACCCTTCAGGTATTTCACGGAAATTTTTGGAATGTTTTTAAAAAAAAAATGAACATTTAACTTTTTTTCACAAAAAAATTTATTTCAGCTCCAATTTGTTTTATCTTACCAATGGTAACAGGAGAAATTGGACCCCAAAAATTGTTGTACAGTTTGTTCAGAGTATGCTGATACCCCATATGTGGGGGTAAACCACTGTTTTGGTGCACAGGAGAGTTCG
The DNA here is from genome assembly GCF_032444005.1 of Ranitomeya imitator. Taxonomy (NCBI): domain Eukaryota; kingdom Metazoa; phylum Chordata; class Amphibia; order Anura; family Dendrobatidae; genus Ranitomeya; species Ranitomeya imitator. The sequence continues at coordinate 211,535,791 of NC_091285.1, read as the reverse complement.
GAAGGGAAGGAGCACTGTTTTAATTTTTCAATGCAGAATTGACTGGAATTGAGATCGGACGCCATGTCGCGTTTGGAGAACCCTGATGTGCCTAAACAGTGGAAACCCCCCAATTCTAACTGAAACCATAACCAACCACACCTCTAATCCTAATCGCAAGCCTAACCATAACCCTAACCACACCCCTAACCCGAACATGCCCCTAACCCTAATCCCAACCACACCCCTAACCCCAACACACCCCTAACCCTAATCCCATTAACAACCCAAACCACACCCCTAACCCTGACACACCCCTAAAACTAATCCCAACTGTAAATGTAATCCAAACCCTAACCCTAACTTTAGCCCCAATCCTAACACTAACTTTAGCTCCAACCCTAACTTTAGCCCCAACCTTAACTGTAGCCCCAACCCTAACTGTAGCCCTAACCCTACTTTAGCCCTAACCCTAACCCAAACTTTAACCCCAACCCTAACCATAACTTCAGCCCCAACCTTAACCCTAATTTTAGCCCTAACCCTAACAGGAAAATGGAAATAAATACATTTTATACGATAAAGTCTATTTTATATAAAAAATAATTATTTTTGCATCGCTTTATTCTGAGGACTATAACTTTTTTAATTTTTCGCTGATGATGCTGTATGGCAGCTCATTTTGGGGGAACCGATGACGTTTTCAGCAGTACCATGGTTATTTATATCCATCTTTTTGATCGCGTGTTATTCCACTTTTTGTTCGGCGGTATGATAATAAAGCGTTGTTTTTTGCCTGTTTTTTTTTTTTACGGTGTTCACTGAAGGGGTTAGCTAGTGAGACAGTTTTATAGGTCGGGTCGTTATGGACGCGGTGATACTAAATATTTGGAGCTTTGTATTTAGGAAAGCACGGAATTTGGGCACCTTTGTTGCTCCCACTGTACAGTATCGAGCCCCAGTGGAGAAATACACTGGGCCTTTTAAACAACTTATAAAAGGTTTTTTCCCATGTCGTAAATGCAAGATGTGTAAATCACTGCATTTAACTAAACAGAAGTCTGTGTTATCTCATAATGGCACACAAATAAAAATTACAGACTTCATTACGTGCACCACCCAAAAAGTGATTTATTTGATTGAATGTCCCTGCAAGAAGATGTAGGTAGGGCGAACGAAACGCCCCCTATGCAAGAGAATTCATGAACACTTGCGGAATATAAAGAAAAAGTATGATGACCACCCCCTTTATAACATTTTTCAATTCATCATGGGGGATCCATACATGGGATAAAGGTGTGTGGCATTAAGATAGTGCAAAAATATTGGCGCAATGGTGACTATATAAAACAAATGTCCAGGGAACAAACTCGATTCATCTTTGAACTGGACACCCTTAGGGTATGTGCACACGTCAGGATTTCTTGCAGAAATTTTCCTGACAAAAACCGGACATTTCTGCCAGAAATCCGCATGCGTTTTTTCGCGTTTTTTGATGCGTTTTTGACGCCTTTGACGCCTGAGGCCATGTGCACATGTTCAGTTTTTTCGTGGTTTTTTTCACTTTTTTTGCGCTAAAAACGCTATAAAAACTCATTAAAACGAATACATTATGCATTCTATCATTTAGAATGCATTCTGCATGTTTTGTGCACATGGATATGTTTTTTTCCGCGAAAAAAACGCATCACGGTAAAAAAATGAGCATGTTCATTATTTTTGCGGATTTTCTGTGTTTTTCCCGCAATTCCATGCATTTGGGAAAAAACGCACATAAAGCGCATCAAAAACGCATCAAAAACACGTCAAAAACGCGTCAAAAAACGCGGAAAAAACGCATGCGGATTTCTGGCAGAAATGTCCGGTTTTTGTCAGGAAAATTTCTGCAAGAAATCCTGACGTGTGCACATACCAAGACTAAGGGACTAAATAATGGAGTTGAACTCTTTGCATTTGATTGACATGCAGTTAATGAGCCATGGACATATATAGCCAGTAGAGCACAGCGGGAGCCTACCCTGAAGAAGGAATCCGTGTTATTCCAAAACGCGTTGGTTGTTGTTTGGCTCCTACAGTGCTCCGTACTACCGACAGGGGCACCACGTGACTTACAGGACACGTGACCCGAAGTTACCGCAGGTCCTGTCAGCTGCAAAGAGACAGAGCACCGCGCTCTCACTTACTTTCTACTGCATGGGCGGCTGTCACCGGCCGGGACAGCACGCCGAGGACGATTACTCTGACCACTACAAAGGAAGCGAAGCTAAGTATTAGAAAACTGTGCACGTGTGTGTTGCTCTTATCGATAGTGGACTTTTCCCTAAATATCCTCTGGATCAAGTTGTTCATGCACATATTAGTAGGTACGACTCTCCCCTTACCTTACGTGCACGTCCAATTATAAGGGCACAACTCCGCAAGCCCAGAGTGCACCCGCTGATATTCTTTTGTACAATAAGTAGTATAACTTATAGTTTTATAAACGAAAAGAAAGCGGCAGCACTCACCGGTCTTCTTGCAGGTTATTTATTGGTGAGAAAAATCTTCACGGCACGGGGGTGTGTGGTTACAAAGACATGTGGGGGCTGAACGACGGCCGTTTCGCACCTCCCAGGCGCTTCAACAGGTTCAACAAGTGAGTGGACATGATGCCTTAAGAAGCGTGCACTGAGAGTGCACCTCCCCCCAAGCATCACACCGCCCACCTGTGGTACAAAGTACGTGAATAGTTAAAACTGTGCTGTGACACAAACAGTTAAAAACAACGATAGCAACAAAGCGTGAGTACATACATACCTAAAGTACAAAAAATATATATATATTTATATTTGTATGTTCATTTTAACTCTATATGGAAGTCTATCTAAGGGAGCAATATAATAGCGCTATCCTGAAACATATGTGTTACTACTCCAAATTATCAAAACAATTTAAATACTGTTGGAGTATACCGCGTCAGATATGCAATATGAAGTATAAAATATACCGCAACTCTGACGTGTAGTTCTATAGGACCCACGTCATGGATCGCATAAATATGTCATGACACAAATACCATTATATCATAAAAGATATCAAAAAAGGAGCATCGTCACCGATGAATGCGGAAAATTATTCATTAGACACAAGACTGACAATAGGGTAGGGGAAGGGGAGGAAAAAAAAAAAAAAAACACATTTATAAAAAGATCGACATGTCCGTTTTTTCGTTTAGACCTGCTGGGCCCATAGCTCCTGTCCGCATAATCCAAATAGCTTCTCTCTGAAGTAGTAGATTGTGATGGTCTCCTCCTCTCTTTGGGGTTGGAACTTGCTCTATGCCTGCAAAGGTCAGCGTTCCCAAATTATTATCATGTACATCTCGTATGTGGTCAATCAGTCTTGGTACCCCTTTTCCTGTTTTTATCGATCTACAGTGTTCTGTAAAACGTGTATTGAGAGATCTGATCGTCTTACCTATGTAATATCTCCCACACAGGCACCATATAACATAGACAACGTGTTGTGTGCGACAGGTAATAAAATGCATCACTTTATGTGTGATAGGTCCTATATGTAAGGTTCTGTCAGTTATGTGATATTTGCAATATTTGCAGTGTCCACACCGATAATTCCCTTGAGGGGTGGCTCGTTCTAACCAATTGTTAGTTCTAATATTGGTAACGCGGTTCTGTATTAAAATATCCCTAATCCGAGTACTTCTTCTGTTATTTTAATACAGAACCTGTCGATCTTTTTATAAATGTGGTTTTTTTTTGTTTGTTTTTTTTGCACGCTTCTTAAGGCGTCATGTCCACTCACTTGTTGAACCCGTTGAAGCGCCTGGGAGGTGCGAAACGGCCGTCGTTCAGCCCCCACATGTCTTTGTAACCACACACCCCCGTGCCGTGAATATTTTTCTCACCAATAAATAACCTGCAAGAAGACCGGTGAGTGCTGCCGCTTTCTTATCGTTTATACTCCACATGGCATGTTTTCAGGCTATTAGCACCCGAGGTCTGCGATCCAGCGTAGGTGATCTGACCAGGAAGTGACCACAGTGAGTGGTCGGTGGTGCGGGTTGCTGTTTTCTTTTACGATTAACTTATAGTTTTAACTTGCAGATTCTTCAATATTGATCATTTTGTTAGTATTCCCGGCGTATTGGAACACACTCTCTAGAAAAGTTTTTTTATACATTATATTCCATTGCTTTTTTTGCCTTCAGATTCAGAGTGTTATATCTCTATTCGTATGCAAGTAATACCATCGTCTCTAGTGCCATCTCCTCTTTATCAGGTAATAAGTTACATTCCATTTTATATACTCCTCATGCATTTTTTCTAGCGAAAGTATCATTTTTATTTTCTATTTAAATGTGTACTTTTATTGTTTTTTTTTTTATTTAGATAAAGAAATGTATGTATTGGAACAATATTTGTTTTTTCTCTTTATTTAGGATTTTTTTTTTGTTTACTTTACTTTGTCCCAGTGTGGGACATCACAGTGTAGTGTCAGATCGCTGATCTGACACTTTGCAAAGCACTGTGTCAGATCAGCGATCTGACATGCATTGCTCCAGGCTGGCCGGCGCCTGCTCTGAGCAGGCGCTTGCAAGCCACCTCCCTGCAGGACCCAGAAGGAGCCCCATGGCCATTTTGGATCCAGGGCCTTGAGGGAGGATACGCTTGGAACAATGCAATCACATCGCATTGTTCCAATGGTCTCAGGGAAGCATGCAGGGAGCCCCATCCCTGCGCGATGCTTCTCTATGCCGCCGGAATGCTGCAATCATGTTTAATAGCAGTGTTTCGGGGGTTAATGTGCCGGGAGCGGTCCGTGACCGCTCCTAGCACATAGTGTCAGATATCAGCTGTAATAATCAGCTGACACCCGGCGTCGATCGGCCGCGCTCCCCCCGTGAGCGCGACCAATCACCTATGACGTACTATCCCGTCCCTGGAAGTTAAGTCCCTGGTCACCTCGATGGGATAGTACGTCATATGGGATTAAGGGGTTAATATTACCAAATATCTCCAATTAGAAATGTAGTATAGTTTTTTTTATTAGCGGTCTCTTTCCTCATGTGCAGGCATTCCAGGACCTTAGGTATCCATGGTTACGTCCACTGATAAAGTGACAGCTAGTTGCTAGTGCAGCGCCCCAGAGATCTGGTCGTTGCAGTAACGTCGCTCTGCCACTAAGGGGAGTGATGGTACGTCTGATGGCACTGAAGGAGTTCTACTGACCAGGTATCATCAAGCACACACTACACTTCACACTCCGGCCACTAGGGGGAGCAAAAGGCTTATTTATTGGGCCACTTCTTACATTGGTAAAACTAGGGGTCGGACAGGAAGTTAGGGAGAACGAAGCCTGGGAGAGCTCCAGGGAGGACCTGTCAGAACTGGGAAATCTAGCAGGTACTTAGCGAAAGGACAGATTGTTACGGAACCGCGCCTGCACTACCTTGCGGCGGTATCCTAAGAAAGAGACAAGAAAGGAAGGATATTGTGAAACAGTGAGAAACGAGATCAGCACAAAGGAGATCCAGTAGGAGTCGTGCCCCGAGAACGGCAACATCTTACTGAGGCGCATAGCCGGTGGCCGGAGCACCGAAGAAGTAACAGTCTCCACGCATTACTTCAAACAGCGGCAGGACAGTTAATTACAGGTTGGCTGTCTACCATACAACACCTAAGAAGGACATAGGAGGCAATCGTGGGAGAGGGGCGACACTAGGGTTCCAGAATAACTCCAGGCCTACCTGTCATAAAGGTGCGTCCTAGCCATAACATACCTGGGGGACGGAGAAGAGAAAGATCTAGAACGAACGAGAACAGAAGTTGTGAGGACTATCCTGAATGCTCAGCAGGGAAGCACTACAACACACAGGCGCTAGTGGGTAGACCCTGATTTCCACCTGCAAAGGGAACTCTGGATGTGCCTTCGGACCTAGCCGGTCTCAGACAGCCCTGTTGAAAGTGCCCTGGATTGAGAATCCTGAAACCTTCAGTAAAAGGTAAAGAAACTGAATCATGTGTCCTCGTTATTCCTCGCACTACGCACCATCACCCTTTATTGGACGCCCCTTAGCAGGGTCACGGGCCGGGTCCAGCCACCGTGACAACCCCAGAACTGAGACAGAAAGGAACGGTACCAAGTAACCTGTGGCCCTGTGTCTGGGGGCGATCCACTAGTGGTCGTAACCATGGATATCTAAGGTTCTGCAATGTCTGCACATGAGATAAGACATGATAATGTGTGCAACCGGTAAAGCGCTGTGGAATATGTTAGCGCTATATAAAAATAAAGATTATTATTATTATAGCGAATCATAGCGAATTATAATGAATTATAAGAAATATAAATATATAATTCTAGTGACCAAAAAGAGCAGTAAAATCCATAATGAATCAATGCTAATCAACAGTGCAACCATGTCTGAATAGCAACAGGTAAGATTGAAAAATTGTATGAGTCAATGACAATTTCAAAGAGAAAGTAAACTTAATGGCGATGGGGGTGGCCTGTGACAATGCAATGCCAACCTCTTCCTTGGATTACGGTAAAGAGCATATTTTCAGAACATCGAACATGCAGCATATGGGTCAGTGATCTTCTGGATGAGGTTCATTGACGATATTCTATTTATTCGGCAGGGTTCCAGAGAAGAACTTGAGAAATTCCTTCTTCATCTCAATGATAATATAATGAAAATCAAATTATCTTATAACATCTGACAAGATGCCACTGATTTCTTGGATTTGGGTATCTCGGTTGACAACACAGGACAACTCCACAGTACTATTTACTGCAAAAATACCAGTGTCAATGCCTTTCTGCATGCCAAATCAGCACATGTGATTGTTTTCAATGATTATTTTCAAATTTTCATTCATCTTTTATTACACTGCATCACTCCCATTCATCACTATCTACTATTTATCCCTTCTTTACACTTTGCATCACGCACACTCAATAGTACACTTATTCACTATTTGCTGTTTGTTTTTCATTTTTTGGCGTTTTTTGGGGGTTTAATCACCTCATTGTGTGCTTTTGTGGGTTTTGTATACCTCCACACCTTTTTTTGCCACTTACTATTCATCAAAACCTGTTTTACTTTTTTCATATTTTCACAAATTTAGTTTATATTATTTTTTATTTAGATTTTTTTTTTCCATTATTATGTCTGCATAACACATTCCTGCATTTTTCTTCTTGTTTTTTTTTTCATTCTTATAATTTTGGTATAATGGGGGTATTTTCCCTGCTCAATAATGGCTGTGAGGTCGTTGTGTGCCTCCTTGCGCATGCGCCTGTGCTGCTCTATTAATGGTCTCCTTGTAGTGGTGTCATTAACTGTAACCCCCATCATATTTTGGTGACACCCTCCGGTATGGGAGTTGATCACGGGCATGCACCGGATTTCTTTGATTGTAATTAACAGCAGCTGTTGGTGCCCCATTTATACGACCACTTCCTCTCCACCACACTCCCTGACAAAGCGATAGCGAAACGCGCCTTGGAGTCTTGTGAGGGAGTTATGGTGTGCTCTTTAGTCAGTATTTTTACCCTTCAACTGGCCATTGATTCATGAGTTTTTTTCAACCTTACCTGTTGGTATTCAGACCTGTTTGGACTGTTGAATGACATTAATTCGTTATGGATTTCATTGCTCTTTTTGGTCACTAGACAATGATATATTTATATGTCTTATAATTCATTTTGATATTTTGTCATTTTTAGATATTCATGCACAGTGCACCTTATAATATTGTTTACTGATTAAGTATTATACTAAATCAATTAATTACAGCACATTCTTCTCCCTCATTTTAGCCCCCTCTCTTTTATCTTGTCTTTTGTGATTTATGTTTTTTAAAGAATATCATGTCATTTCAAATATATAAAGTTTTTATATTACACTACTGCTTTTTTATGCATACATATTGTATGAAAACATCCAGAAACCCTAAACCTCACCCACAATGCTGGGAATAAAAGGAAAGTTGAATGCAATAGGAATAAGAAGTAAAATGGGAATAAAAGGAAAGTTGGCCATACACATTTGGAAGCTGTCGGCTGACTCCCTCATGCACAGGAACGTTTGGACCGGCGGAGTATTTTTATGTTCTCTATGGGGAGAGTGGAGTAATCCAATAATCTGCCTGCAGATCCCATGATAACGAGTGAGATTGCACTGCTTAGTGCATAGAGAGCATAGAGGGAATGTTACTGTACACGCTGTTGTCGGGGACATTACTTCCATTATTACAAGACTTTCCACCACTGTTCCACTGCCCATCATCTGCAGTAACTATTGTACCCACAGATTTCCCTACCTGTCGACAGCACCCCTGTCTGCCGTTATCATTCTGCTCTTTGCTGTGATCAGACTCTGTGTGATAACGATTGATACGGAAACTGGAAGCAGGCAGGAAAACTCTTCTGATAAAGTGACACTATGGCCTGGGAGCAGTGTGCACATTATCCGGTCACTCCACAACGGTAAACATGGTCACCACACTGCTCAGAGCAGATAGATCACTTCCACACCGGGGGGGATGTAGCGCTGCGAAGAAACCCGGAAGCTGGCGGGGACTTTCAGTAGATAGTCATATTTACATATCATGGCTGTGCCCCTCAAAGTACTTTACCTGGTGAATTTGTAATCATTTTTATTTTTTTAATCTGTAAAATATTAAAATAATAAAAAATAGGGGTGTTTTTTGATCTGAAAGATAAGAAATGCATATATAAAATCTGGTGATTTTTTTTAATCTATTCACAATATTAAAGGGAACCTGTCATGTTAAATAACGATATTAAGCTGCAGATATGGGGTTATTCCATAGGTTAATTGCATTTTGACGTGAGAGTCCCGCTGCCTGGAGAAACTAACTTTATTCCCACTGGCAGCCTCGCTCTTCCAGTCATAGGTGTGGTTTCAGTCACTCGGTGTATAGAGAGCGGTGGCTGTCACCAAACTCCCACACTGACTGACAGACGACCCTAATGCTGATCCTGCTGTCAGTCAGTTACAGGCGCCGCTTCCGGGGAGAATAAAGTTAATTTTCTCCTGGCAGCAGGACTCTCAGTGCCAACACTGCACAGTGTCAGAATGCTATTAACCTGCAGATTAACCCCATATCTGCAGGTGAATAGTGTTATTTTTCATGACAGATTCCCTTTAACTGGGTTTTCAAGATGACAGCTTAAGCATCTGAAGGTTATTGGCAATTCCATACAGACTCTCCATATACTTTATCCTATAGTTTACAGTATAGACTGCTCTAGTTTTGTCTGTCCTCTTCGCTAATGACGCCATAGTCCCTCAGAATGACAGTCGTGGATCTGGCTTTGTCAGACAGAATTTTTGCCATGTGATAGTTTTTCCTTCCCAACAAAATAACTCAGAGAAACCGTGTCACATGATTCGCTTGTTCATTCAGACTTCAGTTAAGTATTAGATGACATGTGGACACTGGTGAATAAAAATAACCCTGGTTACGATGTCTTGTAAAAGTAGCAGAGCATTAAGTATGTCAGATGGTGGGATTCTATTGCAGGAGGAATCCAAACTGGACTGTCCTTTCACCTCTGCTGGTAAATGCTTTCGTGCGGTTCACAATGTTGAAAATAGCTGCATGTTCCCAGCATCTGCTAAACAGACACTTTTTGTGCTTTCCTTAATGAGTGTTAAGACTTAAAGGGAACCTGTCACCAGGTTGGGCCAAAACTAGTTACGGCCACCCCCTCCCAGGGCTTATATACAGCATTCAATAATGCTTTATATCTGCCCCCAACCCAACCTGTAAGAGAAGAAAAATAACTTTTATTATACTTACCTGCGAGGTGGTCCGGCCTGATAGGCATCGCAGGTCTTGGTCCGGTGCCCATCTTCTTATGATCCCCGCCTCCTGCTTACTTCGTGTGAATGACGCACCCCTGCATCATCCACACAGTCACCTCAGCACTGCGCTCCTGCCCAGGCGCACTTCTCTACCTGCAGAGCAAAGTACTGCAGTTCATCGGGGCTCTTTTACCTTTCCCGGCACCTGTGCACTACAGTACTTTGCTCTGCCCTCAGCAAGGCAGAGAAGTACTCTTGCGCAGGAGCGCGGTGCCGAGTAGACGTGTCATCCACACGAAGTAAGCAGGAGGGCGGTATCGCAAGAAGAAGGGAGGCGCCTTACCAATACCAGCGATGCAGGTGAGTATAATAAATTATTTTTCTTTTCTTACAGCCTGAAAGGTGATGGCCACATCTCATATCGGCCAAACCTGGTGACAGGTTCCCTTTAAGAAAGACTTGATGGTCTTCCTAATTCATCCCAAATAAAAATTATTCTTTGTGCAGAACCCCATAGCTCATTCAGTCTGTCACAAAGATCAGCCTCCTTCCTTCCCCCCAAGCTACATATTTTGGCATAGAGGCCTTTGAAATGTAAATAATCCATCAACACTTTTACATCTTCTATAGCTGTAGAACAAGACAAGGATCACACATCCAAAAATCATAAATTGATCTAATGCCGCTAGACAAAAATTTGCAAAACAGAATATGAGGTTCTTGGTTTTATATTCAGACTGTATGAAGTCCACAACCACGTCACGGTGAACCTCTCAGTTGGTCCCTAGCCTAAAAATTGCAGTACCATGCACTGACCACCGCCAAAGCCACAGAACACAAGCAGGGGGAGCAACCTGGTGCCCCACAGCACTCATAAAGAAAAATTCCCTAACAGCTTTAGATCAATGTCTGATTTTTTGATGTGCAGTCCGTGTATTTTTCTACAGCTATGGTGCATTGCATTTTCCATCTATTTTCTTTTCTTTTACTGGTACCAGCCCTTCTCCCATTTGATCAAGGTGTTTTAATTAGCCGGAAACTGCAATAGAAATTCTGCCTATTTTTGCTCTCGGTTCATAGTCTGAGAACATGTGCAAGGTGAGTTTGTCAGATCTTTTCACTTGGTGTTAGTGCTCTGTGGTGGCCATTGCTCCTGTGGTGGTGTGCCTGTGGGGTGGTGAGACCTGGAGTCATAGGGGCTTATCATTGTATGCTATCGTATTGGCAGTGATTGGCGTATAGCTCTGAAACCATTTAGGTTAGAGCCCCACTGAGTAGTTCATCATGATGTGGTGGTGGGATTCATTCAGTCTGATTTTAATGTAAAACTAAGACCCTCATGTGCAGTTTTGTAAATTTTTAGTCCATGCCTTTTTTTTACAGATATGGTGACTTTTACATCTTCTATCTGTTGCTGCATTCTCATTGATATGCAAATTAGGTGTTAAGTACTCTGGGCATGACAGAGCAATTGAAAAAGCCTCTGCCTCCCCAGATTGTTTTCCTGCCCAGCACCAACCTCTGTAACTTGATTAATAACTCAATGTCTGCCCACATTCACAGGTTCAGTGTTTGGTCAGTATTTTACATCAGTATTTGCAAGCCAAAACCAGGAATGGTTGAACAATTCAGAAGTGATGCATATGTTTCTATTATACTTTTCCTCTGATTGTTCTACTCATGATTTAGGTTTACAAATACTAATGTAAAATACTGACCAAATACTAAATGCACTGAATGAGTGAACATGGTCTCTGTGTGATGTCAGGCACTACGCAAGGAACTCAGACATTGAGCTATCAATGAAGCTAAAGAAACTTGTGGTGAGTGGAAAAACAATCTCAAAAGGCAATGGCTCCTTAAATGCTCAGTGATGCCATGAGCACTTAACACTACCTCATTTGCATATGATGAAAACTGTAATTACTCAGGAATGCAGCAACAGATAAACCATTTAAATGTTTCAATGCATTTTTATATCAAAAACCTTGAGTGCCCATATATGTGGTTTGTGTAAGTCTAGAAGTGGAAACAGAGTGCACAATTGTGTGATACTTTTTGGAGGGAGAGTAGCAGAGTGCTGGTTACGCTCAACTTATGGTGTTGTAACAGGACAACTCCTATGTAGGCAAAAAGAAAAATAGCTTCCACTGCCACGTGACTGGTGGATAAATCCTCCAGGATTTGGATCCAGTTGGATAAACACATAGGTGGGCTGCGCTGCTGCAGTGAGTCAATTCTTCAGAAAGGATGATGAAGAAAAGTCTTTTTATTTACAACGTGTTTTAATGCTTTACCGGCATATTTTTCAAGTGAAATAAACAAATGTCTATATGTAGTTTGGGGTGTTCATCTTACTGACAGAATCCTTTTAACCCTTTAGTGATGCAGCTAATTTTGAGCTTAATAACCATGCAAAATTTTTAAAATCTGATCAGTGTCAATTTATGTGATATTAACTCAGAAACTATTCAATGGATCCCAGTGATTCTGAGATTGTTTTTTGGGACATATTGCACTTAATTTTAGTGGTAAATTTTGGTCAGTATGATTTGCATATATTTATGAAAATATTGAAAATATGACAAAAAATTTTGAAAATATCTCAATGTCCAAACTTTTAATTTTTATGCCCTTAAATCAGATAGGTAATACCACACAAAATTCTCAATTTTACGACAAAATGTACAAAACCATTTTTTTTAGGGACCACACCACATTTGAAGTGACTTTGAGAGGCCACATGACAGAAAATACTGCAAAATGACACCATTCTAAAAACTGCACCCCTCAAAACCAAATGTAGGAAGTTTATAACCCATCAGGTAGTTCACAGGAATTAATGGAATGTAGAAGGAAAAAATACACATTTTCCTTTTTTTAGAAACATTTTTTACTTTCACAAGTTTAACAGGAGAAAATGGACACCAAATTTAGTTGTGTAATTTCTCATGAGTACACTGATACCTAATCTGTGGGGGAAAACTACTGTTTAGGCACATGGCAGGGCTCAGAAGGAAAGCAGCAACATTTGACTTTTTGAATTAAAAAAATGTCTGGAATCGATAGCGGACGCCATGTTGCTTTTGGAGAGGCCCTGATGTGCCTAAACAGCAGAAACTCCCCACAACCCCATTTTGAAAACTATACCCCTCAGGGATTTAAGACTAGGGTATAGTGAGGATTTTTAACCCAAAGTTACTACATAGAATTTGATAACATTAGGTTGACATATTGAATATGTTGTCATTAGTAGGGTTGAGCAAAACAGGTCGGCAATTTTCAGAAGTCGCCGACTTTTGGCAAAGTCGGGTTTCATGAAACCCGACCCGACCCCTGTGTGGGGTCGGCCATGAAGTCGGCGATCTTCTGAATCCGGAATCGGAATTCCGATACCGATTCCCGATATGTTTATTTCGGGAATTGGTATCGGAATTCAGATTTAAGTGTAAAATAAAGAATTAAAATAAAAAATATCGCTATACTTACCCTCTGACGCGCCCTGGTACTAACCGGGAACCTTCCTTCCTTCGAATATATTCCTATTAGGTATATATTCCTATTAGGTATATACTCACCCTCGGACGCGCCCTGCTTCTTTCCGGCAGCCTTCCTTCCTAAGAATCAGCCCTTCCAGGACCTTCGGTGACGTCGTCGTTGTGATTGGTCGCGCGAGCGGTCACATGGGCGGCCGCGCGACCAATTACAAGCCGCGACGTCACCGCGACGTCACCGCAAGGTCCTGGAAGGGCTGATTCGAAGGAAGGAAGGTTCCCGGTTAGTACCAGGGCGCGTCAGAGGGTAAGTATAGCGATATTTTTTATTTTAATTCTTTATTTTACACTTAAATATGGATCGCAGGGCCTGAAGGAGAGTTTCTGCTCCTTCAGACCCTGGGAACCATTGGAAACCCAATGCAATGCATTGGGTTTCGAGTTTCGGCCGACCCCGACACCGACTTTTTTATAGGATCGGCCAATTTCACTCGACCCGACTTTTGAAAAAGTCGGGTTTCGTGAAACCCGACCCGATCCTATAAAAGTAAAGGTCGCTCAACCCTAGTCATTAGTGTTGAGTGCAAGTGCTTGCTACTCGAGTTTGCATTGGGGTGTTTGGGTATGCAGTAAGTATTGTGGGTGCTTGAGCAACCCCGATGCAAACTGGAGTAGCGAGTACTTGCGCTCAACCCAAGTCATCATAGCGTCATCATATTTTTTGTTTTTACTTTTGTAAAACCTAACCCCAATGCTGACCCTAACCCAACCCTAACATAACCCTGGCCAAACCCTAACCTTAACCCTGACCCATCCCTAACCCTAACTTTAGCCCTACCCAATGCTAACCCTAAACACAACGCTAACCCTAATGGCAAAGAATGAAAGAAATACAAATTATAAAATTTAAAAAAATGTAATCTAACTAATGAAATAACACACAGAAAATTGCATACTAATTATTAGCTTTTGATAACTGTGATAGGGTCTATCATAGCAATCAAAATTAACCAATAGGGAAAATCCTTGCAGTTGCCAGGTGCTGGCCAGCAGATTTTGATGGGCGCACTGCCATTTTTTTCAGGAAGAGAAGGTGGAGGGCCAGGGGAAGGAGCTAAAGGGATGGGACATGATGGAGTGGTCATGGGTGGTGGGAATGGGGGAATAATTTCTCTCTACTCTAGCATTTATATCAAGCCAGAAAAGAGGGGAATGTTTTTAACAGCTGGCACACTTTTTTTTTATTTGATCACTGTTATTCATTGAACTGACCCTGATCGTGGTCTCCAGGGTCTGAGCTACTCCCAGTAATTGAAACCACCGAGATTTTCTGACTTGGGGGGACGCTACACCGTTATTTCCAGTTGCCATTTTAAAACAGCAATGAGGAAATAAGGCCCCTTATCAGCCACTGTTTTAATTAATATCGGTGGTCGTCAAGGGGTTAAGTGTCTTAGACTGTTTTAATACCGAGGACTGGACTGTAACTGTGGCATTAGATTGTTTTCTTACATCTTGGCATTTTATGATTCTATTCAAGTAAATGCTTTCTTGACATAAAAAAAAGGTATGAAAAACATTTCAGTTAATCTGTTAATCATATGTTGGTAAACATGAATTTAGCAATATTTTTTCTGCCCCTGTTTTAATGAATATCGGTGGTCGTCAAGGGGTTAAGTGTCTTAGACTGTTTTAATACCGAGGACTGGACTGCAACTGTGGCATTAGATTGTTTTCTTACATCTTGGCATTTTATGGATTCTATTCAAGTAAATGCTTTCTTGACGTAAAAAAGGTATGAAAAACATTTCAGTTAATTTGTTAATCATATGTTGGAAAACATGAATTTAGCAATATTTTTTCTGTTTCTTTTACCTTGCCTCTCAAATTTTCACATCACAATAGGTGGTAGGTATAAATTACCGTAAGTAGAAGCAACCCTGTTTACAAGTGACTACATGGCTTATGAATGAAAATAAATGAAAATAGTCTAATTTTAACCTGTTAAAAAGTGCAGTGATTACCAAGCCTTGTTTGAATAACCATTAACAAAACAATTGTCCCAGTGATAAGCTAACCAGTGGTTTTGACAAGCAAAGCTAAGCTGGAAAGTAAAATGTAAGTGTATTTCACCTTTTAAAATCAGCGCTCCTTCTAGGGCTGGCTTCAGAATTGCCTTCACTGTTTTAGACCCCCTTCACATGTAAGTGTCTCTCGAGTATTAAAGGGGGTGAGAAGAAGACGCTGTGTCAAGAGGGAGTTGAATTTTAAAGTAATGTAGAATAATGCTTTATTGTAATAGGTCTTGTAGGTAAATCTGCATTTTATCCTTATGGCTGGTTTATGTCTCGATTTCCTGGAGGTTTTAACCTTAAGACCGTGGAAGGCATACAGTTAGCAGCATTCAGGGTAAGATATAGGTAAGAGCTTTAAGAGCTTGGGAATAGCCCACATGTTAGGAGGGGTTAGATCTGAAAAATGTAAGGGTCAGCACTTCCTAGTTCAGCAGAGAGAGTAGGCAAGTCTCAGACAGTGTGAAGAGTGACAGGCTCAAGGTCAGCGGATGCATAGACTGAGAAGTGTCCTTTCATTGTCAAGTCTCCCAAACAGACTGAGGACAAATCTGAAGTTTCACACAGATCCCGCAGAGGTCCAGGGCCTAGGGCCCAGAAGAGGCATCGGATTCCATGGCTCTTTCTCCCATAAGTGGAAGAGGTTGGTTGGGTCACAGCGAGAGGGAAAGATGGTGGGCCTCAGAGAAGCTGTAATGCTGGATAGGAAGTTCCTTTTACCAACAGAAGCTGTTGAGGTGGGGGCAGTTCAGGCAGAGCAGAGGCAAGAACTGATAGTATACTGGGCAAAGGGAACACATGTTACAGAACTGCAACACAGAACTAGGATAGAAGTGGGAAAACTGACCCTGCACTGAGACTAGGCTGATACCCTACGATGGAGTGGGCGACCCATTCCTTGCAAATAGACCCACCGATGATCCTAGGTTAATCTCAGCGAAGACCTGTAGATAGGGGGAAGGAGGTCCCTGAAAGATCTAAGGACTGGGTATAAAAACAGGCTGCCTCCTAATAGAAACACAGAGATGACTGCAGAAACCAACTGAAAACAGAAACTAAAGATAGCAAAACCAGAGATGCCAGAACTGCACAATATCAAACACAGAAAGCTATCAATGCACCTAGCCAGAACTCAAGGGGATTAACACTGTTGTCCAGCAAGGAATGGGAGGCAGGTGCTGGGTAATAAACGGTGATACAATCACCTGACCTAAAACAACCCAGCACCAGAGGGAAAAGGCCATTAGCCAGAAAACCATAACAAGATGGCGGATTTTCAAAAAACAAAACCGATTCTAACAGTACCTCCCCTTTTACGAGGATCCTCCAGATCAGGGGTGTTAAACTGCATTCCTCGAGGGCTGCAAAAAGGTCATGTTTTCACGATTTCCTTGTACTGCACAGGTGATAATTTAATCACCTACAGAAATAATGAGTTGGTGATTAAATTATCACCTGTGCAGTACAAGGAAATCTGTTGTGAATTCTGTTGTCGGGCTCCCTCCTGTGGTCATGAATGGTACTTCGGCTGGTTCTGTCCATGGACTTCCTCTGGTGGGTGTTTCTGAGTTTCCTTTCACAGGTGACGAGGTTAATTCGTTAGCTGCTGCTCTATTTAACTCCACTTAGATCTTTGCTCCACGCCACCTGTCAATGTTCCAGTATTGGTCTAGTTCACTCCTGGATCGTTCTTGTGACCTGTCTTCCCATCAGAAGCTAAGTTCCAGCTTGTATTTCTTTGGTTTGATATTTTTCTGTCCAGCTTGCTATTTAATTTGTTGTCTTGCTTGCTGGAGCTCTGGGACGCAGAGGGAGCGCCTCCGCACCGTGAGTCGGTGCGGAGGGTCTTTTTGCGCCCTCTGCGTGGTCTTTTTGTAGGTTTTTGTGCTGACCGCAAAGTAACCTTTCCTATCCTCGGTCTGTTCAGTAAGTCGGGCCTCACTTTGCTTAATCTATTTCACCTCTGTGTTTGTATTTTCATCTTTACTCACAGTCATTATATGTGGGGGGCTGCCTTTTCCTTTGGGGAATTTCTCTGAGGCAAGGTAGGCTTTATTTTCCTATCTTCAGGGCTAGCTAGTTTCTTAGGCTGTGCCGAGTTGCATAGGGAGCGTTAGGCTCAGTCTATCGCCCTACACGTGCCCTCCGTTCTACAAATGACCTAAGACTAACATCCCCCATTATCCGAACCTCGCACCTCCGTCTTCAAGACTTCTCTCGTGCTGTGCCAGCTCTCTGGAATGCACTTCCCCAGACGATCAGACTGATACCTAGCCCCGACCTATTCAAGCGCGCTTTAAAAACCCATCTCTTCAAACAAGCCTACCAAGTCAACTACTCTGTAAACTAACTTTGTCCTGTTCCCTCCTTCCAAATATTATCTGCATGTGAATCTGCACCCTACTATTCATCTGTCTCCACACCCTCCATGCACATGATAACTGCACTTGATGCTTGACTATTGCACTTAAACACACGGGCTGATGACCGGATCATGCAGCTTTATATGAAAATCCCTATTTATTATAATTGCCAGACCTGAAATAACACGCACTTTTCACCTATTGTGTCCCCCCATTTCCTTGTAGATTGTAAGCTTGCGAGCAGGGACCTCACCCCTAATGTCACTGTTTAAATTGTCTTAACTTGTACTGAATTTGTCTGTACATGCCCCCGCTTAATTGTAAAGTGCTGCGGAATTTGTTGGTGCTATATAAATAAAAATTATTATTATTATTATTATTAGGCGCAATCCACGGCTATTTCTAGTGTGGTTGATAGGTTTAGGGATTGTGGTCAGCAGAGTTCCCACATCCCAGAGCTCATCCTTTATTATCAGTAACTATCAGGTCATTCCGTGTGCTCTTAACCACCAGGTCCATTATTGTCCTGACCACCAGGTCATAACAGTACAGGTGGCCCAAAGTACTAATGCATCTCAATAGAGGGAAAAGAAAAGTTTTGAGACCATTTTTTTTTCTTTGCAGTGTGTTTTGTCTCAATTTTCCCCTTTACCTCTGGGTGGTTCAGGACACTGGTGTAAACATGGACATTCAAGGTCTGTCCTCTTGGATGGATAATCTCACTACAAGGGTACAAAACATTCAAGATTTTGTGGTTCAGAATCCGATGTCAGAGCCTAAGATTCCTATTCCTGATTTGTTTTTTGGAGATAGATCTAAGTTCTTGAATTTCAAAAATAATTGTAAATTGTTTCTTGCCTTGAAACCTCGCTCCTCAGGTGACCCTGTTCAACAAGTGAAGATCATTATTTCTTTGTTACGTGGGGACCCTCAAGACTGGGCATTTTCCCTTGCGCCACGAGATCCGGCATTGCGTGATGTTGATGCGTTTTTCCTGGCGCTTGGATTGCTTTATGACGAACCTAATTCAGTGGATCAGGCAGAGAAAATCTTGCTGGCTCTGTGTCAGGGTCAGGATGAAGCGGAGATATATTGTCAGAAGTTTAGAAAGTGGTCTGTGCTCACTCAGTGGAATGAATGTGCCCTGGCAGCAATCTTCAGAAAGGGTCTCTCTGAAGCCCTTAAGGATGTCATGGTGGGGTTTCCCATGCCTGCTGGTCTGAATGAGTCTATGTCCTTGGCCATTCAGATCGATCGACGCTTGCGTGAGTGTAAAGCTGTGCACCATTTGGCGGTACTATCTGAGCATGGGCCGGGGCCTATGCGATGTGATGGGACTTTGACCAGAGCTGAACGGCAAGAACACAGACGTCGGAATGGGCTGTGTTTTTACTGTGGTGAATCCACTCATGCTATCTCCGATTGTCATAAGCACACTAAGCGGTTCGCTAGGTCTGCCACCATTGGTACGGTACAGTCTAAATTTCTATTGTCTGTTACTCTGATTTGCTCTTTGTCATCCTATTCTGTTATGGCATTTGTGGATTCAGGCGCTGCCCTGAATTTGATGGACTTGGAGTATGCTAGGCGCTGTGGTTTTTTCTTGGAGCCCTTGCAGTATCCTATTCCATTGAGAGGAATTGATGCTACGCCTTTGGCCAAGAATAAGCCTCAGTATTGGACCCAATTGACCATGTGCATGGCTCCTGCACATCAGGAGGATATCCGCTTTCTGGTGTTGCATAATCTGCATGATGTGGTCGTTTTGGGGTTGCCATGGCTACAGGTTCATAATCCAGTATTGGACTGGAAATCTATGTCTGTGTCCAGCTGGGGTTGCCAGGGGGTATATGGTGATGTTCCATTTTTGTCTATTTCGTCTTCCACTCCTTCTGAAGTTCCAGAGTTTTTGTCGGATTATCGGGATGTATTTGATGAGCCCAAAGCCAGTGCCCTACCTCCTCATAGGGATTGCGATTGTGCAATTAATTTGATTCCTGGTAGTAAGTTTCCTAAGGGCCGATTGTTCAATTTATCTGTGCCAGAACACGCCGCTATGCGGAGTTATATAAAGGAATCCTTAGAGAAAGGCCATATTCGCCCGTCGTCATCACCGTTAGGAGCAGGGTTCTTTTTTGTGGCCAAGAAGGATGGTTCTTTGAGACCTTGCATTGATTACCGTCTTCTTAATAAAATTACAGTCAAATTTCAGTATCCTTTGCTGTTGCTGTCTGATTTGTTTGCTCGTATTAAAGGGGCTAGTTGGTTCACCAAGATAGATCTTCGAGGGGCGTATAATCTTGTGCGTATTAAACAAGGCGATGAATGGAAAACAGCATTTAATACGCCCGAGGGCCATTTTGAGTACCTGGTTATACCATTCGGGCTTTCCAATGCTCCATCAGTATTTCAGTCCTTTATGCATGACATCTTCCGAGAGTACCTGGATAAATTCCTGATTGTGTGTTTGGATGATATTTTGGTCTTTTCGGATGATTGGGAGTCTCATGTGAAGCAGGTCAGAGTGGTGTTCCAGGTCCTTCGTGCGAATTCCTTGTTTGTGAAGGGGTCAAAGTGTCTCTTTGGAGTTCAGAAGGTTTCATTTTTGGGGTTCATTTTTTCCCCTTCTACTATCGAGATGGACCCTGATAAAGTCCAGGCCATTTACGATTGGACTCAGCCGACATCTGTGAAGAGCCTGCAAAAGTTCCTGGGCTTTGCTAATTTTTATCGGCGCTTCATCGCTAATTTTTCTACTGTTGCTAAACCGTTGACTGATTTGACCAAGAAGGGTGCTGATGTGGTCAATTGGTCTTCTGCGGCTGTAGAGGCTTTTCAGGAGTTGAAGCGTCGTTTATCTTCTGCCCCTGTGTTGTGCCAGCCAGATGTTTCGCTTCTGTTTCAGGTTGAGGTTGATGCTTCTGAGATTGGAGCAGGGGCTGTTTTGTCGCAAAGAAGTTCTGATGGCTCGGTGATGAAGCCATGTGCTTTCTTTTCTAGAAAGTTTTCGCCTGCTGAGCGTAACTATGATGTTGGTAATCGTGAATTGTTGGCCATGAAGTGGGCATTCGAGGAGTGGCGTCATTGGCTGGAAGGAGCCAAGCATCGCGTGGTGGTCTTGACAGATCACAAGAATTTGACTTATCTTGAGTCTGCCAAACGGTTGAATCCGAGACAGGCTCGATGGTCATTATTTTTCTCCCGTTTTGATTTTGTGGTTTCGTACCTTCCGGGCTCTAAGAATGTGAAGGCTGATGCCCTGTCAAGGAGTTTTGTGCCTGACTCTCCGGGTGTTCCTGAGCCGGCGGGTATTCTCAAAGAGGGGGTAATTTTGTCTGCCATCTCCCCTGATTTGCGGCGGGTGCTGCAAAAATTTCAGGCTGATAGACCTGACCGTTGCCCAGCGGAGAAACTGTTTGTCCCTGATAGATTGACTAGTAGAGTTATCTCTGAGATTCATTGTTCAGTGTTGGCTGGACATCCTGGAATCTTTGGTACCAGAGATTTGGTGGCTAGATCCTTCTGGTGGCCATCTTTGTCGCGGGATGTGCGTTCTTTTGTGCAGTCCTGTGGGACTTGTGCTCGGGCTAAGCCCTGCTGTTCTCGTGCCAGTGGGTTGCTTTTGCCCTTGCCGGTCCCGAAGAGGTCCTGGACGCATATTTCTATGGATTTTATTTCGGATCTCCCCGTCTCTCAAAAGATGTCGGTCATTTGGGTGGTTTGTGATCGCTTCTCTAAGATGGTCCATTTGGTACCTTTGTCTAAATTGCCTTCCTCCTCTGATTCGGTGCCATTATTTTTCCAGCATGTGGTTCGTTTACATGGTATCCCGGAGAACATCGTTTCTGACAGAGGTTCCCAGTTTGTTTCGAGGTTTTGGCGATCCTTTTGTGCTAGGATGGGCATTGATTTGTCTTTTTCCTCGGCTTTCCATCCTCAGACAAATGGCCAAACCGAACGAACTAATCAAACTTTGGAAACATATCTGAGATGCTTTGTTTCTGCTGATCAGGATGATTGGGTGTCCTTTTTGCCGTTGGCTGAGTTCGCCCTTAATAATCGGGCCAGCTCGGCTACTTTGGTTTCGCCATTTTTCTGCAATTCTGGTTTCCATCCTCGTTTCTCTTCAGGGCAGGTTGAATCTTCAGACTGTCCTGGTGTAGATACTGTGGTGGATAGGTTGCAGCAGATTTGGACTCATGTGGTGGACAATTTGACATTGTCCTAGGAGAAGGCTCAACGTTTCGCTAACCACCAGCGCTGTGTGGGTCCCCGACTTCATGTTGGGGATTTGGTTTGGTTGTCATCTCGTTATGTTCCTATGAAGGTTTCCTCTCCTAAGTTTAAGCCTCGTTTCATTGGTCCGTATAAGATTTCTGAGGTTATCAATCCTGTGTCATTTCGTTTGGCCCTTCCTGCTTCTTTTGCCATCCATAATGTGTTCCATAGGTCGTTATTGCGGAGATACGTGGCGCCTGTGGTTCCATCCGTTGATCCTCCTGCCCCGGTATTAGTTGAGGGGGAGTTGGAGTATGTGGTGGAGAAGATTTTGGATTCTCGTGTTTCGAGACGGAAACTCCAGTACCTGGTCAAGTGGAAGGGTTATGGTCAGGAAGATAATTCCTGGGTTTTTGCCTCTGATGTTCATGCTGCCGATCTGGCTCGTGCCTTTCATTTGGCTCATCCTGGTCAGCCTGGGGGCTCTGGTGAGGGTTCGGTGACCCCTCCTCAAGGGGGGGGTACTGTTGTGAATTCTGTTGTCGGGCTTCCTCCTGTGGTCATGAATGGTACTTCGGCTGGTTCTGTCCATGGACTTCCTCTGGTGGGTGTTTCTGAGTTTCCTTTCACAGGTGACGAGGTTAATTCGTTAGCTGCTGCTCTATTTAACTCCACTTAGATCTTTGCTCCACGACACCTGTCAATGTTCCAGTATTGGTCTAGTTCACTTCTGGATCGTTCTTGTGACCTGTCTTCCCATCAGAAGCTAAGTTCCAGCTTGTATTTCTTTGGTTTGCTATTTTTCTGTCCAGCTTGCTATTTAATTTGTTGTCTTGCTTGCTGGAAGCTCTGGGACGCAGAGGGTGCGCCTCCGCACCGTGAGTCGGTGCGGAGGGTCTTTTTGAGCCCTCTGCGTGGTCTTTTTGTAGGTTTTTGTGCTGACCGCAAAGTAACCTTTCCTATCCTCGGTCTGTTCAGTAAGTCGGGCCTCACTTTGCTTAATCTATTTCACCTCTGTGTTTGTATTTTCATCTTTACTCACAGTCATTATATGTGGAGGGCTGCCTTTTCCTTTGGGGAATTTCTTTGAGGCAAGGTAGGCTTTATTTTCCTATCTTCAGGGCTAGCTAGTTTCTTAGGCTGTGCCGAGTTGCATAGGGAGCGTTAGGCGCAATCCACGGCTATTTCTAGTGTGGTTGATAGGTTTAGGGATTGCGGTCAGCAGAGTTCCCACGTCCCAGAGCTCGTCCTTTATCAGTAACTTTCAGGTCATTCCGTGTGCTCTTAACCACCAGGTCCATTATTGTCCTGACCACCAGGTCATAACAGAAATCCTGAAAACATGACCTGTTTGCAGCCCTCGAGGAATGCAGTTTGACACCTCTGCTCCAGATCCTCAAGGCCGAGCCTTATTCGGAAATCTCCTTTGTAAAGCCTTAATCAGCCTTGAGGCCGAGACGTCCTCAGCTTTCACCCAGGAATTATCCTCGGGACTGAAACCCTTCCAGGGATACTGCAACCTTCCCCTGTGCCACCTGGAATCTAAAATGCGTGAAATCTCAAACTTGACGTCCTCATCAATTGGCGGAACAGTTGGCATCGCCTCCTTATCTGGTGTGTCAACTTTCTTCAGTAGTATTGAAAGATAGGAGACAAAAAAAAGCGCAACTAGGGTCTTATCCCCAGGATTGTTTCTGATCAATTGTGAGAGAACTGCTCACCTGGTGGTACACAGTACAAGCGTGTAGTTTGTCAGCTGCTGCAGATCCACAGGTCGGCGCTGCGACCTCTCAGAACCGTTATAATAGATGAAATGTGGATTACATCCGCGCTGCTGCGACAAATAATAGATCCAGATATACTTGTAAGATGTTCGGGTGGTTTATTCAACGCGTTTCGAAGCTCATGGCTTCTTCTTCAGGAAGTTTCCACACAGAGACTGTGTGGAAACTTCCTGAAGAAGAAGCCATGAGCTTCGAAACGCGTTGAATAAACCACCCGAACATCTTACAAGTATATCTGGATCTATTATTTGTCGCAGCAGCGCGGATATAATCCACATTTCATCTATTATAACTTTCTTCAGTAAAGATACATGAAAAACTGAATTATTTCTCCAGGACAAGGGGATGTCTAATCTCACCACTGTCGAGTTGACAACCTGAACCACTTTGAAGGGTCCTACAAACTTAGGCCCCAGTTGTTTAGAAGGGATCTTCAAATGCAGATTCCTAGAGGACAACCAGACCATGACCCCAACTGCAAACAACCTGTATAGGATGTCTAGCCCCCTCCAAAGAATGTTGCCAATGCTCATACGTGAATTTAATAGCCAGCAACGCTCTGTTCCCAACATCATAGTTGAGCTCAGTCTACGAAAAAATTTTAGAAAAGAAAGCACAGGGATGCACTTCATCCTCTCCTTCTTGGGACAGAACTGCCCCCACCCCTACTGAAGAGGCATCAACCTCTACCAAAAATGGCTTGGTCTCATCTCTCTGGATCAAAACAGGAGCAGAGCTAAACCTCTCCTTGAGATGCTCAAAAGCCTTAATAGCCTCAGAGGACCATTGGACAGTATTGGAAACCATCTTGGTGAGATCAGTTATAGGTTTAGCGATCACAGAAAAATTCTTTATGAATTTTCTGTAATAATTAGCAAACCCTAAAAATCTATGAACCGACTTCGAACATTCAGGCCTAGGTCACTCCAATACCGCCTCAACCTTCACCGGGTCCATCTCAAACCTATCACTGGAGACAAGGTACCCAAAAAAACTCATTTTCTGTACCGCAAACTCGCACTTCTCTAATTTAGAAAAGAGTGAGTTTTTGCTCAAAATCTGTAGAACTTCGCGGGCTCTCTGCCAATGTGGCTCCAGATCGGATGAGTAGATCAAAATATCATCCAAATAAACAATAACACTCCTACCGATCAACGAACTCAGAATGTCATTAATGAAGTTTTGATAAAAACGCAGGCGTATTAGTAAGGCCAGAATGTATCACCAGACACTGAAAATGACCTTCTGGGGTATTAAAGGCTGTCTTCCATTCATCGCCCTCCTTCACCCGCAGCAAATTATATGCCCCACGAAGGTCAATCTTAGAGAACCACTTCGCTCCGGTAAGTTGGTTAAACAAATCTGGAATGAGCGGCAATGAGTAAGAATTGTGCACAGTGATCTTATTAATCCCCCGAAAATCCAGACACTGCCTAAGGCCCCCATCCTTCTTTTTGACAAAAAAGAATCCTACAGCCACAGGGGATGTAGAGGGTCTTATATGACCTGCAGCTAAACTAGTCTGTAGGTATTCCTTTAAGGCCTCCCTCTCGGGAATCGTCAGATTAAATAAATGACTCTTAGGAAGTGTGGCGCCTGGGACAAACTCAATAGCGCAGTCGTAATCTCTATGGGGTGGTAGAGCTTGCGACTCAACCACCGAAAATACCCTCCAGAAATCCTGAATGGCTTTAGGTAGCTCCTTCTTCACAACAGCAGCAATGTGAAAATTACAACAATTACCATAACACCCCTGACCCCAGGACCTTATAGTACTAGACAACCAGTCCAGCAAAGGATTGTGCATTTTTAATCAGAGTAAACCCAGGATGACTGGGCAAGGTAATTTAGCAAGGACAAACAAGTCTATACACTCCTGATGCTCCATACTCATAGCAAGTGGGAACCCGGTAACATTTTGAGAAATACACCCATGTTCCAGAGGAGTGTTATCAATAGCCACAACAGGAATAGGAGATGACAATGGTGTAGAATCAAACTTATATTTGTCTAGGAATTGTTGATCAATCAAATTCCGTGTAGAACCACAATCCACCATTACTTGAAAAATCAATGGAATGACCATGATATGTGGTATTACCAGAAAAAAATACTCCTACGGATCGATTAACCACAATACGAACTGGAGTGTTACTCCTACTGACCTTCTTTCTTTCCTTATGCGAACCTCACATTGCTTAATAAAATGGTCAGCCTTATCACAATACAAGCATAGCCCTTCAGAAAACCTATTTTCCCTCTCCTGGGAACGAGAGGACATTGCCCCATGTTGCATCGGTTCCCTGCTGTCGACGGGGCTATCCTGAGAGACGGGGTTCAGCATTATAAGAGCCTTCTCTTCATTCTGTCTGTCTCTCAATCTTCTATCCACATGGATAGCTAACTGCATAGCAGTTTCCAAAGTATCAGGTGCAGGATATGCAATGGGCAAATCTTTAACTCTTTCACTGAAACCTGCTAAAAACTGACTCTTGAGCGCTGGGTCATTCCACCTGACCTCTGTGGACCATCGTCTGAACTGGGTGCAATACCTCTCAGCATCAACAGAACCCTGTTTAAGCCGTCTGAACTCTGCCTCAGCTGATGTGACCTGATCAGGATTATCATATAACAACCCAATAGCAGAAAAAAATGCTTCTACTGATGTCAAACAAGGCTCATCAGAATGTAATGAAAATGCCCAGATTTGGGGTTCATTTCGCAATAAAGACATAATCTCCACATGCTGTAATTCACTCCATGAGGATCTGGTTCTAAGCCGAAAATATAGTAAACATGCATTTTTAAATGTAAAAAATTCCTGGCGTTTACAAGAAAAAAACTCCGTTAATACTACCTTAGGTTCTTCAGAGCCTGCTCTAGAGTAATTACTCACGTGCTGTTGCAGGTAGGCTACTTCCAAAGTTAACCCTTGCAAGTGTTGAGCAAGTTCTTGGACGCTGCACATATTGAAGGAATCCGGGAGAGAATTTTTTTTTTGTATGGCTGGACAAACTATTACGGAACTGCAACACAGAACTAGGATAGAAGGGGGAAAACTGACCCTGCACTGAGACTAGGCTGATAGCCTACGATGGAGTGGGCGACCCATTCCGTGCGAATAGACCCACCAACGATCCTAGGTCAATTTCAGCGAAGACATATAGATAGGGGGAAGGAGGTCCCTGAAAGATCTAAGGACTGGGTATAAAATCAGGTCACCTCCTAATAGAAATACAGAGACGCCTGCAGAAACCAACTGAAAACAGAAACTAAAGATAGCAGAACTAGAGATCCCAGAACTGCACAATATCAAACACAGAAAGCTATCAAAGCACCTAGCCAGAACTCAAGCACTCAAGCTCAACACTGTTGTCCAGCAAGGACTGGGAGGCAGGTGCTGGGTAATAAAGGGTGATACAATCACCTGACCTAAGACAACCCAGCACCAGAGGAAAAAGACCAGCAGCCAGAAAACCACAACAAGATGGCGGATGGTCAAAAAACAAAACAGATTCTAAGAACACAAACTGGAGGGGACTCTGTTTCATTCTGTATGCCACAGCTGTATATATCTGAATTGCACAGTAAAGATGAACCTGTTGAATAAGACCAAATGTCTACTGTTAAGTGTGTAGCTGTTTCTCCCAAACGACAAGTGAGTAGAGAACGAATCCCATAGTACAACTCACACATGACAGGTTCCTGTTAAGAAAAGGGATTTCAGGGTGAAGAGAAGTCAGAATCGGCCCACAGCACCGGACATGGCCCTTCCTTCAAGTATATGTGGCAGCCATTTTTTTCACGGATGCCAAGAGTATCCAATATAATCTGTGGTGCTGCACATATGTCTGTGTGTAAAAAAACACACAGAGACATGTTCGTTTTTTAACAGCAGAACAAATGTCAAGGGCCAATACAAGTCTATGGGTCTGTGTAAAACATGTACCGCACACGAATGGCACTCATGTGTCATCCGTGTGCCGTTTGTGTGCTATACATGTTTAACATTGCAAAGTATAGAAGGAGGAATTGATTTTTCTTAGGCCACGCTGGAAAAAAGCAGATGGCACACTGATGACATACTGATGGCTCACTGATCCAAAACATTGATGACACCGGTACTGTGTTTTCTGGTACTGGTATTATACAAATGCGTGAATAGGCCATAGTTGGCAGCACAGCATTTTCTGCTTATTCCAATAGTGAGTCTTGTATAAATCATGCAGAAAATAATGGGGTTAATTTCTTGCTAAGCCCGCTATCCTGCTGGTTGGGGCTTAAACCAAGGGGCTTGAGCTTACTGATCTTTAGTCCAACCACAGACAGAGCACAGCAGATAAGTTTCTACTGCAGCTGGTTGTTTAACAGCCGCACACAGGACAATGAGGAGGAGCATGAGGGACAGAGCTGACACACAGAAATTATTTCTTTATGTATCTCTCAGTTTTAATTTAGAAGCAAAATAAAATAAGGAAGGATGAGATTAAGGGAGAAATTTCTGGGATTTTTTTTAATTCTGTATTTTCCTAGATTATTATTCATTACACTATTCTGATTGATAGGCAAAAAAATGTTGTTTGGTGAATATTATAGATTTAGCTTTATAGAATAGAAATCTAGAATTGTTTATCACTACGAAACATAGGAGGTGCAGGGCCTCATAAATTTAGGAAAATAAAGTTAGTAACTATAAAGGATTGCTATTTCTGTTAATAGGGTTCTTTATCCCTTAATTTTCCTTGATGGATGTACTGTATAAGGCTGGGGTCACACTTGCTAGTGTTATACGAGAAACTCGCGCATCAATATGCAGCACTTCCGCCATCACTCGGGACCGGAGCGTTCGGCTGCATGTATTTCTATGCAGCCACACACTCCAGTCACGAGCGCTGGCGGCAGCGCCAGGTATTGATGCCAGAGACTAGCGTGTGTTTCTCGCATCATACTCGCAAGTGTGACCTCGGCCTAAGTCATGAAGTGGGTCAGGGTGTGTAGAGCTTAACCAGCCAGCACCTGACTAACAACAGCCACCAGAGCTAGCTCCAATTGCCGCATCTAAACCCTTGTCATTTAAAGGGATTGTCCACTACTCAGACACCCCCTTTTCAATCCATGTCTCCCTCTTGTAAAATAATAACACTTATACTCAACTCTAGCCCCAGCGCAGTTCCAGCAATGTCGGCACTTGCTCTTTGGGGATTGCATGTTTGCCGCTCTCACTTTATCCAAATGTATGTGATTGATCCAAAGACAAAGAGAGTGAAGTCAACTCTGATTGGCGGCAAGGATCGAGTGGCATAGCAATGTCACACAATCCCAGGGAAAGCCAGTGCCAACACTGATGGAACAATGTTAATACCGGATATGAGTATAAATATTATTTTACAATAGAGCTATATAGGGGCCGAGCAGAGGTTGTCTGTGTAGTAGAAAAACACTTTAAACTGTGCAAACCTGTCTCGGCATTTATTCTTGGCAGCCACCAGCCCATCCATGATGTGATCGAAGGATGCTGATGGATTATCAAAGCAGCTGGAACCGTCAAGGCCATGAGTTTCATAGGAGAGTGTCAACAGCATTGTTTTAGCAAACATTATCTGTGATAACTCATATCAGGGTCAAATTGATTAACTGGACAGTCCAGAACTGCTTGATCTCTTTTTGACCCTCAGAAAATTACTTATGACCAGGTGAATAACTCCCAATACGCCTTATACCAATCAGGTTAATTCTTTTTTATATTGATAGATCGGGCGATTTTGAACGCGATGATACCAAATACGTGTATGTAGGATTTTTTTAATTTTAATATTTTGAATGGGGAAAAAGGTGTGTGATATGCACTTTTATATATTTTTTTATTTTTTTTAATATTTTTAAAAACGTTTTTCTTTTTACATCAATAGTCTCCATGGGAGACTAGAAGCTACAGTTGCCTGATTGCCTGTGCTACAGATAGGTGATGATCAGATCGCCTGTGTGTAGCCGAAATTATCACTTGATATGAGCGCAGACCACGGGGCGGCGCTCATAGCAGTCTGGCTATGACAACCATAGAGGTCTGCTGGAGACCTCTGGTTGTCATGCCAGCCCATCGGTGACGGGGTCACCGATGAGTGAGATTTCCGGTGCGCTTACTGGAAGCTTGAGATACTGTAAATGCCGCTGTCAGGGATTGACAGCGGCATTTAACAGGTTAACCCCTTTATCCCATATGACGTACTATCCCATCGAGGTGACCTGGGTCTTAATTCCCCCCCCAAAAAAATGTTGTTTGGTGAATATTATAGATTTAGCTTTATAGAATAGAAATCTAGAATTGTTTATCACTCCGAAACATAGGAGGTACAGATCCTCATAAATTTAGGAAAATAAAGCCTCCCTGCAGTGCCTATCAGATCGCTGATCTGACAGTGCATTGCAAAGGGTCAGATCAACGATCTGACACTATAGTATGATGTCCCCCCTGGGGTAATGTTACAAAGTAAAAAAAAAATATTTGTATGTGTAACAAAAAAAATCCTAAATAAAGAAAAAGAAATATTGCTCCAATAAATACATTTCTTTATCTAAATTAAAAAAAAAACAGTAAAGGTACACATATTTAATATCGCTGTGTTCGTAACGACATGACCTATAACACTGTCCCACTAGTTAACCCCTTCAGTGAACATTGTAAAAAAGAAAAAAAAACTAGGCAAAAAAACAACGCTTTATTATCATACCGCCAAACAAAAAGTGGAATAACATGCGATCAAAAAGATGGATATAAATAACCATGGTACCGCTGAAAACATCATCTTGTCCCGCAATAAAAGAGTCACCATACAGCATCATTAGCGAAAAAATTTAAAAAAGTTATAGTCCTCAGAATAAAGCGATGCAAAAATAATTATCTTTTATATAAAAGAGATTTTATCGTATAAAAGCGCCAAAACATAAAAAATGATATAAATGAGGTATTGCTGTAATCGTATTGACCCAAAGTATAAAACTGCTATATCAATTTTACCAAACACGGAACGGTATAAATGCCCCCCTTTCCCCCAAAAGAAATTCATGAATAGCTGGTTTTTGGTCATTCTGCCTCACAAAAGTCGGAATAAAAAGCGATCAAAAAATGTCATATGCCCAAAAAATGTACCAATAAAAACGTCAACTCGTCCTGCAAAAAACAAGACCTCACATGACTCTGTGGACCAAAATATGGAAAAATTATAGCTCTCAAAATGTGGAGACGCAAAAACTATTTTTTACAATAAAAAGCGTCTTTTAGTGTGTGACAGCTGCCAATCATAAAAATCCATTAAAAACACTATAAAAGTACATAAAACTCCCTTCATCACCCCCTTAGTTAGGGAAAAATAATATTTAAAAAAAATGCATTTATTTCCATTTTCCCATTAGGGTTAGGGCTAGGATTACATTTACGGTTGTAATTAAGGTTGGGAATAGGGTGTTAGGTGTCGAGTTCCCACTTCTGCACAGAAGGAATCTTGAACCATCTCCGCTGCGGTCTCCCATTCTTCTCCAGCCGCAGTGGAGTCTGCTCAGCAGAAACGTTGGTCCCAGAGTCTTGCTCAGTCTCACTCTGTTAATAGAGTTACTGCTGCATTTCCTGCTTCTGCCATTGTACTCAGTGCTGGGAAGCGGCGAGAAGACGCTTTTGGGACTAAGTCCTGCTTTTCGCGTTCTGAGCATGCCCAGAGTGAGATCTCTCAGTGGAGATCGAGGGTCACATGATCAGATACTGCAGCTAGCTCATTGGTCCTTCTTGGAAGGTCCTTCTGGGTGCTAGGACTAAGTCCTGTTTTGCACTCTGAGCATGTCCAGGGCAAGATCTCTCAGTGGAGATCTGGGGTCACATGCCCAGGTACTGCAGCAACTCCATTGGTCCTTCTCCGAAGGTCCTAAATGTGCTGCAACTATTTAAGGCTCGCATGGCCGCACGGCCATGCGCTAGTATAGTCTTGATAATGTGTGTGTGCTGATGGATGTATGTCGATGGATGAAAGTCGTTCTTTAAAATCCCCTTCCTATTGTATGACTGCTCGCGGAAGGTGGATGATTGCTACCTAGCGCCCGACTTAACCATCAGCACGTTACACACCTAACAGCCTCTAATTGCTGTGACCGTCAGTGCGGCACCGTGCGATTTCACAGCGCTTTTCTGACTCAAGCCTGGGTGGTTAGTGGCGTTCGCCAGTGCGGCACCGCATGCACTCTTGTGCTTCTTTATTATAATTATTTCAGTCACTCTGACACCTCAGTAGCGGTGTCGAGCGCATGAGGTCTTTATGTACTCAAATCCTGTTTCTTGGGATTGAGTTCTAAGACTCCTTGCTTGCGCTTTTGGTGCGGTACCGCGGTCCTGTGACGCAACAGGGTTCGCTTCCTTCACACAGGGTGAGGTTAACCCGTGTGTGTATTCATATTGTACCGCCATATAGTCCGTCATTACTTGGCAGCAGGTTCCATCTCTGCACGGTGGACCTGGGGCTGCGAACGCACCTTACTCCATCTGTCTTATTATTTGGTGCGTTCCGCTAGCCCTAACATAGGGTTAGGGGTGTGTTGGGGTTAGGGGTGTTTTGAGGTTAGGTTTGTGGTTGGGATTAGGGCATGTTCAGGTTAGGGGTGTGGTTAGGGTTATGGTTAGGGTTGGGATTAGGGTTAGGGGTGTGTTTGGGTTAGGGTTTCAGTTAGAATTGGGGGTTTCCACTGTTTAGGCACATCAGGGGATCTCCAATCGCGACATGGCGTCTGATCTCAATTCCAGCCAATTCTGCTTTGAAAAAGTAAAATAGTGCTCCTTCCCTTCCGAGCTCTCCCGTGCACCAAAACAGTGGTTTACCCCAACATATGGCATATGAGCATACTCAGGACATATTGTACAACAACTTTTGAGGTCCAATTTCTCCTGTTACCCTTGGGAAAATACAAAACAGGGGGCTGAATATCATTTTTGTGGAAAAAAATGTTTTTTTATTTTCACGGCTCTGCGTTATAAACTGTAGTGAAACACTTGGGGGTTCAAAGTTCTCACAACACATCTAGATAAGTTCCTTGGGGGATCTAGTTTCCAATATGGGGTCACTTGTGTTTTTTTTTTACTGTTTAGGTACATCAGGGGCTCTGCAAATGCAACGTGACTCCTGCAGACCAATCCATCTAAGTCTGCATTCCAAACGGTGCTCCTTCCCTTCTGAGCTCTGCCATGCGCCCAAACGGTAGTTCCCCTCAAATATGGGGTATCATCATACTCAAGACAAATTGGAAAACAACTTTTGGGGTCCAATTTCTCCTGTTACTCTAGGGAAAATACAAAACTGGGGGCTTAAATATCATTTTTGTGGAAAAAAATGTTTTATTTTCACGGCTCTGTTATAAACTGTAGTGAAACACTTGGGGTTCAAAGTTCTCACAACACATCTAGATAAGTTCCTTAGGGGGTCTACTTTCTAAAATAGTGTCACTTGTGGGAGGTTTCAATGTTTAGGCACATCAGGGGCTCTCCAAACGCGACATGGCATCCCATCTCAATTCCAGTCAATTTTGCATTCAAAAGTCAAACGGCGCTCCTTCCGAGCTCTGCCATGTGCCCAAACAGTAGATTACCCCCACATATGGGGTATCAGCATACTTAGGACTGTCACGCTCACGCCCTGACTGGTGGGCGTGAGCTCGGGGGGTTTGTGGCCCCACTGCGCCACAAACCAGACTACCCTGGAAGGGGCGTGACTATGACAGCTGCCTGGGTTTTCACTGGAGCCTCTGATGGTGAGGTAAGGCTTGTGCAGCAGGCAGCTGCCAGGTGCTACTCCAGAGTGGTGTCCGGCTGTGGCTGCTGATCCCACTTGGGAGACAGGAACACCAGGATTGGTGCGGGCATCAGGCAGGACTGGCAGAAGAGCACGGCTGAAACTCAGACGAGTAGGCTGGCATGGCAGAGAACACAGGGCTGGCAGAGACACGGCAGAGAACACAGGGCTGGCAGAGAACACAGGGCTGGCAGGGACGGCAGGAAACACAGGACTGGCTAGGATGGCAGGAAACACAGGACTGGAAGGCACGGCAGGACTGGCAGGAACACTGGATTGGAAGGCATGGCAGAGAACATAGGACTGGTTGATGTGGTGTATGAAGGAACAGGTAGGGACCTGTTCACACAGGAGGTGCAGGTATGGATATGTAGAATGAATAAACAGGAAGGGACCTGTTCACACTGGAGGTGCTGGTACGGAAATGCAGTATGGAGGAACAGGTAGAGACCTGTTCACACAGGAGGTGTAGATAAGGAAACAAGCAGAAAGTAGTAAAAGGGAACAGGTTGGGACCTTTTCACACAGGAGATGCTGGTACGGAAACAAGCCAGAAGGAAAGGAGCATGAAGGAACAGGTTGGGACCTGTTCACACAAAGAGAAGTGCAAGACTGCAGATAGGAGCGGAAGAGCAGCAAGATATAGCGTAGCAAAAAAAGCTAAGCAAAGCAGAACCGCAAGGAATGCGGAGAAGAGCTGCAGCAAGAGGTTTCTGCAGCAACGGGAGCGGAGCAGAGTAGAACGGAGCAGAACGTAAAGCCACTCTGTATCTTAGTGGCTTTATGTAAAGCCACTAAGATACAGAGCAGGCAGAGCCGCAAGAGTGTGGAGTGTAAGCAGACTGAGAACACAAGGAAAGACACAGCAGGGAAGGAAGCCACAGACAAGGAGACCGAGATGGGACAAAAAAAGGGGAGAAGCCAGCGCAGCCTAAAGTTAAGACGCAATACATAAAGTGCAAATGCACATATTAATTTCTAACTGTATTATCAAAATGAGACATTTAGCAAACAATTGATCAATTCTTTGAGCCACCCCGCCTCTTCACGGCAATCTCATATTGGGGCAGTCCTACACTACGAGATGGGACAAAGTGCAGACAAGGCAATGGAACAAGACACAAAGACAAAGGGACCAGGATATTCTGCCTCCTGGAGGGCGGGCAACAAGATCAAGGCAATCAAGGCAAAAGCACAGAGAAATGCCTCCAGAGAGGGAGTAACTCAGAGCAAGGCCTGGCAAACTCATCAGCTAAACACTAACTGAGCTAACACATTGCACAGGCCCAGACCACAGGGTGGAGCTGCACTACATACTGGAGGCCTCTTGGTAATTGGTCAGGAACAGATTAGACAGATGCACCTGATTCCTATAAGAACCAGAGAGTTCAGGCGCTGGCCCCCTACACACACAGCCATGAAGCATGCAGAGGGCAGAGGCACAGAACATGGAGCTGGCAACAGAAACCACATCCTGACCTGGAGCAGTGGGTAAGATAGTGTGAGAGATGCGAGGCCATGCCGTGATGCCAGCAGAGTTGTTACAAGGACAAATTTCACGACAACTTTTGGGGTCCAATTTCTTCTGTTACCCTTGGGAAAATAAAAAATTGGAGGCGAAAAGATCATTTTTGTGAAAAAATATGATTTTTTATTTTTACGTCTCTACATTATAAACGTCTGTAAAGCACTTGGTGGGTCAAAGTGCTCACCACACATCTAGATAAGATCCTTAGGGGGTCTACTTTCCAAAATGGTGTCACTTGTGGGGGTTTCAATGTTTAGGAACATCAGAGGCTCTCCAAACGCAACATGGCGTCCCATCTCAATTCCAGTGAATTTTGCCTTGAAAAGTCAAACGGTGCTCCTTCCCTTCTGAAGTCTGCCATGCACCCAAACAGTGGTTCCCCCTACATATGGGGTATCAGCGTACTCAGGACAAATTGGACAACAACTTTTGGGGTCCAGTTTCTCCTGTTACCCTTGGTAAAATAAAACAAATTGGAGCTGAAGTAAATTTTTTGTGAAAAAAAGTTAAATGTTCATTTTTTTTTTAAACATTCCAAAAATTCCTTTGAAACTCCTGAAGGGTAAATAAACTTCTTGAATGTGGTTTTGATCACCTTGAAATGTGCAGTTTTTATAATGGTGTCACACTTGGGTATTTTCTATCATATAGACCCATCAAAGTGACTTCAAATGTGATGTGGTCCCTAAAAAAAATGGAGTTGTAAAAATGAGAAATTGCTGGTCAACTTTTAACCCTTATAACTCCTAACAAAAAAAAATTTTGTTCCAAAATTGTGCTGATATAAAGTAGACATGTGGGAAATGTTACTTATTAAGTATTTTGTGTGACATATCTTTGTGATTTAAGGGCATAAAAATTCAAAGTTGGAAAGTTGCAAAATTTTCAAAATTTTCACCAAATTTCCATTTTTTCACAAATAAACGCAGGTAATATCAAAGAAATTTTACCACTATCATGAAGTATAATATGTCATGAGAAAAAAAATGTCAGGATCCGTTGAAGCGTTCCAGAGTTATAAAGTCGTAAAGGGACAGTGGTCAGAATTGTAATTATTGGCCCGGTCATTAACGTGCAAACCACCCTTGGGGTTAAGGGGTTAACAGGTCCTTAACAGGTTCTTAAACTGAATAAAATGCAAGAAAATAGTTTTATTCAAGAATGACCTATGTTCTAGTTATCATCTGTAAAAGATCACCATATCCAGTTGGAGCGCCCCCAGACACAGGGCCATGAGTTCTCGATACCGGTTTGTGACCATGCTAAGGGGCGCCCAATGAAGAGTGATGGTGTGATGCGTGGTGCGAGGCGCGATGAATAACAAGGACACAGGGTTGCAGTCTCTTTACCTCTTTACTGAAGGCTTTGGGATCCGCAATCCAGAGCACTGCTAACAGGGCTGGCTGAGACCGGCCGGTCCGAAGGCACATCCAGAGTTTCCTTTGCAGGTGGAAATCAGTGCCTACCCACTAGCGCCTGTGTGTTGTAGTCCTTCCCTGCTGAGCACCACGGGATAGTCCTCACAACTGTTGTGTCTGTGTTCATTGTTCTTGTAAGTATTCGGACAGAAATCCGAGAGTGGACCCTCTGGGTCGTGACTCTAGAGCCCCCGGGGTCGAGCGGACCAGATGGAATCACCCCCTATACAGGGAGTGTTAGGAGCAGGACCTCGGGGGAATGGAGACACAACAGCTAGAGCCAAAGGGACGACCCAAAATAAAGAAGGAAACCACAGGCTATAAGGATGGCAGGGAATTATAGGAAAACAAGACTTAACTGAAAGAATGTCTGGAACACGGAACGGCAGGACTCAGCAGGAACATGGACCGGCAGGATACAACAGGAACACGGACTGGCGGGATACAGCAGGAACACGGACAGGCAGGATACAGCAGGAACACGGGCTGGCAGGACACAGCAGGAACACGGACTGGCAGGATACAGCAGGAACACGGACTGGCAGAATACAGCAGGAACACGGACAGGCAGGATACAGCAGGAACACGGACTGGGAGGATACAGCAGGAACACGGACTGGGAGGATACAGCAGGAACACGGACTGGCAGGATACAGCAGGAACACGGACTGGCAGGATACAACAGGAACACGGACTGGCAGGATACAGAGACAAAGCAAGGACTGGGCTGAGAAAAGACACTGGTACAGGGGAGCCTAGGGCATAGGGACACTGACGGCAGACAGTGCACCTACAAAGCAAAGGCGTCTTACCTAGGAAGACGCCGGGAAGAAATACCCGATGGGCGCCGCCATGTTGGGGCGGAGCCACCGGGTCGCGACCTCCCAGAAGGCTCAGCGACGGGGGAGACGCGACCGCGCATACGCGAAGAGACCAGACGCCGAGAGCCGGCGAAGGAGGAGGCAGAGTGGCGCGGGACAGGATCGTGAGCGCGCCGAGGGATGGGAGAAGCCGGGTAAGTATGTGCGGGCATGACAGTACCCCCCTCCTTAGTCCCCCTCCTTTTAAGGCTAGAAAGGAATCTTTTCATGATAAGGGGAGCGTTGATGTTCTCTCGGGGCTCCCAGGACCTCTCCTCAGGGCCAAATCCCTCCCAATCAATCAAAAAATAAGTTTTACCCCTAACTACTTTTTTGGCAAGAATATCTTTAACATTAAAGATTCCATCAGAAGTACAGAGCTGAGGAGAGGAAGAGGTAGCGGAGTGAAAACAATTAAAGACTGCGGGTTTAAGAAGAGACACATGGAAGGCATTGGGGATGCGCAAAGAGGCAGGTAGCTTCAACTTATAAGAGACATCATTAATGCGACTCAAGATAGGAAAAGGACCAATGTAGCGAGGACCCAGTTTGTAAGAGGGAATTTTAAGCTTGATATAGCGAGAGGAGAGCCAAACTTTATCACCCGGAGAATATGGCGGAGCATCCAAACGCTTCTTGTCAGCAAACCTTTTCATATTAAGGCTAGCTTTCTCAAGAGCCACTTTGGTCTCATTCCAAATCGTAGAGAATTCCCGGGACAAGAAATCCGCTGCCGGTACCCCCGAGGAAAGAGAAACAGGAAGAGGAATGTTCGGATGTTGACCATAGACTACGAAAAAGGGAGATTTGGAGCAAGACTCGCTGGGAAGATTGTTGTAAGAGAATTCAGCCCAAAGGAGAAGAGAGACCCAGTCATCTTGGTGTGCATTGGTGAAGTGTCGCAGATATGTAGTCAGAACTTGATTAACTCGCTCCACTTGTCCGTTGGACTGAGGGTGATAGGCGGAAGAGAAGTCCAAGTTAACCTTTAATAGAATGCAGAGAGCTCTCCAAAAACGTGAGGTAAATTGTACTACACGGTCTGAGACAATATGATGTGGAAAACCATGAAGATGGAAGACTTGGTGTAAAAAGATCTTTGCCAACTCAGGAGCGGAAGGCAGACCAGGCAAAGCGATGAAGTGAGCCATTTTAGAGAACCGATCTACAACAACCAAGATGACAGAGCAATTCAAGGAAGAAGGTAGATCAGTGATGAAGTCCATAGCGATATGACTCCATGGAACGGAAGGCACAGGCAGAGGATGCAGGAGACCGGAGGGAAGCTGCCTAGGGACTTTATTTTTAGCACAAGAAGGACAAGAAGCGATGAATTTGGTGACGTCTTGACGGAGAGATGGCCACCAGTAGTGCCGAGAGATAAGAGACAGTGTCTTCTTGACTCCTACATGTCCTGCAATTTTGGAGGAGTGACCCCAACGTAAAACTCTCTCCTTGTCTTGATTAGCCACAAGAGTCTTGCCAGGAGGAGTAGGAATCACTCTTAGAGGAGCAAGAGTGACGATCCTCGCAGGATCAATGATGTGAGCCGGAGAATCCTCCATGTCCTGAGGTTGAAAGGATCTCGAAAGAGCATCTGCTTTGACATTCTTATTTCCAGGTCGGAAATGAAGTTCAAACTCAAATCGTCCGAAGAATAAAGACCATCTGGCTTGTCGTGGATTTAGTCTTTGGGCAGACTGAATATAGGCCAGATTCTTGTGGTCAGTGTAAATGATGAATGGATGAAGAGACCCTTCAAGAAGATAACGCCATTCTTCCAAGGCTAGCTTGATAGCCAATAGCTCCTTATCCCCTATAGAGTAGTTACGCTCAGGAGCAGAAAAAGTTTTAGAAAAGAAACCACAGGTCACCAAACGTCCGGACGAAGATCTTTGCAAAAGTACTGCTCCAGCTCCAATAGAAGATGCGTCGACCTCAAGGACAAACGGTCTATTAGCATCAGGACGATGAAGCACAGGGGCCGTAGCGAAACTTTGTTTAAGGGACAAAAAAGACTCTTCAGCCTCAGGGGTCCAAAGGCTGGAATTGACTCCCTTGCGAACTAGGGCAGAGATAGGCTTGGTCATGGAAGAAAAATGAGGAATAAATTGTCTATAGTAGTTGGCAATGCCAAGAAAACGTTGGATTGCTTTTGTTCCAAGAGGACGAGGCCAATTCAGGACAGCAGAAACCTTCTCTGGATCCATCTCTAAGCCAGATCTTGAGACAATATACCCAAGGAAGGGAAGAGAGGACTGTTCAAAGACGCACTTTTCAATCTTAGCGAACAGATGATTCTCTCTTAGCCTTTGCAGGACTCGGCGGACATCTCGCCTGTGAGTGGAGAGATCCGGAGAGAAGATGAGGATGTCGTCAAGGTAAACCACGACTGAGGAGTAGAGAAGATCCCGAAATACATCGTTCACAAATTCCTGGAAAACCGCGGGGGCGTTGCAGAGACCAAACGGCATAACCAAGTATTCGTAGTGACCGTCACGAGTATTGAAGGAGGTCTTCCACTCATCGCCTGCACGAATACGAACCAGATTGTATGCGCCACGTAGATCTAATTTGGTAAAGATTTGCGCACCCCAAAGACGGTCGAAGAGTTCCGGAATGAGTGGCAGAGGATATTTGTTCTTCACCGTGATGTTGTTTAGGCCTCGATAATCAATGCAGGGACGGAGGGAACCGTCTTTCTTCTTCATGAAAAAAAACCCTGCTCCGGCCGGAGAAGAAGACTTGCGGATGAAACCTTTAGCAAGATTTTCTTGAATGTACTCAGACATAGCTTGAGTCTCAGCAGGAGAGAGAGGATAGATTCTGCCCCTGGGCGGGTTAGTTCCAGGCACGAGATCTATGGGACAATCATAGAGACGGTGAGGCGGAAGCTCCTCAGCCTCCTTCTTGTTGAAGACATCAGAAAAAGCGCTGTAGACAGAGGGTAAGGCGGGAAAGGAAGAAGAAGGAGAAGAATTAGAGGAATATCCCACAGGACGCACCGGAAGCAGACAACGTTCCCGACAAAGCTCACCCCAGCGCAAGATATTACCATTGCGCCAATCTAAAATGGGCTCGTGGCTCCGTAACCAAGGAAGACCTAAGAGCATAGGATGAGACAGACCCGCTAAAACATAAAATGCAATTCTCTCCTTGTGCAGAGCCCCAACCTGAAGTTCCACCTCAAGTGTCACTTGAGTAATGGTCTCCTGTAAAGGTTTACCATCCACAGATGCTAGAATCACAGGAGCCTCTAAGGTTCTGACTGGAACGGAGAATTTCAAAACCTCTTCCAACCTAATAAAATTCCCTGCAGCGCCCGAATCCACATACGCATCCAGAGAAACGCCCTTGCCCGCAATATGCAAAAGAACGGACAAAGTAAGGGGTTGAGAGGAATCACACACACCTAGGGAGGCCTCTCTTACCTGACCTAGGCGGAGGAGTTTTCCGGACGTTCAGGGCAAGAGCGCAATAAATGAGCAGCACTTCCGCAGTAAAAACATAACCCCTAAGTGCGCCTCTCTTTACGACGTTGTTCGGACATTTTAAGACGGTCCACTTGCATAGGTTCCGGTGCGGACGCCTGAGAGGAGGTTCTAGGCTGTGGACTGAGTGGCTTACGGGTGGCAGAAGAAGGACGAAGAGACCTCCGCTCGCGAGCGCGTTCTTGGAACCGAAGGTCAATACGGGTCGCTAAGGAAATTAATTCCTCCAAAACCGTAGGGGTGTCCCGACCAGCTAACTCATCCTTTATGCGCCCAGAGAGACCCCGCCAGAAAGCACCCACCAACGCCTCATTGTTCCAGCCCAAGTCAGAGGAGAGGGTGCGGAACTGAATAGCGTACTGGCCTACGGATAACGATCCCTGATGGAGAGAGAATAGGACTTCAGTTGTAGAGGCCAGTCGTCCAGGTTCGTCAAAGACAAGACGGAAAGTCTCCAAAAATTCAGACAACCGGGAGACTAGGGGATCGTCTCGCTCCCAGAGTGGATTAACCCATGCCAAGGCGTCACCCTCTAGATGAGAAATCAAAAACGCAACTTTGGACCGATCCGTCGGGTAATGCTGGGGCAGAAGCTCAAAGTGAAGACGGCATTGGTTTAGAAATCCTCGGCAGGACTTAGGATCCCCATTGTACCGAGGCGGTTTAGCCAAGCGGGGTGGAGGGTGGGAAGCAGGAGCAGACGTAGAAGCGGCTGTCTGGATGGAAAGCAGCCGATCGTCAATAGAAGACATATAACTAAGTATATGGGCCTGGGTGTCACGCTGCTGAGCTAACTCTTGCTGTAAGCCAATGAGTAGAGCGGCGTTGCCAGGATCGGAGGACTGGAGCGTAGACAAACGAGAATCCATAGCCTTCATAAAGGACATCATACGGGACTGATTCACCCGCAAAAAGAGTAGCTCTTTTTGCGTAGCAGAGGCCCCAGCGGGGTCCATGGCCTTTGCTTCCTGTAAGTATTCGGACAGAAATCCGAGAGTGGACCCTCTGGGTCGTGACTCTAGAGCCCCCGGGGTCGAGCGGACCAGATGGAATCACCCCCTATACAGGGAGTGTTAGGAGCAGGACCTCGGGGGAATGGAGACACAACAGCTAGAGCCAAAGGGACGACCCAAAATAAAGAAGGAAACCACAGGCTATAAGGATGGCAGGGAATAATAGGAAAACAAGACTTAACTGAAAGAATGTCTGGAACACGGAACGGCAGGACTCAGCAGGAACACGGACCGGCAGGATACAACAGGAACACGGACTGGCGGGATACAGCAGGAACACGGACAGGCAGGATACAGCAGGAACACGGGCTGGCAGGACACAGCAGGAACACGGACTGGCAGGATGCAGCAGGAACACGGACTGGCAGAATACAGCAGGAACACGGACAGGCAGGATACAGCAGGAACACGGACTGGCAGAATACAGCAGGAACACGGACTGGCAGGATACAGCAGGAACACGGACTGGCAGGATACAACAGGAACACGGACTGGCAGGATACAGAGACAAAGCAAGGACTGGGCTGAGAAAAGACACTGGTACAGGGGAGCCTAGGGCATAGGGACACTGACGGCAGACAGTGCACCTACAAAGCAAAGGCGTCTTACCTAGGAAGATGCCGGGAAGAAATACCCGATGGGCGCCGCCATGTTGGGGCGGAGCCACCGGGTCGCGACCTCCCAGAAGGCTCAGCGACGGGGGAGACGCGACCGCGCATGCGCGAAGAGACCAGACGCCGAGAGCCGGCGAAGGAGGAGGCAGAGCGGCGCGGGACAGGATCGTGAGCGCGCCGAGGGATGGGAGAAGGCGGGTAAGTATGTGCGGGCGTGACAGTTCTTTCTCTCTCTCTTCGTCCCCCAGATGATATGGTTAGGACGCACCCGTATGACGGGTAGGCCTGGAGTTATTCTGGGACCCTAGAGACGCCCCTCTTCCACAGTTGCCTCCCTTGTCTGCTTAGGTGATTTAGGTGAGACAGCCAACCTATAATTAACTGTTCTGCCGTGTTGAAGTAATGCGTAAAGTCTCTTACTTTCTCGGTGCTCCGGCCACCGCTATGCGCCTCAGAAGGATGTTGCCTCGGTCTCACGGCACGACTCCTACTGGCTCTATCTCCTTAACACTGTGATCCCGTTTCTCACTTCTCCACAATCAACTTCGCTTCGTGTCCTTTCTTAGAATACCACCGCAAGGTAGTGCAGGCGCGGCTCCGTAACGATCTGTTCTCTTTCTAGACCGCTGTCAGGATCCCACCCCTGACAGGTCCTCTCCCGAACACTCCCGGGCTCTTTCTGTCCAACTTCCTGTCCAACCCCCAGTTTTACCAGAGTGTGAAGAGTGGCCTACTAGATAGAAGTGTGAAGTGTCATGTGTGTTTGTGATACCTGGTCAGAACTCCTTTAGTCCCATCAGACATACCATCACTCCCCTTAGCGGCAGAGTGTCATACTGCAACGACCAGATCTCTGGGGTGCTGCACTCCCCCCCGGTTAAATCCAGTACTCCTGGACTGGGAAGAAGAAGAACAACAATACATGTTAACATAAAACATAAAATTTGTGAAACATTATGAACAAATTAGCATAACAGTACTACCCTTTATGGAAGGTGAAGAAGCTTGAACGCTGCAAAAGTTTGGTCACACACAGTTGATGACTCTCAGTTCAGTTGGGTGCCACTTTAAAGCAGCAGGGACCCCGTGTAAACAAAGGGGCCCCTGTGAAGTTTTTGAAGCAATTCACTGTCCATTACTCCGTTGGCCATTTTTAAACTTGTAACAAAGATATTTACACAAACAATAGCACTTATCATTAGTATCTCCAAGCTTTGTAGTGAAGAGGAGTCTGATTCTGGGTGCTACGTGTGGACCTCCGCAGTGCAGGGGCTGTTATGGGCCTAACAGGGCCCGCTAAGTTTGCTATCGCTGGTGTAGTGCACTGTCTTCTAGCTACACTCCTAGTGAGTCTG
Source organism: Ranitomeya imitator (assembly GCF_032444005.1). Lineage (NCBI taxonomy): Eukaryota > Metazoa > Chordata > Amphibia > Anura > Dendrobatidae > Ranitomeya > Ranitomeya imitator. The sequence continues at coordinate 211,491,940 of NC_091285.1, read as the reverse complement.
GGCAGTACTGGCACATTGGAGTTCTCAAAACCGCTACTACTACCGATGGGCATGGCAGATTCACCATTAGCGGAGAGAAGACTTGCCGGTTCAGCAGTTGGCATGGCATCTTCTGGTGAGGTCTGTTGTGATGGTGGATCGGGATGACCTGGCTCCACATCTAGTTCTGGCAGAGTCAGTTGGCGAAACGTCAGGACAGGTACCACGATGGCCTGATTTATTTGCATCCAAGACTGGGGAAAGTCACCAAGAACAGTGTGTATCATCTTTTCTCCTTCCGCGGCCGGATTCATCCCAGGGTCGGCTTCCCCATCTCTCAGTTTATCAGGGCCAGGGCATATCTTAACGTGGTCCCTGGATATTGTCGTTGTGGTTTCCCCTCCATCTTTGCTGATGAGACAGACCTTTGTATTGTCGAAATCAGACGCAGAATGATATATGGTTCCGCTTCCCATTGGTCATCCAGCTTCTGTAGCCTCCTCTTCCGTTTGAGTACTTGCTCTCCAGGGGACAAGAAAGCCGCTGGGGCATGCTGGTTGTACTCCCTTTCTTGTTTCTGTCTGGCTTGGGCAAGGCTTCTTTCCACACATTCCTGTACTTTGCGGTACTTTTGCTGCCTCTCCGTATCCCAATCCACATTGGGCGAGATATCTTTGGGGTCAGGACCCCCATGTCCAGGTCCACAGGTAACTTACTAGACCTCCCTCACATCAGGTATGCTGGGGTGCAATTGGTGGAATATACTGGGATGTGGTTGTACAGATCCACCAGGTCTGGCAACTTTGTGGGCCACAAGTTCCGTTCCTCCACAGGTAAGGTCTTCAGCAAGTCGATCACTACCTGGTTCATCTTCTCACACATCCCGTTGGTTTGTGGATGGTATGGCGTGGTTCTGATCTTCTTACACCCGTACAGATCACAGAACTCCTGGAACACCTCCGCCTCAAATGCTGGCCCCTGATCAGTTAGTACCTTCTCCGGGTACCATGGGGTCTACAGAAGTACTGCTGGAAGGTTTTGGCAGCTGTCCTAGCCGTTAGATCCTTGACCAGCACGACTACCAGGAATCTGGAGTAGTGGTCCACGATGGTGAGAGCGTAGGTATAGCCTGACCGGCTGGGCGTTAACTTCACGTGGTCTAATGCAACCAACTCGAGCGGTCGTTTGGTGATGATGGGTTGCAAGGGCGCCCGTTGGCTGTCACGATCCTTCCTGCATAGGCTACAGGGGCCACACGCTCGACACCACTTCTCAATGGCTTTCTTCATGCCAATCCAGTAGAACCTCCCACGGAGTAGCCTCTCCAGCTTCTTCCATCCGAAGTGCCCCGTCCCATCGTGGTATGCCCCCAGGACCATGGGCAAATCTTGTCTTGGGACCACGATCTGCCACACCAAATCATGAGTGCGTGGGTCGATGTTCCTCCGGCACAGCTTTCCATCATGAATAAACAGCTTGCTCCTCTCCTTCCACAGCTGTAATGTCTCCGGTGGATCATCCGGGCCAGGATGCAATCCTGCCTGCGTCAGGAGCTTTCACTTGACGGACCGCAGGGTCACCATCCTGGTTCTCTGCCCACCCATGATGGGGCAGGGGGTTCAACGGGGCGCCCTGTTTACACTTGCGCCTATTCTCCACCTGATGAGAACACTGAGTCGGCTTGGGGCGATGGAAAGCGGGCAGTTCCACCTCTTCAAATGCTTCTGGGTCTTCCTCCATTTCGGGCAAGTGAGGCATGTGTGACAATGCATCGGCATTCGCATTCTTGTGCCCTGCCCGGTATTTGATGGTGAAGTAGTAGTTGGACAACCGGGCCATCCACCGCTGCTCCAGGGCACCAAGTTTTGCTGTGTCCAAGTGCGTTAATGAGTTATTATCCGTGAAGACAGTGAATTTCGCGGAGGCCAGGTAGTGCTTGAACCTCTCTGTCATGGCCCAAACGACGGCGAGGAACTCCAGCTTAAAGGAACTGTAGTTGTCAGGGTTCCTTTCAGTGGGGCGAAGTTTCCTGCTGACATAAGCGATTACTCTCTCCTTACCCTTCTGGATTTGGGATCGCACGGCTCCCAGTTCCACATTGCTGGCATCCGTATACAATACAAATGGCTGGTCATACTCAGGGTAAGCCAGCACCTCTTCTGCCATCAGCGCCGACTTTAAGCAGGTGAACGATCCTTCCAGTTCGTCGTTCCAGTCAAATGGGGCATTTTTGCCCTTGGGTTTCTTGGACTGGCCCACCAACAGGTCTTGCAATGGCGCGGCCTTCTTGGTGGAGTCCTTGATAAACCTCCGGTAGTAACCCACCAATCCAAGGAATTGCCCAACTTCATGGAGGTTACCGGGCTGCGGCCAGTCCTTGATCACCGTGACTTTGTCAGGGTCTGGGGCCACTCCTTCGGCACTCACCACATGGCCCAGGTACTGCACTTTGGGTTTTAGCAGATGGCATTTGGATGGTTTCACCTTTAAGCCAAAATTGGACAGAGCTTCAAACACCTCGGCCAGGTGCTTCAAGTGGTCTTCATAGGTCTTGGAGAAGACAGTGACATCGTCCAGATATAGCAACACGGTTTCAAAGTTCTTATGCCCCAGACAGCACTCCATCATCCTCTGAAACGTTCCCGGAGCATTACACAATCCGAAAGGCATGTAGTTGAACTCGCAGAGGCCCATCGGTGTTGTGAAGGCCGTCTTTTACTTGTCTGGCTCCGCCACGGGAACCTGCCAGTACCAACTGGTAAGATCTAAGGTAGAAAAGTAGTTAGCGGACTTTAAGGCAGCCAAGGACTCCTCTATCCTGGGTAGGGGATATGCATCCTTATGTGTAATGCGGTTTAGTTGCCTATAATCCACACACATCCTCATGGTGCCATCTTTCTTCTTAACGAGAACTAATGGGGCTGCCCAGGGGCTACAGCTGTCCCTCACTACCCCAGCCTCTTTCATCTCTCGCAACATGTCCTTGGCGCACTGATAATGAGCTGGGGGCACAGGACGGTACCTCTCTTTTATGGGCGGGTGATCTCCTGTGGGGATGTGATGTTGAATCCCTTTTACCTGCCCGAAATTTAGAGGGTGCTTGCTGAATACCCGCTCATACTCATGAACCACCCTGTAGGCCCCCTGTTTCTGGTGAGACGGGGTAGAGTCAATGCCCACGTGCAATTCCCGGCACCAATCTTTTGACTGTCCTGCAGAGCCATTGTCCTCCGCCGGTTCGGACGGAATCAAGGGTCCATGTGTACATTATTACTAACAGTGAACAGCTTGGCAAGTGTGGCGTATTTGATCAAGTGGACTTTTTCCTCCCCACAGTTAAGGACGCGTACTGGCACCCTCCCTTGGCGGACGTCGACCACCCCTCTGGCTGTCAGGAGAGTAGACCTGTTATCTGAATACACCGGCTCTACCAGGGCCTGATAATTTTTACCCCTAAGGCCTATGGCTGCCCGACACCATATTAACATTTCACTCCTGGGGGGTATCGCAATGGGGTTTGAATCACTCACTGTGACCCGGCCAATTTCACCACCAGTCAACTCCACCTGCTGTCTCTGCATCAGAGCTCTGATCTTTATCTGCAAGGCACGCTGTTCGCTGTAACCAGCTGTTTCGGCTACCTGCTGCAACAAGACAATAACTTCTGCAAGACAATTTTCTATAACGTTAGTACCGATAGTCATCATGGGGTTACATTCACGTCGATCAATATCAACAATAATGCCCTGGGCCTCCAATTCTACCCGCCCCACTTTGATGGTGACCTCCTTATACCCCACTTGTGGCAGTGGCTGACCATTACTAGCTATGATGGTGAAATCTTCATCGGGGCCACGGGTAATGTCGGTGTCCTCCCAATAGCGTTTATTGAGGACGTAGGGCATAGTCGTCACCTGGGAACCGGTGTCCAACAGAGCGTTCATGGGGATACCGTCAATCACGATGGGGAGAACTGGTCGTTCTCCGATGTATTTGGCTCTCCAATGTTGCGGGCCTGATCGTCCTATTCCTGGGGGTTGGCCCTTTGCCCCAGGGGTTGCTCGTTTAAAGGACAGTACCTTGCAAGATGGCCCACTTGGTGGCAGCGGCGGCAAATCGGTCGTCCATCCCGATGGAAGCGATCGTCGTCTCGGCCTCTGGGCGATGGGATCCTCCTCTGTCGCTGCCAGGGGACATCCTCCGGTCTGGAAGCCAGCTGGATCTTCTCCTTCGGGGCCTCCTGTAGGGACTGGACGGTCCGGGCTAGGGCAGCAACGCACTTGGTCAGCTCTTGCATCTGGAGGCATAGTCCTGCAGGGGAGTCATCATCCAGAGTCTGGGCATCGGCCTCAGCAGAGACGGGTGTTTCTGGCGCCACCTCCTGGTGGTACGTGAGGGCTTGACGCCTGGGGAGTACAGCATGGCTGGGCTGTCGCTCTGGGAGCGCTTGGATGGCTTTATCTTTGAATTGCGCAAAGGTCAGGTCTGGGTTCTGCATGGCTAAGAAATATAACTGAGCCCTTTGGTTACTGCACAGGAGCCCCTCGATGAACCGCTCTTTCAGGAGTTTATCTTCATCTTGCATGCTGCTGGGGTCACTCTGCTTGATGGCCCGCAGTACCTCCTGAAGATTGAGGGCATAGTCTCGTAAGCTATCCTGCGGCCTCTGCTTGCACCCATAGAATGTCAATTTAATTTCCGTAGCGGTGCGGGTGTCAAAGGTGGTTTTTAGCTTTGCAAGGACCTGCTGTGCAGTTTTCTTATCCGCGGCGGGCCAGGACTTCGCTTCTCTAAAAGCCATGCCAAAGAGCTGTCCAGTTATCATATGAACCTTCCGAGGCTCTGTCAGGGGATAAAACTCGAGCAGGCTGCAAATCCCCTCTTTAAAGTCAGTGAACGTGTGGGCTTCTCCGGAGTATCGCGGGAGCCAGGTGGCTCCTGGTAGGTACGGCATGGAGAAGGGCATTATGGCTCTTGTGGCTGCAGCAGTGTCCAGCTGGCCGATGGGAGAGGCAGGCCCCGCGGCTTTCGGTGGTGGTACCAGGCCCGTGGCTGCGTCTACTATGGGGTCTGGAAGTGCCCCCGCGGCTGTGGCCGCCGCTTCTCCTGGATCTGACATGGCCGTTCCTCCTTCCTGCTAACCCCCCCCCCCGGGTCGGAGTTCCACTTCCGTAATCGGCACTTCACCGCGTCTTTTCGTTCCGCGCTCTTTTCGGCCGGCTCCGCCCACGAAACAATGGCTCCTCCCCTCGCACCCCACACGGCGTGGCAATGGCGGATTTTGGCGGCAATTAGCAATACACAGTCTTTGCAAGGGATCACAGTTCAAGTACAATTCAACACAGTTCCAAGGCACACATGACCTGATTCTTTCAGGCTTAAGTAGGGTCCGTGACCCTGCTAAGGGGCGCCCAATGAAGGGTGATGGTGTGATGCGTGGTGCGAGGCGCGATGAATAACAAGGACACAGGGTTGCAGTCTCTTTACCTCTTTACTGAAGGCTTTGGGATCCGTAATCCAGAGCACTGCTAACAGGGCTGGCTGAGACCGGCCGGTCCGAAGGCACATCCAGAGTTTCCTTTGCAGGTGGAAATCAGTGCCTACCCACTAGCGCCTGTGTGTTGTAGTCCTTCCCTGCTGAGCACCACGGGATAGTCCTCACAACTGTTGTGTCTGTGTTCATTGTTCTTTCTCTCTCTCTTCGTCTCCCAGATGATATGGTTAGGATGCACCCGTATGACGGGTAGGCCTGGAGTTGTTTTGGGACCCTAGAGATGCCCCTCTCCCACAGTTGCCTCCCTTGTCTGCTTAGGTGATTTAGGTGAGACAGCCAACCTATAATTAACTGTCCTGCCGTGTTGAAGTAATGCGTAAAGTCTCTTACTTTCTCGGTGCTCCGGCCACCGCTATTTGCCTCAGAAGGATGTTGCCTCGGTCTCACGGCACGACTCCTACTGGCTCTATCTCCTTAACACTGTGATCCCGTTTCTCACTTCTCCACAATCAACTTCGCTTCGTGTCCTTTCTTAGAATACCGCCGCAAGGTAATGCAGCGCGGCTCCGTAACGTTCTGTTCTCTTTCTAGACTGCTGTCAGGATCCCACCCCTGACAGGTCCTCTCCCGAACTCTCCCGGGCTCTTTCTGTCCAACTTCCTGTCCAACCCCCAGTTTTACCAGAGTGTGAAGAGTGGCCTACTAGATAGAACCACTCCCCCTGGTGGCCGGAGTGTGAAGTGTCATGTGTGTTTGTGATACCTGGTCAGAACTCCTTTAGTGCCATCAGACGTACCATCACTCCCCTTAGCGGCAGAGTGTCATACTGCAACGACCAGATCTCTGGGGCGCTGCACAATAATAAACGGAGATGACTTGTAAAGGCAATGTGCATGTGTCTCTCTGATTATTTTCCTCTTTTCTTAGGTACCTGAGCTATAACAATACCTGAGGTTGGATCATAACAGAAAAATCCTGTCATTGACACGGGTGGATCACGATTCCACACACGGCTGTTAGAGGCACATGTCAGCTGTTCAAAACAGCTGACATGTGTCGGGAAAGATATGAGCTCAGCGCCGGAGCCCACATCAAAGGGAGGGATTCCGACGTGGGCGTACTATTACGCCCAACGTCGGAAAGGGGTTAATATATCAACAACATAATTTTACAGTATGCAGAATAAGCAATGAAATGATCAAATGCAATAAATGTATATGAGATAAAATGTAAATTAATAAAAGTTAAAAACTCAAATTACACTTCCCCCCCATTTTTTCCCAGTTAAAGAGAAAAAACTAATAAACACATTTGGTATCAACATGTCCTTAAAATCTGAGCTATGGGAATGTGTAATTGTTTAATTCACACAGCATTGTAAGGGGAAAAAAAAGTGCAACTTCAATTCAGTTCTTTTTTTGGTCGGTCGGTTCACCTTCCCCAAAATAACGAACAAATGTATCCCCAAAAGTAAACCACTAAAAACTATATTTTGCAACGTGAAAACAAAGGAAAAGTAAAAAAAAAAATTGGTGGCACAAGCCAAACTTCTTTTTAACTAAGTTTATAATTTTTTAAGCCACTAGAGTATTAAAAAAAAGTATATGTTTGATATTGTTGTAATTGTACTCACATGGAGAAGCATGTTGCCAGTCGTTTTCTTTTTTGTACAATTAAAAACATGAATATATATGAACATTAGAATGTACAGTATTCCTACAATGTAGAGGTTTAAGAAGGTTTACATAAAAAGAAAATCAGAAATAATAAGAAAAGCCTAAAAAGGGAGACTTGATCAGTCAGTGGCTTTACTAATAGTTAACTGAATAACTGATCTCCAGTGAGAACCGAGTTAGGAACCGACATGCTCCATCCTTCCTTTACTCGACATCTGCCATCTAAGCAACATCCAGCCATGCTCCATCCTTCCTTTACTCGACATCTGCCATCTAAGCAACATCCAGCCAATCAGTGAGCAGATTTATGATGACGCTCTGAGTGATGGGGGTCTGACTGCTGGAACTCAAACTAACCCTGAGAATGGTTTCCCATGACTGCTATTATTACATTTTATGTTTATGGGGCTTCTCGGCTATCTCTGGCAGTCCCATGAACAATGAATGGTAGTGGAATTAATGTGTAGCCTCGGCTCAATAGTAACAACGCATTTCAGTGTCTCATTCCCAGGATCGGTGGGGTCATAGCGGAATTGTGAATAACCCTTTAACAAGCACATAGCTAAAGGAGTTTCCCAATACATTTTCAGAGGTGCTACACTGGATACACTAAAGATAAGGGTTATAATTTATCTAGCCTTTTCTGTTTGAATTTATTCTATAGGAAAAATTAGGAAATCAACAAGAAAAGAGGTGGGATTCAGTATAAGTGGAAAGATGAGACTGTAGTACAGACAGATGCATGGCTGAGGATTGCACAAATGGGTTTGTCGACAACAGCTTCCAATTCTAACACTTTGGTCTATCCTATCATGGAATTTCGCATTTAAAGGGAATCTGTCACTAGGATTAACCCTCTATCTGTGCATGAAGATCATACAAGATTGAATTAAATTGTACCTTGATATATGTGACTCAACATCTTATTCCAAAGAAATCCGCATTTTTCTTAATATGTAAATGGGATGTTTAGATCTATGGGACAAAGATCTGGAGACTCCTCCAGAGCTTATTTTAAATGATAGGTACCAGTGTGAGTCATGTAACTCAGGAGAACAGACTGTCAAGTTATTACATGTCTCACACTGGTAATGGCCTTTTTAATTTCAAATAAGCTTTGGAGGTAGATTCTTGGGTAGATCTAGATCCGGCTCATAAATCTTAACAGCTCATTTACATCTTAAGAAAAAAGGGGATTGCTTTGGAATAAGACGTTGGATTGCAGATAGCAAGGTATCATTTTATTCAGCTTCCTATGACCTACATGCCAATATAGATGGGACTGTGGATCCTACTGACAGATTCCCTTTTAATATTGAAGGATTTGTTTTGTCGTGCAAAGATTAAAGGCAATCGCATTATAGATCCATCTCTCATCAATAGTTAATGGCATTATCAAACGCAAATGACTGTTTTGGGAAAACAAGTTGCAGCTAATTATTCATGTTCATCATAGTCACAAGTTGGACAAAGTTCTAACAATTAGCGGAGAAATACGTTAGTGTCTCAGTTGTTGTTGCCAAACATGCTCATCTGTCTTACTGTCAACACATTTCTGCTTTGCTTTACTGACCCAAATGGAAAATGTTTTAGTAGACAGTTGCCAACTGCTGAGAAGAAGGGAAGACATAAACTTATGTTACATGCTGATCAGCAAAGTGTACGAGCTCACCGCTGAGTCCTATTTACTCACGTCTCCAGAGTTAGACTTTCTGGAAGTTACATGCTATACTCTTTATCCATTAACACAAGGAACATGTATGCAAGTTCTCTGGTGGTACCATTAGATTTATCTTAAATATAAGAGTTTATGTTCTTCCAATGACAACTTAGTAATGTATATGTCACGCATGCGCCCAGACTGGTTGGCGCGGGCATACGGGGGTGTGGCCCCACTGGACCACAGACCAAACTTCCCTGGAAGGGGCGTAACTAAGTAGCTTCCTAGGTGTTCGCTGGAGCCTCTGATGGTGAGGTCAGACTTGTGCAATAGGAAGCTACCAGGTGCCACTCCAGGGTGATGTCTGGCTGTGGCTGCTGATCCCACTAAGGAACGGAGCGGGCACAGCTGGCACTCTGGCTGACAGGCGGGCACGGCTGGGACACAGGCAGGCAGACGGGTACAACAGAGACACTGGTGGGCAGGCGGACACGGCTGGCTCTCTGGTAGGCAGGCGGGTACGGCTGGAACATAGGAAGAACCGGTAGGGACCGGCCTGCAGGCAGGTATGTGAAACAGGTTGGAACCTGTTCAGACAGGAGGACTAAGTAACAAGTAGAGAAAGACCGCAAGAGCGGATGCAGAGCGAAAGCACAAGAGCTGGAACCAAGAACAGAAACGCAGGAGGCTGAGTACGAGTAGAAGGTGGAACTAAGAGAAGAGAAGGAGAAGGCAGAGCCAAGGGCGGAGCCGCAAGAGGCGAAGCCAAGGGCGGAGATGCTGGAGGCGGAGCCAAGAGCAGAGACGCTGGAGGCGGAGCCAAGAGCGGAGACGCTGGAGGCGGAGCCAAGAGCGGAGACGCTGGAGGCGGAGCCAAGAGCAGAGACGCTGGAGGCAGAGCCAAGAGCAGAGACGCTGGAGGCAGAGCCAAGAGCAGAGACGCTGGAGGCGGAGCCAAGAGCAGAGACGCTGGAGGCGGAACCAAGAGCGGAGACGCTGGAGGTAACGCCAAGAGCGGAGACGCTGGAGGCGGAGCCAAGAGCAGAGACGGAGCCAAGTGCAGAAACACAGGAGACGGAGCCAGATAGAACTGCAAAGAGCGGAGCCAGATAGAACCGCAAAGAGCGGAGCCACAGAGTAAAGCCAGAGAGTGCGAAGCAAGGTCTGAGTGCAGAGCCGTAAGAGTGCGGAGTGTAAGCAGACTGAGAACACAAGGAAAGACAAAGCAGGGAAGGAAGCCACAGACAAGGAGACCGAGAAAAGACAAAGTACAGACAAGGCAATGGAGCAAGACACAGGGACAAAGACACAGGGACCAGGATATTCTGCCTCCTGGAGGGCGGACTACAAGATCAAGGCAATAGCACAGAGAAAAGCCTCCAGAGAGGGAGTAACTCAGAGCAAGGCCAGGCAAACTCAGCAGCTAAACACTAACTGAGCTAACACATTGCACAGGCCCAGACCACAGGGTGGAGCTGCACTAAATACAGGAGGCCTCTTGGTAATTGGTCAGGAACTGATTGGACAGATGCACCTGATTCCTATAAGAACCAGAGAGTTCAGGCGCCGGCCCCCTATACACATAGCCATGAAGCATGCAGAGAGTAGAGACACAGAACATGGAGCTGGCATGAAACAGAAACCACATAATGGCCTGGAGCAGTGGGTAAGATTGTGTGAGAGATGTGAGGCCATGAAGTGATGCCAGCAGAGTTGTTACAGTATATCATATCCAAGTGTCAGTTACTTCACTATTTTTTTTACAGGTGTCGGGGACTGGATTCTAGGATGGGCATTGATCTGGAGAACTAGTCTGATTGCTGTATGTGGAGATGGGAAGGAATATTTCTCCTAATATGGGGTAATTAGCATCTGCCTCATGGGGTTTTTGCCTTTCCTCTGGATTATAGGCTGAACTTGACGGAAATGTGTCTTCTTGCAACCTTAAAACTATGACATTTTCAGCCCGTAGCTGTGTAACACTGTTGGGGAAACATTCCAGTATTTTTAAGAATCAGTATAGCCCGTGTATAAGAACCACAAACACGAAAAATATCACATTTCCAGTGCCCGCTCTTGCACCATTTCCAGCATCGACCATTGTATCAGCCCATATCCGATCCCTAGTCATAGAATGCAGACTTGTGTAACCTTCCTCTATGTTTCAATAATGGTAGGCACTAGGAATTTAATTTCTCAATTACCTAAATTGTTCCTGCTTGCAGCAATTCAGCTAATAGAAGTATAATATTTCATTCGAAAGGCTGATGCCGCAGTGCACCATACGCAACCGGACTGTGCGGATTTGTCACCGATTTCCCTACAGATTCTGACATTCTACTTTGAAATTGGAATGATCAGCAAAGCAGTTTTTCTGCAAAAAAAATCTCATATAATTGCTGGTACTGTGTTTTACTATTGCTTTCTGTCAGAAAACATATTTTGCATACATGTAGACTGTAAGTGGAAAAACTGTAGACATATTCCCTATTGTTAACACATTATTGGATTTGCTTCTTGAGATACAGTATCAAGCTCATTTCTCATCTACTTTATTATTTGATTTTGATTATTATTATACAGTGAATAAAATGTATGCACATTAACATGTTTTAAAGGGAATCTGTCACCAGGCTTTTGCTATATAATCTGTGAGCAACATAATATAGGCATAGAGTCCCTGATTACCGTGATGTATCACTTACTAGGCTGGGTTTTGTTATTTCAATACAATCAGTATTTTATCAGCAGGAGATTATCATTGCAGGACAATGTGGCATGTGTAGGGTATTCCAGCCACGCCCCCAGCACTGATTAGCAGCTCTTTGTCACTATACATTGTACACAGAAATCTATGGTGTAGGCAGGTTATACACAGATCAACATCTGAGCTCCGCTCAATCTGCAGCAGAGAAAACTGACTCTATTCTAACTGCTGCACCCAATACATTTAACTGATATATCACTAGAGCCTCATGGTGAAGTCAGATTATATAGTAAAAACTTTCTGACAGATTCCCTTAAAAAACAATGGCCACCCTTGACAAGAAATCCTTTGTATATATAGTTCTCTATAATAGGTGTTTCTAGAATCATTACTTATAACTTATCCACGGAATTGTCTGTGTGCTTGGGGTCCTTTTTTTGTGCTGATCACATAGACTTTAAATTTATTTATTATTCATTCCTTCATTTCTTTACTGCTTCTGTAAAGTGCTGCAGAACGGTAGCTATAACCAAGCTGCTGTCCAGTTACTCTCTGGCACTTTACAGGCAAATGGTGTCCCAGTCCCAATGTGCTGTCAGGTGTGGGGTGCATCACACTAACTTGAAGGCCACAGGCCTCCGCTGCCTTCGGGCTTCCATCCTAAGGAGCCACCGCACACAATTCAGGGAGACGTTCTTTACAACAGGCAAACAATTACTGGTCAGTTCAAGTTCATCAGGTTGTGACATGCGGGATAGGGCACAACAATTCATGATTCCTCCCTCCTTAGTACAATACCTCTTCAGCCTGGCCACCAGCTCACCCTGGACCTCCACCAAGCCCACTGATAGCATCAGCCTCAGGGATTCCTTGTCCACTCCGGCAGTGCACCCGGGACCGGCCATCTGCCCCCTACGTAATTCCACGTCCACTCATTTCGATATGTCAGAAGATGAGGACCACTCCTTGGTACCTGGCTTGAGCCCTAGGCTTCAGACGTTACAGGAATGTCCATCGGCGAGCTCAATATGGCCTCCCACTGCCTCGAACTATTGGCTTATGCTGCCCCAAGCAGCCCTCTGCACATGAACTTGACCTGCACACTGAATTTCTCTAACCACACACTATCAGGAAGTGCCCCCTTTTTATCAATATTAATTCCAATCTACTGGGCTAGTTCTATCATTAACTATTTCCTATCTTATATACTAAACCTATTGTTCCTCTGCTATGTCCAATATTGTTGCTTAACCACTTGCTATATTACTGTACTGTATGCTTATCCCGCACTATAAACTACTCACATTCTATATTACCACTTTACATGACTCATATGCTGTACATTACCATAGCACAGTACATAAGGCGCACATCACTATTACATATAAAACTGCATGACACCATACACATGGCGTGACTGTTAACTTCAGGGTCAGGAATAATTTAAGAGCGTCCACATTGCTACCTTCATCCCCTCTTTGAACATGGTCGTCATCGACCATTTTGGAACCTGGAAGACAACAATAGGCATATAAAATTCACATAAAACACATAAAATTGGTAGTATTTTCTTTACAGGATATACTGTAGAGTGTCCGAAGAGTGTACTGACCCCGGTATAAAAGAGCACAAGTTCTTGGGCCCGTAGGCCAACATAACAACCACCCAACCACCCAACTAACAACCACCCAACAGTCCTTGGGCGCTTACCAAGGCCTTTTCCTGCACAATGCTTTAATCAGACGGTCCTCTCGGGTTAGAACCGCAGAACAAATATCCATCTAAGTCCATATGTTCTATAAAACAATGGTCCTTAGGCCCACACAACAACAGTTGCCCAACACTTCATAGGCATAGTCCAGTTTCTTCATGCGGTAGCGATATCGTGTCGTCCATTTGTCTCCATGGGTCCACATGACTCCACATGACCCCGGTCTCACCAGCTTGAAACACCCAAATATAAGTGTCCAGGTTCTTTGTAATCACAGGTCCATTGGGCAACACTTCGACAGCTTCAGTACTCCAGAACAACAGTCCATACAGTCCTTTATGAGTCTTTTAAGACAAGGGTACAGTTCACAAGTCCTGACCTGGCTCGAACACTTCGGGTATTCCGTTTCCTCCCCTCCCCATTTTGTGAACAACAGTTCCTTTTAATTGCACAGTCAATAAGGACAGAAAGGGTCTGAGACCATTGAGTGGTTCATAGCTCCTCAATCCAGCAGGTGGGTATGCTATGCAACTATGCATAAAACAAACTGGGAGAAGGGGCGGGGGAAACACATAACTTTGGCTGTCTTGGTCAACATTAGGGGGTTCCTCACACATTTAGGGCCACATTCCCTCTGGAAAGCAGGATAATTCCTTTAGTGCTCTCTTCTTGCAACAAGCACAAGTGAGCTTGCACAATAGGCTCACCTTCTCTTTTTCAGGTCAGGCATTTTTTCTCTTTCTGGGTTTCTTCTCCTCAAGTATGGAGTGGGCTCCTAATTCACAGGCAAAGGCCACAGCCCTCCCTTCACCACCTGGCCTACATCAGACCACTGAGAAGCTGATGATGGCTTGTCCCTTGCATAAGAAATGCACCTTCAACCGAATTTCAGTGGTGGTGTCCACATCACCAATGCCTTCGCTCCTAATGGTGTCACCGGGCCATAAGTCTACTTCCTGTGTGGCCTGTAGCATCACCTCCATTTCACCTGAGTAACAAGAGTTGCGTACGCCGAATCAAAGTTCACATCTGGTAGGGTGTAGGAGCCTTCGGATTCAGCGAGAGATCCTCTGGCATCTGGGCTTGTGGGGTCTCCAGGCGCTTGGACCCATCGCAGGCTGCCGTCAATGGCTCAAGCTCCTACTCAGCCTCGACCCTCTCCAGTCGCGTACCGCATGGCCGATCCCACACAGGGATCGGGTCGGGTTTCATGAAACCCGACTTTGCCAAAAGTCGGCGACTTTTGAAAATGAACGATCCGTTTCGCTCAACCCTAATCCTTAGTTTTGGTTCTATCCTATGTCCTATACTGTTGCTAAACCACTTACTATATAAACCGCACTTATGCTATCCTAAGCTGATCCTATGCTTATACACTACTCACATTATACATTAACATTTGACATGACTCATATGCCATTCATTACCAAAACACATTACATAAGATGCACATCACCATTACATATAAAACCGCATGGCACTATACACATGGAGCAACTGTCTTCAGGGGCAGGAACAGGGTAAGACAGTACACATCCCTATACTTTTTCCATCAAATATAAACCCTGTGTGATCTCTACATTTCACATATTGACATAAAGAGCAGGCCGGAGCGAGCCGTCCACTCCCCCCAGATGGCGTACGTGCAGGCCGACATAACAGGGGTTTGGAGCAGAAGGGTAGAGGGTGGGGTTATGTTTAAGGGGAGGGGGGTAATATGCATTATGGGGGGGTTATAGGGCAATGAGGGGGTGAGGTTTGACCAGTTCCCGCTCTGGAGGCCAATCAAGAGAGACGTACCTGATGGCGTCGGTTGAGCAGGTGCTGCAGAGACTGCAGGTGGCTGCTGCAAATCAGCCTCTCGGCTGGCTGGAGGCCCAGGTAACTGGCATATTGGGCGAAGGCAGCAGGGATGTCCCGTCGGTGGCTGGAGGCAAGCATCGCTCCCAGAGGGTAAGGCCCCCAGAGCAATTGTCTCCGGATGCGCCTCAGCCTCAGCGCAGGCGCAGGAGCCCCTCCAGGGACCCTCCGGACCGAGTGCCTGCTCGCAAGCGCCCGAGCAGGGCCGGGTCTGGGAGGAATCCACTTGCCATGCTGGGGCCTGCGGCGGTGGATAGGCCCTCTCCTCCTTCGCTCCGGGGGGCAGGACCTTCATGCACCGGATCGTCGGGTACTTCCGGTGACGTCACGGCGGGGCGCCGCGGGGATGCTGCCGCCGGGTGGCCCGCTTCCCCAGCATGATCCAGACAGAGGGGGAGAGCTTCTGTGGCTGCAGTGGCGGGCAGCGCCGCCGAACTCGCGGGGCTGCCGTACCCGACCAGGGGCAATGGACCTTCTCCTGCATCGTTGGCCGGATCTGGAGCGAGCCGTATCCAAGGGTCTGTTGGCAATGTATCAACCAAATACCCTGTTTTTTCCATCTTTTTACTAGCACTTGCTGTCCACTGTGATTTTTTTTTTGCAACAGAGTGTTTTTTGTTTTACTGTGCTTTTTTGTGTTTTCATCTATTAACGTAAAACCCACCATTCCAATAACAACCCAACAGCCTCACACTATCCGGATGAATGGGTAATAAATGAAAAGCCGACTCAATATCGGTCTTGGCCAACAGCGCACCCCTACCACAACTACGCACCCAGCATGCAGCCTCATGAAAAGACGTATAAACCACGGAGCAAAGCTCCTTGTCTATCCCATCGTTCACGGACCTCCCCCTAGGGTAAGACAAATTCTGAATCAGCCTAAACTTGTTTGGTTCCTTCTTCGGAACCACGCCCAATGGCGAAACTATGAAATCCTCTAGCGGCGGAACGGGAAAAGGTACATAATGGAATTCGGTTAGATAGACCCCCCGACATTTTAGTTTTGCACGTCGGGGGAAATGATTTGGGGTACGCCCATGTCGTGAATTAATACGGGATATTAAACACGATCTGCTCAGGCTATGGGTGTCTTTCCGAGATTTGCTCGTTTTATGGTCCGGTATTGTCCCGAGGAGGTGCTGGCGACACGCTAGATCTGTGGACAGAATTAACAAAGCTAGAATTAAAGGGAGTCTGTCACCTGAATTTGGAGGGAACAATTTTCAGCCATAGAGGCGGGGTTTTCGGGTGTTTGATTCACCCTTTCCTTACCCGCTGGCTGCATGCTGGCTACAATATTGGATTAAAGTTCATTCTCTGTCCTCTGTAGTACATGCCTGCACAAGGTGGTAACGGCTGGGAGTAAATTATGGTCTGTTTTCTGTCCACTCTATATTATGGTTTACCACCAGTTTGGAGCTTCAAGGACCTCCCCACGTTACTTTACTGTTATGTTTGTATGTTTATAATAAAGGCAGCTGTGGCCAATTATTATCCAAGTTTTGAATCCTGTCGTTATTGGGGATGGGGTTTATCTGGGAAATTGGGGGTAGGGGGCTAAAAGGTGGGAGAATCCTACCGAGCTATCGAACAATACCAATGTCAAGAGCAGGCCGGAGCGAGCCGTCCCCTCCCCCCAGACGGCGTACATGCAGGCCGACATGACAGGGGTTTGGAGCAGAAGGGTAGAGGGTGGGGTTATGTTTAAGGTGAGGGGGGTAATATGCATTACGGGGGTTTATAGGGCAATGAGGGGGTGGGGTTTGGCCAGTTCCTGCTCTGGAGGCCAATCAAGAGATCCCGCCCGCCTGCCGCCCTGTTTTTTGTTTTTTCGTTTGGAGGGTTTTTTCTGGGCTAGTTGCTCTGGGTCATAGTGGCTGGTGGCGGTGGGAGGGGTCCTTGGAGTTGGTACTAAATTGGCCTGGGGGATCCGTCGGGATACGAATTCTGCAGTTGGTATAAAGTTTGGTTTTGAATCTGGTGGTTTGGGGGGATCCTGGCAACGGTGGGCCGGATTCCCAAGTGCTAAGTGGACAATTGTCACGCTCACGCCCTGACTGGTGGGCGTGAGCTCGGGGGGTTTGTGGCCCCACTCTGCCACAAACCAGACTACCCTGTAGGGGCGTGACTATGACAGCTGCCTGGGTTTTCACTGGAGCCTCTGATGGTGAGGTCAGGCTTGTGCAGCAGGCAGCTGCCAGGTGCTACTCCAGAGTGGTGTCTGGCTGTGGCTGCTGATCCCACTTGGGAGACAGAAACACCAGGATTGGTGCGGGCATTAGGCAGGACTGGCAGAAGAGCACGGCTGGAACACAGACGAGTAGGCTGGCACGGCTGAGACAGGGCAGGCAGAGACACGGCAGATAACTCAGGGCTGGCAGAGACACGGCAGGAAACAGGACTGGCTAGGACAGCAGGAACACAGGACTGGAAGGCAGGGCAGGAACGGCAGGACTGGCAGGAACACAGGATTGGGTGGCACTGCAGAGAACACAGGACTGGAAGGCAGGGCAGGAACGGCAGGACTGGCAGGAACACAGGACACACAGGACTGGTTGATGTGGTGTATGAATCAGGCTGCATTCAGATGACACCCAAGTGCAGTCCTATTGTGAGAGTGATGAAGGAACAGGTAGGGACCTGTACACACAGAAGATGCAGGTACGGAAACAAGCCAGAAGGAAAGGAGAATGAAGGAACAGGTAGGGACCTGTTCACACAGCAGGTGCAGGAAAGGAAACAAGCAGAAAGGAATGAGGTATGAAGAAACAGGTAGGGACCTGTTCACACAGGAGGACCAAGTAACAAGTAGAAGGTGGAACTAAGAAAAGAGAAGGAGAAGGCAGAGCCAAGGGTGGAGACGCTGGAGGCGGAGCCAAGAGCGGAGACAAGAGCGGAGACGCTGGAGGCGGAGCCAAGAGCAGAGATGCTGGAGGCGGAGCCAAGAGCGGAGACGCTGGAGGCGGAGCCAAGAGCGGAGACGCTGGAGGCGGAGCCAAGAGCGGAGACGCTGGAGGCGGAGCCAAGAGCGGAGACGCTGGAGGCGGAGCCAAGAGCAGAGACGGAGCCAAGTGCAGAAACACAGGAGGCGGAGCCAGATAGTACCGCAAAGAGCGGAGCCAGATAGAACCGCAAAGAGCGGAGCCACAGAGCAAAGCCAGAGAGTGCGAAGCAAATTCTGAGTGCAGAGCCGCAAGTGTGCGGAGTGTAAGCAAACAGGAAACACAAGGAAAGAAAGCAGGGAAGGAAGCCACAGACAAGGAGACCGAGAAAAGACAAAGTACAGACAAGGCAATAGAACAAGACACAGGGACAAAGACGCAGGGACCAGGATATTCTGCCTCCTGGAGGGCGGACTACAAGAACAAGGCAAAAGCACAGAGAAAAGCTCAGAGGGAGTAACTCAGAGCAAGGCCAGGCAAACTCAGCAGCTAAACACTAACTGAGCTAACACATTGCACAGGCCCAGATCACAGGGTGGAGCTGCACTATATACAGGAGGCCTCTTGGTAATTGGTCAGGAACTGATTGGACAGGTGCACCTGATTCCTATAAGAACCAGAGAGTTCAGGCGCCGCCCCCCTATACACATAGCCATGAGGCATGCAGAGAGCAGAGACACAGAACATGGAGCTGGCATTAAAGAGAAAGCACATCATGGCCTGGAGCAGTGGGTAAGATTGTGTGAGAGATGTGAGGCCATGCTGTGATGCCAGCAGAGTTGTTACAACAATGGTAACCCTTCGGGGTATTTTGGTGCTCCCGAGCCAGGTGGTAACGGCTGGGAGTAAATTATGGTCTGTTTTCTGTCCACTCTATATTATGGTTTACCACCAGTTTGGAGCTTCAAGGACCTCCCTGTTGTGAATTCTGCTCCTGGGCTCCCTCCGGTGGTTGTAAGTGGCACTTTTGTGAGTTCTGCTCTTGGGCTCCCTCTTGTGGTTTCAAGTGGTATGGCTGCTCCTTGGAGTTAGCTGTCGTCAGCTGCCTCCACTTATCATCTCCTCTCTCGCCTATTTAAGCCTGGCTGTTCCTTCAGCTAGTGCCACTTGTAAATGGTTCCTGGTTGGATTCACATCTCTTTGGAGTTCCCTGTTATCCTGACCATTTCTGCAAAGCTAAGTTTTTGCTTACTTTTTCTGTCCATAGTTTGTGGTCTTATCCATTCTGTGCTTTCTTTGTTTGTCCAACATTATCAGTTTGAAGTATTTTCTGTCTTGCTGGAAGCTCTGGGAAGCAGAGTTACCCTCCACACCTTTAGTCAGGTGTGGAGATTTTTTGTAAACTCTGCGTGGATTTTTGTAGTGTTTTATACTGACCGCACAGAGTTCCATCCTGTCCTATCTATCAAGCTAGACTGGCCTCCTGTGCTCATCCTGGTTTCATTCTGTGTATGTCTTTTTCCTCTCCACTCACAGTCATTATTTGTGGGGGGCTAATCTATCCTTTGGGGATTTTCTCTGAGGCAAGATAGTTTTCCTGCTTCTGTCTTCAGGGGTAGTTAGCTCTTAGGCTGTGACGAGATGCCTAGGGAGAGTTAGGAGCATTCCACGGCTGCTTCTAGTGTTGTGTTGAGCTTAGGGTCTGTGGTCAGTACAGTTACCACTTCCCTCAGAGCTCGTTCCATGTTGCTCCTAGACCACCGCATCATAACACCTCCCCACGTTACTTTACTGTTATGTTTGTATGTTTATTTTAAAGGCTGCTGTGGCAAATTATTATCCAAGTTTTGAAACCTGTCGTTATTGGGGATGGGGTTTATCCGGGAAATTGGGGGTGGGGTCTAAAATGTGGGAGAATCCTACCGAGCTATCAAACAATACCAATGTCATGATGAGGAGTATGAGATCTCTCTCCTCTCTGATGTTTCCTTTGTGATCTGTCCTTCCTTCCCTTGGAGATTCTTTCTTAAGGTACCCTCTCTCACTAAATAGCCTGTATAATCTCACTGCTGCAAACCTTGGGATGTTTCATCTCTCACATATTTTGCTGTGCACTATGCAGCTCCACAATATTGAGAAATGGAAGGTGTAGGGCAGAGACACCAGATGATCAGATGATGTCCAGGCTACGCGGACCGCAGCTAGAAGCAGTGGTCTATGTCAGAAGCTGCAGCTCAGACAACTATTTGCAGGAGTTGCACAGGCTCTATTGCAGTGGTGGGACATTTTAACCCCTCTGTGACCTTAGACGTACTATCCCGTCGAGGTGCCCTGGGCTTATCTGACCCTGGACGGGATAGTACGTCATAGCCGATCGGCCGCGCTCACGGGGGGAGCGCGGCCGATCGCGGCCGGGTGTCAGCTGCTTATCGCAGCTGACATCCGGCACTATGTGCCAGGAGCGGTCACGGACCGCCCCCGGCACATTAACCCCTGGCACACCGCGATCAAAGATGATCGCGATGTGCCGGCGGTGCAGGGAAGCACCGCGCAGGGAGGGGGCTCCCTGCGTGCTCCCTGCGGGCTTCCCTGAGACCCCCGGAGCAACGCGATGTGATCGCGTTGCTGCGAGGGTCTCACCTCCCTCCCTGCTCCCTCCAGCCCCGGATCCAAGATGGCCGCGGATCCGGGTCCTGCAGGGAGGGAGGTGGCTTCACAGAGCCTGCTCAGAGCAGGCACTGTGAAGCCTGCAGCGCTGCATGTCAGATCAGTGATCTGACAGAGTGCTGTGCAAACTGTCAGATCACTGATCTGTGATGTCCCCCCCTGGGACAAAGTAAAAAAGTAAAAAAAAATTTTTCCAAATGTGTAAAAAAAATTAAAAAAAATATTCCAAAATAATGAAAAAAAAAAAAAAATATTATTCCCATAAATACATTTCTTCATCTAAATAAAAAAAAAAAACCAATAAAAGTACACATATTTAGTATCGCCGCGTCCGTAACGACCCGACCTATAAAACTGTCCCACTAGTTAACCCCTTCAGTAAACACCGTAAGAAAAAAAAAAAAAAAAAAACGAGGCAAAAAACAACGCTTTATTATCATACCGCCGAACAAAAAGTGGAATAACACGCGATCAAAAGGACAGATATAAATAACCATGGTACCGCTGAAAGCGTCATATTGTCCCGCAAAAAAAGAGCTACCATACAGCATCATCAGCAAAAAAATAAAAAAGTTATAGTCCTGAGAATAAAGCGATGCAAAAATAATTATTTTTTCTGTAAAATAGTTTTTATCGTATAAAAGCACCAAACCATAAAAAAATGATATAAATGAGGTATCGCTGTAATCGTACTGACCCGAAGAATAAAACTGATTTATCAATTTTACCAAACGCGGAACGGTATAAACGCCTCCCCCAATAGAAATTCATGAATAGCTGGCTTTTGGTCATTCTTCCTCACAAAAATCGGAATAAAAAGCGATAAAAAAATGTCACGTGCCCAAAAATGTTTTCAATAAAAACGTCAACTCGTCCCGCAAAAAACAAGACCTCACATGACTCTGTGGACCAAAATATGGAAAAATTATAGCTCTCAAAATGTGGTATTGCAAAAAATATTTTTTGCAATAAAAAGGGTCTTTCAGTGTGTGACGGCTGCCAATCATAAAAATCCGCTAAAAAACTCGCTATAAAAGTAAATCAAACCCCCCTTCATCACCCCCTTAGTTAGGGAAAAATAAAAAAAATGTATTTATTTCCATTTTCCCATTAGGGCTAGGGTTAGGGCTAGGGTTAGGGCTAGGGCTAGGGTTAGGGCTAGGGTTAGGGCTAGGGTTAGGGCTAGGGTTAGGGCTAGGGTTAGGGCTAGGGCTAGGGTTAGGGTTAGGGCTAGGGTTAGGGCTAGGGTTAGGGCTAGGGCTAGGGTTAGGGCTAGGGCTAGGGTTAGGGTTAGGGTTAGGGCTAGGGTTAGGGTTAGGGCTAGGGTTAGGGCTAGGGTTAGGGCTAGGGTTAGGGTTAGGGTTAGGGTTAGGGCTAGGGTTAGGGCTAGGGTTAGGGCTAGGGTTAGGGTTAGGGTTGGGGCTACAGTTAGGGTTGGGGCTAAAGTTAGGGTTAGGGTTTAGATTACATTTACAGTTGGGAATAGGGTTGGGATTAGGGTTAGGGGTGTGTCAGGGTTAGAGGTGTGGTTAGGGTTACCGTTGGAATTAGGGTTAGGGGTGTGTTTAGATTAGGGTTTCAGTTATAATTGGGGGGTTTCCACTGTTTCGGCACATCAGGGGCTCTCCAAACACGACATGGCGTCCGATCTCAATTCCAGCCAATTCTGCGTTGAAAAAGTAAAACAGTGCTCCTTCCCTTCCGAGCTCTCCCATGCGCCCAAACAGTGGTTTACTGCCACATATGGGGTATCAGCGTACTCGGGACAAATTGGACACCAACTTTTGAGGTCCAATTTCTTCTCTTACCCTTGGAAAAATAAAAAATTGGGGGCAAAAATATAATTTTTGTGAAAAAATATGATTTTTTATTTTTACGGTTCTGCATTATAAACTTCTGTGAAGCACTTGGTGGGTCAAAGTGCTCACCACACCTCTAGATAAGTTCCTTAGGGGGTCTACTTTCCAAAATGGTGTCACTTGTGGGGGGTTTCAATGTTTAGGCACATCAGTGGCTCTCCAAACGCAACATGGCGTCCCATCTCAATTTCTGTCAATTTTGCATTGAAAAGTCAAACTGCGCTCCTTCCCTTCCGAGCTCTCCCATGCACCCAAACAGTGGTTTACTGCCACATATGGGGTATCAGCGTACTCAGGACAAATTGGACAACAACTTTTGCGGTCCAATTTCTTCTCTTACCCTTGGAAAAATAAAAAATTGGGGGCAAAAATATAATTTTTGTGAAAAAATATGATTTTTTATTTTTACGGTTCTGCATTATAAACTTCTGTGAAGCACTTGGTGGGTCAAAGTGCTCACCACACATCCAGATAAGTTCCTTAGGGGGTCTACTTTCCAAAATGGTGTCACTTGTGGGGGGTTTCAATGTTTAGGCACATCAGTGGCTCTCCAAACGCAACATGGCGTCCCATCTCAATTCCTGTCAATTTTGCATTGAAAAGTCAAATAGCGCTCCTTCCCTTCCGAGCTCTCCCATGCGCCCAAACAGTGGTTTACTGCCACATATGGGGTATCAGCGTACTCAGGACAAATTGGACAACAACTTTTGCGGTCCAATTTCTTCTCTTACCCTTGGAAAAATAAAAAATTGGGGGCAAAAATATAATTTTTGTGAAAAAATATGATTTTTTATTTTTACGGTTCTGCATTATAAACTTCTGTGAAGCACTTGGTGGGTCAAAGTGCTCACCACACATCCAGATAAGTTCCTTAGGGGGTCTACTTTCCAAAATGGTGTCACTTGTGGGGGGTTTCAATGTTTAGGCACATCAGTGGCTCTCCAAACGCAACATGGCGTCCCATCTCAATTCCTGTCAATTTTGCATTGAAAAGTCAAATAGCGCTCCTTCCCTTCCGAGCTCTCCCATGCGCCCAAACAGTGGTTTACTGCCACATATGGGGTATCAGCGTACTCAGGACAAATTGGACAACAACTTTTTGGGTCCAATTTCTCCTGTTACCCTTGGTAAAATAAAACAAATTGGAGCTGAAGTAAATTTTTTGTGTAAAAAAGTTAAATGTTCATTTTTATTTAAACATTCCAAAAATTCCTATTAAACACCTGAAGGGTTAATAAACTTCTTGAATGTGGTTTTGAGCACCTTGAGGGGTGCAGTTTTTAGAATGGTGTCACACTTGGGCATTTTCTATCATATAGACCCCTCAAAATGACTTCAAATGAGACGTGGTCCCTAAAAAAAAATGGTGTTGTAAAAATGAGAAATTGCTGGTCAACTTTTAACCCTTATAACTCCCTAACAAAAAAAAAATTGGTTCCAAAATTATGCTGATGTAAAGGAGACATGTGGGAAATGTTACTTATTAAGTATTTTGTGTGACATATCTCTGTGATTTAATTGCATAAAAATTCAAAGTTTGAAAATTGCGAAATTTTCAAAATTTTCGCCAAATTTCCGTTTTTTTCACAAATAAACGCAGGTACTATCAAAGAAATTTTACCACTATCATGAAGTACAATATGTCACGAGAAAACAATGTCAGAATCACCAGGATCCGTTGAAGCGTTTCGGAGTTATAACCTCATAAAGGGACAGTGGTCAGAATTGTAAAAATTGGCCTGGTCATTAACGTGCAAACCACCCTTGGGGGTAAAGGGGTTAATGTAGAAAGTGTAAAAATAAAAATAAAAGCCTTTACTATCAGACCACATACCTTCTTTATAGATATATTTGACATTTTTGAACTAAAGGTTGCAAAATTGATGACTAGTGATGAGCAAACGTGATTGGCCAAGGTGCTATCCGATCATGCTTGCGGGTGCTAGCCCAGTGACTTCGGCGTGCTCGAAAAATATGTTTTAGTCCCCGCGGCTGCATGTCTTGTGGCTGTTCGACAGGCACTAGACATGCAGAAATTGCTTGTTTGTCAGAAGACGTCGAAGACACTCGGTTAGCACACGAGCATGCTCAGATAACACCTTATCCCAGCACGTTCGCTCATCTGATCTGCACTAATCTTTCTGAATCTCGATGAAACATTTTAGTTTGAAATAAATACTGTAAGAACTAAATGTTAAAATTTAACTTAGTGGAGATCTGAACTGTATTTTAAGCACATTAAAACAAAATTGTCAATATTATAAATAAATGAAGAGGAAGCTGTACTTTAGGCTTCTACTACATAATATTTTGAATTACTCTTACCCCCTCTCTCTATTATATATACAGTATATATATATATATATATATATATATATATATACACTAGATGGTGGCCCGATTCTAACGCATCGGGTATTCTAGAATATGCATGTCCACGTAGTATATTGCACAGCCCACGTAGTATATTGGCCAGTCACGTAGTATATTGCCCAACCACGTAGTATATTGCCCAGCCGCGTAGTATATTGTCCAGCTGCGTAGTATATTGCCCAGCTACGTAGTATATTGCCCAGTGACGTAGTATATTGCCCAGCCACGTAGTATATTGCCCAGCCACGTAGTATATTGCCAGCCACGTAGTATGTTGCCCAGCCACATTGTATATTGCTCAGCCACGTAGTATATTGCCCAGTCACGTAGTATATTGCCCAGTCACGTAGTATATTGCCCAGTCACGTAGTATATTGCCCAGCTACGTAGTATATTGCCCAGTGACGTAGCACATTGCCCAGCCACATACTATATTGCCCAGCCTCGTAGTATATTGCCCAGTCACGTAGTATATTGCCCAGTGACGTAGTATATTGCCCAGCCACGTAGTATATTGCACAGCGACATAGTATACAGCACAGAGCCACGTAGTATACAGCACAGACACGTAGTATACTGCCCAGTCATGTAGTATATTGGCCAGTCACGTAGTATACCGGCAGCTTCCGGTCCCAGGGTTGGTATGAGCGCAGGACCTGTGATGTCACATGACCGTGACATCATGGCAGGTCCTTCTCGCATAGCATCCTTAGCATCGGAACCTGCAGCTTGCACTGCCGAGGATAGTGCCATGACAGAGGGTGAGAATAACCTTTTTTTTATTATTATTATTATTTGTAACATTAGATCTTTTTACTATTGATACTGCAAAAGCAGCATCAATAGTAAAAAGTTGGCCAAACAGGGTTAATAGCTGCGTAACCGGAGTGCGTTACACCGTGCTCCGGTAACGCTAGCATTAACCCTGTGTGAGGGATGACTGGAGGGGAGTATGGAGCGGACACTGACTGCGGGGAGTGTTATGAAAGGCAATTCAGTACCAAAATGGACATAGCGGTCAGAGCACATACAGTGATCTGACAATAACTCAAAATCATAGAACGAGCTCTGAGACGTGGGAACTCTGAAGACCGCAATCCCTAATCCTCTCCAAACAACACTAGAGGCAGCCGTGGATTGCGCCTAACTCTGCCTATGCAACTCGGCACAGCCTGAGAAACTAACTAGCCTGAAGATAGAAAATAAGCCTACCTTGCCTCAGAGAAATACCCCAAAGGAAAAGGCAGCCCCCCACATATAATGACTGTGAGTAAGATGAAAAGACAAACGTAGGGATGAAATAGATTCAGCAAAGTGAGGCCCGACTTTCTTAACAGAGCGAGGATAGGAAAGATAACTTTGCGGTCTACACAAAACCCTAAAGAATACCACGCAAAGGGGGCAAAAAGACCCTCCGTACTGAACTAACGGCACGGAGGTACACCCTTTGCGTCCCAGAGCTTCCAGCAAAACAATTAGACAAGCTGGACAGAAAAAATAGCAAACAAATAGCAAAGAAGAACTTAGCTATGCAGAGCAGCAGGCCACAGGAATGATCCAGGGAAAAACAAGTCCAACACTGGAACATTGACAGGAAGCCAGGATCAAAGCATTAGGTGGAGTTAAGTAGAGCAGTACCTAACGACCTCACCACATCACCTGAGGTAGGAAACTCAGAAGCCGCAATACCACTTTCCTCCACCAACAGAAGCTCACAGAGAGAATCAGCCAAAGTACCACTTGTGACCACAGGAGGGAGCTCTGCCACAGAATTCACAACAGGGGAGGAAAGAGCGGCCATATTGCTGCTGGACTGTGGCCATTGCTGATTGGTCGTGGCAATGGTCGTGGGCGTTTTGCCACAACCAATCAGGACTTAGATTCCATGACAGACAGAGGCCGCGACCAATGAATATCCATGACAGACAGACAGAAAGACAGACAGAAAGACGGAAGTGACCCTTAGACAATTATACAGTACTAGATTGTGGCCCGATTCTAACGCATCGGGTATTCTAGAATATGCATGTCCCCGTAGTATATGGACAATGATGATTCCAGAGTTCACGGC
Organism: Ranitomeya imitator; assembly: GCF_032444005.1. NCBI lineage: Eukaryota > Metazoa > Chordata > Amphibia > Anura > Dendrobatidae > Ranitomeya > Ranitomeya imitator. The sequence goes on along the minus strand of NC_091285.1, from coordinate 211,464,998 downwards.
AGACTGTGCCCGTCACTGATTGGTCGAGGCAACCTTTATGACATCATCGTCGCCATGGCAACCATTATGACATCTACGTCGATACTGTGCCCGTCGCTGATTGGTCGAGGCGAATTCGCGGCAGACTGTGCCCGTCGCTGATTAGTCGAGGCAACCTTTATGACATCATTGTCGTCATGCTGTGCCCGTCGCTGATTGGTCGAGGCAACCTTTATGACATCATCGTCGTCATGCTGTGCCCGTCGCTGATTGGTCGAGGCCTTGCGGCCTCAACCAATCAGAGACACGGGATTTCCAGGACAGACAGACAGACAGAAAAACCCTTAGACAATTATATATATAGATATATATATAAGGAAGACACATTTGGGTGAAACAATCAACTAACAGTATAAAGTTGATTATTTGTACTGTACAATATGTGAGCAGGTTGTAGGATGCAGTGATGGACAGGAGACAGAGCAAGGGTTAACAATTTTAATTAACACTGAGATACTCCACCCAGGGAGGTTAAAGGTTAACTAGGGGTTTGGATAGGCAGTTCAAAATATAGCTAGTATGCAGGAGCTAATGCACAGTGAAAAAGGTATTAACAGTTCTTGGGGGGTTAACTTATCCTGTCAGATGTTTATCAAGATGTGGTAGTCCCGGAGCAGGTGATGGCGCCAACAACAGCTGACGCGGCGCTTTTCTGATATGGTCCTGTAGATAATGACTATCCGTCTTCTGGCGGCAGCGATTGGTCTCTGGTACCTTCCGCTTAGCCACAAGTCCATATACTGATGTGGCTGGAGGAGAGTGGGCCACGGCACTGTCTGAGCCAGACATGGCCCGGCAGTCATACACTGGTGAATGAGGGCACAGATGGCAGTTCTGCGCCCGGTCTCTCTCTGGCAGCATGCGTACAGTACTCACTAGCCCAGCACGTTCAACACCGTGCTTTGTGGTGACCAACAGGCACACTTCACGTCTCTCCTCACAGTCTCTGTCAGCGGTAGCGGGGAAGCTCGAGAACGGGTCTGCGCTCTGTTCATGCTCGAGGGCTGGAGCACTCACGTCCCACTGCTGCGTGCTGTCTCTTCCCACCAAGTCTGCCCATTTCCGCGCACGCTGAGTCTGTAACCACTTACCGTCATAGTTGAGAGCTGTGGAGGGGTGTGTTTCGGGAACAACTTGTGTTCTCTCTGTTTGGTCAGGGTCTTGTGACAAGCAAGGACGTAACATGTTCAGATGATTTACTCGAGTGGAAGCGTCTTCTTCCCCCTCAGGTTGGACCTCATAGATGAGACCTTCAGATCTGATTCTGCGTTTTACCCGATAAGGGGTCTTTTCCCACCGATACTCCAACTTGCTTCGAGGGCGTTTGTTTCAGACTAACACACGGTCCCTGGTCTTAAGAGCTGTTCCTCACAGGGGGGTCACTTCATGATGTTCCAGTTCCTGGAACTTGGTCTGCATAAGTCGATGTAGAGTCTGCAAATGGTGATGATGTTCACCGACCCAGGTGGACACCCCCGTCCGTGGGTAGTCCCCCTCTGGATCAAATTCCAGCTCAGTGATTTCTCGCCCTTTTCAGCCGAACAGGAGAGTGTATGGCGTATATCCAGTTGTACTGTGCACCCAATTGTTGTACACCCAGACTAATTCAGCCACAAACTCGGGCCAGCAAACTGTCCTGTCTTCCTCCAGGTTTCTCAGCATCTAAATCAGTGTCCGATTAAAGCACTCACAGGCCCCATTCCCTTGTCGGCGGGAGTCATCCTGGATTTCACAATCTGATGCAGGCAATTTAGTTCTTAAATAACCGTCCATGAAAACAGGCACCTTGGTCAGAGTGAATTCTCTTTGTACACTTGGATGAAGTCTCTGCAAATGGCCTGTACCGCCGCCTCAGCATTCTCATCCCAAGTTGGAGTTACCACTGCGAATTTAGTGAAGTGATCGGTCATTACCAGACAGCGTTCATATCCAAGGTGGGCTGGGCCCACAGTCAAGTAGTCAATCATCAACACCTCTAGAGGAGCAGAAGGCACGATGGTTTGCATAGTGGTCCTCTGTTTTGGAGGCTTCGCTAACTCACAGCTCCTGCACTGTTGACATGCTTCATCTACTGTCACTTCCTGTCGAGGATGGTAGACCAACTTCTGTAGTCACTGGAACATCTTTTCTGGGCCAAAGTGGGCTCCTCCCTAATGAGTTTCTGTGGCCACCTCACAAAGCAACTTTTCCAGGGGCACCACCTGCCAGGTGACCCCCAACTCCTGTGCCAACTGCATCTTCCTATACAGCAGGCCGTCTTCCAGCTGGAGTCTGTCCCACTGCCAAAGGATCTGCAGAGCTCTCAGGACAGGGCGTCTCTTTCTCATTGGCTGGGGAGTTGTCTTAAAACCACCCAGCCCCTCATCTGAGCGAGTTCCCTATCTTCCAGCTGAAGCCGTACCCAGTCATCACGGGGTCGCCCTAGTGTGTGTCTTCTGGACATCTCCCCGATCTGTCCCTGCATTGCCACCATTGTCCTAGCGGATTTACGAAACTCAGGGATCCCTTCGGCCTCCAGCTCTTCGTTCCGGTAATGTCCAGGTTGTCCATGAGACACTCTGGATAAAGCATCAGCATGTGTGTTCTCTGCTCTTCTCCGATAGGCAATCTTGAATCGGTACTTAGCCATGCGGATCCCCCCATCTCTGCTCCATAACAGCTGGTTCTATCTGAACTTCAACTCCTTCAAGAGGGGTGCAAGCTTGGATAAGTAATGTAAGCACGATCTGATCTGGTGGCAAGACGAATTTGGTGGTGTTGGAATCTGTTTAGTTTGTGACTATCCACCATTTTCTTGTGGTGTTCTGGCTGCTGGTCTTTTCCCTCTGGTGCTGGGTTTGTCTTGGGTCAGGTGATTGTATCACTTTTTACTAACCAGCACCTGCCTCCCAGTCCTTGCTGGACAACAGTGTTAATCAACTTTAGTCCTGGCTTGGTGCTTTGCTTTGTTTTCTGTGTGTATAATTTGTGCAGTACTGGGACGTCTGGTTCTGCCAGTCTTAGTTTCTGTTTTCAGTTGGTATCTGCAGCCTTCTCTGTTTTTTCAATTAGGAGGTGATCCGTTTTTATTTCCAGTCCTTAGATTTTTTAGGGAGCCCCTTCCCCCTATCTATAGGTCTTCGCATGAGATTAACCTAGGATTGTCGGTGGGTCTATTCGCAAGGAATGAGTATCCCACTCCATCATGGGGTATCAGCCTAGTCTTAGTGCAGGGTCAGTTTTACCCCTTCTACCTGTGTTGCAGTTCCGTAACAGTTTGCCCAGCCACACATATAAAAAAAAATAAAAAATCCTCTCCCGGATTCCTTCATTATGAGCAGCATCCAAGAACTTGCTCAACGCTTGCAAGGATTAACTTTTGAAGTAGCCAACCTGCAACAGCACATGAGTAATTACTCTGGAGGACGCTCTGAAGAACCAAAGTTAGGATTACCCGAGTTTTTTTTCTGGTAAATGGCAGGAATTTTTTTACATTTAAAAATGCATGTTTACTATATTTTCGGCTTAGACCTGGATTCTCGGGGAGTGAATTACAGCATGTGGGGATTATTATGTCTTTATTGCGAAGTGAACCCCAAATCTGGGCATTTTCATTACATCCTGATGATACTTGTTTGACATCAGTAGAAGCATTTTTTACTGCTATGGGGTTGTTATATGATAATCTTGATCGGGTCACATCAGCTAAGGCAGAGCTCAGATGGCTTAAACAGGGTTCTGTTGATGCTGAGAGGTATTGTACCCAGTTCAGAAGATGGTCCGCAGAGGTCAGGTGGAATGACCCAGCGCTTAAGAGTGAGTTTTTAGCAGGTTTGAGTGAAAGAGTTAAAGATTTGCTCATTGCATATGCTGCACCTGATACTTTGGAAACTGCTATGCAGTTAGCATAGAGGATTGAGAGACAGGCAGAATGAAGAGAAGGCTCTTATAATGCTGGACCCAGTCTCTCAGGATAGTCCCATTGACAGTGGGGAACTGATGCAACTTGGGGCGATGTCCTCTCATTCCCAGGATAGGGAAAGGAGGTTCTCGCTAGGGCTATGCTAATATTGTGGTAAGGCTGAAGATTTTATTAAGCAATGCGAGGTTCGCATAAGGAAAGAAAAAAAAAAGGTCAATCACAGTATCCCTCCCGTTCGCATTGCATTTTACGGTCCGCAAGAGTTTCTTTTTCTGGTAGTTCTACCTGTCGTGGTCCTTTGATTGATTTTCAAGTGATGGTGGACTGTGGTTCTGCACTTAATTTGATTGATCAACAATTTCTAGAAATGTATAAGATTGATTCTGTACCTTTAATGCAGCGCCCCAGAGTCCTGGTCGTTGCAGTAATGTCGCTCTGCCACTAAGGGGAGTGATGTTATGTCTGATTGCACTAAAGGAGTTCACCTGACCAGGTATCACAGTCACACATTACACTTCACACTCCGGCCACCAGGGGGAGCAAAAAGCACTATGTATTAGGCCACTCCTCACACTTTGGTAAAACTGGGGGTTGGATAGGAAGTTAGGGAGAACGCAGCCTGGGAGAGCTCCAAGGAGGACCTGTCAGGGGAGGGTTCCTGGCAGGTACCTAGCAGAAAGGACAGAACGTTACGGAGCCGTGCCTGCACTACCTTGTGGCGGCATCCTAAGGAAGGACACGAAGCAAAGGATATTGTGGAGAAGTGAGAAACGAAATCGCAGCACAAGGAGATACCAGTAGGAGTCGTGCCCCGAGATCGGCAACATCCTACTGAGGCGCGTAGCTGGTGGCCAGAACGCTGAGGAAGTAACAGACTTCAAGTATTACTTCAAACAGCGGCAGGACAGTTGATTATAGGTTGGCTGTCTACCTTACATCACCTAAGCAGACATAGGGGGCAAACATGGAGAGGGGCGTCTCTAGGGTCCCAGAATAGCTCCGAGCCTACCCGTCATACGGGTGCGTCCTAGCCAGATAAACTTAGGGGACGGAGAAGAGAAAGAACGAATATGAAAATTGTGAGGACTATCCCGAATGCTCAGCAGGGAAGGACTACAACACACAGGCGCTAGTTGGTAGGCACTGATTTCCACCTGCAAAGAAAACTCTGGATGTGCCTTCGGACCGGCCGGACTCAGCCAGCCCTGTTAACAGTGCTCTGGATTGCGGATCCCGAAGTCTTCAGTAAAAAGGTAAAGAGACAGCAACCATGTGTCAGTCTGTCCTGAGGAAGTGGTGTGATCACCACGAAACGCGTAGAAATAAAGTCTATTCTTATTACTTCTATTTGGACTTCTCTGGTACATTATCCTGACAGGCGAGCAGCGCAGTCTGATGCCCCATTCTCTTCATCTAGCCAAGGATATTGCTAACTGCTGCAAGATTCCCGCCAAAACTGCCGCCATTGCCGCGCCACGAGGAGCGCAAGAGAAGAAAAAGGGTGTGGAGTTGTGGGCGTGAACGGACTGAGAAGTGCGAAAAGTAATGGCCACCAAGTCTAAATATTTCTGTACCTTGAGGACGTGTCCGTCAGCAGCCGAGATCCGCCTCCTGATCCTCAATGGGGGTCGGAGACCAAAGAAACGAAACCACCTACGGAGGAGAGAGCAGGAAAAGGACAAGGAGGGAGAAGAAGTGAGCCACGTGGGAGACGCCATGGCCAGCCACCCGGGTTCGGAGCGTGGGGTCAGAGCCGAGGACTCCCCCAGCTGCCCAGAGACATACCGCAGCCAGGCGTCACCTGTTGGCCCCGACTTCCTGCAGGCCGGAGTGGACGAGCTCAGCGATCAACTCCGGCGGACGCAGCTGAGCACTGAGGCCGAGTGGAAGGAGACCGTCATCGGGGGCCTCACCAGACGTCTGTCGGCAGCCTCGTCTGGTCCGGAGCAAGAAAGAAGTTCCAGCGCACCGAAGCCAAAAAGCAAGGCCCTGCCGGAAAGCGAGATACTGCAAACAGAGATGACAACGCCACAGCGCAAGGCCCCACAGTCAGCATTCCAGATCACAGCGGAGACGGAGCAGGCCGGCACCGGAGGGACCGGATCTGAAGCAGGTATGAAGAACGACCCTGCCCCAGTGACAGAAGACCTACTGGTAGGCCCCGTAGCAGCGCCACCTGCTGCCATGATTAAGACTAACTCTGAACTGACAAATCCTAATCCTACTACCACAGTGGGCATTATTGCCGCTACTGAACCTACTACCAAAATTGACAATCGAACCCAGATTATACCTGAAAAACTGATTAGTGACATTGATATCGCATCGGATGAGAAGTCGAACAAAAATCTCCCCAGGCCAGGAAGTGTTCACTACCGACTGATGTCTTGCAACCTACTATAGCAATAAACCTCGAAACCCCGAATATGTAAATAGTTAACTGTTTCCTGCTTTTGCTGCCTTAAACCCTTCTAGGGTTATTTCTTAAAGGGATCCCTTTGTTGACCCGGGATCCCTATTGTTTTATGTTTTTGTACAAGTTCATCAGTGTTTCAAGAGACTGCCGAATCATGGACGGTGAATGATTCACGAACTGGTTTTGTAAATAGTTTGCACCTTCTTAAAGGTGCTCCCTACTGGTTTTACAAGGAAAGAAGACTTTGCGAAGAAACTGTTCCTGATGACGACGTCAAAGTTTCTCTTGTCTTAAAAGTCTATTAGTGACTTGTTGATTGATTGCACTACCTCAGAAAAGACTGATTTTTCCTCTTAAAGGGAATGTTTACTTGTTGCACTTGATAATGTTACCTTAAGTAGTAAGATAGTAATAATGTTTACGTGTAGCTAGAGAGCTAGTAAGTGAACCCGTAGGGGTTAGTGAATCTTACTGAGAACCATAGAGAGATGGTTGCCGTGGACGTAGAAGAAGGGATGCAGTAGGCCCAGACAAGTAGCTAGGTGGTCCTGCATATGTGAAGCCGAAGAAGTAAAGAGAATGTTATCTTTGTACCATAGTGTTTTATAGTAAGCCTTTAGTGGGTTCAGCCTATACGCCCTTAAAGGAAAAGTTAAATTATTGTTCAAAGATTTGCACTTAGTAGAATACCCGGCTGGGTAATAGGAAGTTATTTATAGTCAGTAAGTTGGAATGTTATTTAAAATGTTTCAATATGTTTCTGTATGTAACGTTCAAGTGACCTCACCTCCCATAAAGGGAAGCATTGTTATATTTACCTATTCATAGCATTTCAAAATTTTGTATGTCTTTTTTTTCTAACATGTATTGTTGTTCTTCTTTTCCCAGTCCGGGAGTACTGGATTTAACCGGGGGGGAATGCAGCGCCCCAGAGTCCTGGTCGTTGCAGTAATGTCGCTCTGCCACTAAGGGGAGTGATGTTATGTCTGATTGCACTAAAGGAGTTCACCTGACCAGGTATCACAGTCACACATTACACTTCACACTCCGGCCACCAGGGGGAGCAAAAGGCACTATGTATTAGGCCACTCCTCACACTTTGGTAAAACTGGGGGTTGGATAGGAAGTTAGGGAGAACGCAGCCTGTTAGAGCTCCAAGGAGGACCTGTCAGGGGAGGGTTCCTGGCAGGTACCTAGCAGAAAGGACAGAACGTTACGGAGCCGCGCCTGCACTACCTTGCGGCGGTATCCTAAGGAAGGACACGAAGCAAAGGATATTGTGGAGAAGTGAGAAATGAAATCGCAGCACAAGGAGATACCAGTAGGAGTTGTGCCCCGAGATCGGCAACATCCTACTGAGGCGCGTAGCCGGTGGCCGGAACGCCGAGGAAGAAACAGACTGCAAGCATTACTTCAAACAGCGGCAGGACAGTTGATTATAGATTGGCTGTCTACCTTACATCACCTAAGCAGACATAGAGGGCAAACGTGGAGAGGGGCGTCTCTAGGGTCCCAGAATAGCTCCGAGCCTACCCGTCATACGGGTGCGTCCTAGCCAGATAAACTTGGGGGACAGAGAAGAGAAAGAACGAATACGAAAGTTGTGAGAACTATCCCGAATGCTCAGCAGGGAAGTACTACAACACACAGGCGCTAGTTGGTAGGCACTGATTTCCACCTGCAAAGGGAACTCTGGATGTGCCTTCGGACCGGCCGGACTCAGCCAGCCCTGTTAGCAGTGCTCTGGATTGCGGATCCCGAAGTCTTCAGTAAAAAGGTAAAGAGACTGCAACCCTGTGTCCTCGTTATTAACTGCGCCTCACATCATCGCCACCTACACTACTGGGAAGCCCTGGGGATATACTTCACCTGTGGGAAGGTATACCATCTAGCTGCCATTCCATCACCCCAGCGGACCCCTAAGCAGCGTCGGTCACCCTGACCAAATAGCACAGGTGGCGTCACAAACCCTTGACAAACTTTAATCACCCTTTTATTGGACGCCCCTTAGCAGGGTCTCGGACTGGGTCCAGCCACCATGACAACCCCAGCACCGAGTCAGAGAGGACCGGTACCGAGTAACCCGCGGCCCTGCATCTGGGGGGCGCTCCATTAACATGCCCTTTTCCTGTAGTGGCGATTGACAACACTCCTCTAGAGCATTTGTGCGTTTCTCGAAAGGTCACCGGGTTTAGCCTCACTGTGAATATGGAACACCAGGAATGTTTAGATTTGTTTGTACTTGATAAATTGCCTTTTCCAGTTGTTCTGGGGTTACCCTGGTTAAAGATGCACAATCCTGTACTGGACTGGTCGTCAAGTACGATAAAATCCTGGGGTAAGGAGTGTTATGGGAAATGTTGTGATGTACACATTGCTGCTGTGGTGAAAAGTGAGCTACATGAAGCCATTCAGGAATTCTGGAAAGTATTTTCAGAGGTGGAGTCACAAGCTCTACTACCTCATAGAGGTTACAATTGCGCTATTGAGTTCATCCCAGGTGCTACTCTCCCTAAGAGTCGTTTATTTAATCTGACGATTCCCGAGAGGGAGGCCTTAAAGGAATACCTGTAGACTAGTCTTGCTGCAGGTCATACTGTATAAGACCCTCTAAATCCCCTGTGGCTGTGGGATTCTTTTTTGTAAAAAAAAAAAGATGGGGGTCTTAGGCCGTGTCTGGATTTCAGGGAGATTAATAACATCACTGTGCGCAATCTTTACCCCTTACCGCTAATTCTGGATTTGTTTAACCAATTTGTAGTAGCCAAATGATTCTCTAAGATCAATCTCCGTGGGGCATATAATTTGTTGCGGGTAAAAGAAGGCGATGAATGGAAGACAGCCTTTAATACCCTGGAAGGTCATTGTGAGTGTCTAGTAATGCCTTTTGGCCTTGCAAATGCTCCAGCGTTCTTTCAAAATTTCATTAGCAACATTCTGAGGCCATTGATCGGTAGGAGTGTTATTGTTTATTTGGATGATAATTTGATCTACTCACCCGATCTAGAGTCGCATTGGCAGAGAGTCCGCGAGGTTCTGCAGATTATGAGAGAAAACACACTCTTTGCTAAACTGGAGAAATGCAAGTTTGCGGTACAGAAAACTAGTTTTTTGGGGTACTTTACATCCAGTGATGGTTTTGAGATGGACCCGGTGAAGGTTCAGGCAGTATTAGAGTGGCCTAGACCTGAATGCTTGAAGTCGATTCAGAGATTCTTGGGGTTTGCTAATTATTATAGAAAATTCATAAAGAATTTTTCTGTTATCACAAAACCTCTTACTGATCTGACTAAGAAGGGTTCCAATACTGTCCAATCGTCCCCTGAGGCTGTCAAGGCTTTTGAACATTTCAAGGAGAGGTTTAGCTCTGCTCTTGTTTTGATCCAGACAGATGAGAATAAGCCCATTCTGGTAGAGGTGGATGCCTCATCATAAAATGTGGGGGCTGTTCTGTCACAGGAAGCAGAGAATGGGGTGCATCCCTGTGTGTTCTTTTCTAAGAAATTTTCGGAGGCGGAGCTCGACTACGATGTTGCGAACAGAAAATTGCTGGCTATTAAGCTTGCATTTGAGCATTGGTGAAATTTTTTGGAGGGCACCAGACATCCTATACAAGTCTTTACTGATCATAAGAATCTGATCTACCTGGATGGTGCTAAACGTTTGAATGCCCGTCAAGCTAGCTGGGCTTTGTTTTTTGCCCGGTTCCATTTCTCTGTGACATATATCCCTGGGAGAGGAAGAACCAGGAAGTTGAGCAGTTTTTGAGATGTTTTGTAGGGGACAATCAGAAGATGTGGTCGGAATATCTACCATTAGCTGAGTTTGCTCTCAATAATCATACGTCTTCTTTGGCTGGATGTTCTCCTTTCTTTTGTTGTACTTTGAAGCATCCATCTTTCGGTACTTTTTCTAGGATGGGGGGCAGCGGTGCCTGAGGAGGAGAGTTTTTCTGGAAATTTGGAAAAAGGTTGAGAACAGTGTGCGTCATAATCTGAAACAGGCTAATAGGAGGTCTAAGAAATATTTTGACAAGAGAAGAAGGGAGGCGAGGTTTGTTGTTGGGGACATGGTTTGGTTATCCTCTAGGAATCTGCGTTTGAAGAACCCTTCTAAAAAGTTGGGGCCTAAGTTTGTAGGACCCTTCAAAGTGGTTCAGATTGTCAACTCTGCAGTGTTGAGATTAGACATCCATTCATCCTGGGAAATGAATTCAGTGTTTCAAGTACCTTTGCTGAAGAAAGTTGACACACCAGATAAGGTGGCTATGCCGTCTGCTCCTCCAATTGATGAGGACTGCGAGTTTGAGATTTCACGCATTCTTGATTCCAGGTGGCACAGAGGAGGGTTACAGTATCTTGTGTCCTGGAAGGGTTTCGGTCCCGAGGACAAATGCTGGGTTTGTCTTGAGTCAGGTGATTGATTCACTCTTTATTAACCAGCACCTGCCTCCCAGTCCTTGCTGGACAACAGTGTTAATCAGCTTTAGTTCTGGCTTGGTGCTTTGCTTTGTTTTCTCTGTGTATAATTTGTACAGTACTGGAACATCTGGTTCTGCTAGTCTTAGTTTCTGTTTTCAGTTGGTATCTGCAGCCTTCTCTGTGTTTTCAATTAGGAGGTGACCCGTTTTTGTACCCAGTCCTTAGATTTTTTAGGGAACCCCTCCCCCCTATCTATAGGTCTTCGCTTGAGATTATCCTTGGATCGTCGATGAGTCTATTCGCAAGGAATGGGTCGCCCACTCCATCATAGGGTATCAACCTAGTCATAGTGCAGGGTCAGTTTTCCCCCTTGTACCCTAGTCCTGTGTTGCAATTCCGTAACAGGTGGAGGCTGGAATGATTACCTTGCCTAATGTTCTACCTTCACTCGATGTGTCCCTGGCTTGAGCCACTCGCATCAACTGTTCAAACACTTTTCTCTGAGGGTTGCAAGGGCTCTATCGATTCAGAAATACATTGGCTGACTCGCTGACCAAGATGTTTCCCATTTCCTTCAGTGCGATCATTCATAAAGTTACAGTGGGGCCACTACCAGGATCTCCGGTGGTTAGCACAACTCCCTTCCGGCCCACACCTTTGCTGCACTCAGTGATTTGCATCCAGACCACCCCTGCGATTAGGATTGATCACGGGACCCCATTCAGGTCGCATCGCCTCATGGAACTGATGTCTGAAATAAGTCTCGGGCATCATAGTTACTTGAGAGCCGGTATCAACTAGACAGCAGACAGCCCAGCCATTCATTTTGGCCCAAACAAGATGACTCAAAGAAACTAAACTTATGGAACTTCCTTCTCTCCTTCTTGGCTGCTCAAGCTCCGAGCGGCATCCCCCAGCCACGTAGCTTAATGGACAGCGGTGGAGGGGCCTTCCCTGGCGTGCACCTTCTTTAGCATAATGTCACCGCAGTTGAAACAGGTCGGCGTCCCTTCTACGCGTTGTGTTCTCGGTCCCTGGTGAGGCTCAGACCAGTTCTGCCTCTGGAGGGGTTCAGGGGCACCGAAGGTTTCTTCTTCAGGTCAGACCATTACTCTCATATGTCTTGGATTTCCTTCCGAAATTCTTTCACCCAACTTGGTTCGGTTGCCAACGGGGTGGATACCTCTCCGCTCTGAACCTTCCCTGTTGGGCCTGCCACCCTCTGCTTCTGCTCTTGCACATGCGCTTCGGCCCCTATTCCCAAAAAGGACATGTATGGATTAACCCACAAGTGCTCTTGCAAGGCCTGTTTAAGCAATGTGTCTGTAAAGCCAGCTGATCTCTCAGAACATTTTCAAGGGTCCTACACCTATGCCATCTCGCTTAGCGATCGCAGCATGAATCTCCTGCAGTGCATTCATGTACAGGGTCACGGACTGCACCTCCCCTTGGACATGGCTAAACAGGGGCATGGGCAACTCTACCAGATCCGTTGGGTCTCCATGCATTTCTTTTAAGATTTGTAGTACCTTGGTGAAGGTATCTCGCTCATGAGGGGCCAAAATATGATGGAGCTCCTCGCCTCTCCATCCAGGGCCATCATAGCAATCTCTGCCTCCATTGCGGGGGTCGTGGGGTGCATCCTCAACATACCCCTGACCCACTCAATCCAGTCCCACAGCAGACTGTTGCCTCCTGTAAACTTTGGGAGGTTGCTCAACATTGCCCCAGAGGTATACTAGCCCTTGGGGTACCTATGACCGCTTGGTCTGTCCACCCTGTGCCCGTAGACTGCATGCCTCAGACTACACCAAGTATGAGCAGGTTGCAGGATGCAGTGATGGACAGGAGACAGAGCAAGGGTTAACAATTTTAACTAACACTGAGATACTCCACGCAAGGAGATTAAAGGTTAACTAGGGGGTTGGGCAAGTAGTTCAAAATATAGATAGTATGCAGGATTAAAGAACAGTGAAAAAGGTATTAACAGTTCTTGGAGGGGTAACTTATCCTGTCCCAGAGCAAGCGATGGTGCCAAGAACGGCTGACGCGGCGCTTGTCCAATATGGTCGTGTAGGTAACGATGATCCATCTTCTGGTGGCAGCGGTTGGTCTCTGAATACCTTCCGCTGAGCCCTTAGTCCATATACTGATGTGGCTGGAAGAGTGTGGGCCACGGCACTGTCTGAGCCTGATGTGGCCCAGCAGATATACACTGGTGAATCAGGGCGCAGATAGCAGTCCTGCACTCGGTCCCTCTCTGGCAGCACGCACGCCGTACTCACTAGCCCGGAATGTTCAACATCGCGCTTTGTGTTGACCAACAGGCACAATTCACGTCTCGCCTCACAATCTGTGTCAGCGGTCGCAGGGAAGCTCGAGTGTGGGCCTGCACTATTTTGATGCTCGATGGCCGGAGCAATCACGTCCCACTGCTGCATGCTGTCTCTTCTCACCAAGTCTGCCCATTTCCACGCACGCTGAGTCTGTTAGCGCTTAGCCACACCCCCCATTTCCGCATGCAATGATTGGTCCGTTCTCTTAAGCTTTCCCCTGGACAACAGAGGAGACAGTACCGACAGTTCCGGACCTGGCACAACAAAGGCACCCGCGGCATGGTCCCTCTTCTTACACAATATACTGAGGGTGGCACCGGCGCGGGTTGTGTCACCGATCTGTGTATAGAGAGGCAGCTATAACCACAATCCTGACTGACACTGGCTCTGCATTGGGGCTGGTCTGTTAGAGTCGCTGCTCTCTATAGTCAGAGCTGTGACTTAAACCGCACCAGCATTGCCCTCGTTACTGAAACCAGAACGCTGCCGGTGTTAATAAAGTTAATTTTCTCCCTGAAGCGTTTCGCTAAGTGCAGGCACCAGGCAGGTTCATAACACTATTATCCTGCAGATTAACCCCAAATATGCAGGTTAATAATGTTCTCTGGGGCCAAGTTCTCTTTAACCCCTTACCGGCATCGGACGTACTATACCGTCCGATGCCGGCTCCCCTGCTTTGATGCAGGGCTCCGCGGTGAGCCCGCATCAAAGCCGGGACATGTCAGCTGTTTTGACAGCCCGCACCTATTAACTAGTTAAATGCCGCTGTCAAACGCAGACAGCGGCATTTAACTACCGCTTCCGGCCGGGCGGCCGGAAATGACGTCATCGCCGACCCCCGTCACATGATCGGGGGTCGGCGATGCTTGTATATTGTAGCCATAGAGGTCCCAGAGACCTCTATGGTTACTGATGAGTGGTGGCTGTGAGCGCCACCCTGTGGTCGGCGCTCACAGCACACCTCCATTTCTGCTACATAGCAGCGATCAGCAGATCGCTGCTATGTAGCAGAGCCGATCGTGCTGTGCCAGCTTCTAGCCTCCCATGGAGGCTATTGAAGCATGGCAAAAGTTAAGAAAAAAAGTTTAAAAAAATGTGAAAAAAATAAAAAAAAACATAAAAGTTTAAATCACCCCCCTTTCGCCCCAATCAAAATAAATCAATAAAAAAAATATCAAATCTACGCATATTTGGTATCGCCGCGCTCAGAATCGCCCGATCAATCAATTAAAAAAAAGTATTAACCTGATCGCTAAACAGCGTAGCGGGAAAAAAATTCGAAACGCCAGAATTACGTTTTTTTGGTCGCCGTGACATTGCATTAAAATGCAATAACGGGCGATCAAAAGAACGTATCTGCACCAAAATGCTATCATTAAAAACGTCATCTCGGCACGCAAAAAATAAGCCCTCAACCGACCCCAGATCATGAAAAATGGAGACGCTACGAGTATCGGAAAATGGCGCAATTTTTTTTTTTTTTTTTTAGCAAAGTTTGGAATTTTTTTTCACCACTTAGATAAAAAATAACCTAGTCATGTTAGGTGTCTATGAACTCGTACTGACCTGGAGAATCATAATGGCAGGTCATTTTTAGCATTTAGTGAACCTAGCAAAAAAGCCAAACAAAAAACCAATGTGGGATTGCACTTTTTTTGCAATTTCACCGCACTTGGAATTTTTTTCCCGTTTTCTAGTACACGACATGCTAAAACCAATGATGTCGTTCAAAAGTACAACTCGTCCCGCAAAAAATAAGCCCTCACATGGCCAAATTGACGGAAAAATAAAAAAGTTATGGCTCTGGGAAGGAGGGGAGTGAAAAACGAACACGGAAAAACGAAAAATCCCCCGGTCATGAAGGGGTTAAATAAGCTCCTAAGCTTCCCCTAGTGGCAACTGAAGGCAGCCAGAAAATTATAGTTTATTTATGCAGAAACTATGGAGCTCTGTATCAGACAAACAAAGCTCTGGTCAATATAAAGATATATTAGCCCCATTATGACCAGGACTGAAAAGCCCTAATAACTAGTAAATATTTTTCAATTTTTTGCTGTTTCCTTTTCAACAGCTACAACTGTATTGATTTTTTCGCTGACATGGCTATATGAAGCTTTGTCTTAGCTCTGTTTTAGGATACATATAAATGACTGAAAAATTTATGTAATTTTTTTGTAATTTTTTGTCATGTGAATTTAGAAAATAAACTATTTTTGGTTCCGTTTTTATTGGCTCAATATTTTTTTTCCTATTATTGTTCATGTGTAACACAAAATAGCACGTTGATTGAATTATCCAGTTTATTACAGTTGTGTGGATATCTGTGTTTACATCTTTTGTTGCTTGCTCTATGCATGTAGTAAAATGTATTTTATATGCATTTTCTCGGCGGGTGGGATGGGGCGATACATCTGAGAGGGCCCCTAACCAGTAGCCTTGATTGCAACTATGCTTACACACCCTGATGATGGGTTTAGGAAAGCTTCAGCAGATGACCATGCTATTACAGAAAATAAATCCCAATACAGAGACTGACACCGATATTACCACCATACGGTGACTATAAAGTGGTAGATACCATTCCTGGAGAACATACAAGTGATTACAGCACAGTTGTATATAGTAACTTACAGGCAGATGTTCTTTCTGATGGCGTCGTTCATTGTTCCCATCTTTTCTATCTGGCCCAGACCGACATGACAACTTCTCCAACCATGACTCATCTGCAGAGATTACAGCAAAGACACATTTGACTTCTCACATTTCCTGCAACATCCCCATCTATTCCCAACCTGTACAAGCCCAACATCCTACTGATACGCCAATGCTGAGCTACTGCTATTGTGTCCCTACTACTGCATCTGCTCTTTGGCTTAATAACAATGCTCAATCATCCACATGATGATGTCCACCACTGTTCCCCTTACATAGTAATAAATGCCTCTTTTGTGCTCTTTAGATGGTAAAATTGCCCCTTAAAATATTAATGCCTTATGCAAATGCTCTAGAAAACATTTCCCTAATATGCAGCTCCTCTATACACCATATAGTGGGCTCACAGCTCCCATATAAGAGCATTATGTTGGCCCACAGCTCCCTACAACATAATGCCTGTGCTGTGCTGTGGTCCTAGGAGAGCCTGAAGGGGCTTGACTAGGTGAACACCTTACTTTTCACTGGATCCACTGATCGTGGGATTAAGCTTGGCTCCCAGTGGACACCAGGTGCTACTCCAGAACAGACCACGGATGCCTCTTTAAGAAAGAGGGAGCACGAACGTGCCCTAAACACAGCTCCTGGGAATCTACACACAGAGTAAGGAGGAAGTGCAGTGAGTGAGTTGGCGACCCTGATGAGGAAGAGGGGCAGCGTGCAGTAACGCCAGAGCTACACCTATACATTGTATGGTTGGACCATAATTCTATTATGCACAGTATGATACCCCCACAGCTCCCCTATACATTGTATGATGTCCTCACCATTCCCCAAAACAGTATAATGACCCCCACAGCAGCCCCCAAACTGTATAATGACCCCATCTTAGCCCCAAAACACTGTGCAATGGCCCATAGATTAGCCCCCAAATGGTTTAATGGCTCCACAGTAGTCCCTGCAATGTATGAGGGTCCCCCATACTCCTTCAGTGTCCCCCAAAATAACCCCCACACCTACAATGCCCCACAGTCACACTTCAAGTTTCAATTAAAACAAAAAAACTTATACTCAACTAATCCAGGATACTGACGAGTACATAGGGCAGACTAACACGCTGTTATAGTCAATAGCATGATGTAAGGATGCTCAGTTTCTGCAAATTCCTCCTCATAATCTCAATTCTCAAAATTGCAAGGATTTTTACGTTTTAACATAGCCATGGAGCACGTTATAGATTGCTGCATGTGTATAAGATCAAAACCGCAGTCAGCACATGAGTGCAGCGCCAGAACCACCATCAGTACATAAATTTTGCACTAAAACCACTGTCTGTATATGAATACCTCACCAGAACCACTTTCAGTATATGAATAATTCACCAGAACCACTGTCAGTACATGAATGCAGCTTGGGAACCACCATTACTACATGACTGCTGCATGAGAACCAATGTCAGTACATGACATTGTCAGCACTACTACTACTAAGGGGATTTAAAGAGGATTTTGCACTTTTATTTTCCGTTCTCTGATATGCATCCACTCCGTACTCTGGCGGACCAAGTGACTAACCTTACTCAGATGATGGCTGAGTTATCTGTGCAGAACAGGGCTTTGGTTACTTCCCAGAAGCAGGTGCAGAGGGAAATGGCTGAGAAAGTTAAGATAGCCCGGGGGGCTCCCTCTGTCAGTAAGTCTTTTGAGGTGACTGACATGTCTCTGCACTCTCCTGAGCCTTCTGTGAAACTCCCTGACACCTTTTCTGGCGAGAAGGATAAGTTCCGCATGTTCAATGAGGGTTGCAAACTGCTATTTTCCCTTAGACCCTGATCTTCAGGGGATGAGAGTCAGTGGGTGGGGATAATTATATCTTTTTTGAGGGACGCGCGTTTCGGATTACTCCTTCGTCACGGGTGGAAGGAGTAATCCAAAACACGCGTCGGGGTGCGCTGTGCTTGGAGGAGCGGACCATTGAAGGTAGTGACTATTGTTATAGCGATATCGCGATCATTTGGTTTATATATATATAGACTGTCCTGGAGCCTGGCGGTTTTCATTTATGCTGTGAGCACATAGTATCCAACCCATATAAATGCAGCCAAGGAGGATGAAACCTATGTGAATACTACTAACACATAGGAGCTTTGCGGCACATATATACACACAGTCTTATTATTTTGCACTTAGGCACTTTTTGGTTTTTCATACACATATTTATGCGCTTAGTAACCCGATGTTTACCCTGGTTACCGGCATCGTTGGTCGCTGGAGAGCTGTCTGTGTGACAGCTCTCCAGCGACCAAACAGCGACACTGCAGCGATCCGGATCGTTGTCGGTATCGCTGCAGCGTCGCTTAGTGTGACGGTACCTTAAGATTACTAAGCCTATTCGTATATAAGCTTCGGCCACCGCCATCAGGGGCTTATCTACAGCATTCATGTAGTGCTGCAGATAAGCTCACTTCCCCTCTCCCCCCCCCCCCCCCCCCCCGATGTAATCTGAAACATAAGAAAAACAAGTTATCTTATAATCACCTGGCGGGGTGGTCCGGTGCAGTCCTGTCTGACGTTGAAGGCAGAGCAAAATACTGCAGTGCGCAGGCGCCGGGAAAGGTCAGAGAAGCCCAGCTCCTGTGCACTGCAGTACTTTATGCTGCACTCAACAGGTCAGATAAAGTACGCCAGTGCAGGAGCCGCGACAGGAAGCAAGGAAGAGGACGTCATCACATGAAGATGGGAGGTGCCGGACTCGGACCATGATGCCCATCGGACCGGACCACACCGGGCCACCCCCCAAGTGAGTATAATATAACTTGTTTTTCTTATCTTTTAGGTTACATCGAGGGCTTATCTACAGCATTACAGAATGCTGTAGATAAGCCCCTGATGGCGGTGGCCAAAGCTTATATACGGAAAAGTAGGTGACAGATTCCCTTTAAGCAATTCTGGACTGCCCATATGATGTCACATGTTCGGAAACTTCTGATAGGATGTTTGTCAACATCTGAGTTATTAGAGACACAGCTGTGGATGTATTTTATTGTATGCACACCTGAAACACACTATTCTTTGTGCAGCATTATGGGAATGTCTAAAGAAATCAGCCAAGATATCAGGAAGAGAATTGTGGACTTGCACAAGTTTGGCTCATACTTGAGTACAATTTCAAGATACCTGAAGGTGCCTTGTTCATCTGTAGAAGCAATTATACGCTAGTACAAATTAGATGGGAATGTCCAGCCATCATACAACTCAGGAAGGAGACGTGTTCCGTGTCCCAGAGATGAACGTGCTTTGTCCGACTTGTACATATCAACCCAAGGAAAAAAAAAGCAAAAGACCTTGTGAAGTTGATGGCGGAAGCTGGTAAGATTGTCAATATCCACAGTGAAACGAGTACTGTATCAACATGGGCTAAAAGGCCACTCTGCCAGGAAGAAGACATCACTCCAAAAGAAACATAAAAAAGCCAGATTAATGTTTGCAAATGCACACAGGAACTTAGACCTTAATTTTAGGAGACATGTCCTGTGGTGTGATGAAACTAATATTGAACTTTCTGGGCATAATGACAATTGTTACGTTTGGAAGAAAAAGGGAGAAGCTTGGAGGCCTAAGATCACCATCCCAACTGTGAAACATGGGGGTGGCAGCATCATGTTGTGGAGTTGTTTTGTTGCAGGAGGGACTGGTGCACTTCAGAAGATGGCATCATGGAAAAAGTACATTACGTGGCAATACTGAAGCTACATCTCAAGACATCAGCCAGGAAGTTAATGCTTGGGCGGAAATGGGTCTTCCAAACGGACAGTGACCCGAAGCATACTGCCAAAATGGTAACAAACTGACTTAAGAGTAACAAAGTCAATGTTTTGGTGTGGCCATCACAAAGTTCTGATCTCAATCCTATTGAAAATTTATGGGCAAAGCTGAAAAGGCACGTGTGAGCAAGGCGACCTACAAACCTGGATCAGTTACACAAGTTTTGTCAGGAGGAATAGGCTTAAATTCCTACCAACAATTGAGAGAAGCTTCTGTAAGGTTTATTCTGATTTCATGTCAGATATTGAGAAAAACATTCATATGTGTCTTTTTTTATAGTGTATGTAAACTTCTGGTTTGAACTGTAGATAGATAGATAATGGATGGATAGATAGATAGATAGATAGATAGATAGATAGATAGATAGATAGATAGATAGATAGATATGTAGGAAGATGGACCAGAATAGTAGTCTCTCCTGCGTGTCTGGGCCAGAACTATCCGGTTTGTCACCTTTGTTGCTGGAGGGAAGCACATACTGAGTGGGATAGACCTTTGTACCTGACTTCTGGGGGCAGGTGTGATATAAAGGGGACTGCACGCATGGAAACAGGGCTTTTGGCGGGGACCCAGCGAGTGCGACAACAGAAGGTTGACAGACCGACAACAGCTTACAGGCCCGCTTTTACAGAATTACATCTCCTGCAATCCCAGAGGCTAATCCCCCATCAACTCCTGACCCTAATGGCACCAACTGGTCAGTACAACTGATATCCGCTGACTCTTTTGTCAATGCTGACCCAGCGACACGTGCGGTCCGTATCTTTGGGACTGCGGCCTTCACCCCGAGAGTTTGTACTTTTTTGGCTGTGCAGCAATCCTTCCCCCATACTGCATCTCGTTCCTGGATCACCAATCCATGTATATGAAGATCAGGATACTTCATCGCCGTACAGAGACATTGCTTTAGCTTTCTCCAGGACCGGCTCTGAGACGTCACGTGCCAGCTATGGGGCCATCATGGGATGGGCAGCACGGTGGCTCAGTGGTTAGCACTGCAACCCTGGAGTCCTGGGTTCAAATCCCACCAAGGACAACATCTGCAAGGAGTTTGTATGTCCTCCCCATGTTGGCGAGGGTTTCTTCTGGGTTCTCCAGTTTCCTCCCACATTCCAAAAGACATACTGATAGGGAATTTAGATTGTGAGCCCCATCTGGGACAGCGATGATAATGTCTGTAAAGCGCTGTGGAATATGTTAGCGCTATATAAAAATAAAGATTATTATTATTATTATTATTATTATCTTCCAACCACTATCATCCTGGAACCAGAGTCTGATAAGTTAACCCGTTGTTTTACACCTGTTGCAACTTCATTATTGATAAATATATTTTGTGGGCCCGTATGCTTACACCCCCAAACTCCCTGCATGGAGTATTCACTGTTGGGTCTGCTATAAAATTTGTTAACTCTTGCTCTGCCTCCTGCTTGCTACTGCATCCCACATTCCTGCTAGTACTTTACACATAGATAGATAGATAGATAGATAGACAGACAGACAGACAGACAGACAGACAGACAGATAGATAGATAGATAGATAGATAGATAGATAGACAGATAAAGAGATACTTACTGTACATACATAGATTTCCCATTAATGTTCTCCCTATTAACAAACTTATTAATTAGACAACTGTTGTATGAATTAGAATTGAAATCATATACTGTATCACTGTGCACAAGTAGGCTGTAGAAATCCTCACATTTAACGTGTTAGTGACGTCTGACAATTATTGCAATACTTTCTGTGACCTTGTGTACAACATCAGTATGTCATCAGTGGCGTAGGAAGTGGGGTGCGTGGGGGGCGGTCCGCCCCGGGCGGCACAATGCGGGGGGCGGCCGGCGCTGCAGGAGGAGAAAGAAAGAAAAAAAAAAAAAAGACGCCCCTTTAAATCTTCGGGCGGCGCTGTCCGCCGTCACGACCAGGCTCCCTCCACCCCGGGCCCCCGCCCCCCGCTCTAATACTCACCTCTCCTGGTTCCTGCGGCAGCTACAGCGTCCTCTGACTCTGGAGACCATGGGGCAGATTGCTGGACACACTGGAGCAATACTGGAGACCATGGGGCAGATTGTTGGACACACTGGGGCAATACTGGAGACCATGGGGCAGATTGCTGGACACACTGGGGCAATACTGGAGACCATGGGGCAGATTGCTGGACACACCGGGGCAATACTGGAGACCATGGGGCAGATTGCTGGACACACCGGGGCAATACTGGAGACCATGGGGCAGATTGCTGGACACACCGGGGCAATACTGGAGACCATGGGGCAGATTGCTGGACACACTGGGGCAATACTGGAGACCATGGGGCAGATTGCTGGACACACTGGGGCAATACTGGAGACCATGGGGCAGAATGCTGGACACACTGGGGCAATACTGGAGACCATGGGGCAGAATGCTGGACACACTGGGGCAATACTGGAGACCGTGGGGCAGAATGCTGGACACACCGGGGCGATACTGGAGACCATGGGGCAGATTGCTGGACACACTGGGGCAATACAGGAGACCATGGGGCAGATTGCTGGACACACTGGGGCAATACTGGAGACCCTGGGGCAGATTTCTGGACACATTGGGGCAATGCTGGAGACCCTGGGGCAGACTTCTGGACACACTGGGGCAGATTTCTGGACATACTGGGGCAATGCTGGAGACCCTGGGGCAGATTTCTGGACACACTGGGGCAATGCTGGACACTGGGGGTAATATGTTGGACACACTGGGGGTAATATGCTGGACACACTGGGGCAATGCTGGACACTGGGGGTAATATGCTGGACACACTGGGGGTAATATGCTGGACACACTGGGGCAGACTGCTGGACACACTAGGGCAATGCTGGACACGGGCAGATTGCTGGACACACTGGGGGCAGTGCTGGACATACTGGGGCAGATTTGTGGACACACTGGGGGTAATATGCTGGACACACTGGGGCAGATTGCTGGACAACATGGGGGTAATATGCTGGACACACTGGGAGAGATTGCTGGACACACTGGGGCAATACTGGAGACCGTGGGGCAGAATGCTGGACACACCGGGGCGATACTGGAGACCATGGGGCAGATTGCTGGACACACTGGGGCAATACTGGAGGCCATGGGGCAGATTGCTGGACACACTGGGGCAATACTGAAGACCATGGGGCAGAATGCTGGACACACTGGGGCAATACTGGAGACCATGGGGCAGAATGCTGGACAAACTGGGGCAATACAGGAGACCATGGGGCAGATTGCTGGACACACTGGGGCAATACTGGAGACCCTGGGGCAGATTTCTGGACACATTGGGGCAATGCTGGAGACCCTGGGGCAGACTTCTGGACACACTGGGGCAGATTTCTGGACATACTGGGGCAATGCTGGAGACCCTGGGGCAGATTTCTGGACACACTGGGGCAATGCTGGACACTGGGGGTAATATGTTGGACACACTGGGGGTAATATGCTGGACACACTGGGGCAATGCTGGACACTGGGGGTAATATGCTGGACACACTGGGGGTAATATGCTGGACACACTGGGGCAGACTGCTGGACACACTAGGGCAATGCTGGACACGGGCAGATTGCTGGACACACTGGGGGCAGTGCTGGACATACTGGGGCAGATTTCTGGACACACTGGGGGTAATATGCTGGACACACTGGGGCAGATTGCTGGACAACATGGGGGTAATATGCTGGACACACTGGGGCAATACTGGAGACCATGGGGCAGATTGCTGGACACACCGGGGCAATACTGGAGACCATGGGGCAGATTGCTGGACACACTGGGGCAATACTGGAGACCATGGGGCAGATTGCTGGACACACCGGGGCAATACTGGAGACCATGGGGCAGATTGCTGGACACACCGGGGCAATACTGGAGACCATGGGGCAGATTGCTGGACACACTGGGGCAATACTGGAGACCATGGGGCAGATTGCTGGACACACTGGGGCAATACTGGAGACCATGGGGCAGAATGCTGGACACACTGGGACAATACTGGAGACCATGGGGCAGAATGCTGGACACACTGGGGCAATACTGGAGACCGTGGGGCAGAATGCTGGACACACCGGGGCGATACTGGAGACCATGGGGCAGATTGCTGGACACACTGGGGCAATACTGAAGACCATGGGGCAGAATGCTGGACACACTGGGGCAATACTGGAGACCATGGGGCAGAATGCTGGACAAACTGGGGCAATACAGGAGACCATGGGGCAGATTGCTGGACACACTGGGGCAATACTGGAGACCCTGGGGCAGATTTCTGGACACATTGGGGTAATGCTGGAGACCCTGGGGCAGACTTCTGGACACACTGGGGCAGATTTCTGGACATACTGGGGCAATGCTGGAGACCCTGGGGCAGATTTCTGGACACACTGGGGCAATGCTGGACACTGGGGGTAATATGTTGGACACACTGGGGGTAATATGCTGGACACACTGGGGCAATGCTGGACACTGGGGGTAATATGCTGGACACACTGGGGGTAATATGCTGGACACACTGGGTCAGACTGATGGACACACTAGGGCAATGCTGGACACGGGCAGATTGCTGGACACACTGGGGGCAGTGCTGGACATACTGGGGCAGATTTCTGGACACACTGGGGGTAATATGCTGGACACACTGGGGCAGATTGCTGGACAACATGGGGGTAATATGCTGGACACACTGGGAGAGATTGCTGGACACACTGGGGGCAGGACTTGAGGCATGGGCAGAATGTAGATACGGGGCATGATTGGAGACACGGGGCAGGATTGGATCATGGGGCAGAACGGATACGATGGAGGCTGGTGGGGCAGGATGGGGAGATCATATGGGGTAGAATGGATACTCATGAGGGCAGGATGCGAGAACATATGGCTGGAGCCAGGAATGAGATAAACGGGGCCAGGGTGGGGAATAGTGTTACCATAGGGGCTAATTAAGGGATATTATTACTGCAGTGATGTATTTATTTTATTTTTTGAGTATACTGTTTTAAATGGGGGGGGCGGTCTTGTTACTGTGCAGAGTGACACTATATCACCTTTTTTTCTTCATGTGATGTAATGTAGAAGTTGTGAAAAATTAACTGTGTTATTTCCTGCAGAAACGAGTCCTGGCTGGAAGGAATGATGGCGGTCTGTGCTGGATGAAAGATGAAGGACTTCACCTAGAGACGTCACTGGTGAGTCAGTGTTACCTATACACTGACACTATACACTGTATACTACCGTGTTTCCCCGAAAGTAAGACAGTGTCTTACATTCTTTTACCACTCAAAAGTCCCACTACGTCTTACTTTCGGGGTATGTCTTACATTGGAAAAAAAACGCTGCGTTTTTTTTCCCAACGTACAGTTTACTACCGTACTAGTGTTGAGTGATACCGTCCAATACTTGAAAGTATCAGTATCGGATAGTATCGGCCGATACCCGAAAAATATCGGATATCGCTGATACCGATACCAATACAAGTCAATGGGACACAAGTATCGGAAGGTATCCCTGGATGGTTCCCAGGATCTGAAGGAGAGGAAACTCTCCTTCAGGCCCTGCGATCCATATTTAAGTGTAAAATAAAGAATTAAAATAAAAAAATCGCTATACTTACCCTCTGACGCGCCCTGGTACTAACCGGGAACCTTCCTTCCTTCGAATCAGCGCTTCCAGGACCTGCGGTGACGTCGCGGCTTGTGATTGGTCGCGCGACCGCCCATGTGACCGCTCGCACGACCAATCAGAAGCCGCGACGTCACCGCGACGTCACCGCAGGTCCTGGAAGCACTGATTCGAAGGAAGGAAGGTTCCCGGTTAGTATCAGGGCGCGTCAGAGGGTAAGTATAGCGATATTTTTTATTTTAATTCTTTATTTTACACTTAAATATGGATCGCAGGGCCTGAAGGAGAGATACCTCTCCTTCAGACCCTGGGAACCATCGAGTTTCGGCCGACCCCGACACTACTCAGCACTACGGTATTTACTACGTCTTACTTTCGGGGTACGTCTTACATTAGCCGACCCCGCTAAAACCCCCACTACGTCTTACTTTCGGGGGTGTCTTACTATCGGGGAAACACGGTATATACAGCGGTCCTGTGTACAATGTCACCAGTGATCACTGTATTATCTATACATTATATACACTGCATACTAAGTACAGATCTCCTGTGAATACTGGCACTTATGGTCATAGTTAGGGTTGAGCGAAACGGGTCGAAATTGTTCAAAAGTCACCGACTTTTGGCAAGGTCGGGTTTCATGAAACCCGACCCGACCCCAGTGGGGGGTCGGCCATGAAGTCGGCGATCTTTTGAATCTGGAATCGGAATTCCGATCCCGATTCCCGATATGTTTAAGATATCGGGAATTGGTATCGGAATTCAGATTAAAGTGTAAAATATAGAATTAAAATAAAAAATATTGCAATACTTACCCTCTGACGCGCCCTGGTACTAACCGGCAGCCTTCCTCCTTCGAATCCGCGCTTCTAGGACCTTGCCGTGACGTCGCGGTGACGTCGCGGCTTGTGATTGGCCGCGCGGCCGCCCATGTGACCGCTCGCGCGGCCAATCACAAGCCGCGACGTCACCCGCGACGTCACCGAAGGTCCTGGAAGGGCTGATTCTTAGGAAGGAAGGCTGTCGGAAGGAAGCAGGGCGCTTCCGAGGGTGAGTATATACCTAATAGGAATATACTCGCCCTCGGAAGCGCCCTGCTTCCTTCCGACAGCCTTCCTTCCTAAGAATCAGCCCTTCCAGGACCTTCGGTGACGTCGCGGGTGACGTCGCGGCTTGTGATTGGCCGCGCGAGCGGTCACATGGGCGGCCGCGCGGCCAATCACAAGCCGCGACGTCACCGCGACGTCACGGCAAGGTCCTAGAAGCGCGGATTCGAAGGAGGAAGGCTGCCGGTTAGTACCAGGGCGCGTCAGAGGGTAAGTATTGCAATATTTTTTATTTTAATTCTATATTTTACACTTAAATATGGATCCCAGGGCCTGAAGGAGAGTTTCCGCTCCTTCAGACTCTGGGAACCATGGAAACCCAATGCACTGCATTGGGTTTCGAGTTTCGGCCGACCCCGACCCCGACTTTTTTATAGGATCGGCCGATTTCACTCGACCCGACTTTTCCAAAAGTCGGGTTTCGTGAAACCCGACCCGATCCTATAAAAGTGAAGGTCGCTCAACCCTAGTCATAGTATTGTGTTTTGTTTTTTTTTATTACTGATCAGTATTGTAGTATTCAGTCACTATGTGGTGGTAATATTTGGTCTGGAAATGGTGTTGTGGTATTTGTCCCTTGTATGTAGTATTATTCGGTCACTATGTGGTCTGGTCATGGTGTGGTGGTATTAAGTCACAGGTTTGGCATGTGGGGGTGACACCATTAGGCCCAGTTTAAGTTCTACAAAACAGGAAAACCATTTTTGGTGACCTTTGTGTGTATTGAGACGGGGGAGGGGGGGGGGGCGCCAAACTCGGGAACAGCCCCGGGCGGCAAAAGCTCTAGCTACGCCTCTGTATGTCATGAATGCTAGCGGTGGTCCTGTGATTGCATTAAACGATTTTCACAGAACGTCATCCTCTTTAGGAAAGGACAGAACAAGGTGGCCTCTAGTGCCCCAGCCAAATCTTGATTTTAAAAGCAACACACAAATTCTATGCGCTGACTTATCACAGAATCACAGAAAGTCAATAGAATAATCAAATAATAAAAATGGCAACAAGGCTACATTCCTACGATGAGCTTTTGGTGACTTTTTGATGTTGCCGATTTTCTGCACCATTTATGCACATAGGAGACATCGGGTTTAATGTATATACATCACATAGAAGACACAGAGACTGCTGTATATGCATCACATAGGAGACACTGAAACTGTTGTATATACATCACATAGGATACACTGGTGCTGGAGTATATGTATTGGGGAAAATAAGTATTTAATATACTGCCAATTTTGCACGTTTCCCCACCTACAAAAAATGGAGAGGTCTATAATTTTCATCATAGATAAACTGCAACTGTGAGAGATAGAATCTTTTAAAAAATCCAGAAAATCACATATGATTTTTACTTAAATAATTTCCATTTTATTGCATGAAATAAGTATTTGACACAATAGAAAAACAGAACTTAGTATTTGGTACATAAACCATTGTTTGCAATTACATAGGTCAGATGCTTCCTGTAGTTCTTTACCAAGTTTGCACACATTGCAGCAGGGATTTTGGCCAACTTCTCCATACAGATCTTCTCCAGATCTTTTAGGTTTTGGGGCTCCCTCCAAAGATTTTATATTGTGTTCAGGCCTGGAGACTGGCTAGGCCACTCCAGCACCTTGAAATGCTTCTTACAGATCTGCTCCTTAATTGCCCTGGCTGTGTGTTTCAGGTCATTGTCATGGTGGAAGACTCAGCCATGACCCATCTTCAATGCTCTTACCGAGGGAAGGAAGTTGTTGGGTTGTTGGCCAAAATTTCGCAAAACATTCATCCTCCCTTCAATATGGTGCAGTCGCCCTGTCCCCTTAGCAGAAAATCATCCACAAAGTATGATGTTTTCCCCACCATGCTTCATGGTTGGGACGATGTTCTTGGGGTTGCGCTCATCCTCATTCCTCCAAACTCGGCGAGTGCAGTTGATACCAAAAAATTCTGTTTTTGTCTCATCTAGCCACATGACCTTCTCCCATGCCTCCTCTGGATCATCCAGATGGTCAACTTCAAACAGGCCTGGTCATGTGCTGGCATGAACAGGGGGACTTTGCGTACCCTGCAGGATTTTAATCCATAACTGCTTACTGTGTTACTAATGGTAATATTTGAGACTGTGGTCCCAGCTCTCTTCAGGTCATTGACCAGGTCCTCCCATGTAGTTCTGGGCTGATTCCTGACCTTTCTCAGAATCATCCTTACCACACAAGGTGTGGCCTTGCATGGAGCAACAGACTGAAAAAGATTGATAGTCATTTTGTGCTTCTTCCATTTCCTAATAATTGTGCCAACAGTTGTTGCCTTCTCACAAAGCTGCTTGCCTATTGTCCTGTAGCCCATCCCAGCTTTGTGCGGTGGACAATTTTGTCCCTGGTGTGCTTAGACAGATCTTTGATCTTGCCCATGGTGGAGAGGTTGGAGTGTCATTGATTGCGTGTGTGGATAGGTGTCTTTTATACAGGTAACACGTTCAAACAGGTGCAATTAATACAACTAATGACTGCAGAGTAGGAGGGCTTCTTAACCCCTTAAGCCCCGAGGGTGGTTTGCATGTTAATGACCGGGCCAATTTTTACAATTCTGACCACTGTCCCTTTATGAGGTTATAACTCTGGAACGCTTTAACGGATCCCGGTGATTCTGACATTGTTTTCTCGTGACATATTGTACTTCATGGTAGTAGTAAAAAATTTTCGATATAACTTGCGTTTATTTGTGAAAAAAACGGAAATTTGGTGAAAATTTAGAAAATTTCGCAATTTTCCAACTTTAAATTTTTATGCCCTTAAATCACAGAGATAAGTCACACAAAATACTTAATAAGTAACATTTCCCACATGTCTACTTTACATCAGCACAATTTTGGAACCAAAATTTTTTTTTGTTAGGGAGTTATAAGGGTTAAAAGTTGACCAGCAATTTCTCATTTTTACAACACCATTTTTTTTTTAGGGACCACATCTCATTTGAAGTCATTTTGAGGGGTCTATATGATAGAAAATACCCAAGTGTGACACCATTCTAAAAACTGCACCCCTCAACGTGCTCAAATCCACATTCAAGCAGTTTATTAACCCTTCAGGGGTTTCACAGGAATGTTTGGAATGTTTAAATAAAAATGAATATTTAACTTTTTTTCACACAAAATTTATTTCAGCCCCAATTTGTTTTATTTTACCAAAGGTAACAGGATAAAATGGATGCCAAACGTTGTTGTACAATCTGTCCTGAGTATGCTGATACCCTATATGTGGGGGTAAACCACTGTTTGGGCGCATGGCAGAGCTCGGAAGGAAAGGAGCGCCATTTGACTTTTCAATGCAAAATTGACAGGAATTGAGATGGGACGCCATGTTGCGTTTGGAGAGCCCCTCATGTGCCTAAACATTGAAATCCCCACAAGTGACACCATTTTGGAAAGTAGTCCCCTTAAGGAACTTATCTAGATGTGTGGTGAGCACTTTGACCCAACAAGTGCTTCACAGAAGTTTATAATGCAAAGCCGTAAAAATAAAAAATCATATTTTTTCACAAAAATGATCTTTTTGCCCCCAATTTTTTATTTTCCCAAGGGTAAGAGAAGAAATTAGACCGCAAAAGTTGTTGTGCAATTTGTCCTGAGTGCGACGATACCCCATATATGGGGGTAAACCACTTTTTGGGCGCATAGCAGAGCTCGGAAGGGAAGGAGCGCCATTTGACTTTTCAATGCAAAATTGACTGGAATTAAGATGGGACGCCATGTGGGTTTGGAGAGCCCCTGATGTGCCTAAACATTAAAAACCCCCACAAGTGACACCATTTTGGAAACTAGACCCCCTAAGGAACTTATCTAGATGTGTTTTGAGAGCTTTGAACCCCCAAGTGTTTCACTACAGTTTATAACGCAGAGCCGTGAAAATAATTTTTTTTTTTTCGCAAAAATTATTTTTAGCCCCCAGCTTTGTATTTTCACAAGGGTAACAGAATAAATTGGACCCCAAAAGTTGTTGTCCAATTTGTCCTGAGTACGCTGATACCCAATATGTGGGGGGGGGGGAACCACTGTTTGGGCGCATGGCAGAGCTCGGAAGGGAAGGAGCGCCATTTGGAATGCAGACTTAGATGGATTGGTCTGCAGGCGTCACGTTGCATTTGCAGAACCCCTGATGTACCCAAACAGTACAAACCCCCCACAAGTGACCTCATATTGGAAACTAGACCTCCGAAGGAACTTATCTAGATGTGTTGTGAAAACTTTGAACCCCCAAGTGTTTCACTACAGTTTACAACGCAGAGCCGTGAAAATAAAAAATATTTTTTTTTCCCCACAAAAATGATTTTTAGCCCCCCAAATTTTTATTTTCCCAAGGATAACAAGAGAACTTGGACCCAAAAAGTTGTTGTCCAATTTGTCTCGAGTACGCTGATACCCCATATGTTGGGGTAAACCCCTGTTTGGGCGCACGGGAGAGCTCGGAAGTGAAGGAGCACTGTTTTACTTTTTCAATGCAGAATTGGCTGGAATTGAGATCGGACACCATGTCGCGTTTGGAGAGCCCCTGATGTGCCTAAACAGTGGAAACCCCCCAATTATAACTGAAACCCTAATCCAAACGCACCCCTAACCCTAATCCCAACTGTAACCCTAACCACACACCTAACCCTGACACACCCCTAATTCTAATCCCAACCCTAATCCCAACCGTAAATGTAATCCAAACCCTAACCCTAGCACTAACCCTAGCCCTAACCCTAATGGGAAAATGGAAATAAATACATTTTTTTTAATTTTATTATTTTTCCCTAAGGCTAGGTTCACATTGCGTTAGGGAAATCCGTTTAGTGCTAGCGGATTGCGCTAACGCAATGTCTTTTTAGGTGTCGCGTTTAGTGGTC
This sequence comes from Ranitomeya imitator, assembly GCF_032444005.1. Lineage (NCBI taxonomy): Eukaryota > Metazoa > Chordata > Amphibia > Anura > Dendrobatidae > Ranitomeya > Ranitomeya imitator. The sequence continues at coordinate 211,433,786 of NC_091285.1, read as the reverse complement.
GCGTTAACGTCCCCGCTCTGGAAGATCGGGGATCGGACCTCGGGCGCGCCGCGGATGCTGCAAGCAGCGTCCGAGGTGCGCCACAAAAGAACGGCACCTTGCTAGCGCGAGCCGAAAATGGCAGACTATAGCGATGCGCTACACCCAAAAATCACATTGCTGTCAATGGGTGTGCTAACGGACCCGTTGCACGGTGTTAATTGTGACATTTTTGCCGTGCAACGCTGTCCGTTAGCGTTAACCCATTAACGCAATGTGAACCTAGCCTAACTAAGGGGGTGATGAAGGGGGGGTTTGATTTACTTTTATAGCGTTTTTTATATCGGATTTTTATGATTGGCAGCCGTCACACACTAAGGCTACGTTCAGACTAGCATTGTGCGCCGCTGCGTCGGCGACGCACGCAAAAACGCGGCAAAACGCACGCAAAAATGCTGCGTTTTGCGACGCGTGCGTCGTTTTTTGCCGAAAATCGGACGCAAGAAAAATGCAACTTGATGCGTTTTCTTGGTCCGACGCTTGCGGCAAAAAAGATGCATGCGTCGCACAACGCAACAAAAAAAAATGCATGCGTCCCCCATGTTAAGTATAGGGGCGCATGACGCATGCGTCGCCGCTGCGTCGCCGCTGCAAATCCGACGCACATTAGCTTAACGCTAATGTGAACGTAGCCTAAAAGACGCTTTTTATAGCAAAAAAGTTTTTGCGTCTCCACATTTTGAGACCTATCATTTTTCCATATTTTGGTCCACAGAGTCATGTGAGGTCTTGTTTTTTGCGGGACGAGTTGACGTTTTTATTGGTAACATTTTCGGACACGTGACATTTTTTGATCGCTTTTTATTCCGATTTTTTGTGAGGCAGAATGACCAAAAACCAGCTATTCATGAATTTCTTTCGGAGGCAGACTCCAAACCGTTCCGCGTTTGGTAAAATTGATGAAGCAGTTTTATTCTTCGGGTCAGTACGATTACAGCGATACCTCATTTATATCATTTTTTTTATGTTTTGGAGCTTTTATACGATAAAAGCTATTTTATAGAAAAAATAATTATTTTGGCATCGCTTTATTCTGAGGACTATAACTTTTTTATTTTTTTGGTTATGATGCTATGTGGTGGCTCGTATTTTGCGGGACAAGATGACGTTTTCAGAGGTACCATGGTTATTTATATCCGTCTTTTTTTTTTTTTGATCGCGTGTTATTCCACTTTTTGTTCAGCGTTATGATAATAAAGCGTTGTTTTTTGGCTCGTTTTTTTTTTTTTTTTTACGGTGTTCACTGAAGGGGTTAACTAGTGGGCCAGTTTTATAGGTTGGGTCGTTACGGACACGGCGATACTAAATATGTGTACTTTTATTGTTTTTTTTTTTTTTTTTTAGATAACGAAATGTATTTATGGGAATAATATTTTTTTTTTCTTCTTTATTTAGGAATTTTTTTTTTTTTTTATACGTGTGGAAATTTTTTTTCTTACTTTTTCACTTTGTCCCGGGGGGGACATCACAGATCACCGATCTGACAGTGTGCACAGCACTCTGTCAGATCGGTGATCTGACATACAGCCGGGCAGGATTAGAGCTGCAGCTGCAGCCTGATCCTGACCCGGAAGTGCTCCCTGCAGGACCCGGATGCAGCCCCGCGGCCATTTTGGATCCGGGGCCTACAGGGAGAAGATGCTCGGTACACGGTGAGTACATCACCGTGCACCGATTGTCTCAGGGAAGCAAACAGGGAGCCCCCTCCCTGCGCGATGCTTCCCTGCACCGCCGGCACACCGCGATCATCTTTGATCACGGTGTGCCGGGGGTTAATGTGCCGGGAGCGATCCGTGTTATGAACAGGTGATTCAGAACCACAATGGACCTAGTGGTTAAGAGCACACAAAGTGACCTGATAGTTACTAACATAGGACGAGCTCTGAGACGTGGGAACTCTGCTGACCGCAATCCCTAATCCTATCATACCACACTAGAGGTAGCCGTGGATTGCGCCTAACGCTCCCTATGCAACTCGGCACAGCCTGAGAAACTAGCTAGCCCTGAAGATAGAAAAATAAGCCTACCTTGCCTCGGAGAAATTACCCAAAGGAAAAGGCAGCCCCCCACATATAATGACTGTGAGTTAAGATGAAAATACAAACACAGAGATGAAATAGATTTTAGCAAAGTGAGGCCCGACTTACTGAATAGACCGAGGATAGGAAAGATAGCTTTGCGGTCAGCACAAAAACTTACAAACAACCACGTAGAGGGGCAAAAAGACCCTCCGCACCGACTAACGGTACGGAGGTGCTCCCTCTGCGCCTCAGAGCTTCCAGCAAGCAAGAAAAACCAATATAGCAAGCTGGACAGAAAATATAGCAAACAAAAGTAACACAAGCAAAACTTAGCTTATGCAGGGCAGACAGGCCACAAGAACGATCCAGGAGAAAGCAAGACCAATACTGGAACATTGACTGGAGGCCAGGAACAAAGAACTAGGTGGAGTTAAATAGAGCAGCACCTAACGACTTAACCTCGTCACCTGAGGAAGGAAACTCAGAAGCCGCAGCCCCACTCACATCCACCAGAGGAAGCTCATAGACAGAACCAGCCGAAGTACCACTCATGACCACAGGAGGGAGCTTGACCACAGAATTCACAACAGTACCCTTCCCCCTTGAGGAGGGGTCACCGAACCCTCACCAGAGCCCCCAGGCCGACCAGGATGAGCCAAATGAAAGGCACGAACCAGATCGGCAGCATGAACATCAGAGGCAAAGACCCAGGAATTATCTTCCTGACCATAACCCTTCCACTTAACCAGGTACTGGAGTTTCCGTCTCGAAATACGAGAATCCAAAATCTTCTCCACTATATACTCCAACTCCCCCTCAACCAAAACCGGGGCAGGAGGATCAACGGATGGAACCACAGGTGCCACGTATCTCCGCAACAATGACCTATGGAATACGTTATGGATGGAAAAAGAAGCTGGAAGGGTCAAACGAAAAGACACAGGATTAAGAACCTCAGAAATCCTATACGGACCAATGAAACGAGGCTTAAACTTAGGAGAGGAAACTTTCATAGGAATATAACGAGATGACAACCAAACCAAATCCCCAACACGACGTCGGGGACCCACACAGCGCCTGCGGTTAGTCCAAATCTGCTGCAACCTATCCACCACAGTATCCACACCAGGACAGTCAGAAGACTCAACCTGCCCTGAAGAGAAACGAGGATGGAAACCAGAATTGCAGAAAAACGGCGAAACCAAAGTAGCCGAGCTGGCCCGATTATTAAGGGCGAACTCAGCCAAAGGCAAAAAGGACACCCAATCATCCTGATCGGCAGAAACAAAACATCTCAGATATGTTTCCAAGGTCTGATTGGTTCGTTCAGTCTGGCCATTTGTCTGAGGATAAAAAGCCGAGGAAAAAGACAAATCAATGCCCATCCTAGCACAAAAGGCTCGCCAAAACCTCGAAACAAACTGGGAACCTCTGTCAGAAACGATGTTCTCCGGAATGCCATGTAAACGAACCACATGCTGGAAGAACGATGGCACCAAATCAGAGGAGGAAGGCAATTTAGACAAGGGTACCAAATGGACCATCTTAGAGAAGCGATCACAAACAACCCAAATGACCGACATTTTTTGAGAGACGGGGAGATCCGAAATAAAATCCATAGAGATATGTGTCCAGGGCCTCTTCGCGACTGGCAAGGGCAAAAGCAACCCACTGGCACGAGAACAGCAGGGCTTAGCCCGAGCACAAATCCCACAGGACTGCACAAACGAACGCACATCCCGCGACAGAGACGACCACCAAAAGGATCTAGCCACCAAATCTCTGGTACCAAAGATTCCAGGATGCCCAGCCAACACCGAACAATGAACCTCAGAGATAACTCTACTCGTCCATATATCAGGGACAAACAATTTCTCCGCTGGGCAACGATCAGGTCTATTAGCCTGAAATTTTCGCAGCACCCGCCGCAAATCAGGGGAGATGGCAGACAAAATTACCCCCTCTTTGAGAATACCCACCGGCTCAGACAAACCCGGAGAGTCGGGCACAAAACTCCTAGACAGGGCATCCGCCTTCACATTTTTAGAGCCCGGAAGGTACGAAACCACAAAGTCAAAACAGGAAAAAAACAGTGACCAACGAGCCTGTCTAGGATTCAACCGTTTAGCAGACTCGAGATAAGTCAAGTTCTTGTGATCAGTCAAGACCACCACGCGATGCTTAGCTCCTTCAAGCCAATGACGCCACTCCTCGAATGCCCACTTCATGGCCAGCAACTCTCGATTGCCAACATCATAATTACGCTCAGCAGGCGAAAACTTCCTGGAAAAGAAGGCGCATGGTTTCATCACCGAGCCATCAGAACTTCTTTGCGACAAAACAGCCCCTGCTCTAATCTCAGAAGCATCAACCTCGACCTGGAATGGGAGCGAAACATCTGGTTGGCACAACACAGGGGCAGAAGAAAAACGACGCTTCAACTCTTGAAATGCTTCCACAGCAGCAGAAGACCAATTGACCACATCAGCACCCTTCTTGGTTAACTCAGTCAACGGTTTAGCAATACTAGAAAAATTATTGATGAAGCGATGATAAAAATTAGCAAAGCCCAGGAACTTTTGCAGACTCTTCACAGATGTCGGCTGAGTCCAATCATAAATGGCCTGAACTTTAACAGGGTCCATCTCGATAGTAGAAGGGGAAAAAATGAACCCCAAAAATGAAACCTTCTGAACACCAAAGAGACACTTTGACCCCTTCACAAACAAAGAATTCGCACGCAGAACCTGGAACACCATTCTGACCTGCTTCACGTGAGACTCCCAATCATCCGAGAAGACCAAAATATCATCCAAGTATACAATCAGGAATTTATCCAGGTACTCTCGGAAGATGTCATGCATAAAGGACTGAAACACTGATGGAGCATTAGAAAGCCCGAATGGCATAACCAGGTACTCAAAATGGCCCTCGGGCGTATTAAATGCTGTTTTCCATTCATCGCCCTGTTTAATACGCACAAGATTATACGCACCACGAAGATCTATCTTGGTGAACCAACTAGCCCCCTTAATCCGAGCAAACAAATCAGACAGCAGCAGCAAGGGGTACTGAAATTTGACCGTGATTTTATTTAGAAGGCGGTAATCAATACAAGGTCTCAGCGAACCATCCTTCTTGGCCACAAAAAAGAACCCTGCTCCCAATGGCGACGACGACGACGGACGAATATGACCCTTCTCCAAGGATTCCTTTACATAACTCCGCATAGCGGCGTGCTCAGGCACAGACAAATTAAACAGTCGACCTTTAGGAAACTTACTACCAGGAATCAAATTGATAGCGCAATCACAATCCCTATGCGGAGGTAGGGCACTGGACTTGGGTTCATCAAATACATCCCGGTAATCCGACAAGTACTCTGGGACCTCAGAAGGGGTGGATGATGAAATAGACAGAAAAGGAACATCACCATGTACCCCCTGACAACCCCAGCTGGACACAGACATTGTTTTCCAATCCAATACTGGGTTATGGACTTGTAGCCATGGCAACCCCAACACGACCACATCATGCAGATTATGCAACACCAAAAAGCGAATATCCTCCTGATGCGCAGGAGCCATGCACATGGTCAGCTGGGTCCAGTACTGAGGCTTATTCTTGGCCAAAGGCGTAGCATCAATTCCTCTCAATGGAATAGGATACTGCAAGGGCTCCAAGAAAAACCCACAGCGCCTAGCATACTCCAAGTCCATCAAATTCAGGGCAGCGCCTGAATCCACAAATGCCATGACAGAATAGGATGACAAAGAGCAGATCAAAGTAACGGACAAAAGAATTTTCGACTGTACCATACCAATGGTGGCAGACCTAGCGAACCGCTTAGTGCGCTTAGGACAATCGGAGATAGCATGAGTGGAATCACCACAGTAAAAACACAGCCCATTCTGAAGTCTGTGTTCTTGCCGTTCAGCTCTGGTCAAAGTCCTATCGCACTGCATAGGCTCAGGTCCATGCTCAGATAATACCGCCAAATGGTGCACAGTTTTACGCTCACGCAAGCGTCGACCGATCTGAATGGCCAAAGACATGGACTCATTCAGACCAGCAGGCATAGGAAATCCCACCATGACATCCTTAAAGGGACACTGTCACCTGAATTTGGAGGGAACAATCTTCAGCCATGGAGGCGGGGTTTTGGGGTGTTTGATTCACCCTTTCCTTACCCGCTGGCTGTATGCTGGCTGCAATATTGGATTGAAGTTCATTATCTGTCCTCCATAGTACACGCCTGCGCAAGACAAGATTGCCTTATGCAGGCATGTACTACGGAGGACAGAGAATAAACTTCAATCCAATATTGCAGCCAGCATGCAGCCAGCGAGTAAGGAAAGGGTGAATCAAACACCCAAAAACCCCGCCTCCATGGCTGAAGATTGTTCCCTCCAAATTCAGGTGACAGTGTCCCTTTAAGGGCTTCAGAGAGACCTTTTCTGAAAATTGCTGCCAGCGCACATTCATTCCATTGAGTGAGGACAGACCACTTCCTAAACTTCTGACAATATATCTCTACTTCATCCTGACCCTGAGACAGAGCCAGCAAATTTTTCTCTGCCTGATCCACTGAATTAGGTTCATCATACAGCAATCCGAGCGCCAGAAAAAATGCATCAATATTACATAATGCAGGATCTCCTGGCGCAAGGGAAAATGTCCAGTCTTGAGGGTCGCCACGTAATAAAGAAATAATGATCTTAACTTGTTGAACTGGGTCACCATAGGAGCGGGGTTTCAAAGCCAGAAACAGTTTACAATTATTCTTAAAACTCAGAAACCTAGCTCTATCTCCAGAAAACAAATCAGGAATAGGAATTCTTGGCTCTAACATAGAATTCTGAACCACAAAGTCTTGAATATTTTGTACTCTTGCAGTGAGATGATCCATAGAAGAAGACAGACCTTTAATGTCCATCACTACACCTGTGTCCTGAACCACCCAAATGTCTAGGGGAAAAGAAAGACAAAACACAGTACAGAGAAAAAAAAATGGTCTCAGAACTTCTCTTTTCCCTCTATTGAGAAGCATTAGTACTTTGGGCCTCCAGTACTGTTATGAACAGATGATTCAGAACCACAATGGACCTAGTGGTTAAGAGCACACAAAGTGACCTGATAGTTACTAACATAGGACGAGCTCTGAGACGTGGGAACTTGTTGTGAATTCTGTGGCTGAATTCACTCCTGTGGTCACAAGTGGTACTGCAGCTTCTGAGCTTCCTCCCTCAGGTGTTCTGGTGAGCTCGTTAACTGCTTCATTACTTAACTCCGCCTGATGCTGCTATCCTTGCTCCTTGTCAATGTTTCAGTGTTGGATCTGAGCTTCTCCTGATTGTTCCTGTGACCTGCTGCTCTGTATAGCTAAGTGCTTTTTGCTTTTTTGTTGCTTTTTTTCTGTCCAGCTTGTCTTTTGTTTTGCTGGAAGCTCTGAGACGCAAAGGGTGTACCGCCGTGCCGTTAGTTCGGCACGGTGGTTTTTTTTTGCCCCCTTTGCGTGGTTTTGCTTTAGGGTTTTTTGTAGACTGCAAAGTTCGCTTTACTGTCCTCGCTCTGTCCTAGAATATCGGGCCCCACTTTGCTGAATCTATTTCATCCCTACGTTTTGTCTTTTCATCTTACTCACAGTCATTATATGTGGGGGGCTGCCTTTTCCTTTGGGGAATTTCTCTGGGGCAAGTCAGGCCTATTTTTCTATCTTCAGGCTAGCTAGTTTCTTAGGCTGTGCCGAGTTGCCTAGGTAGTTGTTAGGCGCAATCCACAGCCGCTTTTAGTTGTGTTTAGGATAGGATCAGGTGTGCAGTCTACAGAGTTTCCACGTCTCAGAGCTCGCTCTTGTATTTTTGGGTATTTGTCAGATCACTGTGTGCGCTCTGATCGCTAAGCACACTGTGTTTCTGGATTGCCTTCATAACACCTGTCATTAGCAAACATAACAGTACAAGGAGCCAAACTAATGATTCTCAATAGAGGGAAAGAAAAAGTTCTGACATCATTTTTTTTCTCTGCTCTGTGTTCACTTTTTTTTTTTTTTCCCCTAGACATTTGGGTGATTCTGGACACAGGTGTGGACATGGATATTCAGGGTCTGTGCTCTTCAATGGATAATCTCGTTATAAATGTACAAAAAATTCAAGATACTATTGATCAGAAATCTATGTTAGAACCAAGAATTCCTATTCCTGATTTGTTTTTTGGAGATAGAACTAAGTTTCTAAGTTTCAAAAATAATTGTAAGCTATTTGTGGCCTTGAAACCTCATTCTTCTGGTAATCCTATTCAACAGGTTTTGATTATTATTTCTTTTTTGCGCGGCGACCCTCAAGACTGGGCATTTTCTCTTGCGCCAGGAGACCCTGCATTGAGTAGTGTCGATGCGTTTTTCCTGGCGCTCGGATTGCTGTACGATGAGCCTAATTCAGTGGATCAGGCTGAGAAAAATTTGCTGGCTTTGTGCCAGGGTCAGGATGATATAGAAGTATATTGTCAGAAATTTAGGAAATGGTCAGTACTCACTCAGTGGAATGAATCTGCGCTGGCAGCTTTGTTCAGAAAGGGTCTCTCTGAGGCTCTTAAGGATGTCATGGTGGGATTTCCTATGCCTGCTGGTTTGAATGAGTCTTTGTCTTTGGCCATTCAGATCGGTCGACGCTTGCGCGAGCGTAAATCTGTGCACCATTTGGCGGTACTGCCTGAGGTTAAACCTGAGCCTATGCAGTGCGATAGGACTATGACTAGAGTTGAACGGCAGGAATACAGACGTCTGAATGGTCTGTGTTTCTACTGTGGTGATTCCACTCATGCTATTTCTGATTGTCCTAAGCGCACTAAGCGGTCCGCTAGGTCTGCCGTCATTGGTACTGTACAGTCCAAATTCCTTCTGTCCATTACCTTGATATGCTCTTTGTCGTCGTTTTCTGTCATGGCGTTTGTGGATTCGGGCGCTGCCCTGAATCTGATGGATTTGGATTATGCTAAACGTTGTGGGTTTTTCTTGGAGCCTTTGCGGTGTCCTATTCCATTGAGAGGAATTGATGCTACACCTTTGGCCAAGAATAAACCTCAATACTGGGCCCAGCTGACCATGTGCATGGCTCCTGCACATCAGGAAGTTATTCGCTTTCTGGTGTTGCATAATCTGCATGATGTGGTCGTGTTGGGGTTGCCATGGCTACAAACCCATAATCCAGTATTGGATTGGAATTCCATGTCGGTATCCAGCTGGGGTTGTCAGGGGGTACATGGTGATGTTCCATTTTTGTCGATTTCGTCATCCACCCCTTCTGAGGTCCCAGAGTTCTTGTCTGATTATCAGGATGTATTTGAAGAGCCCAAGTCCGATGCTCTACCTCCGCATAGGGATTGTGATTGTGCTATCAATTTGATTCCTGGTAGTAAATTCCCTAAAGGTCGATTATTTAATTTATCCGTGCCCGAACACGCCGCTATGCGCAGTTATGTGAAGGAATCCCTGGAGAAGGGACATATTCGCCCATCGTCATCACCACTGGGAGCAGGGTTCTTCTTTGTAGCCAAGAAGGATGGTTCGCTGAGACCGTGTATTGATTACCGCCTTCTTAATAAGATCACTGTTAAATTTCAGTATCCCTTGCCATTGTTATCTGACTTTTTGCTCGGATTAAGGGGGCTAGTTGGTTCACTAAGATAGATCTTCGTGGTGCGTATAATCTGGTGAGAATCAGGCAAGGAGATGAATGGAAAACTGCATTCAATACGCCCGAGGGTCATTTTGAGTATCTAGTGATGCCGTTCGGACTTGCCAATGCTCCATCTGTGTTTCAGTCTTTTATGCATGACATCTTCCATGAGTATCTGGATAAATTCCTGATTGTTTACTTGGATGACATTTTGATCTTCTCAGATGATTGGGAGTCTCATGTGAAGCAGGTCAGAATGGTTTTTCAGGTCCTGCGTGCTAACTCTTTGTTTGTGAAGGGATCAAAGTGTCTCTTCGGTGTGCAGAAAGTTTCATTTTTGGGGTTCATCTTTACCCCTTCTACTATCGAGATGGATCCAGTTAAGGTCCAAGCCATCCAGGATTGGATTCAGCCGACATCTCTGAAAAGTCTGCAAAAGTTCCTGGGCTTTGCTAATTTTTATCGTCGCTTCATCTGTAATTTTTCTAGCATTGCCAAACCATTGACCGATTTGACCAAGAAGGGTGCTGATTTGGTTAATTGGTCTTCTGCTGCTGTGGAAGCTTTTCAGGAGTTGAAGCGTCGTTTTTGTTCTGCCCCTGTGTTGTGTCAGCCAGATGTTTCTCTTCCGTTCCAGGTTGAGGTTGATGCTTCTGAGATTGGAGCAGGGGCGGTTTTGTCACAGAGAGGTTCTGATTGCTCAGTGATGAAACCATGTGCTTTCTTTTCCAGGAAGTTTTCGCCCGCTGAGCGTAATTATGATGTGAGCAATCGAGAGTTGCTGGCCATGAAGTGGGCATTCGAGGAGTGGCGTCATTGGCTTGAAGGAGCTAAGCATCGCGTGGTGGTATTGACTGATCATAAGAACTTGACTTATCTCGAGTCTGCCAAGCGCTTGAATCCTAGACAGGCCCGTTGGTCGTTATTTTTTGCCCGCTTCGACTTTGTGATTTCGTACCTTCCGGGCTCTAAAAATGTGAAGGCGGATGCTCTGTCTAGGAGTTTTGTGCCCGACTCTCCGGGTTTATCTGAGCCAGCGGGTATCCTCAAGGAAGGAGTCATTGTGTCTGCCATCTCCCCTGATTTGCGGCGGGTGCTGCAAAAATTTCAGGCGAATAAACCTGATCGTTGTCCAGCAGAGAAACTGATCGTCCCTGATAGGTGGACTAATAAACTTATCTCTGAACTTCATTGTTCGGTGTTGGCTGGTCATCCTGGAATCTTTGGTACCAGAGAGTTAGTGGCTAGATCCTTCTGGTGGCCATCTCTGTCACGGGATGTACGTACTTTTGTGCAGTCCTGTGGGATTTGTGCTAGGGCTAAGCCCTGCTGTTCTCGTGCCAGTGGGTTGCTTTTGCCCTTGCCGGTCCCAAAGAGGCCTTGGACACATATTTCGATGGATTTCATTTCTGACCTTCCCGTTTCTCAAAAGATGTCAGTCATTTGGGTGGTCTGTGATCGCTTTTCTAAAATGGTCCATCTGGTGCCCTTGGCTAAATTGCCTTCCTCCTCTGATTTGGTACCTTTGTTCTTTCAGCATGTGGTTCGGTTGCATGGCATTCCTGAGAATATTGTTTCTGACAGAGGTTCCCAGTTTGTTTCAAGGTTTTGGCGAGCCTTTTGTGGTAGGATGGGCATTGACCTATCCTTTTCCTCGGCTTTCCATCCTCAGACTAATGGCCAGACCGAACGAACCAATCAGACCTTGGAAACATATCTGAGATGTTTTGTTTCTGCAGACCAGGATGATTGGGTGTCCTTTTTGCCTTTGGCTGAGTTCGCCCTTAATAATCGGGCCAGCTCGGCTACCTTGGTTTCTCCATTTTTTTGCAATTCTGGGTTCCATCCTCGTTTCTCTTCAGGACAGGTTGAGTCTTCGGACTGTCCTGGTGTGGATTCTGTGGTGGATAGGTTGCAGCAGATCTGGACTCAGGTAGTGGACAATTTGATCTTGTCCCAGGAGAAAGCTCAACTTTTCGCTAATCGCAGACGCCGTGTGGGTCCCCGACTTCGTGTTGGGGATCTGGTTTGGTTATCTTCTCGTCATATTCCTATGAAGGTTTCCTCTCCTAAATTTAAACCTCGTTTTATTGGTCCGTATAGGATTTCTGAGGTTCTCAATCCTGTGTCTTTTCGTTTGACCCTCCCAGACTCCTTTTCCATACATAATGTATTCCATAGGTCGTTGTTGCGGAGATACGTGGCACCTATGGTTCCATCTGTTGAGCCTCCTGCCCCGATTTTGGTGGAGGGGGAATTGGAGTATATTGTGGAGAAGATTTTGGATTCTCGTGTTTCTAGACGGAAACTCCAGTATCTGGTTAAATGGAAGGGTTATGCTCAGGAAGATAATTCCTGGGTTTTTGCCTCTGATGTTCATGCTTCCGATCTTGTTCGTGCCTTTCATGCGGCTCATCCTGGTTGGCCTGGGGGCTCTGGTGAGGGTTCGGTGACCCCTCCTCAAGGGGGGGGTACTGTTGTGAATTCTGTGGCTGAATTCACTCCTGTGGTCACAAGTGGTACTGCAGCTTCTGAGCTTCCTCCCTCAGGTGTTCTGGTGAGCTCGTTAACTGCTTCATTACTTAACTCCGCCTGATGCTGCTATCCTTGCTCCTTGTCAATGTTTCAGTGTTGGATCTGAGCTTCTCCTGATTGTTCCTGTGACCTGCTGCTCTGTATAGCTAAGTGCTTTTTGCTTTTTTGTTGCTTTTTTTCTGTCCAGCTTGTCTTTTGTTTTGCTGGAAGCTCTGAGACGCAAAGGGTGTACCGCCGTGCCGTTAGTTCGGCACGGTGGTTTTTTTTTGCCCCCTTTGCGTGGTTTTGCTTTAGGGTTTTTTGTAGACTGCAAAGTTCGCTTTACTGTCCTCGCTCTGTCCTAGAATATCGGGCCCCACTTTGCTGAATCTATTTCATCCCTACGTTTTGTCTTTTCATCTTACTCACAGTCATTATATGTGGGGGGCTGCCTTTTCCTTTGGGGAATTTCTCTGGGGCAAGTCAGGCCTATTTTTCTATCTTCAGGCTAGCTAGTTTCTTAGGCTGTGCCGAGTTGCCTAGGTAGTTGTTAGGCGCAATCCACAGCCGCTTTTAGTTGTGTTTAGGATAGGATCAGGTGTGCAGTCTACAGAGTTTCCACGTCTCAGAGCTCGTTCTTGTATTTTTGGGTATTTGTCAGATCACTGTGTGCACTCTGATCGCTAAGCACACTGTGTTTCTGGATTACCTTCATAACACCTGTCATTAGCAAACATAACAGGAACTCTGCTGACCGCAATCCCTAATCCTATCATACCACACTAGAGGTAGCCGTGGATTGCGCCTAACGCTCCCTTTGCAACTTGGCACAGCCTGAGAAACTAGCTAGCCCTGAAGATAGAAAAATAAGCCTACCTTGCCTCAGAGAAATTCCCCAAAGGAAAAGGCAGCCCCCCACATATAATGACTGTGAGTTAAGATGAAAATACAAACACAGAGATGAAATAGATTTTAGCAAAGTGAGGCCCGACTTACTGAATAGACCGAGGATAGGAAAGATAGCTTTGCGGTCAGAACTAAAACCTACAAACAACCACGCAGAGGGGCAAAAAGACCCTCCGCACCGACTAACGGTACGGAGGTGCTCCCTCTGCATCTCAGAGCTTCCAGCAAGCAAGAAAAACCAACATAGCAAGCTGGACAGAAAATATAGCAAACAAAAGTAACACAAGCAAAACTTAGCTTATGCAGGGCAGACAGGCCACAAGAACGATCCAGGAGAAAGCAAGACCAATACTGGAACATTGACTGGAGGCCAGGAACAAAGAACTAGGTGGAGTTAAATAGAGCAGCACCTAACGACTTAACCTCGTCACCTGAGGAAGGAAACTCAGAAGCCGCAGCCCCACTCACATCCACCAGAGGAAGCTCATAGACAGAACCAGCCGAAGTACCACTCATGACCACAGGAGGGAGCTTGACCACAGAATTCACAACAGGTCCATGACCGCTCCTGGCACATAGTGCCGGATGTCAGCTGCGGCCGATCGCATATGACGTACTATCCCGTCACTGGGAATTAAGTACCAGGTCACCTTGACGGGATAGTACGTCATATGGGATTAAGGGGTTAAAGAAAAACCAACAGGTCTGTGAGAGCCAGAATTCTTGCTGGTTGGTAGGTGATCAAATACTTATTTCATGCAATAAAATGCAATTTAATTATTTAAAAATCAAACATGATTTTCTGTTGTTATTTTTTTATTTTTAGATTCTGTCTCTTACAGTTTAAGTGTACCTACGATAAAAATGACAGACCTCTCCATTCTTCGGAGGTGGGAAAACTTGCAAAATCAGCATATATGTATAAAATATTTACTTTCCCCACTGTACACCACAGGAGACAAGGGTTTCCAACATACATATCACATGAGACATGGAGCTGCAACACAGACAACACAGGAGACATGGGCTGCGGCACAGACATCACAAGAGATGTTGGAGCTGTGGTTTATACATCACAGGAGACACTGGCAATGTGGTTTGTACATCACTGGAGACATTGAGGCTGTGGTATAAACATCACTGGAGACATTGAGGCTGTGGTATAAACATCACTGGAGACATTGAGGCTGTGGTATAAACATCACAGGAGACACCGGGGTTGTGGTACAGACATCACAGGAGAAGCTGGGGTTGCAGTATAGACATCACAGGAGACATTGGGACTGCAGTATTGACATCACAAGAGATGCTGGAACTGTGGTATAGACATTATAGGTGACACTGGGGCAGTGGCATGGATGTCAAGGAGAAGTTGGGGTGCCATTGCTGTCTTGTTCTGTGGGATGGAAGTCCATTGCATGCTAACTCTGCCCACAGAGTACATCCAGACAATGGCACATGTTTGGAAGTAAACTTTCATTGTAGTGAATGCAGTGTGCACATGCTTGCAAAGCAAGAAGAAATTAAAGGGCTGCCAGCTGTCAAAACTCCCAAGCACTGCGGTCCCCAGGAATCTGCCTGGGGGTCAGAGAATAGGTTATCACGTGCTGTAAACGGTCCGTGGACCTAGTATTCCCCAGCTTCGCTATAGATCTCGGGCTGCCTGCAAATAGTAAAATATTTTCAAATAACTATGAAAACTGTAGGCCTCCGTGCAGATGACAGTAAAGTTAGCTGATCCCACTGATTTTGGCATGACTAACCAAACATCTAGTAGGTATAGCCTTCGGACTCTGTAACAGATGATGCTGGAACAAAAAAGGATCAAGCAATTTTAGTTTCAATATCTAGACCTTGATGAGGGTATGTGCACACGTTGCGGATTTCCTGCGGATCCGCAGCGTTTTTTACCGTGCAGAAACGCTGCAGATCCGCAAGTGATTTAGTACAATGTAAATCAATAGGAAAAAAATGCTGTGCTAATGGTGTGGAAAATTCCGTGCGGAAACACTGCGGACTAAAAGAAGTAGCATGTCACTTCTTTTTTGCGGATCTGCAGCGTTTTTGTACCCATTCCATTATAGAAATCCGCAGGGTTCAAAAACTCAGTAAATCTGCACATAATCCGCAGTAAATCTGCAGCAAATACACACAAAAAAACGCGTCAAATCCGCACCTGCATTTTCTGCCAAGAGATGCAGAATTCGCACCAAAAATTCCAAAGCCTAATCCGCAACATGTGCACATGGCCTTAAGGAGACAAACAAATGACTGACCATTTCTTTTTGTTCATTAGTGACAAAGTACCAGCTAAGGCTGCATTCACATTAGCGTTGCGCCGCCCTGCGTCGGCGACGCAACGCGCGACGCACGGAAAAACGCGCGCAAACGCGCGCAAAAACGCGCGCGTTTTGCGACGCGTGCGTCGTTTTTGACGAAAATCGGACGCACAGAAAATGCAACTTGTTGCATTTTCTTGCGTCCGACGCTAGCGTCGGAAACGACGCACGTGGCGAAAAACGCCACCCAAAAAACGCACGCGTCCCCTATGTTAAACATAGGGGCGCGTCGCCGCTGCGTCGCCGCTGCGTCGCCGACGCAACAGCGGCGCAACGCTAATGTGAACGTAGCCTAACTACATTTTGTGCCAGTTTATCATGCAGTTTATCGGTCTTTCTAATTGTAAAACTTTGCTGGCTTTAGCAGCACAAATTCACGTTTTGTTGTCTTCAGTCACAGCACTTAAAGGAAGGTTGGTCAAGAAGGGCAGCAGAATGGATGACCAGCTGCTATTTAAAGACCCATGCATATCACTTAAGAGATGATTTATTAACCAACATTGTGTGCTTCAGTAAATTGTCGCACACGTAGCTACCTTACAAGAAGTTACAAATGAAATATCATGGCACATTTCCAAAAGCTCTTATTTCACAAAGACATTCAATGTATGGAGCTTGATGAAGATTAAAGTAATACAGTATTTTATGGTTTAGGTCAGTCATGTAGCAACAGGCAGACAGCTGCTCTAAAAGTGGTATTTGTGGTGTCTCAATGACATAACAGGCCCAAACTCTGTACACAGTAACCTCATCATACAGTGACATCACATTCTTCAATCTGGTTCATATAAATATTAAGGCTGCATGTCTCATAGATGTTATGTGGATTTATAAAGAAATATAATGGGTAGTCAAGATGTAATTAGTTCTTCATAAAACAGAGGATACAGCATTACGTAACCCAGATAGATGTGGCTAGGGGTGTGATGTTTCAATGCATCATACATTGTCGAGGCGATGTCGTGTCACTCAAAGATAGGCTAAGTGTTAGGCCATGTTCACATGTTCAGTATTTGATCAGCATTTTGCATCACATTTGAAAGCCAGGACCAGGAGTGGATGATAAATACATAAGGGGTGATGTGTTTCTATTACACTTTTCCTCTGATTACTCGTCTCCTGGTTTTGGCTTACAAATGCTGAGGTAAAATGCTGACCAAATACTGAATATATGAACATGGTCTTAGGGTGCCATTGAAGCAAAAGAGTCGGGATACTTCAGGGCTTTATGAACACACAGGGAACACCTGTCTGCTAATATTAACGAGACACATTCAGTATTACTATTTTCTCCTTTTTTCAGGACAGTAGAATCAACGATAGATATCGTTGAACTACGCAGCACTTTGTCAGTTGTTTGGTGGACTCAAACCTGCCAGTATAATTCTTCCACATCTGTATGAATGATCGTTCCCAATCAATTGTGTAAACAGAAGCAGTAATAATTTACTTGATTATTAATCATCTCATAGTTTTTGCTTACATGAAGATCATTGCTCGTCGACACGTAAACCTGTGTATAATAAATCATGTGTAACTGCAATAATTTTCTGGGAGAAATACTTCATTTTCTGGAACAATTTCAAGGGTGCCAACACTTTCGGCCATGACTGTATCTGTTTTTGCGTAATTACACTGCACAAATTATGTACTGAAGAGTTCTCAGAAAGCAAAAAATAGGGAACACATGTGCCTCTGACACTTGACTAGGTGATACTGATAAATGCTTTGCAAGGGTGTTGAAAATAATGACTACAGAACATGTCAAACACTTCATGGAAAGAGAGGTGATATTTCTGAGTAGTTTGGATGTAATTACAAGACATACGCATGGTGACAAATGTCTTGAACAGGGTGACGTTAAAAACATTTTATAAGACATTGACATTTTCACCTCTTAGGCTACTTTCACACTTGCATCGTGTGACAGCCGTCGCAATGCATCATTTTGGAGAAAAAACGCATCCTGCAAAGTTGCCAGCAGGATGCGTTTTTCTCCATAGACTTGCATTAGCGACGCATTGCGACGTATGGACACACGTCGCATCCGTCGGGCGACAGATGCGTCGTGTTTTGGCGAACCGTCGGCACAAAAAAAGTTACATCTAACATTTTTTTGCGTCGTGTCCGCCATTTTTGACTGCGCATGTGCGACCGAAACTCCGCAACCTCCTCCCCGCAACTCATAATGGGCAGCGGATGCGTCTGAAAACAGCATCCGCTGCCCACGTTGTGCTCTATTTTGCACAACGTCCCTCGGTACGTTGGGCCGACGGTTTGCGATGGCCCTGTACCGACAGAAGTGTGAAAGTAGCCTTAGAATGGAGGATTATATGTAGCGTTCTGTTTGTTAAAAAAGTACAGATGAGTATTAAATCCTATTCATGTGTCGCCTGTACTAATGTTTTTCTAATTTTGGCCTTCCTATTCATAAATGTAGAAGTCATTTTTCTATCAAGTGGCATTTGGATTGCCAATCTCATACACATAAATCACTGGTTAATATTCGTACTGTGACTATGTGTTTGCCAGATGGATTATAAGAGCTGAATATTCACGGTATGTAAGAAGTTGTCCGTCTTTATTCCTGCATCCTCCAGACAAAGAAAAATCACAAAAATTTAGCTTGATTTACTGTAAGTTGGTATACATGCAGCACATAAACACAGGTTCACTTTGGCCATAAAGCATACAAAAGCTACAAGAAGCAAAATAAACATAACTGTAACTAAACTGTAACTGTAACTAAATAAGTAAAAAGCAAAAGTGAATTTAAATAACGCAGGGTTCTTAGTAATACTATTTTTGATCAAAAAGAGCACAAAAGCCATCCTACTGTTGACAAGGCGACCCTGATCGGGACGGTCCTATGCTGTCTAATATTAAAAACCTTACCAGGTGTCAGAGTTGACCTCAATGTGTGAATAAGGGCAGACAAAAGGACGGGGCCCTGACCTGCGGACATCAGTCTGGGGAAGCCCTTAAATTTTATTTCCAGCTCAGGAGAGAGGGAGGCGACACCCCGGATTATAAGAGCTGAATATTCACGGCATGGAAGAAGTTGTCCGTCTTTATTGCTGCAT
Organism: Ranitomeya imitator; assembly: GCF_032444005.1. Taxonomy (NCBI): domain Eukaryota; kingdom Metazoa; phylum Chordata; class Amphibia; order Anura; family Dendrobatidae; genus Ranitomeya; species Ranitomeya imitator. Next base: position 211,415,208 of record NC_091285.1, on the reverse strand, counting down.
CCTCCAAAAAAATGCAATGCCAAATAATGCTGTGATATAATCAAGAATTTGGAGGCTATGGGCCAATTTCATCAACAGTCTTTGCTCCACAATTATAAAGTGAGCGGATGGGGTGTAGTGAAGCTGCTTGGAAAACTCATCAAAATTCATTACAGTCCCTGACTGAAGTAGCATTTTTGGTGAGGTGCACACCTCTGATAAGATTCTCTGAATTCATTAAGTGGTGTGCACTAGAGTTGAGCGACTTTTACTTATTTAGGATCGAGTCGGGTTTCGCGAAACCCGACTTTGTCAAAAGTCGGGTCGGGTGAAATCGGCCGATTATTTTGAAAAGTTGGGGGCCGACCGAAACACGAAAAACCCAATGCAAGTCAATGGGGAATCAAAGTCGGCAGTAAGTGGAGGACAGGAAAACACCTACAGTGCCCATTTTAATGCCAAAACATCAATTCGTATTACTGAAGCTTGTCAATCTTAATTTACTTTATAATAATAGTTAGGCATTGAAAACAGGGGCTCATTTGGCTAAAGTCGTGGGGGGTAGGCCTGGCTCAAGATTTTCATGGGCCCAGGAAATGCGGAATACGTCACGGCGGTGGAGCAGGGAGAGGTAAGTATTTCAACTTTGCAAGTGCTGCGATCCTGAGCAAGCAGGGGGGCCCATTAGTTAGCACTGACACAGGGCCCCTCATAGTACGGCGGTGTGTTTGACAGCGGGCGGCGCCTCCCACTGCCAGAGACACTTTTGCGTACTATGAGGGGCCCTGTGCCAGTGCCAACGAGTATGCCCCCCAACCTGATGAAGGAACCTGCACTTTCATCTGCACCTTCCTCTTTGTCCCCGTGTAAGGTGGTATAGTATGCGGGAAGGGGAACCCAGCAGGGTCAGATTCAGGCTGTGTAGAGTGCAAGGGGAATGTAGTGGTCTGGCTCAATGTGCCAGGAGACTCATCTAGCAGTGGCTGGGCAATGGGCAGGATGAGGAGGAAACACAGAGGCCCAAAATGAAAAAGTAGGCTAAAAGCAGTTCAAAATTGATAACAGGACTAAACAGGCGGCATTGCTTTGTTCAGTGGAGGACAATTGTAACGAGTGGCGCAGACAGACTTAGTAGGCTGTTGTGAATTCTGTGGTCAAGCTCCCTCCTGTGGTCATGAGTGGTACTTCGGCTGGTTCTGTCTATGAGCTTCCTCTGGTGGATGTGAGTGGGGCTGCGGCTTCTGAGTTTCCTTCCTCCAGTGACGAGGTTAAGTCGTTAGGTGCTGCTCTATTTAACTCCACCTAGTTCTTTGTTCCTTGCCTCCAGTCAATGTTCCAGTATTGGTCTTGCTCTCTCCTGGATCGTTCTTGTGGCCTGTCTGCCCTGCATAAGCTAAGTTTTGCTGGTGTTACTTTTGTTTGCTATTTTTTCTGTCCAGCTTGCTATATTGGTTTTTCTTGCTTGCTGGAAGCTCTGAGATGCAGAGGGAGCACCTCCGTACCGTTAGTCGGTGCGGAGGGTCTTTTTGCGCCCTCTGCGTGGTTGTTTGTAGGTTTTTGTGCTGACCGCAAAGCTATCTTTCCTATCCTCAGTCTATTCAGTAAGTCGGGCCTCACTTTGCTAAAATCTATTTCATCTCTGTGTTTGTATTTTCATCTTTACTCACAGTCATTATATGTGGGGGGCTGCCTTTTCCTTTGGGGAATTCCTCTGAGGCAAGGTAGCCTTATTTTTCTATCTTCAGGGCTAGCTAGTTTCTCAGGCTGTGCCCGAGGTGCCTAGGTCTGGTCAGGAGCGCTCCACGGCTACCTCTAGTGTGGTATGATTGGATTAGGGATTGCGGTCAGCAGAGTTCCCACGTCTCAGAGCTCGTCCTATGTTATTAGTAACTATCAGGTCACTTTGTGTGCTCTTAACCACTAGGTCCATTGTGGTTCTGAATCACCGTTCATTACAGTACTGGAGGCCCAAAGTACTAATGCTTCTCAATAGAGGGAAAAGAGAAGTTCTGAGACCATTTTTTTTTCTCTGCACTGTGTTTTGTCTTTCTTTTCCCCTAGATATTTGGGTGGTTCAGGACACAGGTGTAGTGATGGACATTAAAGGTCTGTCTTCTTGTGTGGATAATCTCACTGCAAGAGTACAAAAGATTCAAGACATTATGGTTCAGAAATCTATGTCAGAACCTAGAATTCCTATTCCTGATTTATTTTCTGGAGATAGAGCTAAGTTTCTGAATTTCAAAAATAATTGCAAACTGTTTCTGGCTTTGAAACCCCGCTCCTCTGGTGACCCAGTTCAACAAGTTAAGATCATTATTTCTTTATTACGTGGCGACCCTCAAGACTGGGCATTTTCCCTTGCGCCAGGAGATCCTGCATTATGTAATATTGATGCGTTTTTTCTGGTGCTCGGATTGCTTTATGATGAACCTAATTCAGTGGATCAGGCAGAGAAAAATTTGCTGGCTCTGTGTCAGGGTCAGGATGAGGTAGAGATATATTGTCAGAAGTTTAGGAAGTGGTCTGTGCTCACTCAATGGAATGAATGTGCGCTGGCAGCAATTTTCAGAAAGGGTCTCTCTGAAGCCCTTAAGGATGTCATGGTGGGATTTCCTATGCCTGCTGGTCTGAATGAGTCTATGTCTTTGGCCATTCAGATCGATCGACGCTTACGTGAGCGTAAAACTGTGCACCATTTGGCGGTATTATCTGAGTATAAACCTGAACCTATGCAATGTGATAGGACTTTGACCAGAGCTGAACGTCAAGAACACAGACGTCGGAATGGGCTGTGTTTTTACTGTGGTGATTCCACTCATGCTATTTCCGATTGTCCTAAGCGCACTAAGCGGTTCGCTAGGTCTGCCACCATTGGTACGGTACAGTCGAAATTTCTTTTGTCCGTTACTTTGATCTGCTCCTTGTCATCCAATTCTGTCATGGCATTTGTGGATTCAAGCGCTGCCCTGAATTTGATGGACTTGGAGTATGCTAGGTGCTGTGGGTTTTTCTTGGAGCCCTTGCAGTATCCTATTCCATTGAGAGGAATTGATGCTACGCCTTTGGCCAAGAATAAGCCTCAATACTGGACCCAACTGACCATGTGCATGGCTCCTGCGCATCAGGAGGATATTCGCTTTTTGGTGTTGCAGAATCTGCATGATGTGGTCGTCTTGGGGTGCCATGGCTACAAGTCCATAACCCAGTATTGGATTGGAAGTCTATGTCTGTGTCCAGCTGGGGTTGTCAGGGGGGTACATGGTGATGTTCCATTTCTGTCTATTTCATCATCGACCCCTTCTGAGGTCCCAGAGTTCTTGTCGGATTACCGGGATGTATTTGATGAGCCCAAGTCCAGTGCCCTACCTCCGCATAGGGATTGCGATTGTGCTATCGATTTGATTCCTGGTAGTAAGTTTCCTAAAGGTCGACTGTTTAGTTTGTCTGTGCCTGAGCACGCCGCTATGCGGAATTACGTAAAGGAATCCTTGGAGAAGGGTCATATTCGCCCGTCATCGTCGCCATTGGGAGCAGGGTTCTTTTTTGTGGCCAAGAAGGATGGTTCGTTGAGACCTTGTATTGATTACCGCCTTCTAAATAAAATCACAATCAAATTTCAGTACCCCTTGCCGCTGCTGTCTGATTTGTTTGCTCGGATTAAGGGGGCTAGATGGTTCACCAAGATAGATCTTCGTGGTGCGTATATTCTTGTGCGTATTAAACAGGGCGATGAATGGAAAACAGCATTTAATACGCCCGAGGGCCATTTTGAGTACCTGGTTATGCCATTTGGGCTTTCCAATGCTCCATCAGTATTTCAGTCCTTTATGCATGACATCTTCCGAGAGTACCTGGATAAATTCCTGATTGTATACTTGGATGATATTTTGGTCTTCTCGGATGATTGGGAGTCTCACGTGAAGCAGGTTAGAATGGTGTTCCAGGTCCTGCGTGCGAATTCTTTGTTTGTGAAGGGGTCAAAGTGTCTCTTTGGTGTTCAGAAGGTTTCATTTTTTCCCCTTCTACTATCGAGATGGACCTTGTTAAAGTTCAGGCCATTTATGATTGGACTCAGCCAACATCTCTGAAGAGTCTGCAAAAGTTCCTGGGCTTTGCTAATTTTTATTGTCGCTTCATCAATAATTTTTCTAGTATTGCCAAACCTTTGACCGATTTAACCAAGAAGGGTGCTGATGTGGTCAATTGGTCTTCTGCTGCTGTGGAAGCTTTTCAGGAGTTGAAGCGTCGTTTTTCTTCTGCCCCTGTGTTGTGCCAGCCAGATGTTTCGCTCCCGTTCCAGGTCGAGGTTGATGCTTCTGAGATTGGAGCAGGGGCTGTTTTGTCGCAAAGAAGTTCTGATGGCTCGGTGATGAAACCATGTGCCTTCTTTTCCAGGAAGTTCTCGCATGCTGAGCGTAATTATGATGTTGGCAATCGAGAGTTGCTGGCCATGAAGTGGGCATTCGAGGAGTGGCGTCATTGGCTTGAAGGAGCTAAGCATCGCGTGGTGGTCTTGACTGATCACAAGAACTTGACTTATCTCGAGTCTGCCAAACGGTTGAATCCTAGACAGGCTCGTTGGTCGCTGTTTTTCTCCCGTTTTGACTTTGCGGTTTCGTACCTTCCGGGCTCTAAGAATGTGAAGGCGGATGCCCTGTCTAGGAGTTTTGTGCCCGACTCTCCGGGTTTGCCTGAGCCGGCGGGTATTCTCAAAGAGGGGGTAATTTTGTCTGCCATCTCCCCTGATTTGCGGCGGGTGCTGCAAAAATTTCAGGCTAATAGACCTGACCGTTGCCCAGCGGAGAAACTGTTTGTCCCTGATAAATGGACGAGTAGAGTTATCTCTGAGGTTCATTGTTCGGTGTTGGCTGGGCATCCTGGAATCTTTGGTACCAGAGATTTGGTGGCTAGATCCTTTTGGTGGCCGTCTCTGTTGCGGGATGTGCGTTCGTTTGTGCAGTCCTGTGGGATTTGTGCTCGGGCTAAGCCTTGCTGTTCTCGTGCCAGTGGGTTGCTTTTGCCCTTGCCGGTCCCGAAGAGGCCCTGGACACATATCTCTATGGATTTTATTTCGGATCTCCCCGTCTCTCAAAAGATGTCGGTCATTTGGGTGGTCTGTGATCGCTTCTCTAAGATGGTCCATTTGGTACCCTTGTCTAAATTGCCCTCCTCCTCTGATTTGGTGTCGTTGTTTTTCCAGCATGTGGTTCGTTTACATGGCATTCTGGAGAACATCGTTTCTGACAGAGGTTCCCAGTTTGTTTCGAGGTTTTGGCGAGCCTTTTGTGCTAGGATGGGCATTGATTTGTCTTTTTCCTCGGCATTCCATCCTCAGACAAATGGCCAAACTGAACGAACCAATCAGACCTTGGAAACATATCTGAGATGTTTTGTTTCTGCTGATCAGGATGATTGGGTGTCCTTTTTGCCTTTGGCGGAGTTCGCCCTTAATAATCGGGCCAGCTCGGCTACTTTGGTTTCGCCGTTTTTCTGCAATTCTGGTTTCAATCCTCGTTTCTCTTCAGGGCAGGTTGAGTCTTCGGACTGTCCTGGTGTGGATACTGTGGTGGATAGGTTGCAGCAGATTTGGACTCATGTAGTGGACAATTTGACCTTGTCCCAGGAGAAGGCTCAACGTTTCGCTAACCGCAGGCGCTGTGTGGGTCCCCGACTTCGTGTTGGGGATTTGGTTTGGTTGTCGTCTCGTTATATTCCTATGAAAGTTTCCTCTCCTAAGTTTAAGCCTCGTTTCATTGGTCCGTATAGGATTTCTGAGGTTCTTAATCCTGTGTCTTTTCGTTTGACCCTTCCAGCTTCTTTTTCCATCCATAATGTATTCCATAGGTCATTGTTGCGGAGATACGTGGCACCTGTGGTTCCATCCGTGGATCCTCCTGCCCCGGTTTTGGTTGAGGGGGAGTTGGAGTATATAGTGGAGAAGATTTTGGATTCTCATATTTCGAGACGGAAACTCCAGTACCTGGTTAAGTGGAAGGGTTATGGTCAGGAAGAGAATTCCTGGGTCTTTGCCTCTGATGTTCATGCTGCCGATCTGGTTCGTGCCTTTCATTTGGCTCAACCTGGTCGACCTGGGGGCTCTGGTGAGGGTTCGGTGACCCCTCCTCAACGGGGGGGTACTGTTGTGAATTCTGTGGTCAAGCTCCCTCCTGTGGTCATGAGTGGTACTTCGGCTGGTTCTGTCTATGAGCTTCCTCTGGTGGATGTGAGTGGGGCTGCGGCTTCTGAGTTTCCTTCCTCAGGTGACAAGGTTAAGTCGTTAGGTGCTGCTCTATTTAACTCCACCTAGTTCTTTGTTCCTTGCCTCCAGTCAATGTTCCAGTATTGGTCTTGCTCTCTCCTGGATCGTTCTTGTGGCCTGTCTGCCCTGCATAAGCTAAGTTTTGCTGGTGTTACTTTTGTTTGCTATTTTTTCTGTCCAGCTTGCTATATTGGTTTTTCTTGCTTGCTGGAAGCTCTGAGACGCAGAGGGAGCACCTCCATACCGTTAGTCGGTGCGGAGGGTCTTTTTGCGCCCTCTGCGTGGTTGTTTGTAGGTTTTTGTGCTGACCGCAAAGCTATCTTTCCTATCCTCGGTCTATTCAGTAAGTCGGGCCTCATTTTGCTAAAATCTATTTCATCTCTGTGTTTGTATTTTCATCTTTACTCACAGTCATTATATGTGGGGGGCTGCCTTTTCCTTTGGGGAATTCCTCTGAGGCAAGGTAGCCTTATTTTTCTATCTTCAGGGCTAGCTAGTTTCTCAGGCTGTGCCCGAGGCGCCTAGGTCTGGTCAGGAGCGCTCCACGGCTACCTCTAATGTGGTATGATAGGATTAGGGATTGCGGTCAGCAGAGTTCCCACGTCTCAGAGCTCGTCCTATGTTATTAGTAACTATCAGGTCACTTTGTGTGCTCTTAACCACTAGGTCCATTGTGGTTCTGAATCACCAGTTCATAACAGTAGGCCTAAAATAAAAAAGTAGGCTAAGTGCAGTTCAAAATTGGTTACAGAACTAAACAGGCGGCATTGCTTTGTTCAGTGGAGGAGGACAACTGTAATGAGAGGCTGACACAATTACTAGGCCTAAATAAGTAAGTAAGCTAAATGCAGTTCAAAATTGGTAACAGGAGTACACAGGCGGCATAGCTTTGTTCAGTGGAGGACAACTGTAATGAGAGGCTGACACAGTTACTAGGCCCAAATAAGTAAGTAGGCTAAATGCAGTTCAAAATTGGTAACAGGAGTACACATGCGGCATTGTTTTGTTCAGTGAAGGACAACTGTAATAAGTGGCTCAGACAGACTTAGTAGGCCTAAAATAAAAAAGTAGGCTAAATGCAGTTCAAAATTGGTAACAGGACTAAACAGGCGGAATTGCTTTATTCCTGAGTAGCAGACAGTGGTAGTTGGCGCAAAGTATTAACTGGTCTAAATGGAGGCCAGGGCCCCTGTTAATTTTTACTATCATCTATCATTTCAACAAATTTGTATTGGCAGTGCCATTGAAGGATTTAATAGCACAGACTACACAGTGGTGGAGCAGGGAGAGGTAAGTTTTGCAAGTGGTAGAGCACTGTTCGAGCTGGGGGGAAACACTCTCTCGTGGGCGGCGGTACTGGCACAGGCCCCTCATATTACGACGGTGTGTCTGACGTTGGTTGTGCATCACCACCATCAGAGACACTTCATTGTACTATGAGGGACCCTGTGCCAGTGCCGTCGCCCAAGAGTGGGCACATCCACCTGTCCAGGCAAATGGCACTCGCACGGGTGCTTGCGCGAACTGGTGACCACGGCCCTGTGGGGGGAGTCAGCCCATTTAGGGAGGTATAAAAATGTCCTATGGTGGACATTCAGCAGCTGCAAAAGGAGGAATTGGAGCAGTCAGTAAGAGGAGGCCAAAAGCAAGACATTTTTCAGGCAAGTTACGTGTCAGCGTGGGAAGGTGGGACAAAATAATTTGAAATCCATGATTTCGGTCAGTATTGAACCAGCAGCACTGAAGACTCTTTCTGATAATATACTAGCAGCTGGGCAAGGGAGCTCCTGTAATGCATATTCAGCCAATTCAGGCCAGTTGTCTATTTTAGATGCCCAGTAATCAAAGGGGAATGACCTGTGAGGGGGAACATCAATAAGGGAGGAAAAATAGTTCGTATTCATACTGCAATGTTGCTCCCTACTGCTCGTGTGAGAACCATCACCACCGCTGTGTGCTGGGAATGCCTGAACCAAATGGTCTACAAGAGTTGCATGTTTGGTAGCCAATATTTGCTCAAGGTTCTCATGTGGCATGATATTTTGTAATTTTCCTTTATATTGTGGATCCAGGAAGGCAGGCCAACCAGTAATCATCATCGGTCATCATTTTGATAATGCGGGGGTCCCTTTTTAGTATATGCAAGGCATACTCAGCCATGTGGGCCAATGTTCCAGGTGTCAATTCAATGATTCAATGCTTCTGTTGGGTTGAGGAGCACTTTCTTACAAATCAACATCACTTGTGGCCCGCAAAAACCCTGTACCTGACCTTGCAACACCAACAGTTTCTTTTGCCCCCTGAGAAGCATCCTCCTCCCATAAATATTCATCCTGATCATCCTCCTCCTCCTCTTCATCAGCCACCTCGTCCAGGAGAGTTCCCTGAGCAGACAATGGCTGACTGTCATCAAGGCTTCCCTCCTCCTCAGCTGCAGATGCCTGCTCCTTAATGTGCATCAAACTCTGCATCATCAGACGCATTAGTGGGATGCTCATGCTTATGATGGCGTCGTCTGCACTGACCAGCCATGTGCATTCCTCAAAACACTGAAGGACTTGACAGAGGTCTTGTAGCTTCGACCACTGCACACCAGACAACTCCATGTCTGCCATCCAACTGCCTGTCCGTGTATGTGTATCCTCCCACAAATAAATGACAGCACGCCTCTGTTCGCACAGCCTCTGAACCATGTGCAGTGTGGAGTTCCACCTTGTTGCAACGTCGATTATTAGGCGGTGCTGGGGAAGATTCAGCGATTGCTGATGGTTCAGCATACGGCTGGAGTATACGGGCGACCAGCGGATGTGCGAGCAAAGTCTTCGCAACTTCAGGAGCAGGGCTGGTAACTACGGATAATTTTTCAGGAAGCACTGCACCACCAGGTTCAAGGTGTGAGCCAGGCAAGGTATGTGTTTCAGTTCTGGAAGGGCTATGGCAGCCATAAAATTCCTTCCGTTATCACTGACTACCTTGCCTGCCTCAAGATGTACACTGCCCAGCCATGACTGAGTTTCTTGCTGCAAATACTCGGCCAGTACTTCCGTGGTGTGTCTGTTGTCGCCCAAACACTTCATTTGTAGCACAGCCTGCTGACGTTTACCACTAGCTGTTCCATAATGGGACACATCGTGTGCAACACTGGCAACTACGGATGGAGTGGTTGTGCGACTGCGCTCTGTGGATGATCTTTCGCTTCTGGAGGAGGAGGAGGAGGAGGAGGAGGGGTGGCGAATGCCTACAGCCAACTGTTTCCTAGACCGTGGGCTAGGCAGAACTGTCCCACTATGGCTGTCCCCTGTGGACCCTGCATCCACCACATTAACCCAGTGCGCCGTGATGGACACCTAACGTCCCTGGCCATTCCTACTGGTCCATGCATCTGTTGTGAGGTGCACCTTTCTACTGACTGATTGCCTGAGTGCATGGACAATGCGGTCTTTGACATGCTGGTGGAGGGCTGGGATGGCTTTTCTCGCAAAGAAGTGTCGACTGGGTAGGTCATAGCGTGGTACTGCGTAGGCCATCAGGGCTTTGAAAGCTTCGCTTTCAACCAACCGGTAGGGCATCATCTATAACGAGATTAGTCTAGCAATGTAGGCGTACAAACCCTGTGTATGCGGATCACAGGATGTGTACTTTCTTTTCCTAATGAGAGTCTCTTGTAGGGTGAGCTGGACTGGAGAGCTGCACATGGTGGAATTAGCGGAGGTGGTGGTGGACATGGCAGATTGAGAGAGGGTTGGTTGGTGATGGTATTCTTGATGTTGGCCTACATACAGTGTTTCCTACCAAGAACCTTGTGATTCCCTGACTGCTTTGGCCTTGCTTCAATACCTCCACATTTGCTGCTGGTGTTGTCCTAACCGCTGGGCTTACAGTGAGGGAAGCAATGTAGCGCTGCTGTCTATCTTCATTCTGAGCATGTGCACCAACGTTACAAGACGTTTGCTATTTAGTCCAGGCTTCCAAGTGCATGCTGGTTAAATGTCTAAGCATGCACGTTGTATTTAAATTTTGGAGATTCTTCCCTCTGCTAAAGGTCTTTGAGCATTTCTTACAGATAACTTTGCACTGATCATTCAGATCTTGGTTAAAAGATTCACACACTGCACTCTTCCTACTATGGAATACCGTTTCAGGCATTGCACGCTGTGCTACTTTAATCGGATGGCCACGCTGTCCTAAAACTGTTTTTGGTTTTGACAAACGTTTTTGGCCAGATAGGGGCCTGCCAGATGAAAGCTGTTGCGATGTAGATGGCTGCTGCAGATCATCCTCCTCCGCTTCTGTGCTACTGGCAGCGGCACCCTCTTCCCCCAATGGCTGCAAATCTGGGTCAACAACTGGGTCATCCATCACCTCCTCTTCAATTTCATGTGCACCTTCCTCTGTGTCACCGTGTAAGGTGCTATAGCGTTCGGGATGGGGCACCATAGTCTCATCAGTGTCAGATTCTGGCTCAGTACACTGCGAGGGCAATGTAGTGATCTGAGTCAATGGAACTGCATAATAATCTAGCTGTGGCTGGGAATCTGTGCACTCCATGTCCGATTCATGTTGTAATGGGCTTTTAACAATTTCCCTCTCTAACCCCGGGATGGTATGTGTAAAGAGCTCCATGGAGTAAACTGTAGTGTCGCCTGCCGCATCCTTCACTTTTGGTTTGGGTGAAGGACACAAGGAAGCGACTTGTTCCTGACCGGGAGCATCCACTGACGACTCGCTGCTTTTATATTTCGAACTTTCTGAAGAGGAGGCAAAAGAGCTAGAGGCTGAGTCAACAAGGAAAGCCAAAACTTTTTCCTGTTGCTCCGGTTTTAAAGGCTGTTTTCCTACTCCAAGATAAGGGAGCCTTCATGGCCTTGTGTAGCCAGACGATGACGCTGGCTCAACGCCTCGAGCCTTTGATGCTATTTTGCTTTTCCCACTACCACCAGATGCTCCACCACCACCACCACCATCAGTACCAGCTGGCAACGACTGCCCACGGCCTCTTCCACCAGACTTCTGTTGTGAATTCCGCTCTTGGGCTCCCTCCGGTGGTTGTAAGTGGCACTTTTGTGAGTTCTGCTCTTGGGCTCCCTCTTGTGGTTTCAAGTGGTATGGCTGCTCCTTGGAGTTAGCTGTCATCAGCTGCCTCCACTTATCGTCTCTTCTGCTCGGCTATTTAGGCCTGGCTGTTCCTTCAGCCAGTGCCACTTGTAAATGGTTCCTGGTTGGATTCACATCTCTTTGGATTTCCCTGTTATCCTGACCAGTTCAGCAAAGCTAAGTTTTTGCTTGCGCTCTTCTGTTCACAGATTGTGGACTTATCCGTTCAGTGCTTTCTATGTTTGTCCAGCGTTATCAGTATGAATTAATTCTGTCTTGCTGGAAGCTCTGGGAAGCAGATTTACCCTCCACACCTTTAGTCAGGTGTGGAGATTTTTTTGTAAACTCTGCATGGATTTTTGTAGTGTTTTATACTGACCGCACAGTATTCCATCCTGTCTTATCTATCAAGCTAGACTAGCCTCCTGTGCTCATCCTGGTTTCATTCTGTGTATGTCTTTTTCCTCTCCACTCACAGTCATTATTTGTGGGGGGCTAATCTATCCTTTGGGGATTTTCTCTGAGGCAAGATAGTTTTCCTGCTTCTGTCTTTAGGGGTAGTTAGCTCTTAGGCTGTGACGAGATGCCTAGGGAGAGTTAGCAGCATTCCACGGCTACCTCTAGTGTTGTGTTGAGCTTAGGGACTGCGGTCAGTGCAGTTACCACTGCCTTCAGAGCTCGTTCCATGTTGCTCCTAGACCACCGCATCATAACAGTACAAGTGGCCAAAAATGAATTAAATGCATCTCAAAAGAAGGAAAAGAAAGTTCTGAACCATTTTTTTTTCTGTGCTCTGGTTTGTCTTTTTTTTTCCTCTTGATATCTGGGTGGTTCAGGATATATGCTTTGGCATGGATGTTCAGGGTTTGTTTTCTCGTGTGGATCAACTTGCTGCAAGAGTACAGAGTATCCAGGACTATGTTGTCCAGACTCCGGCTTTAGAGCCTAGAATTCCTACTCCTGATTTGATTTTTGGGGACAGATCCAAGTTTTTGAACTTTAAAAATAACTGCAGATTGTTTTTTGCTTTGAAACCCCGTTATTCTGGTGATCCCATTCAGCAAGTAAAAATCATCATATCCTTGCTGCGTGGTGACCCTCAAGACTGGGCTTTTTCTCTTGAAACAGGGGATCCGGCATTATTGAATGTTGATGCATTTTTTCAAGCGCTCGGATTATTGTATGACGAACCGAATTCTGTGGATCATGCAGAAAAAACTCTGTTGGCCTTGTGTCAAGGTCAGGAAGCGGCAGAGTTATACTGCCAGAAATTTAGAAAATGGTCTGTGCTCACTAAATGGAATGAAGAGGCTCTGGCTGCTATTTTCAGAAAAGGTCTTTCTGAAGCCCTTAAAGATGTTATGGTGGGCTTTCCTACGCCTGCCGGTTTAAGCGAATCTATGTCTCTAGCCATTCAGATCGATCGGCGTCTGCGCGAGCGCAAAGCTGTGCACCATATGGCAGTATCCTCTGAGCAGAACAGAACGGCAGGAATTCAGATGTCAGAATAGGCTGTGTTTTTACTGTGGTGATTCTGCTCATGTTATCTCTGATTGCCCTAAGCGTACTAAGAGAGTCGCTAGGTCTGTTACCATTAGTACTATACAGCCAAAATTTCTCTTATCTGTGACCCTGATTAGCTCATTGTCGTCCTTTTCTGTCATGGCATTTGTGGATTCAGGCGCTGCCCTGAACTTAATGGACTTAGAATTCACCAGGCGCTGTGGTTTTTCCTTGCAGCCTTTGCAGAGCCCTATTCCTTTGAGGGGTATTGATGCTACACCCTTGGCCAAGGATAAACCTCAGTACTGGACACAGATGACTATGTACATGGCTCCAGCACATCAGGAAGATTGCCGTTTTCTGGTGTTGCATAACCTGCATGATGTTGTTGTACTGGGTTTTCCATGGTTACAGGAACATAATCCGTTGCTGGATTGGAAAACTATGTCGGTGACTAGTTGGGTTTGTCAAGGGGTACATAGTGACATTCCTTTGATGTCAATTTCCTCTTCCCCCTCTTCTGAGGTCCCTAAGTTTTTGTCGGATTTCCAGGATGTATTTGATGAGCCCAAGTCCAGTTCCCTTCCTCCGCACAGGGACTGTGATTGTGCTATTAACTTGATTCCAGGTTGCAAGTTCCCTAAGAGCCGACTTTTCAATCTGTCTGTGCCAGAGCATGCCGCCATGCGGAGTTATGTTAAGGAGTCTTTGGAGAAGGGGCATATTCGGCCCTCTTCATCACCATTGGGAGCGGGTTTCTTTTCTGTTGCTAAGAAGGATGGCTCCTTGAGACCCTGTATTGATTATTGTCTTCTTAATAAGATCACGGTCAAATTCCAATACCCCTTGCCTTTGCTTACTGATTTGTTTGCTCAGATTAAGGGGGCTAGTTGGTTTACTAAGATTGACCTCCGAGGGGCATATAATCTTGTTCGTATTAAACAGGGTGACGAATGGAAAACTGCATTTAATACGCCCGAAGGCCATTTTGAATATCTTGGGATGTCATTTGGGCTCTCTAATGCTCCATCTGTGTTCCAGTCTTTCATGCATGATATTTTCCGCAATTATCTTGATAAATTCATGGTCGTATATTTGGATGATATTTTGATTTTTTCAGATGATTGGGAGTCTCATGTGAAGCAGGTCAGGATGGTGTTCCAGATCCTTTGTGATAATGCTTTGTTTGTGAAGGGGTCTAAGTGCCTATTCGGAGTTCAGAAGGTCTCTTTTTTGGGTTTTATTTTTTCTCCCTCGTCTATAGAAATGGATCCTGTTAAGGTCCAAGCTATTCATGACTGGATCCAACCCACATCTGTGAAGGGCCTTCAAAAATTTTTGGGCTTTGCTAATTTCTATCGCCGTTTCATTGCCAACTTTTCCAGTGTGGTTAAGCCCCTTACTGATTTGACGAAGAAAGGCGCTGATGTGACGAATTGGTCCTCTGAGGCTGTTGAGGCCTTTCAGGAGCTTAAACGCCGATTTACTTCTGCCCCTGTGTTGCATCAGCCGGATGTTTCTCTTCCTTTTCAGGTTGAGGTCGACGCTTCTGAGACTGGGGCAGGTGCCGTTTTGCCTCAGAGGGAGTCTGATGGTTCTTTGATGAAACCGTGTGCTTTTTTTTTCAGAAAGTTTTCGCCTGCGGAACGCAATTATGATGTCGGCAATCGGGAGTTCTTGGCTATGAAGTGGGCGTTTGAGGAGTGGCGACATTGGCTTGAGGGAGCTAAACACCGCGTTGTGGTCCTGACCGATCATAAGAATCTGATTTACCTCGAGTCGGCCAAGCGGCTGAATCCTCGACAGGCTCGATGGTCCCTGTTTTTCTCCCGTTTTGATTTTGTGGTCTCGTATCTTCCGGGATCTAAGAATGTTAAGGCTGATGCCCTCTCTAGGAGTTTTTTGTCTGATTCTCCTGGAGTCCTTGAGCCGGTTGGCATTCTTAAGGAGGGAGTGATTCTTGCTGCTATCTCCCCTGATTTGCGGCGGGTGCTTCAGGAATTTCAGGCTGATAGGCCTGACCGCTGTCCAGTGGGGAAGCTGTTTGTTCCTGATAGATGGACAAGTAAGGTTATTTCTGAGGTTCATTGTTCAGTGTTGGCTGGTCATCCTGGGATTTTTGGTACCAGAGATTTGGTTGCTAGGTCCTTTTGGTGGCCTTCCTTGTCTCGCGATGTGCGTGCTTTTGTGCAGTCCTGTGGGACTTGCGCCCGGGCCAAGCCTTGCTGTTCCCGCGCTAGTGGGTTGCTTTTGCCTTTGCCGGTCCCTGAGAGGCCCTGGACGCATATTTCCATGGATTTTATTTCGGATCTTCCTGTTTCCCAGAAGATGTCTGTTATCTGGGTTGTTTGTGACCGGTTCTCTAAAATGGTCCATCTGGTACCTTTGCCTAAGTTGCCTTCCTCCTCAGATCTGGTTCCATTATTTTTTCAGCATGTGGTTCGTTTGCATGGCATTCCGGAGAATATTGTCTCTGACAGAGGTTCTCAGTTTGTCTCTAGATTTTGGCGGGCCTTTTGTGCTAGGATGGGCATTGATTTGTCTTTTTCTTCGGCGTTTCATCCTCAGACTAATGGCCAAACTGAGCGAACTAATCAGACCTTGGAGACCTATTTGAGATGCTTTGTGTCTGCTGATCAGGATGATTGGGTGTCTTTCTTGCCGTTGGCCGAGTTTGCCCTTAATAATCGGGCTAGTTCGGCTACTTTGGTTTCACCTTTCTTTTGTAATTTTGGTTTTCATCCTCGTTTTTCTTCTGGGCAGGTTGAGCCTTCTGATTGTCCTGGTGTTGATTCTGTGGCGGACAGGCTGCAGCAGATTTGGACTCATGTGGTGGACAATTTGAAGTTGTCTCAGGAAAGGGCTCAACGTTTTGCTAACCGCCGTCGGTGTGTTGGTCCCCGGCTTCGTGTGGGGGATTTGGTTTGGTTGTCTTCTTGTCATGTTCCTATGAAGGTTTCTTCCCCTAAGTTTAAGCCTCGGTTTATTGGTCCTTATAAAATTTCTGAAATTATTAATCCGGTGTCTTTTCGTTTGGCTCTTCCAGCCTCTTTTGCCATTCATAATGTTTTCCATAGATCTTTGTTGCGGAGATATGTGGTGCCCGTTGTTCCCTCGGTTGACCCTCCTGCCCCGGTGTTGGTTGAGGAAGAGTTGGAATATGAGGTTGAGAAGATTTTGGATTCTCGTTTTTCGAGGTGGAGGCTTTAGTATCTTGTCAAGTGGAAGGGTTATGGCCAGGAGGATAATTCTTGGGTAGTTGCTTCCGATGTCCATGCCACCGATTTGGTTCGTGCTTTTCATTTGGCTCATCCTGATCGGCCTGGGGGCTCTGGTGAGGGTTCGGTGACCCCTCCTCAAGGGGGGGGTACTGTGGTGAATTCCGCTCTTGGGCTCCCTCCGGTGGTTGTAAGTGGCACTTTTGTGAGTTCTGCTCTTGGGCTCCCTCTTGTGGTTTCAAGTGGTATGGCTGCTCCTTGGAGTTAGCTGTCATCAGCTGCCTCCACTTATCGTCTCTTCTGCTCGGCTATTTAGGCCTGGCTGTTCCTTCTGCCAGTGCCACTTGTAAATGGTTCCTGGTTGGATTCACATCTCTTTGGATTTCCCTGTTATCCTGACCAGTTCAGCAAAGCTAAGTTTTTGCTTGCGCTTTTCTGTTCACAGATTGTGGACTTATCCGTTCAGTGCTTTCTATGTTTGTCCAGCGTTATCGGTATGAATTAATTCTGTCTTGCTGGAAGCTCTGGGAAGCAGATTTACCCTCCACACCTTTAGTCAGGTGTGGAGATTTTTTTGTAAACTCTGCGTGGATTTTTGTAGTGTTTTATACTGACCGCACAGTATTCCATCCTGTCCTATCTATCAAGCTAGACTGGCCTCCTGTGTTCATCCTGGTTTCATTCTATGTATGTCTTTTTCCTCTCCACTCACAGTCATTATTTGTGGGGGGCTAATCTATCCTTTGGGGATTTTCTCTGAGGCAAGATAGTTTTCCTGCTTCTGTCTTTAGGGGTAGTTAGCTCTTAGGCTGTGATGAGATGCCTAGGGAGAGTTAGCAGCATTCCACGGCTACTTCTAGTGTTGTGTTGAGCTTAGGGACTGCGGTCAGTACAGTTACCACTGCCTTCAGAGCTCGTTCCATGTTGCTCCTAGACCATCGCATCATAACAGACTTCCTCATTTTTGGAAAAATCTAACCAAAATAACAACCGTTATATAGTACTGTGAAACAAGGTAGAAGGTGTATATAAACTTGTTGAGAATTTAAATCTCCCTTTATTGGGGGGGGGAGATTGCACCAAAACTCAGGCCCAGTGTATTACACTACACAATGTAAGTGGCTGAACGTGGCTGGAAGATGTACGACAAACTAACAGAACTGACGTAGATCCACTTAGTGCCAATTTAAATCTCCCTTTTTTGGGGGGGGAGACTGCAACAAAACTCAGGCCCAGTGTATTACACTACACAATGTAAGTGGCAGAACTTGGCTGGAAGATGTACGACAAACTAACAGAACTGACGTAAATCCACTTAGTGCCAATTTAAATCTCCCTTTTTGGGGGGGGAGACTGCAACAAAACTCAGGCCCAGTGTATTACACTACACAATGTAAGTGGCAGAATGTGGCTGGAAGATATATCAAAAAATACAAGGGCTGTAGTACAATTTCAGTCTCCCTACAATGATCTCAGGAAAAGTATGGCAGCAATAAAACGGACTGCTGCACCAAAAGTGTGGACAAATAAACAAGATAACTGTGCAGAAAGGAGCAACAGGATTTTTGCTTTTAAAAAAGCAGTTGGTTTGCACAGCGGCGTACAAACAGCAATGCAGCTATCAGGCAGCCTTATAAGGCAGCCTAATAAGCTACAGTGCTGATGCACAAAAATATAAACTCCACTGTCCCTGCAAAGAAAAGGTGGTGTTGGATAGTGGAAATCGCTACAGCACAAGCAGTTTTGGGGTTAATCTTCCCTCCCTAACTATATCCCTTCTTCTGATGCAGCTGCAGCAACCTCTCCCTATGCTAAGATCGGCAGAAGATGGCGGTCGGCGTGCACGCCCCTTTATAGCCCCTGTGACCCAACAGAAAGCAAGCCAATCACTGTCATGCCGTTCTCTAAGATGGTGGAGACCGAGACCTATGTCATCACGCTGCGCACACTCTGCGTCCTCCGTCATTGGATGAGAAATGACGCTGAAAACATCATACGAAACGCGACTTTGGTGCGCTGATCGCCGACCTCGTGGCCGATCCCACACTAGGATCGGGTCGGGTTTCACGAAACCCGACTTTGCCGAAAGTCGGCGATTTTTGAATTTGTCCGATCCGTTTCGCTCAACCCTAGTCCTATATATTTAGTATCATACCATATTGCTTGCTATTTTCACACATGTATTATCTAAGACTAGGTATTCATACTCATATTGTGTTGCCAATCCCTTTGGTGTTCTCATAGTGTCCTTGACACTTTTCGAGGTATTTATATTCTACTGTGAGCACAAACACCCATACTCAATCCCCAGGTTTCCTAAGTCAAACGACTATCTTGTCTAGATCATGCTTCCTGTGCCCTGAGGAGGCTGTTTTTTTTTTACCTGGCCCCCAACTTTAGTACCCGGACCCTAGCACAATTATTGGCACCAAGTTCTAGTTTTGGGGAATCAAAATTGTTCATCCTTACTTTTCTCCAAGTATTCTCTTGTCCGGTCCCACATATCACTTACCAGTGATTCCTAACACCTTAACCCTTTGCTGCTCCACTAAGTAAAACCTCTTGGCACTCTATCAGTGCTAGAGCCTTTTCCAGGCGTCATATCACTGAGGCTAGGTACCTCGGTGACACATCACTTCATCTTGGATTTATCAGCAGCAGACAGCATCTTGCTGCCTGTCTACGATGTTAAAAAGAGACATATTTAAAATGTTACTCCGATTACAGTGAATAGATGATTTAGTAATAACGAAAGGTTAGTCTCATTTCATCAGCTTTAAATTGGCCGACCATCTTGTAGACAAACTTTTATTTAGTCATTGAGACCTGAGATGCTAATTTGTTTCACTTTAATTATAGCAAGACCACGAGCATGATAGCTATTTTTAGAGCTTCAAAGATTACTCTGAATGAGATTATTAGTTTGAACTGTTCTTCAAAATTTGATACCTTGAGCTATAAAAAGTTTTGCTTCATCTGTCCTATTTTTACACACATGTACAACATGATATTTAATTCTATATGTTAACATTCGTCATAGGATTTCTATTAATACATGACAAGATAGTTTAGTGAAATATTTCTTTCTGACATTGCGGGTAATCAGTTTTAAATGTAGTGTCGCCCTTGCTATGAAGCCACAAGGCCACTTATCTGATACTTTCCTACATTTACCAATTAGTTTTTAGAGCCAATGACCTATCTGTAGTTAGGGCAGCACGGTGGCTCAGTGGCTAACACTGCAGCACTGGGGTCCTGGGTTCAAATCCCACCAAGGACAACTTCTACAAGGAGTTTGTATGTTCTCCCCTTGTTTGTTTGGGTTTCCTCCAGGTTCTCCGGTTTCCTTCCACATTCCAAAGACATACTGATAGGGAATGGAGATTATGAGCCTCAGCGATGATAATGTCTGTAAAGCGCTGCGGGATATGTTAGCGCTACATAAGGAAACCATGATAAATAAATAATAATAGTTTTCTACATTCTCAATAATCTTGGACTAAAATAATTCTCTCATCTCATAAGACACATTCTAACTACAACACCCAGGTCAATGAAATTAATTGCATAATGTAAGTTAGAAAACTGATCATCTTGCATAATATCATACTCGTGCATTAAGTTGTGCTAAGACTAAACAGTGTGATTTACAGCAAAAAACACACTATAAAGTCTAAGGTGGTTTCATAAGTATGTTCTACTGTCTGCACTGCAGAAGTTCAGTTACATCACAGTCCTGGGGTCCTGGATTCCAATCCCACCATGGAGATTGTATTCTCTTCATGTTTGCATGGGTTTTCTCTAGATTCCCTCTTTCTCCCACACTAAAAAACATAATGATATGTTGGCCATAGAGATTGTGTCTGACACTGTGAGGGACTGATGTAAATTGGGACAATTAGACAAACAAGAGAATACAGCAGCACTCTGTAAGCACTAAGAT
Organism: Ranitomeya imitator; assembly: GCF_032444005.1. Classification (NCBI taxonomy): domain Eukaryota; kingdom Metazoa; phylum Chordata; class Amphibia; order Anura; family Dendrobatidae; genus Ranitomeya; species Ranitomeya imitator. The sequence goes on along the minus strand of NC_091285.1, from coordinate 211,395,209 downwards.
GTAAGCAAACACTGAATATATGAAATTGTAACTGCATTATTGCAATATAGAATATACTTCTAAAAATGTACTTAGTGCATAAATAGCTCAATTAATGAGTGCCCATCAGCAATGGACAAGGTGTACCTTTGTTTGATGGGATTGTAAGCCTAATATTTGTCAAACAAGTCTCTCCTGGGCTAAAAGCCTACAAATTTACAAAGCAGGTAGGATCCAGCATTAATTAAAAACAGCCTTGATGAGAGGAGTGCTCACTCAGAAAAGGAGGCAGTCACAATCACCAATAATATACTGCAAAAACCAGAAGGGTCACTTTGGCACGTCTGATGGGCTCTCATGAACTGGACAATTTATGTACTAAGTACCTTAATTTTAATAAGTACGGTATATTCTATATTTCAGTAATGCAGTTCAAATCTCATATATTCAATGTCTGCTTACATCTTAGCACTTACTGCTTGCTGTATACTATTGATTATATATGTATTCAGTCAAGCTGTTCACATTTACTTTCTTCTGTTCAAAGGTGTGGGTCAGTTTTTTGGCTTTTGTAGTGACAATTGGAGATGATCAAATCTTTTTAAATTTGATTACCTTTTTTAGAATATTTTCCAAAAGATTGATTTGTAGCATATCTTAAGTAGCCCAATGGCTTTGGACTGGTGTATAGCCATGGGGGAAAAGCAAGAGAGAGAGGCCAAACTTTTAGACTGCAAGAAGGGTGAGAAATGTTTGTTATTGGAATTAGTGATGAGCAAATCATTTTGGATAAGAATTTGCTGGCTTTGTCATATTTTTCCCCAAAATTTAATTTGTGCTGAATACATTTGGCATGAATTGAGTAAGCCTTATTATGCTCTTGAGTCTTTCCAGATCCTAAAACATAATAAATGTAAGATGTAGAAAACAAAAAACTAATACCTCACTATTCACCTCTCAATGCAACTGTTGCCTGTTCGATCACTCAATCCGCTAGTCTCTAATTGAAATACATTAATCAACTACACTGATACTACTTCTGCCACCTGCTGTCAGTTTTAGCGAGGCTGGTTATCAAGAATTGAGGGGTCTCCATCACAGTTCAAGCTTAGTGTCTTCACAGAAGATCACCGTGAGAATTTTTCACGGTAATCTGCTGTAGAGACACTGAGCTTGAACTGTGGTGACCTCATCACTGGCTTTTTCCCACTGTGCTGAGATCACCGCAGTTCAGCATGGCTGGGAACGCAGCCTAACTGACTAGCGGTAACCTCGATTATATCACCGCTGGTCAATGATGCTGCGCTCACAGCAGCTCATTCACCAGTGGTTCTCAGCCTGGACGGTCACATCCAGGTTGAAAACTGTTTATCCTCCAGACATGTATTACGGCATGGGACAGAAGTGAACGACAGAGAGGTGAGGGATATTGTTTTTTTATTTTTGGTTTATTACAGGAGACCAGGGCTTTGGTGTAATTAGGTGTTAGGTGAGCATAACTGTGTTTATCATTTTTTGATAAAAATGGAAAATTGTATTTTGTTTTATTTCTAATAAAAGACTTTATTCTTATAGAAACCTCTCCATTACTAAGCCATGGGCTTGATGTAACCTGACAATACAAAGGTGACATCAATCCCACAAATATGAACCCCACTTGCCAATGCTACAGGGCAAGTGGGAAGAGCTGGACAAAGCAACAGAATTGCCGCATTTTATGGATGCACCTTTTCTGGGCAGCTGTGGGCTGCTAGATTTAGGCTGGAGAGGTTTATATCAATGGCCCCTTTCCTGCCTGAGAATGCCAGCTTACAGCTTTCTGCTTAAAAAGGCAGGTTGTCAAAAATGAGGGGGCCCCCCACACCATTTTCTAAAATTATTTATTTAAATAATTAAAAAATACAACGTGGGGACCCCTCTGTTCTTGATAACTAGTCTTGCTGAAGCTGACAGCTGTGGGTTGCAGCCCCCAGCTGTGAGTTTTGCCTGGCTGGTTATAAAAGATACATGGGAACCCAGGCCGGGTTTTTTTTATTTATTTATTTATAGCGCTGGCGGTGGGTGAGGAATAGCTGCTTATTCTGTCATTGTTATTAGCGGCAGCAGGTGTAGGCTGATGGGGATCCCACCAGCCACCACCTGCTGTCATTGTTCTCACTTGAATGCAACTCTCACCATGCTCCTCTGCTAGCGCTGATCACCGGCAGAGCAGGGGAGAATGATGAGAGAGCCATGATCAGCACACGGCGCCGGGGAACAATGCTTACTGTAATGCTTCTTCCCTGGCGCCGATGCGTGTTACATGGATGACATCCATGTGTGTCATCAGAGTCCATAGGTGCGGGACGTTTTGCGACCCATGCTGACAGTAAAAAATGGACACAACAGCCTGTTTTGCCCACATACACTTGAAAGGGTCTACGTGTGTCAGTGTTTCTGGAACGGTTGAAAACTGTCATCACACTTACCAGAGACACGGACGTGTGAATGAGCCCTCACATTGTTTAGATCAAAACAGTGTTAACAAAGTGTTAGTGTTGGCGGAACGCACCGAATATATTTATTAGGGGAGATTGGTGCGTTCGCAACCCGGGATCCACCGTGCAGGAAAGAACCTGCTGCTAAGTAAACGGCGGCACTATGTGGCGGTATGAACCAGCTCTGTTAGCTTCACAGAGCAGCCAAGAAGGCAAGGCTCTGTGCCCTGTTAGACTTTCACAGAGGCACAGGCTAACTACCCAAATGAGAGCAGTCAGTGGTCATGTACTCCTCGCCGGAGGTGCCAGCATTCTAGGGGCTTATTTCAGCCGGGTCCCTGAACACACATAACACAATCTCCTCGCCGGAGGTGCCAGCATTCTAGGGGCTTATTTCAGCTGGGTCCCTGAACACATACGAACAAATGACCACACTGGCGCAAAGCACATAACATATGAAGATACTAGCGCATGGCCATGCGATTCTTAAATAGCTGCAGCACGTTCAGGACCTTTCAAAGAAGGACCAATGGAGTTGCTGCAGTACCTGAGCATGTGACCCTAGATCTCCACTGAGAGATCTTGCCCTGGGCATGCTCAGTGTGTGCAAAGCAGGAATTAGTCCTAGCACCTACAGGACTTTCCAAGAAGGACCAATGGAAGCTGCTGCAGTACCTGAGCATGTGACCCTAGATCTCCACTGAGAGATCTTGCCCTGGGCATGCTCAGTGTGTGCAAAGCAGGACTTAGTCCCAGAAAAGCCTGCTCGCCGCAGATCAGTGCAGGGTACAATAGCAGAGCCTGGAGAGGCAGTAGTAACCCTTTGCACCATATCAGTCTCAGTGAGATGCTGGGAGCGACGTCTCCGCTGAGCAGGCTGCACTGCGGCCGGTGCAGAATGGGAGACCGCAGCAGACACGGATCGAGATTCCCCCTGTGCAGCAGAGGAAACTCGACTCCTAACACAAAGTTCCTTATGTTACTTACATGTACTATTACTACTGTGTCTCTCCGAAAAAAAGTCAAGGTCTTATATTATTATTTGTTCCAAAAATTGGGTTAGGGTTTATTTTCAGGGAATGTTTTATTTTTTTCCATGAACAATAATTCACATTTATCGCTGAACAAAAAAAAATCATAATTTAGTACATCCCGGTTGCTGCACTGTGTAAGGATAATTTTGTTTTGCTATGTGTATGGTATCTTCTAGTTAAGTAAATAAGGCAGCACACTGCAGTGCTAGAACATACAAACTTGAAAAACGAAATTTGAACTGCATTACTCCACTAGAAATATGAAAATTGAGAGCTTTTAGCGCATAAAAATGGCCAATTTTATGTGTACCTGGTAGCCCTTTTACGGCATCTCTCTTATACCAGGTCCTACACTTGCCTTACCTCGCTGAGAATAAACGTCTCCATCTGAATGGGTACATGTGAAACCTCTTCCTAGACCAAAATTCTCTCTCTCTGTGGAGGGGTATCGGACCTGCTGTAATTAAAACACCTGTGGCTAGGAGGCAGAGTGCACGATCAGAAGGCTAGAGAATACATTTCAAAAACCTGACCGGCACATCCAAACATAGACTCAGTGTGAACAGGTGCTGAACCTAGGGTCGCCAACTCGTATATAGTTAAGTAAATAAGGCAGCACACTGCAGCGCTAGAACATACAAACTTGAAAAACGAAATTTGAACTGCATTACTGCACTAGAAATATGAAAAATGAGAGCTTTTAGCGCATAAAAATGGCCAATTTTATGTGTACCTGGTAGCCCCTTTACGGCATCTCTCTTATACCAGGTCCTACACTTGCCTTACCTCGCTGAGAATAAACGTCTCCATCTGAATGGGTACATGTGAAACCTCTTCCTAGACCAAAATTCTCTCACTCTGTGGAGGGGTATCGGACCTGCTGTAATTAATTTCGTTTTTCAAGTTTGTATGTTCTAGCGCTGCAGTGTGCTGCCTTATTTACTTAACTATATACGAGTTGGCGACTCTAGGTTCAGCACCTGTTCACACTGAGTCTATGTTTGGATGTGCCGGTCAGGTTTTTGAAATGTATTCTCTAGCCTTCTGATTGTGCACTCCGCCTCCTAGCCACAGGTGTTTTAATTACAGCAGGTCCGATACCCCTCCACAGAGAGAGAGAATTTTGGTCTAGGAAGACCCATGTACCCATTCAGATGGAGACGTTTATTCTCAGCGAGGTAAGGCAAGTGTAGGACCTGGTATAAGAGAGATGCCGTAAAGGGGCTACCAGGTACACATAAAATTGGCCATTTTTATGCGCTAAAAGCTCTCATTTTTCATATTTCTAGTGCAGTAATGCAGTTCAAATTTCGTTTTTCAAGTTCGTATGTTCTAGCGCTGCAGTGTGCTGCCTTATTTACTTAACTAATACGAGTTGGCGACTCTAGGTTCAGCACCTGTTCACACTGAGTCTATGTTTGGATGTGCCGGTCAGGTTTTTGAAATGTATGGTATCTTCTAAAAGTTTGCTGTTATATGAATGCATTATACTACTGTGTATAGTGTTTTTCCATAATTATATAGGGACAGTGTAGTACCTTAGTTAGGCCACAAGATGGGTACATAATAAGTAGTGGATTATAGGAGGAGTTCACTGGGGTAAGGCAGGAACAGTTTCCTGGTTAGTCAGAGGAGCTAGCGAGCCAAACAGCTTGGGTGAGCCTTAGAGTCCGAACTACACAGTAGTTCCGTAACATTGAAAGAAATGAACCCAGCCATCCAGGGTCCAATGGGACAGAAGTACAGCTTGAGCAATAGTGTTCCAGCAGTGGTGGAGCAGAATCTACAATGCAGGTCACAGCAGTACGGGGATGCAGGTGGCTCTATAATGTGGCAGCTCACTGCATGGGCAGATGCCCTCAGGTCTGGTGTGAAATGGACGAGGGAACCCTGAGCATAGTGAATCTGAACAGGGAGGATGTTGCGTTACCGCAAGAGGCAGTAGGACACGGGCACGTACTGAAGACCGTAGGAAGAGATGCAGGGAAACTGGACAATGACGACTGTATGGAACCCTATGCTGTTGTTGTCTCAAACAAGGATGTGCTGCGATGAGAATCAAGTAAAGTTATACATTTTAAATTACAACTGGACTGTGTATCTGGTTGTGCGCCAATGTATGGAGAAGGTTCTCAGCAGCTCGGAAGAGCTCCTGAAGTGGTGGAGAACAGAGAGGCAAGTGCACTGATAAAGGGACATTGTTTGTATGTGACGGGAGACCAAGGCGCGCAAGAGCCATTAGTCTCAGCCATGACTACAGCCCTGGCATCCCCTCACACTTAGCGTAGTCGGCAGAATTCCGCAGCCTTTCAAAGCGGAGATGCCTTGAAGAAAGAAGAAATTGAAACTCTGGATGTGACTATTGAGACTTTGGACTTCTCTGACACTGATTGTGACTAAGATGGCAGCATTGCAAACAATGGATGATGGCGCCTATAGAGAGAACATCATGGGCGTGACAACGCAGAGATGGTGCAAAATTCTGGCCAGCAATGCCCCTCGCCCTACCCATGGAGGGTGCACCGTAGGAAAATAAGACCACACCCTCTGCCACAAACTGCTAGAAAAAGGGTGGAGTGGCTGGAAACGACCCCACTTTGGAGCGGGCGGTGCCCACAAGAAAACCTTGCATACTGCGGCGCGGTGCCATTATGAGACATGGCATTGGCAGCGATGGAGCACTCCTGCACTCATCATTGCAGGGGCGTACGCCAGGTGGAATGGAAATGGTGGCAGGAAGAGGAGAGGACCCAATCCGTACAGAAAGGAGGAGATGTGCACGAGTCCAGGACTCACCGCTTTCAAGTGCTTCCACATGAGCAGAGCCGGCGGCTGCCGGAGTCAGAACATCAACGGGAGCCGGAGCCTTTTCTTGCAGAGCCGGAGCTTCGACATCTTCCAAAGTGGGAACCTCTTCGCCAAGAACCGGTACAGAGTCATCGGGAGCTGGAGCCTGGCGGACCAAAAACAATGACCACCCCGGAGGAACCTATGCTGGAAGTAAAAGTCGAGCTGAGGGACTTCAGCTTCAGGAGACCGACTGTGCAGCTGTGACCACGGAGTAATCCAACGGACACGGGATGGGCATGCACAGGCTGCTAAGACCAGAGGTGGTGAGTATGCCTTAACCCTTGTTCTCGGAAGGCTGGTCTTTGCCTCGGCCCTCCGCCACCAAAGGCCAGTCAGTCCCCCAGTCTCGTAGTCCAGGGAGTGAGCTACATCATAGCGACCCAGGACCCCTTGACCTGTCGCACAAGCATCATGCTCAGGAAGCCCGATCCATCAACAGTGTCGGCATAACATTGGGTGCATCATGCGTCCATCAAGCTGTGGAGGGTCCATTTCCCTCCCCCGGACAGTCTGCCTTTATTGCGGGCGTGATGGAAAAAAAGAAGCAGCGGGAGATCTGTGCAGAGCTACGCCAACCAGATGAGGACTCTATGGCCGGTTGACGTACTCATGGCCAGCTCATGTATGCCGATGTTGATCGAGGTTTTGGTTTCATATGTGAGGCGGGCACTAATGATAAAGGAGACTGTGTCTCCTTCTATAAAGAGGACTGCCCGAGGGGCTATTTTGCAGTGGCAGTAACTTTATGTTCAGAGGAGGACTTGGAATTGTACACGTGCTCGGACCAAGCTCGATCGGCACCCTGTACCTCATTTACCTCTCAGTACAACACTGCCTCTGCTGCAACTTGGCAGTCTACGAACTCTGCGGCTGCAGAGTCCTCGTCAGCTCGAACGTGGGCCTAGAATGTTAAGTCAGAGAAAGTGGCACGGGACATGTGCTGTTGAACCTATGTTACATTTCGGGAGAATTTTGGTGCTTGTTGCACTCTATAACGTTGGTTAAAATAAAGAAATATACAGGACTGTGTCACATCCCTGTGGGCATAGGAGCCCTGGAACACTCCTAGAGTCAGGGGTAATGCAGCCAGTAATGCCAGAATTGACTGTTGTGTTGATTTTTAGTTTTGTTGCGCCTGTTGCGCCCTTTTTGCTGGAAAGTAGGAATTTGCCCTGGGACTGTGTGCAACTGCGGCAACAGACTGTACTCAGGACAAGCAGTGCACCTGTCATTCAAGGGCAGTGCTTTGTTTAAAGGGAGGGGGACGCCTTCCCCAAGGACTGTTAACCTTACAGAAAGGTCATGTGTATATACGTTGGAATATATACTGTGGGTTTCACCTGCAGGACTGAGTGCCAGGCACCTCAAAAAGGGAGAAGAAACTCTAAAGCATTGTAAATAAAAGGACTTTTTTATGCTGAGCAGTGTATATTTATTTCTCTTGTCTCCCTGCATGGAGTATACATTGTTTATAATAAAGTTTTATATGTGAATGATCAGGGATGACCATTTTTAAAGGAAGGGGGAATGTAAGGGGTCACAAAGACTGGTACACGCCACTACCCCTTTAATTACGTCCCGAGTGCTGCACTGTGTAAGGATGATTTCATTCTGCTATGTATATGGTGTCTTCTAAATGTTTGCTGTTATATGTATGTGTTATACTTCTGTGTAAAGTGTTTTTCCATAATCATATAGGGACAGTGTAGTACCTTAGTTGGGCCACAAGATGGGTACATAATACATAGTGGATTATAGGAGGAGTTTACTGGGGTAAGGCAGGAACAGTTTCCTAGTTAGAGTCAGAAGGGCTAGAGAGCTCAAATAGCTTGGGTGAGCCTTAGAGCCAGAGCTACCCAGTAGCTTTGTAACGTTGAAAGCAAAGAACCCAGCCATCCAGGGTCCAGTGGGACGGAAGTACAGCTTGAGCAACAGTGTTCCAGCAGTGGTGGAGCAGAATCTTCAGCACAGTTCACAGCAGTACGGATACGCAGGTGGCTCTATATTGTGGCAGCTCACTACATGGGCAGATGCCATCAGATCTGATGTGAAACAGACGAGGGAACCCTGAGCATAGTTAATCTGAACAGGGAGGATGTTGCGGGCACGTACTGAAGACCGTAGGAAGAGATGCAGAGGAAGTGGAGAATTAGGACTGTATGGAACCCTATTCTGTTGTTGTATCGAACAAGGATGTGCTGTGATGAGAAACAAGTAAAGTTATACATTTTAAGGTACAACTGGGCTGTGTCTCTGTTTGTGCGCCAACGTAAAGAGAAGGTTCTCAGCAATTCGGAGGAGCTCCTGAAGCAGTGGAGAACAGAGAGGCAAGTGCATTGATAAAGGGACACTGTTTATATGTGACAGGAGACCAAGGCACGAAAAAGACATTAGTATCAGCCACGACTATGGCCCTGGGGTCCCCTCACAATGTTTTAACCTCAGAACAGAAATGCTTGTGGTCCCTACAAGAGTGGTCGCAATAAGAAGTTGCCCAGTTCACCCTGTCTTCTCTCTAATGCTGGTTTTGCATGTCAGCCTGTATCCTCTTCATTTCCTTTAGAATCCTGCACTTAAAGGACTTTTGGTGAAATCCTGGTCCCCCAAAAAAATTGCCGATCCTGACTGTATCTTTCAGGTATATGCTGATTTTGTTTTTTTTCTTGGGTTCTGCCTGTGAAATGGCCACAGTGGGAACGTGCTTCTACAGATTGCAAGAATACCAACAAGCTAATTTTTTCTGTAATTCCCATCATTTGCTACATAGGAAGTTTGGGATGCTATAGCTACAAAGCATTATGCTGAAGCCTGCTAGGCTGTGCCTGTCGTCATTAGCCTGTTTTGCAACTCTTCAGCAGTGTTTGAAATGGCTTTTTTTTGTCAAGCTGAAATGGCTTTTTTTTGTCGAACTATGCAAATCAAATACCAAACTGTTTGAATTTGTGGGGACCTGCGAATTTTAGGAAATGCAACTCAAATTCAATTTGCCACACATTTTTTTTAAAGATTTTAAAGCTTCTTCCCTCAGCTGCCCTGGATAGACAGGTCTCTCCTGAGGCCTCTCAATCCACGGCACTGGGTGGGAATAAGCCACCGGGGACAAACCTGTCTGAATAGTCTCGAGCGCTTCTCAACCCATGTTGGCTTTTTTTTTTCTTTAGTCATACAGCTTTTATACTTTTTGGCATAAAGTACAATGACTCGACTTCTGTAATTCCCCGCCTTTGATCCTGGCCAATATCACTCTTTTTGTCCCCTTTGTATTTGACTTTGTTAGTCTTATGATTCGGTCCCTGATTTGTCCTTTCTGTTATAGACCTGGCTAGTATTACCAGCCTTGCCTCAGGCTTGCTCCTCCGGCCAGCGGAGACTTCTTGCATGCAAACGAGTGGACCCCACAGTAAGTCCAGATCCCTGTATAGGTATTAAAAAGTGAAGGCCAGGATTTCTCTGGGATCTGCTAGATAGCATGGCTTGACCGAAGTTTGTCCAAGATAGTCTTTATGGGTTTCTGAAACACTTTACTACTGTAATAATAGATCACCAGTAGTGTTGAGTGATACCTTCCGATATCGGAAAGTATCGGTATCGGATAGGATCGGCCGATATTCAAAAAATATCGGATATCGCCGATACCGATACCCGATCCCAATGCAAGTCAATGGGACCAAAATATCGGAATTAAAATAAACCCTTTCTTTCCTTGTAGGTTCATTCTACTTGAAGGAAAACAACTAAGAATAATGCAGGATGTATTTGGGGAGGTGGCGGAGACATTAAAGTCATAGAGGTTTAGCCCAATCAAATAGAATAGCATGTTTTTTTGTTTTTTTTTAAAGACGTTCGGAGTGACAAAGATATTGACTATGTAAATTTTTTTTTTATTTTGTCAGATATTGATGTTTCACTATTCCACGCCCTTCCCCTTCTTTTTTTTTTACTTTTCCCACACTTTCATCTTCATCATCATCAGCATCTTTGACATCAACTTCTTCTTCACCTTATTCATCTTCTTCTTCATCCTTTACATATTCATTTTATTCAACTATTATTATTCTTCCTATTCTACATATTCATATTATTCAACTGTTATTATTCTTCCTATTCTACTTCTTTATCATATTCTCATTTGTGACAGGCATTCCCGTAGTTGTTATCTATAAAAGTTGGAAGATTACACCTTCCGTTCTGCCAGTCACAAAAGTTACATTTGTCCGCGTTCAGTTTGGCCTGCAGCATCAGGCTTTATCCAGGGGCACCACGAGGAGGAACGGACTCACCCCCATACACTGCTTAGTCTTCTTCTGCATATAATTTAGATAATATCTTTTGCTCTGATATTAAGTGTTATGCTTAATGTTCTTCTGCTCTTTGTTCTGCAGCCTCTTGTTCTTCTGCTTCTCGTTCTTCCATGTCGTCGTCTCCAGGGTCGTCGTCTCCAGTGTCGTCGTCTCCGCCGTCGTCGTCGTCGTCGTCATCGGGGTGGTCTTTCTGGTCGTCGACGTTAGGGTCTTCAACTTGGAAATGTAGCAGAAGGTACAAGAAGGCTGAGAAAATGCCAAGAACCAGCTGATGGAACTGGAACTCGGATGGCTACCCAAAGGTTCAAGAGCCTATGGAACTACCGAGGACCAGCTGACGTTACTGGAACCCGGTTACTAAGCAGGAGGTACCCGTGCTAAAAAGCACTACCAAGGACCGCCTGACGTTGGCGGAACTCGGATACCCAGAAGGAGGCACCTAAGCCAAAGGCTCTGCCCGGAACCAGCTGACGGTACTGGAACCAGGATGGGGAGCAGAAGGTACAAGAGCAAAAGACACTGCCGAGAACCAGCTGACGGTACTGGAACCCGGATGGGTAGCCGAAGGTCCAAGAGCCAATGGAACTACCGAGGACCAGCTGACGTTACTGGAACCCGGTTACTAAGCAGGAGGTACCCGTGCCTGAAAGCACTACCAAGGACCACCTGACGTTGGTGGAACTTGGATACCCAGAAGGAGGCACCTAAGCCAAAGGCTCTGCCCGGAACCAGCTGACGGTACTGGAACCAGGATGGGGAGCAGAAGGTACAAGAGCAAAAGACACTGCCGAGAACCAGCTGATGGTGCTGGAACCAGGTGGTGGACCCGAAGGCCCACAGGAGAGGAGAGAACAGCTAGGCCGCGAGGCAGCCGCAGTTACCGAACCCCAACAGTCCTACAGGGGGAGCTGGGCCTACTGGCACTACAGAACCAGCCTTGACTACCAATTCATGCAGCCCACATAGGAAGCTCCTAAACTGGAGGCACCCTGGAGTTGGCTAACCCGACCGCAACACGACGGGGCAAGCATAGGCGTCTCAGCGAGTTTGACACAACCCGGAAACAGCTGACGGTGCTGAAACCAGGTTTGGCACGAGGGAGTACCTGTGACAAAAACACTGCCGAGAACCAGCTGGCGGTGCTGGAACCCGGATGCGTTGCCCCAGTGTGCAAGAGCCAATGGCACGACCGAGGACCAGCTGACGGTGCTGGAACCCGGTTACTAAGCTGTAGGTGCCCGCGCTTAAAAGCACTACCGAGGACCGCCAGGGGTTGGCGGAACTCGGATACCCAGGAGGAGGCACCTAAGCCAAAGCCTCGACCGGAACCAGCTGACGGTGCTGGAACCAGGTGGTGGACCCGAAGGCCCACAGGAGAGGAGAGAACAGCTAGGCCGCGAGGCAGCCGCAGTTACCGAACCCCAACAGTCCTACAGGGGGAGCTGGGCCTACTGGCACTACAGAACCAGCCTTGACTACCAATTCATGCAGCCCACATAGGAAGCTCCTAAACTGGAGGCACCCTGGAGTTGGCTAACCCAACCACAACACGACGGGGCAAGCATAGGCATCTCAGCGAGTTTGACACAACCCGGAAACAAAAAACACCTAAAGGTATCCAATATATAGATGATCATGAAGGGAATAACAATTGAAAAACCACCAAAAAATCATCCTTCAAACTACAAATAAAATCAATATATACTTTATTAAAGACATAATTAAAATATACACCAGAGAAGTAACCACAACACAAGCACAAGGTGGGTTACACAAGGAAGCAAACTCCATACAAAAATAGTAGCAAAGATACAGTCATATAACAGTCAGTAGGCTGATAGTTGTGCTAGGTGACCATGTACTAACCAGCAGTTCAATAAATAACCAATAATGTCATACAAGTGTAATGATAATAATAATAGCTGATAGTCACCTATGGAGAGCTCCTTGTGTCCCACCACACCCGACGCGCGTTTCGCACTGAAATGCTTCGTCCAGGGGTGGTTGGGAACTGGCCAGTAACGGTATATATCACACTAAGGACCAATGAGAAGGGTGATTCGGTAAAGTGGATAATGCACTACTCCTGTGCACGCATGCACAATGTCATCCATGTTACCCAATGAAACCGGAGAAGCAAAACCTATGCGGTAAAGAAAACCGCTAATACTCAAAGAAAGACATTAAACATCAGTAAATATCAAAATAAAAACATACGGACTGAAGATCTCTTCTGATTCCTGTAACGCACATATATCAGACTCTCGCCGTTGCCGCTGTATCCATGGAAACGTATAGTCAACGCAACTTCCGGTGCGCGGAGTCCGATGGCCATGGTAACACAACACAGTAACAGGCTGACACTTAATAGCGCGCCGCCGACGTAACATCCGGTGCACCGCAACAAATAAATAAACAATTGTGCCGCTGAAATGGCACGTAGTGTCACGCCACCAGCGTAACATCCGGAACGCTGTAGAGGGTATCCATGGTACCATTCCTAACGCTATGTCGGCACAGAACCCACGCACCGGCGCAGAAGTACCTCATAGCCGCCCATCGATAACATGGGGAAAAGGATACAATATATATGTCACACCACCAGTAGAAAAATAAAAAAATATAAAAAAATATATAAATAAACTAGAGTGTATGACAAAAATAAGTAAATAAAATGAAAAAATATATAAAAAATATATATATAAAAAAAGGTGCATAATTGTGAACTATACAGTGCGCAGTGACCCGAAAAAAGCTGAAAAGGAAAATAATGAACAACATATATAACAAGACATACAAAATTGAACAAACAAAAACATGATCACAACATAATACAATATGTGAAGCCTACTGTAATAATAATAACCCACTAACCCAGTAGTGGGGTACTACATAAAGTGCAACCTATCGTAATAATAAGACCCTACATAAACAGTAGGGATACTTCCTAAAGTGCAAAGTGCAATTGAAATTGCCTAATAAGTACATGGGCACCAGCACACAAACACCCACACAGACAAATAACATCCCTATCAGGAACAACAGCCAATGTGAAGAGATGGTAGATCCATAAGTAAATTGCAACTCCCAGCTTCCATATCCAATACCGATATCAAGGTCCTAAAATAGACACAAAAAAACAACAAATAATTAAAACCAGCTAAAAACCAATCCAAAGGAGAACAGACAAGAGAATCCTATACAATATCCGGGAACAAAACAATAAGCATATCCAGAACCCAATCCGAAGGACTAAACAGGCAAGAAAGGGGCATAACTGTTGTGATCATTAAGGCCAAGAGGTGTGATGGTATTCAGTTTGTAAATCCACCTAGTTTCCCTCTGGGCCAACATCTTCTTCCAATTGCCACCCCTCTGTCCCAGAAAAATCCGATCAATGCCTTTAATGCGCAACCCATTAGGATCACACCCATGTAAGGCCTTAAAATGCCTTGGGATAGGTTTTATTCTGAGAGGGTCATCCACGGTCAACGCCCCTTTAATATCCAAGACGGTGCTGAAACCAGGTTTGGCACGAGGGAGTACCTGTGACAAAAACACTGCCGAGAACCAGCTGGCGGTGCTGGAACCCGGATGCGTTGCCCCAGTGTGCAAGAGCCAATGGCACGACCGAGGACCAGCTGACGGTGCTGGAACCCGGTTACTAAGCTGTAGGTGCCCGCGCTTAAAAGCACTACCGAGGACCGCCAGGCGTTGGCGGAACTCGGATACCCAGGAGGAGGCACCTAAGCCAAAGGCTCGGCCCGGAACCAGCTGACGGTGCTGGAACCAGGTGGTGGACCCGAAGGCCCACAGGAGAGGAGAGAACAGCTAGGCCGCGAGGCAGCCGCAGTTACCGAACCCCAACAGTCCTACAGGGGGAGCTGGGCCTACTGGCACTACAGAACCAGCCTTGACTACCAATTCATGCAGCCCACATAGGAAGCTCCTAAACTGGAGGCACCCTGGAGTTGGCTAACCCGACCGCAACACGACGGGGCAAGCATAGGCGTCTCAGCGAGTTTGACACAACCCGGAAACAGATGACGGTGCTGAAACCAGGTTTGGCACGAGGGAGTACCTGTGACAAAAACACTGCCGAGAACCAGCTGGCGGTGCTGGAACCCGGATGCGTTGCCCCAGTGTGCAAGAGCCAATGGCACGACCGAGGACCAGCTGACGGTGCTGGAACCCGGTTACTAAGCTGTAGGTGCCCGCGCTTAAAAGCACTACCGAGGACCGCCAGGCGTTGGCGGAACTCGGATACCCAGGAGGAGGCACCTAAGCCAAAGGCTCGGCCCGGAACCAGCTGACGGTGCTGGAACCAGGTGGTGGACCCGAAGGCCCACAGGAGAGGAGAGAACAGCTAGGCCGCGAGGCAGCCGCAGTTACCGAACCCCAACAGTCCTACAGGGGGAGCTGGGCCTACTGGCACTACAGAACCAGCCTTGACTACCAATTCATGCAGCCCACATAGGAAGCTCCTAAACTGGAGGCACCCTGGAGTTGACTAACCCAACAGCACCACGACGGGGCAAGCATAGGCGTCTCAGTGAACTTGACACAACCCGGAAACAGCTGACGGTGCTGAAACCAGGTTTGGCACGAGGGAGTACCTGTGACAAAAACACTGCCGAGAACCAGCTGGCGGTGCTGGAACCCGGATGCGTTGCCCCAGTGTGCAAGAGCCAATGGCACGACCGAGGACCAGCTGACGGTGCTGGAACCCGGTTACTAAGCTGTAGGTGCCCGCGCTTAAAAGCACTACCGAGGACCGCCAGGCGTTGGCGGAACTCGGATACCCAGGAGGAGGCACCTAAGCCAAAGGCTCGGCCCGGAACCAGCTGACGGTGCTGGAACCAGGTGGTGGACCCGAAGGCCCACAGGAGAGGAGAGAACAGCTAGGCCGCGAGGCAGCCGCAGTTACCGAACCCCAACAGTCCTACAGGGGGAGCTGGGCCTACTGGCACTACAAAACCAGCCTTGACTACCAATTCATGCAGCCCACATAGGAAGCTCCTAAACTGGAGGCACCCTGGAGTTGGCTAACCCGACAGCACCACGACGGGGCAAGCATAGGCGTCTCAGTGAACTTGACACAACCCGGAAACAGCTGACGGTGCTGGAACCAGGCTGGGCACGAGGGAGTACCCGTGACAAAAACACTGCCGAGAACCAGCTGGCGGTGCTGGAACCCAGATGCGTTGCCTATTAAAGATTGTCTTCCTAGAGCCCCAACTAGCGGTGCTGGAGCAAAGGGTAAGCAGGGGGAGCAGAGTGTAGGCCGAAGCCTGCACTGGAGGCAGCTTTGTGTCTGCGTTGCGTTTGCAGGACACTTTGCCGGCTACACAGTGGGGGAACAGCTGGCGTTGCTGAACCCCACTAACACAATGGCGGGTGTTTTTCTCTGTGCAGCTAGCACTTGCGGGCAAAAACTAGCGATGTTAGAGCCCGTGGTGAAGCAGGAGGAGGAGGAGAGGAGCCGAGTGTAGGCCGAAGCCTAGTTGAACCAATTTCAAAGGAAACCTTTAACCCCCCCTCAGGTGTTACAAAGTACAAGAGACACACCTTGTGCAGAATTAATGCTGCACAAGTGAAAGGTTGCTCTATTAATTTGTCTACTTGCACACGCTGAATGAAAGACGTACACAATTTAGCCCATTCTACAGTCAAACTGTAGTGGATGCGTGACTTGGCTTTTTAAGGAGACGCAGCACAGGTGTCCCAAATAATGCCTTGGTGCTTGGCGCAGCTTCCTGAGCGTTGTTATTTGCTGTACAGGAGTCTGCGCTCTTGTGTTATCCCTTGGCAATGCCCTGTTAGCGCTGCCCGTCTTATGACCTCATTTCATGTTGGCCGATGCGGTTAACGATGGCCATAAATCCCAGACCCACAGTGCCTTTTCATAAAGTCACACTGCGGTGCTGGGATTCGTGGCCTTGAGCAGTAAATATTTTGGCAGCTCACACACGTCCTTACACCTGCTTCAGACTGGGCGGCCTCTGCTGATCCCTTCTCGCATGCCGCGGCCATGAGGCTGCACAGTCTGAAGAAGGCGGAAGGAGATGAGTGACGACAGGCGAACATATGCACTGCTCGTGCCCATAAACCACACCCTCGCTGACAAAATAAATAAGAAACCGAGGGGCGTTGTTTGGAGCAGGGCGGACGCACAGGCGCAGCCAGCTAACCAATGATGTCAAAAGATGGGAAGCGCTACCAAGGGTGGTGCTGCGTATCATTAGAAAGGAAAGTCACACCTCAGGGACAGTGGAATGGTCTCAATGAGACACATTTTGTACGTGTTGAGTTCCACGTGGGCAAGTAGAAAAAGTCAGCCACCTTGTACAAATGCAGCAGTACTGCTGTACAAGGTGGCTGTTATACATAGAAACACCTGGGGGTGGGGCGCAGGCTTCCTTCAATTTCAGTTAATGTGCCGGCATGGCGTTTGCAGGTCACGTTGCCGGCTACACAGTAGGGGAACAGCTGGCGTTGCTGAACCCCACTAACACATTGGCTGGTGTTTTTCTCTGTGCAGCTAGCACTTCCAAGCCAAAACTAGCGGTGTTTGAGCCCAGGGGCAGCAGCAGGAGGAGAGGAGCAGAGTGTAGGCCGAAGCCTGCACTGGTGGCAGCTTTTGGTCGGTTGTGCCAGCGTGGCTTGTGCTGGACACGATGCCGGCTACACAGCAGGGGAACAGCTGGCGGTGCTGAACCCCACTATCACATTGGCTGGTGTTTTTCTCTGTGCAGCTAGCACTTCAGGGCAAAAACTAGCGGTGTTAGAGCCCAGGGTCAGCAGGAGGAGGAGAGGAGCAGAGTGTAGGCCGAAGCCTAGTTGAACCAATTTCAAAGGTAACCTTTAACCCCCCCTCAGGTGTTGCAAGGTACAAGCGCCACACCTTGAACAGCATTAATGCTGTACAAGTCAAAGGTTGCTCTCTTAATTTTGCTCCTTGCACACACTGAATAAAACACGTACACTATTTAGCCCATTATACTGTCAAACAGTAGTGGAGGCGTGACTTTTCTTTTGAAGAAGACGCAGCACAGGTGTCAAAATTTACACCTAGGTGCTGGGCGCAGATTCCTTACCGTTGTTATTTGCAGTACAGGAGACTGCGCTCTTGTGTTATCCCTTGGCAATACCCTGTTAGTGCAGGCCGTCTTATGACCTCATTTCATGTTGGCCGGTGCGGTTAACGATGGCCATAAATCCCAGACCCACAGTGCCTTTTCATAAAGGCACACTGCGGTGCTGGGATTCGTGGCCTTGTGCAGTAAATATGTTCGCCGCTCACACATGTCCTTACACCTGCTTCAGACTGGGCGGCCTCAGCTGATCCCTTATCGCCTGCCACGGCCATGAGGCCGCACAGTCTGAAGAAGGCGGAAGGAGGGGAGTGAAGACAGGCGAACATATGCACTGCTCGTGCCCATCAATCACACCCTCGCAGTCAAAATATATGAGACAACGAGGGGCGTTGTGTCGGGCAGGGCGGACGCACAGGCACAGCCAGCCAACCAATGGTGTCAGAAGACGGGCAGCGCTAACAATGGGGGGGGCTGCGTGTCATTAAAAAGGAAAGTCACACCTCAGGGACATTGTAATGGTCTCTAATGAGACACATTTTGTACGTGTTGAGTTCCACGTGGGCAAGGAGAAAAAGTCAGCCACCTTGTACAAATGCAGCAGTACTGCTGTACAAGGTGGCTGTTATACATAGAAACACCTGGGGGTGGGGGGCAGGCTCCCTTTAATTTCAGTTCATGTGCCTGCGTGGCGTTTGCAGGACACGTTGCCGGCTACACAGCAGGGGAACAGCTGGCGGTGCTGAACCCCACTAACACTTTTTCTGGTTTTTTTCTCTGTGCAGCTAGCACTTCCGGGCAAAAACAAGCGGTGTTTGAGCCCAGGGTCAGCAGGAGGAGGAGAGGAGCAAAGTGTAGGCCGAAGCCTGCACTGGTGGCAGCTTTTGGTCGGTTGTGCCAGCGTGGCTTGTGCTGGACACGATGCCGGCTACACAGCAGGGGAACAGCTGGCGGTGCTGAACCCCACTTACACATTGGCGGGTGTTTTTCTCTGTGCAGCGCGCATTTCCGGGCAAAAACTAGCGGTGTTTGAGCCCAGGGGCAGCAGGAGGAGGAGAGGAGCAGAGTGTAGGCCGAAGCCTGCACTGGTGGCAGCTTTTGGTCGGTTGTGCCAGCGTTGCTTGTGCTGGACACGATGCCGGATACACAGCAGGGGAACAGCTGGCGGTGCTGAACCCCACTAACACATTGGCGGGTGTTTTTCTCTGTGCAGCGCGCATTTCCGGGCAAAAACTAGCTGTGTTTGAGCCCAGGGGCAGCAGGAGGAGGTGAGGAGCAGAGTGTAGGCCGAAGCCTGCACTGGTGGCAGCTTTTGGTCGGTTGTGCCAGCGTGGCTTGTGCTGGACACGATGCCGGATACACAGCAGGGGAACAGCTGGCGGTGCTGAACCCCACTAACACATTGGCGGGTGTTTTTCTCTGTGCAGCGCGCATTTCCGGGCAAAAACTAGCGGTGTTAGAGCCCAGGGTCAGCAGGAGGAGGAGAGGAGCAGAGTGTAGGCCGAAGCCTAGTTGAACCAATTTCAAAGGTAACCTTTAACCCCCCCTCAGGTGTTGCAAGGTACAAGAGCCACACCTTGTGCAGCATTAATGCTGCACAAGTAAAAGGTTGCTCTATTTATTTTGCTCCTTGCACACACTGAATAAAACACATACACTATTTAGCCCATTATACTGTCAAACAGTAGTGGAGGCGTGACTTGTCTATTTAAGGAGACGCAGCACAGGTGTCCAAAATAACACCTTGGTGCATGGGCGCAGCTTCCTGAGCGTTGTTATTTGCTGTACAGGAGTCTGCGCTCTTGTTATCCCTTGGCCATGCGCTGTGAGCGCTGCCTGTCTTCTGACCTCATTTCATGTTGGCCGGTGCGGTTAGCGATGGCCATGAAACCCAGACCCGCAGTGTCTTTTCTTTAAGTCACAGTACGGGGCTGGGATTCGTGACCTTGCGCAGTAAATTTTTTCGCCTGTCACTCATGTCCTTACACCTGCATCAGACTGGGCGGCCTCAGCTGATCCCTTCTCGCTTGCCGCGGCCATGAGGCCGGACAGTCTGAAGAAGGCGGAAGGAGATGAGTTAAGACAGGCGAAGATATGCACTGCTCGTGCCCATCAATCACACCCTCGCAGTCAAAATAAGTAAGACAACGAGGAGCATTGTTTCAGGCAGGGCGGACGCACAGGCGCAACAAGCCAACCAATGATGTCAGAAGACGGGAAGCGCTACCAAGGGGGGTGCTGCGTATCATTAGAAAGGAAAGTCACACCTCAGGGACAGTGGAATGGTCTCAATGAGACACATTTTGTACGTGTTGAGTTCCACGTGGGCAAGTAGAAAAAGTCAGCCACCTTGTACAAATGCAGCATTACTGCTGTACAAGGTGGCTGTTATACATAGAAACACCTGGGGGTGGGGGGCAGGCTCCCTTCAATTTCAGTTCATGTGCCTGTGTGGCGTTTGCAGGTCACGTTGCCGGCTACACAGCAGGGGAACAGCTGGCGGTGCTGAACCCCACTAACACATTGGATGGTGTTTTTCTCTGTGCAGCTAGCACTTCCGGGCAAAAACTAGCGGTGTTTGAGCCCAGGGGCAGCAGGAGGAGGATAGGAGCAGAGTGTAGGCCGAAGCCTGCACTGGTGTCAGCTTTTGGTCAGTTGTGCCAGCGTGGCTTGTGCTGGACACGATGCCGGCTACACAGCAGGGGAACAGCTGGCGGTGCTGAACCCAACTAACACATTGGCGGGTGTTTTTCTCTGTGCAGCTAGCACTTCCAGGCTACAACTGGCGGTGTTATAGCCCAGGGTCAGCAGGAGGAGGAGAGGAGCAGAGTGTAGGCCGAAGCCTAGTTGAACCAATTTTAAAGGTAACCTTTAACCCCCCCTCAGGTGTTGCAAGGTACAAGAGCCACACCTTGTGCAGCCTATATGCTGCACAAGTAAAAGGTTGCTCTATTACTTTTGCTCCTTGCACACGCTGAATAAAACACGTACACTATTTAGCCCATTATACTGTAATACAGTAGTGGAGGCGTGACTTGTCTTTTTAAGGAGACGCAGCACAGGTGTCAAAATGTACACCTAGGTGCTGGGTGCAGCTTCCTGAGCGTTGTTATTTGCTGTACAGGAGTCTGCGCTCTTGTTATCCCTTGGCCATGCGCTGTGAGCGCTTCCTGTCTTCTGACCTCATTTCATGTCGGCCGTTGCGGTTAGCGATGGACATGAATCCCAGACCCACAGTGTGTTTTCAAAAAATCACACTGCGTGGCTGGGATTAGTGGCCTTGTGCAGTAAATATGTTTGCCGCTCACACATGTCCTTACACCTGCTTCAGACTGGGCGGCCTCAGCTGATCCCTTATCGCCTGCCACGGCCATGAGGCCGCACAGTCTGAAGAAGGCGGAAGGAGATGAGTGAACACAGGCAAACATATGCACTGCACATGCCCATCAATCACACCCTCGCTGTCCTAAAAAATAAGACACCGAGGGGCGTTGTTTCGAGCAGGGCAGACGCACAGGCGCAGCCAGCTAACCAATGATGTCAAAAGACGGGCAGCGCTACCAAGGGTGGTGCTGCGTATCATTAGAAAGGAAAGTCACACCTCAGGGACAGTGGAATGGTCTCAATGAGACACATATAGTACGTGTTTATTTAAACGTGGGCAAGGAGAAAAAGTCAGCCACCTTGTACAAATAATAATAATATAATATAATAATAATTTTTATTTATATAGCGCCAACATATTCCGCAGCGCTTTACAAGTTATAGAGGGGACTTGTACAGACAATAGACATTACAGCATAACAGAAATACAGTTCAAAACAGATACCAGGAGGAGTGAGGGCCCTGCTCGCAAGCTTACAAACTATGGGGAAAAGGGGAGACACGAGAGGTGGATGGTAACAATTGCTTTAGTTATTCGGACCAGCTATAGTGTAAGGCTCAGGTGTTCATGTAAAGCTGCATGAACCAGTATGTAGCAGTACAGACACAGAGGGCTAATACTGCATAAAGTGTATGAGAACATGATGCGAGGAACCTTTTTTTTTTTTTTTTTTTTTTTTTTTTATTTATTATAAATAGGCCACACAGGGATCGTTAGGTTAATGCATTGAGGCGGTAGGCCAGTCTGAACAAATGAGTTTTTAGGGTACGCTTAAAACTGTGGGGATTGGGGATTAATCGTATTAACCTAGGTAGTGCATTCCAAAAAATCGGCGCAGCACGTGTAAAGTCTTGGAGACGGGAGTGGGAGGTTCTGATTACAAATGCAGCAGTACTGCTGTACAAGGTGGCTGTTATACATAGAAACACCTGGGGGGTGGGGGCTGGTTCCCTTTAATTTCAGTTCAGGTGCCTGCATGGCATTTGCAGGACACGTTGCCAGCTACACAGCAGGGGAACAGCTGGCGGTGCTGAACCCCACTGACACATTGACTGGTGTTTTCTCTGTGCAGCTAGCATGTCCAGGCAAAAACTGGCGGTGTTAGAGCCCAGGGTCAGCAGGAGGAGGAGAGGAGCAAAGTGTAGGCCGAAGCCTGCACTGGTGGCAGCTTTTGGTCTGTTGTGCCAGCGTGGCTTGTGCTGGACACGATGCCGGCTACACAGCAGGGGAACAGCTGGCGGTGCTGAACCCCACTAACACATTGGCTGTTGTTTTTCTCTGTGCAGCTAGCACTTCCGGGCAAAAACTAGCGGTGTTTGAGCCCAGGGGCAGCAGGAGGAGGAGAGGAGCAGAGTGTAGGCCGAAGCCTGCACTGGTGGCAGCTTTTGGTCGGTTGTGCCAGCGTGGCTTGTGCTGGACACGATGCCGGCTACACAGCAGGGGAACAGCTGGCGGTGCTGAACCCCACTAACACATTGGCTGGTGTTTTTCTCTGTGCAGCTCGCATTTCCGGGCAAAAACTAGCGGTGTTAGAGCCCAGGGTCAGCAGGAGGAGGAGAGGAGTAGAGTGTAGGCCAAAGCCTAGTTGAACCAATTTCAAAGGTAACCTTTAACCCCCCTCAGGTGTTGCAAGGGAAAAGAGCCACACCTTGTGCAGCATTAATGCTGCACAAGTCAAAGGTTGCTCTCTTAATTTTGCTCATTGCACACGCTGAATAAAACACGTACACTATTTAGCCCATTATACTGTCAAACAGTAGTGGAGGCGTGACTTGTCTTTTTAAGGAGACGCAGCACAGGTGTCAAAATTTACAACTAGGTGCTGGGCGCAGATTCCTGAGCGTTTTTATTTGCTGTACAGGAGTCTGCGCTATTGTGATCCCTTGGCCATGCGCTGTGAGCGCTGCCTGTCTTCTCACCTCATTTCATGTTGGCCGGTGCGGTTAGCAATGGATATGAATCCCAGGCCCGCAGTGTGTTTTCAAAAAATCACACTGCGTGGCTGGGATTCGTGGCCTTGTGCAGTAAATATGTTTGCCGCTCACACATGTCCTTACACCTGCTTCAGACTGGGCGGCCTCAGCTGATCCCTTATCGCCTACCACGGCCATGAGGCCGCACAGTCTGAAGAAGGAAGAAGGATATGAGTTAAGACAGGCGAACATATGCACTGCACATGCCCAACAATCACACCCTCGCAGCCAAAATATATGAGACAACGAGGGGGGTTGTGTCGGGCAGGGCGGACGCACAGGCACAGGCAGCCAACCAATGATGTCAGAAGACGGGCAGCGCTACCAAGGGGGGTGGTGCGTGTCATTAAAAAGGAAAGTCACACCTCAGGGACATTGTAATGGTCTGTAATGAGACACATATTTTACGTGTTTAATTCAACGTGGGCAAGGAGAAAAAAGCAGCCACCTTGTACAAATGCAGCAGTACTGCTGTACTAGGTGGCTGTTATACATAGAAACACCTGGGGGGGTGGGGCCAGGTTCCCTTTAATTTCAGTTCATGTGCCTGCGTGGCGTTTGCAGGTCACGTTGCCGGCTACACAGCAGGGGAACAGCTGGCGGTGCTGAACCCCACTAACACATTGGCTGGTGTTTTTCTCTGTGCAGCTAGCACTTCCGGGCAAAAACTAGCGGTGTTTGAGCCCAGGGTCAGCAGGAGGAGGAGAGGAGCAGAGTGTTGGCCGAAGCCTCCACTGGTGGCAGCTTTTGGTCGGTTGTGCCAGCGTGGCTTGTGCTGGACACGATGCCGGCTACACAGCAGGGAACAGCTGGCGGTGCTGAACCCCACTAACACATTGGCGGGTGTTTTTCTCTGTGCAGCTAGCACTTCCAGGCTACAACTGGCGGTGTTATAGCCCAGGGTCAGCAGGAGGAGGAGAGGAGCAGAGTGTAGGCCGAAGCCTGCACTGGTGGCAGCTTTTGGTCTGTTGTGCCAGCATGGCTTGTGCTGGACACGATGCCGGCATCACAGCAGAGGAACAGCTGGCGGTGCTGAACCCCACTGACACAATGGTGGGTGTTTTTCACTGTGCAGCCAGCACTTCCGGGCCCCAACTGGCGTTGTTAGAGCCCAGGGTCTGCAGGAGGAGCAGAGTGTAGGCCGAAGCCTAATTGAACCAATTTCAAAGGTAACCTTTAACCCACCCTCAGGTGTTACAATGTTGAAGAGCCACACCTTGTGCAGCAGTAAAACTACACAAGTTAAAGGTTGCTCTTTAAGTTTTGCTCATTGCACACACACAATTTAGCCCATTGAACAGTAGAACTGTATTGGAGGCGTGACTTGTCTTTTTAAGGAGACGCAGCACAGGTGCACATAAATAACGCCTTGGTGCTGGGCGCAGCCTCCTGAGCGTTGTTATTTGCTGTACAGGAGTCTGCGCTATTGTGATCCCTTGGCCATGCGCTGTGAGCGCTGCCTGTCTTCTCACCTCATTTCATGTTGGCCGGTGCGGGTAGCAATGGCCATGAATCCCAGACCCGCAGTGTGTTTTCAAAAAACCACACTGCGTGGCTGGGATTCGTGCCCTTGTGCAGTAAATATGTTTGCCACTCACACATGTCCTTACACCTGCTTCAGACTGGGCGTCCTCAGCTGATCCCTTATCGCCTACCACGGCCATGAGGCCGCACAGTCTGAAGAAGGCGGAAGGAGATGAGTTAAGACAGGCGAACATATGCACTGCACATGCCCATCAATCACACCCTCACAGCCAAAATATATGAGACAACGAGGGGGGTTGTGTCGGGCAGGGCGGACGCACAGGCACAGGCAGCCAACCAATGATGTCAGAAGACGGGCAGCGCTACCAAGGGTGGTGCTGCGTACCATTAGAAAGGAAAGTCACACCTCAGGGACAGTGGAATGGTCTCAATGAGACACATTTTGTATGTGTTAAGTTCCACATTGGCAATGAGAAAAAGTCAGCCACCTTGTACAAATACAGCATTACTGCTGTACAAGGTAGCTGTTATACATAGAAACACCTTGGGGTGGGTGGCAGGGTCCCTTTAATTTCAGTTCATGTGCCTGCGTGGCGTTTGCAGGTCACGTTGCCGGCTACACAGCAGGGGAACAGCTGGCGGTGCTGAACCCCACTAACACATTGGCTGGTGTTTTTCTCTGTGCAGCTAGCACTTCCGGGCAAAAACTAGCGGTGTTTGAGCCCAGGGGCAGCAGGAGGAGGAGAGGAGCAGAGTGTAGGCCGAAGCCTGCACTGGTGGCAGCTTTTGTTCTGTTGTGTCAGCGTGGCTTGTGCTGGACACGTTGCCGACTACACAGCAGGGGAACAGCTGGCGGTGCTGAACCCCACTGACACATCAGCTAGTGTTTTTTCTGTGTAGACAACACTTCCAGGTGGCAACTGACAGTGTTGAAACCCAGGGAATCAAAGAGGAGCAGAGTGTAGGCCGAAGCCTGCAGTGGAGAAAGTTGAAAGGGAACCTTTAACCCCCCCCCCGGCATTTGTTGCTGAAAGAGCCATCTTGTACAGCAGTAATACTGCACATGGAAAATGGTGGCTCCGAAAATTATGCTCCTTGCAAACGCTGAAGTACACACTCATATAATGTGTCCCCTCACACCGTCAAACCGTCCCGGAAGTGGGATTTTACTTTGTAATGTGACACAGCACAGCCGTCATTCCAACCCCCTTGGTGCCATGCGCCACCTCCTCAACGTTGTTTGGTTCTGTCACGGAGCCCGCGCTGTAATGTTATCCCTTGGCCATGCACAGTTAGCGGTGCCCGTCTTCTGACATCATTTAGGTGTCAGGCTGGCAGTGCCTGTGCGTCCAAGCTGCCCGAGATCCAACCTCGCAGTGTCATCTAATGTAATCCCACTGCGGGCCAGGGATCCATGGGCATGCGCAGTGCATATCATCGCCTCTCACTCACCTCCTTCCTGCTTCTTCAGACTGTGTGGCGTCACGGCCGTGGCATGCTATTAGGCATCAGCTGACGCCGCCTAGTCTGAAGAAGCGTGAAGAAGGGGAGTGAGAGGCTAGTATATGCACTGCGCATGGCCATGGATACCAGGCCCACTATGGGATCACATTAGACGACACTGCGAGGTGGGATTTCGGGCAGCGTGGACGCACAGGCGCAGCCAGGACGACAACAAATGATGTCAGAGGACGGGCAGCGCAAACTGTGCATGGCCAAGGGATAACATAACAGCGCAAGGTCCAGGACGGAATCAAACAACGCTAAGGAGGCAGCGCACGGTGCCAAGGGGGTAGCAATGACGGCTGTGCTGCGTCACATTACAAAGGAAAGTCCCACCTCAGGGACAGTTTGACGGTGTGAGGGGACACATCACATGAGTGTGTAGTTCAGCGTTTGCAAGGAGCATAATTTCAAGAGCGACCTTTTCCTTGTGCAGTATTAGTGCTGCACAAGGTGGCTCTTTCAGTAACAAACGCCTAGGGGGGGGACAGGTCCCCTTACATTTTAGTTGTGCCAGCGTGGCGGTCGCATGACACGTTGCCGGATACACAGCTGGGGATCAGCTGACAATACTGAACCCCAATAGCAGAGGAGCGACTGTTGACTGTGCAGACAGCACTTCCAGGCACCAACTGGCGGTGTTAGAGCCCAGGGACAGCAGGAGGAGCAGATTGGAGGTATTGCCGCACACACAGCTGGGGATCAGCTGACGTTACTGAACCCCAATAACAGAGGAGCGACTGTTGACTGTGCAGACAGCACTTCCAGGCACCAACTGGCGGTGTTAGAGCCCAGGGACAGCAGGAGGAGCAGAGGAACAGAGTGTAGGCCGAAGCCTGATTGGAGCAAGTTGAAAGGGAACCTTTAACCCCCCCCCCCCAAGATGTTTGTAGCTGAAAGAGCCATCTTGTGCAGCACTAAGGATGCAAAAGGAAAAGGTTGCTCTTTTAATTATGCTCCTTGCAAACACAGAAGTAAACACTAAAAATGTGTCCCCTTATACCGTAAAACCGTCACGGAGGTGCGAATTTCCTTTGTAATGGGACACAGCACAGCTGTCATTCCTATCCCCTTGGTGCCGTGCGCTGCCTCCTCAGCGTTGTTTTAAGCTGTCATGGAGCCTGCGCTGTTCTGTTATCCCTTGGCCATGCCCAATTAGCGCTGCCTGTCTTCTGACATAATTTGGTGTCAGGCTGTCAGTGCCTGTGCGTCCACGCTGCTCAAGATCCCACCTCGCAGTGTCGTCTAACGTAATCCCACTGCGGGCCTTGGATCCATGGGCATGCACAGTGCATATCCTCGACTCTCACTCCCCTCCTTCCCTCTTCTTCAGACTGTGCGGTGTCACGGCCGTGGCATGCTATTAGGGATCAGCTGACGGCGCACAGTCTAAAGAAGGCGGAGGGAGATGAGCGAGAGCCCGAGGGGAAGATATGCACTGCGCATGCCCATGGATCCAAGGCCCGCAGTGTGATTCAATCAGAAGACACTGCGAGGTGGGATCTCGGGCAGCGCGGCCGCACAGGCGCAGCCAGCCTGACACCAAATTATGTCAGAAGACAGGCAGCGCAAATAGGGCATGGCCAAGGGATAACAGAACAGCGCAGGCTCCGTGACAGCTTAAAACAACGTTGAGGAGGCAGCGCATGGCACCAAGGGGGTAGGAATGACGGCTGTGCTGCGTCACATTACGAAGGAAAGTCCCAGCTCCGGGACGGTATAACGGTATCAGTGAACACAATTTATAAGTGTTAAGTTCTGCGTGTGCAAGGAGCTAAACCAAAAGAGCTACCTTTTCCTTGTGCAGCATTACTGCTGCACAAGATGGCTCTTTCAGTAACAAACGCCGGGGGGGGGGACAGGTTCCCTTACATTTAGGTTGTTGTGCCAACGTGGCGGTCGCAGGACACATTGCCGGCTACACAGCTGGGGATCAGCAGATGTTACTGAAACCCAATAACACTGGGTCGTATGTTTTTACTGTGCAGCCTGCACTTCTGAGCCGCAACTGGCGGTGTTGGAGCCCAGGAATAGCAGTTCAGGTGGTAGAAAGATGAACACATCAGGAGACCTGGATGACACCCAATTACTTAATCAGGCAGAGGAGTGGCAAATTCCTGCGAGATCCAGGCCTGGTTCATTTTCAGGAAAGTAAGCCGGTCAACGTTATCGGAGGATAGTCGCATGCGACGGTCTGTTAGTACACCACCTGCGGCACTAAAGACACGTTCCGATAAGACACTAGCCGCAGGGCAAGCCAGCACCTCCAATGCATACTGGCTTAGCTCTGGCCATGTATCCAGCTTAGAGACCCAAAACTTGAACGGGGAAGAGCCGTCTGGGAGTACAGTAAGAGGGCAAGCCATGTAGTCTGTCACCATCTGACGGAACCGTTGCCTCCTGCTGACTGGAACCGCCGGTGATGGTGTAGACATTTGGGGCGGGCACACAAAAGTGTGCCAGAGTTGTGCCATACTGGGCTTGCCTTGGGCAGAGGCACTGCTTCTGCTCCCTCTTTGGGCAGAGCCTCCCCCACTGCCTCGACGCACTGAGCTGCTTTGTAAAGCACTAGCAGCACTCCTCTCAGTTGGACTGTAGAAGATGATGGAATTCACCAGTGTGTCGTGGTACTCCCGCAATTTACGCTCCCGGATCAACGCTGGGATGAGGTTTTGGACGTTGTCCCGGTAGCGAGGATCGAGGAGGGTGAACACCCAATAATCAGGCATGTTGAGAATGTGGTCGATGCGGCGGTCATTTCTCAGGCACTGCAGCATGAAATCCACCATGTGCTGCAGACTGCCAACTGGCCCAGAAATGCTGTCCCCTGCTTGAGACATGATCTCTGCCCGCTCGTCATCACCCCACCCTCGCTGTACACACTGACCACTGGACAATTGTGTCGCTCCCTCCTCTGGACGGAGCTCTTCCTCCTCCATTGACTCCTCCTCATCCTCCTCACAAAGTGGCCCCTGCGTACCCCTTTGTGAGGAACCACGTGGCGCTGACTCTCCAGCAGCTGATGGAAAAGGTGACTCCTCATCCTCCACCTCTTCCACAACATCATCCCTTAACCCTTGCAAAGTTTGCTGAAGCAGGCAGATAAGGGGGACAGTCATGCTGACTAGTGCATCATCTGCACTTGCCGTCCGCGTGGAATAATCAAAAGGACGCAAAACCTGGCAGACGTCCTTCATAGTGGCCCACTCTGTGGTTGTGAAGTCTGATCGGCGCTGACTGCGACTTCTTTGCGCCTGATGCAGCTGGTACTCCATAACTGCTTGCTGCTGCTCACACAACCGCTCCAACATATGTAACGTGGAATTCCACCGGGTAGGTAGGTCACATATGATGCGGTGTTCCGGAAGGCGGAATCGGCGCTGCAGAGCAGCAATGCGGGATCTTGCCAAGCTGGAACGCCGCAAGTGAGCACACTCTAGGCGGACCTTGTGCAGCAGGGCATCAAGATCCGGATAGTCCCTCAGAAAACTCTGCACAACCAAATTGAGCACATGTGCCAGACATGGGATGTGAGTGAGGTTGCCAAGGGCCAAAGCTGCCACCAGATTTCGGCCATTGTCACACACTACCATGCCTGGCTGGAGATTCGCTGGCAGTAACCACACATCGCTCTCCTGCTTGATGGCATTCCAGAGCTCCTGCGCTGTGTGGCTTCGATTCCCCAATGAAACTAGTTTCAAGACGGCCTGCTGACGTTTGGCCACGGCTGTGCTCATGTCGGTCATAGGTAAACGTTCACGGGTCCATGTGGAGGTGGACTGTGACGGATCCTGCAGAGATGATTCTGAGGAACTTGTGTAAGAGGAGGAGTCAATGCGTACAGACTGGATTCCTGCAATCCTTGGAGTGGGCAGGACACGTCCTGCGCCACTTGCACGATCTGTACCTGGCTCAACAACATTAACCCAATGGGCAGTGAGGGAAACGTATTGCCCCTGTCCATGCTGACTGGTCCACGCATCGGTGGTGAGGTGGACCTTGCTACTGACGGCTGTCATGATCCCAATGGCAGGGGATCACTAAAGGACAAGCACAGATACAAACAAGCTCTAGGGCGATGGAACCTAAGCTGATCGCGACCCTGAACCTAACACACAAATAAAAGTAGCCGGGGAACGTGCCTACGATGATCCTAGACGTCTCGCTCCAGCCGAAGATCTAACTTCCCCTATTAGAAGAAACACAGACCTCTCTTGCCTCCAGAGAAATCCCCCACAGAAATAGCAGCCCCCCACATATAATGACGGTGAAATGAGAGGAAAGCACATACGCAGTATGAAAACAGTTTCAGCAAAATGAGGCCCGCTAAAGCTAGATAGCAGAGGATACAAAAGTGAACTGCGCGGTCAGCGAAAAACCCTTCAAAAAACCATCCTGAAATTACTTGAACTCATGTGCCAACTCATGGTACATGAGGAGCAATTTCAGCCCACTAGAGCAACCAGCAGCAAGAATCACATATCTGCAGGCTGGACTAAAAACCAAATAAAGCAAAACACCAAAACAGGAAAATCCAAACTTAGCTTGACCAGAAGGTTCTAGGAGCAGGGAGCAGAGGTAACAAGACACACTGGATACATTGATAACCGGCGAGGAAATGCCAGCAAAGCCAGGTTAAATAGGAAACTCCCATATGCTGATGGAACAGGTGGAACCCAGAAACCCAGGAAAGACAAGTCACCCAGTACCATCAGTAACCACCAGAGGGAGCCCAAAAACAGAACTCACAACAGTACCCCCCCCTTGAGGAGGGGTCACCGAACCCTCACGAGAACCACCAGGGCGACCAGGATGAGCCCTATGAAAAGCGCGAACCAAATCATCAGCATGAACATCCGAGGCAACCACCCAAGAATTATCCTCCTGACCATAACCCTTCCACTTGACCAAATACTGGAGTTTCCGTCTGGAAACACGAGAATCCAAGATCTTCTCCACAACATACTCCAATTCTCCCTCCACCAGCACTGGAGCAGGAGGCTCAAGCGAAGGAACAACAGGTACCTCATACTTCCGCAACAACGACCGATGGAACACATTATGAATAGCAAACGATGCTGGGAGATCCAAACGAAACGACACAGGGTTAAGAATTTCCAAGATCCTATAGGGACCGATGAACCGAGGCTTGAACTTAGGAGAAGAGACCTTCATAGGAACAAAACGAGAAGACAACCACACCAAGTCACCAACAAGAAGTCGAGGACCCACGCGGCGACGGCGATTAGCAAACTGCTGAGCCTTCTCCTGGGACAACTTCAAATTGTCCACCACATGACTCCAAATCCGATGCAACCTATCCACCACCATGTCCACTCCAGGACAATCAGAAGGTTCCACCTGACCAGAGGAAAAACGAGGATGAAACCCCGAATTACAAAAGAAAGGAGAAACCAAGGTAGCAGAACTAGCCCGATTATTAAGGGCAAACTCGGCCAGCGGCAAAAAGGTAACCCAGTCATCCTGATCAGCAGAAACAAAACACCTTAAATAAGTTTCCAAGGTCTGATTAGTTCGTTCAGTCTGGCCATTCGTCTGAGGATGGAATGCAGACGAAAAGGACAAATCAATGCCCATCTTAGCACAGAACGTCCGCCAAAATCTAGACACAAACTGGGATCCCCTGTCAGAAACGATGTTCTCAGGAATCCCATGCAAACGAACCACATTCTGAAAAAACAGAGGGACCAACTCAGAGGAGGAAGGCAACTTAGGCAAGGGTACCAGATGAACCATTTTAGAAAAGCGATCACACACAACCCAGATGACGGACATTTTTTGAGAGACAGGGAGATACGAAATAAAATCCATGGAAATGTGCGTCCAAGGCCTCTTCGGGATAGGCAAAGGTGACAACAATCCACTGGCCCGAGAACAGCAAGGCTTAGCCCGAGCACAAACCTCACAAGACTGCACAAAAGAACGCACATCCCTCGACAAGGAAGGTCACCAAAAAGACCTGGCCACCAAGTCTCTAGTACCAAATATTCCAGGATGACCTGCCAACGCAGAAGAATGAACCTCGGAGATGACTCTACTGGTCCAATTATCCGGAACAAACAGTCTCTCAGGCGGACAACGATCAGGTTTACCCGCCTGAAACTCCTGCAAAGCACGTCGCAAGTCTGGGGAGACAGCAGACAAAATCACCCCATCCCTAAGGATACCAGAGGGCTCAGAATTTCCAAGGGAGTCAGGCACAAAACTCCTAGAAAGAGCATCCGCCTTCACATTCTTTGAACCTGGCAGGTATGAAACCACAAAATTGAAACGAGAGAAAAACAGTGACCAACGAGCCTGTCTAGGATTCAGACGCCTGGCAGACTCAAGGTAAATCAAATTTTTGTGATCAGTCAAGACCACCACACGATGTCTAGCACCCTCTAGCCAATGACGCCACTCCTCAAATGCCCACTTCATGGCCAAAAGTTCCCGATTACCAACATCATAATTCCGCTCAGCCGGCGAAAACTTTCTAGAAAAAAACGCGCATGGCTTCATCACTGAGCCATCGGAGCTTCTCTGTGACAAAACCGCCCCCGCTCCAATCTCGGAAGCATCAACCTCAACCTGAAAAGGGAGCGAAACATCTGGCTGACGCAACACAGGAGCAGAAGAAAACCGACGCTTAAGTTCCTGAAAGGCCTCCACAGCCGCAGGAGACCAATTAGCAACATCAGCACCCTTCTTAGTCAAATCCGTCAAAGGCTTAACAACACTAGAAAAATTAGTTATAAAACGACGATAAAAATTAGCAAAGCCCAAGAACTTCTGTAGACTCTTAAGAGATGTAGGCTGCGTCCAGTCACAAATAGCCTGAACCTTGACGGGATCCATCTCAATAGTAGAAGGGGAAAAAATATACCCCAAGAAAGAAATCTTCTGGACTCCAAAGAGACACTTTGAGCCTTTTACAAACAAGGAATTGGCCCGCAGGACCTGAAACACCTTCCTAACCTGCTGAACATGAGACTCCCAGTCATCAGAAAAAAACAAAATATCATCCAAATACACAATCATAAATTTATCCAGATATTCACGGAAAATATCGTGCATAAAGGACTGGAAGACTGAAGGAGCATTAGAAAGTCCAAAAGGCATTACCAAATACTCAAAATGGCCCTCAGGCGTATTAAATGCGGTTTTCCACTCATCACCTTGCTTTATTCGTATAAGATTATACGCACCCCGAAGATCAATCTTAGTGAACCATTTAGCCCCCTTAATGCGAGCAAACAAATCAGTCAACAATGGCAAAGGATACTGATATTTTACGGTAATCTTATTCAAAAGACGATAATCTATACAAGGCCTCAAGGAACCATCTTTTTTGGCCACGAAAAAAAAAACCTGCTCCCAAAGGGGACAAAGATGGACGGATATGTCCCTTTTCCAAGGACTCCTTAACATAATCCCGCATAGCAGTATGCTCTGGCACTGACAGATTGAACAAACGACCTTTAGGAAATTTACTGCCTGGAATTAAATTTATAGCACAATCGCAATCCCTGTGAGGAGGAAGCGAACTGAGCTTAGGCTCCTCAAAAACATCCCGATAGTCAGACAAAAACACAGGAATCTCAGAAGGAGTAGATGAAGCGATAGAAATCAGAGGTGCATCATCATGAACCCCCTGACAACCCCAGCTTAACACAGACATTGATTTCCAGTCAAGGACTGGATTATGAGTTTGTAACCATGGCAGACCAAGTACTAGAACATCATGCAAATTATACAGTACCAGGAAGCGAATCACCTCCTGATGAACGGGAGTCATATGCATGGTCACTTGTGTCCAGTACTGAGGTTTATTCATAGCCAAAGGTGTAGAGTCAATTCCCTTCAAAGGAATAGGGACTTCCAGAGGCTCCAGACTAAACCCACAGCGATTGGCAAATGACCAATCCATAAGACTCAGGGCAGCGCCTGAATCCACATAGGCATCGACGGAAATGGATGATAATGAACAAATCAGAGTCACAGACAGAATGAACTTAGACTGTAAAGTACTAATGGCAACAGACTTATCAACCTTTTTTGTGCGTTTAGAGCATGCTGATATAACATGAGCTGAATCACCACAATAAAAGCACAACCCTTTTTTCCGCCTATACTTTTGCCGTTCACTTCTGGACTGAATTCTATCACATTGCATTATCTCAGGTGACGGTTCAGACGACACCGCCAAATGATGCACAGGTTTGCGCTCCCGTAAACGCCGATCAATCTGAACAGCCATAGTCATAGACTCATTCAGACCAGCAGGCGCAGGGAACCCCACCATAACATCTTTAATGGCCTCAGAAAGGCCATCTCTGAACTTTGCAGCCAGAGCGCACTCATTCCACTGAGTAAGCATCGACCACTTCCGAAATTTTTGACAATAAATTTCTGCTTCATCTTGCCCCTGAGAGAGGGCCAACAAAGCTTTTTCAGCCTGAATCTCTTGGTTAGGTTCCTCATAGAGCAAACCCAATGCCAGAAAAAACGCATCCGCATTAAGCAACGCAGGGTCCCCTGGTGCCAATGCAAATGCCCAATCCTGAGGGTCACCCCGCAGGAAAGATATAATTATCTTGACTTGCTGAGCAGGGTCTCCAGAGGAGCGAGATTTCAAAGAAAGAAACAACTTGCAATTGTTCCTAAAATTCAGAAAACGAGATCTATCTCCAGAAAAAAACTCTGGGACAGGAATTCTAGGTTCAGACATAGGAGCATGTACAACAAAATCCTGTATATTTTGAACCTTAGTGGCAAGATTATTCAGGCTGGAAGCCAAACTCTGGACGTCCATGATAAACAGCTGGGATCAGAGCCATTCAAAGATTAAGAGGAGGAGGAAGTAGCCAGGCTGCAATAAGGCTAGGCAGCAAACTCTGAGGGAAAGAGAAAGAGAAAAAAAAAAACATTTCCTCAGACTACTTATCCTCCTACTTCAGCCAATACAATTAACACTTTGTGGGCCGGTTATACTGTCATGATCCCAATGGCAGGGGATCACTAAAGGACAAGCACAGATACAAACAAGCTCTAGGGCGATGGAACCTAAGCTGACCGCTACCCTGAACCTAACACACAAATAAAAGTAGCCGGGGAACGTGCCTACGATGATCCTAGACGTCTCGCTCCAGCCGAAGATCTAACTTCCCCTATTAGAAGAAACACAGACCTCTCTTGCCTCCAGAGAAATCCCCCACAGAAATAGCAGCCCCCCACATATAATGACGGTGAAATGAGAGGAAAGCACATACGCAGTATGAAAACAGTTTCAGCAAAATGAGGCCCGCTAAAGCTAGATAGCAGAGGATACAAAAGTGAACTGCGCGGTCAGCGAAAAACCCTTCAAAAAACCATCCTGAAATTACTTGAACTCATGTGCCAACTCATGGTACATGAGGAGCAATTTCAGCCCACTAGAGCAACCAGCAGCAAGAATCACATATCTGCAGGCTGGACTAAAAACCAAATAAAGCAAAACACCAAAACAGGAAAATCCAAACTTAGCTTGACCAGAAGGTTCTAGGAGCAGGGAGCAGAGGTAACAAGACACACTGGATACATTGATAACCGGCGAGGAAATGCCAGCAAAGCCAGGTTAAATAGGAAACTCCCATATGCTGATGGAACAGGTGGAACCCAGAAACCCAGGAAAGACAAGTCACCCAGTACCATCAGTAACCACCAGAGGGAGCCCAAAAACAGAACTCACAACAGACGGCGTTCAGTAGTGCATGTTTTATGTTTCCCTCAACATGCCTGTGCAGGGCAGGGACAGCTTGCCTGCTGAAGTAAAAGCGGCCGGGCACCTTGTACTGTGGGACTGCCAATGCCATCAAGTCACGGAAGCTGTCAGTCTCCACCAGCCTGAATGAGAGCATTTCCAGGGACAACAGTTTGGCAATGCCTGCATTCAGAGCCTGTGCTCGGGGGTGGTTGGCCGAGAATGCCCGCCTTTTCTCCCATGCCTGTACTACCGATGGCTGTAGAGTAGACTGGGAGTGTGAGGATGACTGGGAAGGTGGTGCTGTGGGTGGAATTACACAAGGTCTCTGGACAACAGTGCCAGAGGTTCTTCCATGGCGATCCTGGGAGGAAGCCAAACCAGCTGTGCGTGAGCTGGAGGAAGAGGCAACACGAGCTGAAGAGGTGGTAGCTGCCGCTGTTGGTTGGCCTACATCTTCAGTGTGTTTCTGTAACTCCACCGCGTGCCTGGTCCGCACATGTTTCCACATATTTGTGGTATTGAGGTTGCTGACATTTTTCCCTCTTTTTACTTTCTGATGACACAGCTTGCATTTGACAAAACAAATGTCATCTGCAACTGTGTCAAAAAAGGACCAGGCACTGCAAGTCTTGGGAGCGCCCTTTTTGGCTTTGGAAAGAGACAGGCTCCTAACGGGTGCCAAAGTGGAGGCTACAGGCTCCGCAGTCTTCCCCCTCCCTCTCCCTCTTTGGCCCGTAAGGGGAATCTTTTCCTCAGAGCTGCTCCCACCACCTTCCTGTTCCTCACGCCACGATGGGTCAACGACCTCATCATCTCCACTACCCTCTGCCACCAACTGCTCCTCCTGGGTAGTCTCGGCAGCACAGTACGCACCAGAAAGCGGCACCTGAGTTTCATCATCAGATGCGTACTGCGTTGTGGTCACCGGAGGCACTGGCCCACCCGCCTCTTCAGAGTCAAAGAGACAAAGCTGTTGGGCATCACTGCACACTGCTTCTTCTTCCATTTCTCCAATGCTGCTTGGCTGGCCCCCTGTTTCCAAGCCAAGAGATTCAGAGAACAGAAGTAGAGACGGCTCCTGTCCTGGGCTCTCTGACTGCCTGGCCAATTTGGCAGGTGGTGAAGAGACAGATGGCTGCTCTCCAGTGCTCTGTGCCTGAGAGGATGTGGCACTAACTGAAGTCGATGCCGAGGCGTTAGCTGCCATCCACCCGACAACGGCTTCAATTTGGTCTTCACGCAGCAGCGGTGCACGGCGCTCTCCGACAAAGCTGCGCATGAAGGACTGTTCCCTGCTGAAACTGAGTGACGACGAGTCACCGGTGCCCGCAGCAGGCACAGAATCACCACGTCCTCTCCCTGCTCCTCTCCCTGCTCCGCGCCCATGCCCACGTGCCTTACTCCCTGCCCTCTTCATCTTGGTTGACAGATAAAGATAAGCAGAAAAGTACTAAGGCCTTAGTGGGCTTATTCCTGAAATGCTCCTCCTAACAGGTGTAAGAAACACTAATGTGGTAAAGTGTGGACTAAACTTTATTATTTTTCAAATGTGGCCTACACAAGTGTTAAGTTGTGTTTGGTGAACTTTCCTTTTTTTTTTTTCTGCAGATCGGACTACAGAGCAAGTTTAACTCACACGGGGACCGTGCAGACAGCTGTAAACGGCGCTGCAAGGCCCAAAAACCCTCCTCTAGGTTATCCTATGTAGTATTTTTCCACTATTTAGCTGGAGACGGG
This sequence comes from Ranitomeya imitator, assembly GCF_032444005.1. Classification (NCBI taxonomy): domain Eukaryota; kingdom Metazoa; phylum Chordata; class Amphibia; order Anura; family Dendrobatidae; genus Ranitomeya; species Ranitomeya imitator. The sequence goes on along the minus strand of NC_091285.1, from coordinate 211,357,646 downwards.
TGGATAGACACTAATAGGAATGTTTTTTTTTAAATTTGAAACAGGCTGCACTATTTGAAAAAAAGGACATTTTTTTTCAAGGTATGAGGCAGTAACGCACCCTGAGCTGAATCCAACCGGCTATGGCTGCACACAGACTACAGGGCGAGCTGCGCTCACACAGAGACCGTGCAGACAGCCGTAAACGGCGCTGCAAGGCCCAAAAAAACCCCTCTAGGTTATCCTATGTAGTGTTTTTCCACAATTTAGCTGGAGACGGGTGGAAAAACACTAATAGGAATTTTTTTAAAAAAATTTTAAACAGGCTGCACTATTTGAAAAAAAGGAAATTTTTTTTCAAGGTATGAGGCAGTAACGCACCCTGAGCTGAATCCAACCGGCTATGGCTGCACACAGACTACAGGGCGAGCTGCGCTCACACAGAGACCGTGCAGACAGCCGTAAACGGCGCTGCAAGGCCCAAAAAACCCCCTCTAGGTTATCCTATGTAGTGTTTTTCCACAATTTAGCTGTAGACGGGTGGAAAAACACTAATAGGAAAAAAAATTTTAAAATTTTAAACAGGCTGCACTATTTGAAAAAAAGGGAAATTTTTTTCAAGGTATGAGGCAGTAACGAACCCTGAGCTGAATCCAACCGGCTATGGCTGCACACAGACTACAGGGCGAGCTGGGCTCACACGGAGACCGTGCAGACAGCCGTTAATGGCGCTGCAAGGCCCAAAAACCCCCCTCTAGGTTATCCTATGTAGTGTTTTTCCACAATTTAGCTGGAGACGGGTGGAAAGACACTAATAGGAAATTTGAGAAAAAATGTGCAGCAGGCTGCACTATGAGCAAAAAAAGACAACTGTGTGAGGCAGTGTGAACCCCCCCTGAGCTGAATACAACCGGGTATATGGCTGCACACAGACTACAGAGTGAGCTGCACACACACACACACAGAGACCTTGCAGAACGCTGTTAAAACAGCGCTGCAAGGCAAGAGCAAGGTGAACAGTGAAGAACACAGAGCGTTTTGCTAAATTAGCCTTGGGAAAGGAAAATAAAGCAATTAGCTATCTCAACTGGCCCTCAGTTAGAACACAGCGTCCTGTCCCTAACTGAAATCACAGCAGAGTGAGCGCAAAATGGCGGCAGCGTTTTTTATAGTGCAGAGTGACATCATTTCAGCAGCCAATCACAGCCTTGCCAGTACTTACATGCCCACCATGCTAAACAAGATGTGCCCACACTTCCATTCATTCCTCATTGGCTGCTGCGTTCAGTTTGAATTCTGGGAACTTCCGATTCCGGTATCCGATACGCGGGAAGTATCGGAATTCGGTATCGGAATTCCGATACCGCAAATATCGGCCGATACCCGATACTTGCGGTATCGGAATGCTCAACACTAATCACCAGGAATTTGGCTGTAGTAGCTGAACAAAGCAGTGAAGTAAAATGTCAAACTCGATCATATATTGGGCATTTTTATTTTGCCGATGATATTTATAGCAAAAATACTCTACCAATCTTCAAAGATTATTAACTTGGTTGTAGAACAGAGTAATGAACTTGCACATTTTTTGAAATAAATTACAATATGTTCTTTATACATTATAATGATGTCTTATCTTTAGATTATTTAGAAAATACATTTACCGGCACATTGCCTATTCTACAAACTAGACTATTTCAATCTATAAAAAAAGTATATTTCATTTTATCTTCTGCTCAAACTGATTTATGACAGAAGGAACATTTGGTATTACCTAAGGTCCTGGACTTTTTGTTATGCTAAAATCTAATGCTAACAAGTTATCTGCCTTCACTGTAAAATGAGGATTCCTACGGCTTAAAATAATAATGAAAAAAATACTGTACACTAGTTTTATTTTAGACATTGTTTTAGTAAATATTTTAGTGTCTCATTTCTTGTCTTGTAGTAATATTTTTTAAGCATTATGACAGATATAGTATCAAAATAATTACTAGCCGCGTGAACATTTAACTAGCTCCAGTCATTAATTTATAAAGATTGGTGATTCCTTAAACATTAGAAGAAATCATAGATGAAAATTTGAAATGTTATTTTTTACAAATAGATGTTGTCATTGAATTTTTATTTTTTTTTAAATCCAAGACAAATAGATAAGGGTCAGACTACATATAGAAAGTTACAGTATGAAACATAAAATATATGAAGAAGTTATATGAATTTATGACCAGTTAAAAGGACTTGGCAGAATAACATTAATTCCCTGCCAGATTGGCCAGCCACAAAAAAATGATATCCGGTGACATCTTAATTTGACCACCTCCTTTAATTGCACTGATTTATTGCCAAGAATTTCAGTAGAGTAATTAACACAGAAGTACATGTGAATAATAATAATGCATACATGGAAGGGCATACCTATGAGAACATTTGTTTAAGCTGCCTACTAATATATAGAGATTTCTTTTTTTTTCATCACTGGTAGGTCTCTTTTTCTGCTCAATAAAAGCACTAAGAGTCAGTAACAACTCAACACCTCCTACATGTACTTTGATTAATGAGACCAATACCCCCTGAATAGCAAGCTGGAACCGTCCCAGTACATCTTTATTTGTACCAAACATTACTACATGGATTACATTTAGTAGATTAGGGTTACTGAATTGTGCAAACTGACTGTAAATAAGAACCTCGAAAAATTGGCTACTCATGGACTTTGAGATACGTGCCAAGTGTCAATACATCTACAAAAGCCTAAGTAGTGTAAAATATATATTACAGGCCATTGTTCTTAGCTTTACAAAATAACCCTGATGGGAACTGATGGGGCATGGCCCTTGGAAAAGAGCTGAAGAGTTCTCATTGCTGGGGGTCTCCTTGATTTTTGACATGTCTGAGCATGGCAAATTGTGTACCTAGGTAATATTTAAGAAAGACTAAGGGTGGTTTCACACTTGCGTTTTTGTCTGCAGCGTTTTTTGCAAAAAAAACGCATGCGTTTTTTTCCTATATTTAACATTGAAAACGCATGCGTTTATTGGTGTACGCGTTTGCATGCGTTTTTGAACGCATGCGTTTTTTTACTGCATGCGTTCATTTCCAGAAATGCAACTTGTAGTATTTTTGAGAGGCGTTTTTTGGACCAAAAAAAACGCATGCGTTTTCATGCGTTTTTTTTGGGTCAAAAAATACATTGGAGTCAATGGGGACGCATGCGTTTTTTTGTGCATGCGTTTTTTTGCTTTAAAAATGCATGCGTTTTTCTATTAAAAAACCAGAAAACACACTGATATGGCACCCCCAAACATAAAGGTGATAAAGGGATCCTAACCCTAACCCTACCCCTAACCCTAACCCTAACCTTACCCCTAACCCTAAACCCTAAGGGATCCTAACCCTAACCCTAACCCTACCCCTAACCCTAAGGGATCCTAACCCTAACCCTACCCCTAACCCTACCCCTAACCCTACCCCTACCCCTAACCCTAAGGGATCCTAACCCTAACCCTACCCCTAACCCTACCCCTACCCCTAACCATAATCCCTTTAGGGTTAGGGTTAGGGTTAGTGGTAGGATTAGGGTTAGGGTTAGGATCACTTAGGGTTAGGGTTAGAGGTAGGGTTAGGGTTAGGGGTAGGGTTAGGGTTAGGATCCCTTAGGGTTAAGGTTAGGGTTAGGATCCCTTAGGGTTAGGGGTAGGGTTAGGGTTAGGATCCTTAAGGGTTAGGGTAGGGTTAGGGTTAGGATCCCTTAGGGTTAGGGTTAGCGGTAGGGTTAGGGTTAGGATGCCTTTAGGGTTAGGATTAGGGTTATGATCCCTACCCCTAACCCTACCCCTAACCCTAACCCTAACTATTTCTGTTTATAGTGGGTTTTTTACTTTATTTTGATGATTGGCAGCTGTCACACATTTCTCAGCATGCGTTTAAAAAACGCAAATGCATGAAAAAACGCATGTAAACGCGTCAAAACGCCGCGTTTTTTTCACCACATGCAAAAACGCATGCGCCAAAAAAACGCAGCGTTTGCACGCGTTTACATGCGTTTTTTCACCATGCTTTTTTTTGCGTTTTTTACCGCAAAAACGCACCCAAAAAAATGCAAATGTGAAACCAGCCTATGGCTACTTTCACACATCAGGTTTTTTGCTTCAGGCACAATCTGGCTCTTTTTTTTTGAAAAATCGGAAACGGCGAAATAAAAAACCGGATCCGTTTTTTCCATTGACTTGTATTAGCGCCGGATTGTGCCGCATTGCCCACCATTCCTTCCGTTTTTTTCCAGATCTGGCAAAAATTTCCATTTCGGCGTCTGGAAAAACGTCTACAGTAACGTTTTTTGTCTCCGGCGAAAAAGCCAGAAGTGTCGCATCCGTCACTTCCGGCTTTTGCCAACAATTCAAGTCTATGGGTGCCAGAATGCGCTGGATCAAGAAAAAGACAGATCCAGTGACCTGATCCAGTTTTTTAATCTGAGCATGCTCAGAACCAATTGGCCGGCCCCCAGGACACATATATAAACAATGCCAGTGAGGCCCTCACTCATCCATTTACCAGCCAGCAAGAGAGCCAGCAAAAGAGCCAGCAACAGAGCCTGCCAGCAACAAAGCCTACCAGAAACAAAGCCTGCCAGAAACACTCTGCCAGCCACTGCCAGCCACAGACTCTGCAAGCCACTGACAGCCATCAGCCATGTCTTCTTCTGGGAGCCCTCCCCCGCGTCGGCAGTGCATTGAGGTAAATAACTGTTTTGATTTTAATGATAGGCAAAAAAAATCTATCTATCTATCTATCTATCTATCTATCTATCTATCTATCTATCTATCTATCTATCTATCTCTCTATCCCATATCTCATATCTATCCCATATCTTATATTTATCTATCTATCTATCTATCTATCTATCTATCTATCTATCTATCTATCTATCTATCCCAGTATTTCCCAAACTCCAGTCCTCATGGACCCCACAGGTCATGTTTTCAGGATTTCTTTAGTATTGCGCAAGTAGTGGAAGTATCATCAAGGCATCAGGAATTGTCTCACCTGTGCAACACTATGGAAATCCTGAAAACATGACCGGTGAGGACTGGAGTTTGGGAAATACTGATCTAACCCATATCTATCTATCTATCTATCTATCTATCTATCTATCTATCTATCTATCTATCTATCCCATATCTATCTATCTATCTATCCCATATCTATCTACCGTATATACTCGAGTATTAGCCAAGATTTTCAGCCCAAATTTTTGGGCTGAAAGTGCCCCTCTCGGCTTATATTCAAGTCACGGTCGGCGGTGGGGTCGGCGGGTGAGGTGGAGAGGGCGCTGAGGTATACTTACCTAGTCCCAGCGATCCTGGCGCTCCCCCTGCCGTCCCATGGTCTTCGGTGCTGCAGTTCTTCCTCTATCAGCGGTCACGTGGGACCACTCATTAGAGAAATGAATAGGCGGCTCCACCTCCCATAGGGGTGGAGCCGCCTATTCATTTCTCTAATCAGCGGTAACAGTGACCGCTGATAGAGGAAGAAGCTGCGGCACCGAAGACAGCTGTGCGGGAGAAGGAGCTGGACGCCAGGACCAGGTAAGTATGTCATATTCACCTGTCCGCGTTCCAGCCGCCGGGCGCCACTCCATCTTCCCGGCGTCGCTCCATCTTCCCGGCGTCTCTGCGCTCTGACTGTTCAGGTCAGAGGGCGCGATGACGCATATAGTGTGCGCGGCGCCCTCTGCCTGATCAGTCAGAGCGGAGACGCCGGGACGAGACGCCGGAACGAGACGCCGGGAGCTGCAAGCAAGAGAGGTGAGTATGTGTTTTTTTTTTTTTTTTTTTACTGCAGCAGCAGCAGCAGCGACAATGGCACAGCTTTCTATGGGGCAATATGAACGGTGCAAGAGCACTATATGGGGCAGAGCTTTCTATGGGGCAATATGAACGGTGCAGAGCACTATATGGGGCAGAGCTTTCTATGGGGCTATATGAACGGTGCAAGAGCACTATATGGGGCAGAGCTATAGGGCAATAATGAACGGTGCAGAGCACTATATGGGGCAGAGCTATAGGGCAATAATGAACGGTGCGGAGCACTATATGGGGCACAGCTATAGGGCAATAATGAACGGTGCAGAGCACTATATGGGGCACAGCTATAGGGCAATAATGAACGGCGCAGAGCACTATATGGCACAGCTATGGGGAAATAATGAACGGTGCAAGAGCACTATATGGGGCAGAGCCATAGGGCAATAATGAACGGCGCAGAGCACTATATGGGGCAGAGCTATAGGGCAATAATGAACAGCGCAGAGCACTATATGGCACAGCTATGGGGAAATAATGATCTATTTTTATTATTGAAATTCACCGGTAGCTGCTGCATTTCCACCCTAGGCTTATACTCGAGTCAATAAGTTTTCCCAGTTTTTTGTGGCAAAATTAGGGGGGTCGGCTTATACTTGGGTCGGCTTATACTCGAGTATATACAGTATCTATCTATCTATCTATCTATCTATCTATCTATCTATCTATCTATCCCATATCTATCTATTTATATATATCTTTTATGAATTTATGTATTTATGAATCTATAATTTTTGTATAGCAGGAAGCTGCAGCAGCAGAAGAGGTGCTTCCAGAAGAAGACCGAAGGGGTGGAGAGATTTCTGGAGTGGGCTCACAATTCGTAAGTTTCTTGCATGCATCGCAGAACCACAACCTCAGGCCGGTTCCACACGTCCAGATAATTCCAGTACCGGAAAAAATCGGTACCGGAATTATCCGTGTCCGTGTGCCCCTACGTTTCTGTGGCACATCAGTGTGGCACACGTTCAGCACACGTGTGCCGCCCGTGTGCCCACTGGGTACCACACGCACCGTGCTGGGTACCACACGTACCAGCATCTGGTGCTGAAGCCGCGATTCATATCTTCCCTGCAGCAGCGTTTGCTGCAGAGAAGATATGAATAATAGTGTTTAAAATAAAGATCTCTACAGGAGAAGATGCGGTCAGAACAGGAAGCAGCGACAGCCAACGAGGGAGCTGGGTGAGTATTTTCAGAACAGCAGGGGGGGGGGGGGCACAGGGGGTGGGAGGGCGGGGGGCACATAGATCTTTATTTTAAACACTATTATTCATATCTTCTCTGCAGCAAACGCTGCTGCAGGGAAGATATGAATCGCGGCTTCAGCACCAGTGAGGGGGACAGCGCTTAATGTAGCGCTGTCTCCTGCACGGCACACTGACTGCACACGGACAACGTCCGTGTGCGGTACGTGTTTTACACGGACCCATTGACTTTAATGGGTCCGTGTATTACGTGAGCTCCCACGAACACTGACATGTCTCCGTGTTTGGCACACGGAGACACGGTCCGCAAAAAATCAATGACATCTGCACAGATGCATTGATTTTTATGTGTCTACATGTGTCAGTGTCTCCGGTACATGAGGAAACTGTCACCTCACGTACCGGAGACACTGACGTGTGAAACAGGCCTCACACAACACACAACACATAAAAAAACAGATCATTACAGACATAACACTGCACACAACACATACAAACTGATCATTACAGACATCACACAACATACAACACATACAAACTGATCATTATAGACATGACACTGCACACAACACATAAGCCAACATAAAAGCACATAATTTTTTTCTTAGTCTTCTGATTCTGGTGCTCGATCCAGAGGTCCTCAGAGCGGCTCCCAGGGTCATCGGCGTGCGAGTCAGGTGGTCATCGGGTAAGCATATTATTTTTTTTTTATTTTGTTTTAAACTTTATGTTGTTTTGAGTCTAATGTCTTTGTTTTTTGTCTTTTTAACAGGCTTAACTGCGTGCTCCTGACTCGGACGGTAAGGAGGCCTGGCTAAATATTGACCTCTTCATCGATCTGATCCGAGAGAGGGAGCTGCTGTGGAACATGGGTGACCGCCGCCACGCCGATATAGTTGTGACCCGTCGGCTCTGGGAGCAAGTATGCCAACAGCTTGTAGACAACTGGGAGGACCTCGATGATCGGGCCCAGAATCAAGCACGTAAGTATACTCAGTTCAGTTATGTTGCTGAATTTAAAGTGTTGTATACTAACCAATTTGTGCTTTCACTTTTCAGGTGAGAGAATTGTCAAGCGGTGGCGGTCAATCAGGGATCGCTTTAAGGCTGCCATCACACTAGCAGTATTTGGTCAGTATTTTACATCAGTATTTGCAATCCAAAACCAGGATGGAGGAGAGAAGGTTTTTCCACCAACATAGAAGAGGATTCTTTACTGTTAGGGCAGTGAGAATCTGGAATTGCTTGCCTGAGGAGGTGGTGATGGCGAACTCAGTCGAGGGGTTCAAGAAAGGCCTGGATGTCTTCCTGGAGCAGAACAATATTGTATCATACAATTATTAGGTTCTGTAGAAGGACGTAGATCTGGGGATTTATTATGATGGAATATAGGCTGAACTGGATGGACAAATGTCTTTTTTCGGCCTTACTAACTATGTTACTATGTTACTGACCAAATACTGCTAGTGTGACGGCAGCCTAAGAAGGAGTTCAACAAAGAAATGCGGGCCCCGAGTGGATCTGGAGGACGCAGGAGCAAGTATAAATATGCAAGGGCCCTGTCGTTCCTCAGGTCAACGATGGTGACCCGAAGGTAAATATTACCTACCCCATTTAATAGCAAATGTTTACATGTCTAACCCTTTTTCTATGTTTCAGCCAGGGCCATCAATATATTAATTATATATTTTTTTCTCTTTGTTCCACAGCACCCTCGGCAGCACTCGGGAGCCTGCAGCAGAGTTGTACTCTTCTGGGGTGATCCCTCAGGAGTCCTCCATCGAGGGACACTTCGCCAGTCCCGGCCCCTATGCACCTTCCCAGCCTTCCCTCAAATCTGATCCCTCGGTCCCATCCACCAGCGCTGGAGCATCCTGGCCACATGTTTTGCATGAATCTGCTGGTGAGGATATAGCTTTCCTGTACCCCACCCCTCTGATGCTGCCACCTATAGTACACCTGCGGGTTCTGGGCAGCAGCACCAGAGGGGTCAGGTACAGAGCTATGCGCCCGAGTTCTTGCAGCTGAATGCATCCTTCCAGAACTGTCTGAAACTTTTGCCTGAGCAAATGAACACAGGTTTTAATTTGATAAATTAAAGTCTTCTTGAGTTGCAGACACTTCTGCAACGGATGCATTCAGATGCAAGTAAATCACCGAACCACACATTTTTCCTGTCGGTACTCAAGCGCATGGATAAGCTATCTCCTGATCAGCAGATGCAAGTAATGCAATCGTGCCAGTCTGCTCTAGCGCTTGTTACCTCCCAAGCCATCAATCTGCCCCCCCTCCTGCACCTGCCCCCCCTCCAGCCACTGTCCCTCCCTCCAGCCACTACCAGCACCCTGTCCCTTCCCCATATCAGCATCCTACCCCGTACCAACATCCTGCCCCATACCAGTTCCCACTAACATCATCCGCGCCTCCTCTCCCTGCCCACTACCACCAGTCTCCTTCACCCATCATGCCACTACAACCCCCTTCTCCACCCATCACCTCTTCTGCCTCCCAATCCACCCACTCCACCTCTCCAACCTTCCAAATTCCCATCTCTACTCCTGGTTTCATGTCCACCGGTTCTATTTCTTTATCCACCCCCTCATCTGTTTTACCTACTGGTCCTTCACCACCACCATCACATTCCTCTCTCCACACTCCCACTGTTGAAGTGTCCCAATCTGACAGCCCCTCCAGCAATATCACCACCCGAAACTATTTAAACTTATAATTTTTTTATTTGTTAAAAAATGTGGTTAATAAAACTGTTTATTGTTTAAAAATTTTGTCTTTAATTTATTTATAAGGTTTATAAGGTTAAATACAGTGGGTAAAATAAAGTTTAATAATGTTGTTAAAGGTTAAATATTTTGGGTACAACCCAAACAGGTACATAACTTGCGTAAAAGAAGGTGAAATACTTTGGGTACAACCCAAACAGGTACACAATTTGGGTAAAAGAAGGTGAAATACTTTGGGTACAACCCAAACAGGTACACAACTTTGGGTAAAAGAAGGTTAAATACTTTTGGTTACAAGGTCCAAGACAAATTGTTCAAACTCTCTCACCCTGCCAGTCTACTATTCTTTCAGGTGAAATAAAGTATTCTGCAAATTTGTCCCTCATTTGGGAAACTGAACATAGAACTTCAAAATGTAATGTTTAGTGATGAGCGAGCACTAAAATGCTCGGGTGCTCGTTGTTCGGGTCAAGCAGACTGGAACATTCAGGTACTCGGCCAAAACAAAGAGCCCAATGTAAGTCTGTAGAAGACCCGAGTATTTTTAGCGCAATCCCCCCCTTCCCTGGGGGTCCTTTTATGGTCTAAAGATGTCTGGAAAAGATGGAAACACTGCTCAAATGAGACAGGAACATCATGGGGATCACCCCTGGCAGCATTCCTGACTCCTAGTTCATAGCTGTAAACTTTTTTTTCCGAGATTGACTCCATTTTTCTCGGTGCCACACTAAAACAAAACCAAAATGGATTTTGCTGGGAAATATGTAAAAGGTATCTCATTTGCAGGTTAATGACTTGCATGTAAGGCCAAATTATTAACCCCAGAACGAAAATTTCTTCCCCCACTTAGGCTTAGTTCAGATGCAGCGTTATTGAAGCGTTTTTCAACTTTAACATTGCTTTCAACCACTACAAATGCGTTCACTGGGAAATGTCATTGTAACATTTAACAACCCTAGCTGGCCATGTGGTGTGTGCCCAATTCCCAAATCATGCCCAATTCCACAATGTGGGTTCCCTTTTTACAAAATAAGAGTGCCATCACATCCCCCTTGCCTAAAATGCACCGTACAGAGCACGTTCACCCTGGTGATCTAGTGGCAGTTAAAGGACACATTGCAGGAGACAGAATGAAGAAGTAGGCCCAATGTTATGCCATGCCCAATTCCCCGATGTGGGGGCCTTTTTAAAAAAATTAAAATAGTGCCATCACAGCCCCCTTGCCCAAAATGCACCGTACAGAGCACGTTCACCCTGGTGATCAAGTGGCAGGTAAAGGACACATTGCAGGAGACAGAGTTAAGAAGTAGGCCCAATGTTGGGGTGTGGGTCTCTTAGACTTGTAATGGAGTGCCTGGCCTGACAAGCATTTGCTCATGGATGATTAAATTTTGAAAAATATTTCATGTGGATCCTAGACACTCTTTTCCAAAAGTTGACTGCCTGTAGAAGCACGGAACACGTGAACCCTGGTGATCTAGTGGTGGAAAATGAGGAGACATTGCTGAAGGCCTCATTAAAACCTAGGCCCAATGTAAAGGATTGTGTCTCCTACACTTGTAATGCCCATACACTAAGTGCCTATGGGCTGACAAACATTTCCCCAAGGGGGATACATTTATTGAAAACATATTATGGGCATCCTACACACCCTTTCCAAAAAATTTACTGTCTGTAGCAGCACGGAACACATGAACCCTGATGATCTAGTGGTGGAAAATGATGAGAGGTGGAGGAAGGCCTTATTAAAAAGTAGGCTCAATGTCAATGAGCAGGTCTCCTTGACTTGTAATGCCCATATACTAAGTGCATGGGCTGTCAAACATTTCCCCATGGGGGGGTTATTTTTAAAAAAAAGTTATTTACGGGCATCATAAACAACTTACAAAACTGTAAAGTGGTTTCCTACACAGTTGCTGCTGGGAAGGCACATTGTTTTGTTTAAAAAAATGTCGGACGAATCGTTGGATGAAGTGATCAGGAAAAGGGGCATGGTGATGACAGGAATGGGAATGTACATCATTAAAAATAGCGGTGGCTATGGGAGGTATGAAATCCAGGATACAGCCTACAATGATTAGTTGTTTAGCCACCACCAGTTACCAGAATGTGTTTCATGCCCATCAGAAGATCGGTGTAACAGATGCGAGTGTATGACTCGGCCTAAAAAATGCCTGTCAAAAATATGTTGCCAAACCAAAGACGCACGTGTCTGTCTAAAGGGAAAAGTGCAACATGTTCGTGAGATGCTGAATTATAGAAAGCTGATCAGTGTTGGAGGAAAGCCATACAAACTGATGGATGCTTATGAAAAACTAAGTTTAAAGAGGAGTGCACCATCCGTAACTATAAACACACCCGTGGCACAAGCATCTTCATCTTCACTCATACATATTACCAATAATATCCAAATGTCAAAGTTGAAAATTATTTGCTCTAGTGTAACGAACACTGTTAAAGGAATGCCACTAAACGTAGATAACCACGACCCTGGGAAACACAAGATATGGACGATGATGGTATTGATGAAAACATTGAAATTTACCACATCAACACCAAGAAAGTGAAGATCACAGCTGCAAAAAATGTGCAAAAAAGGCCGTAAATGTCTGGAAAATCATTTTCCCTTGGGCAAACTTTCCCTCTTACTAAAGTGGTACCGAATGATACATAAACAGCTTTCATGTCTATTTAGCATGAGATCGTTGAAAGATGATGTATTCTGTTTTGTCCATGTCCACTTTTTGAAAGCGAGCATAAAAGAAGGATAAAATAGCGGCAAGACTTGTGATTTTGGTCAGTAAAGAGATAATGTCAGGTACAGATAGGTAGATCTGCATGTCATTGGCGTACTGATGATATTGCAAACCGTGCCTTCAGCTGTGCCAGGCTGAAGGTGTAGATGGAGAAAAGTAGGAGTCCTAGAACTGAGCCTTGGGGAACACCAAAAGACCGTGGTCGAGGTCAGGAGGTGGTGTGGGAGAAGGAGACACTGAATGTCCCCATAACACCCTGGTTGTTTTTTTAAAGACTCTGCCGATAACCCCCAAAAGGCCATTTGCACCAACGGCCATGCCCGCATCAGCAGGGGTAGCAAAGCTCCCATCCTAACCACCACAAGCATGATCAGGCACATAACAGCAAAGCACCCGACTTTGTTGGTTGAACACAATGTTCCATGAACAGTGTCTGCAGGTGATACCACTGCTTCTTCCGATGTTGTGCGTGCAAGCCAATCCCCTGTCCATGGTGCATGCAAAGATGCCTCATGCCCTGCATCTGCAGTTGCACACAAACTCAAGTAGCACCATCAACAAGCATGTCCACGTCCTTGTCCCAGCGCAGCGTTCAATTGTCCATACCCCAGTATGATTCCTGGTAGTAAGTTTCCTAAGGGCCGTCTGTTTAATTTATCTGTGCCAGAGTACGCCGCTATGTGGAGTTATATAAAGGAATCCTTGGAGAAGGGTCATATTCGCCCGTCATCGTCACCATTGGGAGCAGGGTTCTTTTTTGTGGCCAAGAAGGATGGCTCTTTGAGACCATGTATTGATTACCGCCTTCTTAATAAGATCACAGTCAAATTTCAGTATCCTTTGCCGCTACTGTCTGATTTGTTTGCTCGGATTAAGGGGGCTAGTTGGTTCACCAAGATAGATCTTCGAGGGGCGTATAATCTTGTGCGAATTAAACAGGGCGATGAATGGAAAACAGGATTTAATACGCCCGAGGGCCATTTTGAGTACCTGGTTATGCCATTCGGGCTTTCTAATGCTCCATCTGTGTTTCAGTCCTTCATGCATGACATCTTCCGAGAGTACCTGGATAGATTCATGATTGTATATTTGGATGACATTTTGGTCTTTTCGGATGATTGGGAGTCTCATGTGAAGCAGGTCAGAATGGTGTTCCAGGTCCTTCGTGCGAATTCCTTGTTTGTGAAGGGGTCAAAGTGTCTCTTTGGAGTTCAGAAGGTTTCATTTTTGGGTTTCATTTTTTCCCCTTCTACTATCGAGATGGACCCTGTTAAAGTTCAGGCCATTTATGATTGGACTCAGCCGACATCTGTGAAGAGCCTGCAGAAGTTCCTGGGCTTTGCTAATTTTTACCGTCGCTTCATCGCTAATTTTTCTAGCATTGCTAAACCGTTGACTGATTTGACCAAGAAAGGTGCTGATGTGGTCAATTGGTCCTCTGCGGCTGTAGAGGCTTTTCAGGAGTTGAAGCGTCGTTTTTCTTCTGCCGCTGTGTTGTGCCAGCCAGATGTTTCGCTCCCGTTTCAGGTCGAGGTTGATGCTTCTGAGATTGGAGCAGGGGCTGTTTTGTCGCAAAGAAGTTCTGATGGCTCGGTGATGAAAACATGAGCCTTCTTTTCTAGAAAATTCTCGCCTGCTGAGCGCAATTATGATGTTGGCAATCCAGAGTTGTTGGCCATGAAGTGGGCATTCGAGGAGTGGCGACATTGGCTTGAAGGAGCTAAACATCGCGTGGTGGTCTTGACGGATCACAAGAATTTGACTTATCTCGAGTCTGCCAAACGGTTGAATCCTAGACAGGCTCGATGGTCGCTCTTTTTCTCCCGTTTTGATTTTGTGGTTTCATACCTTCCGGGATCTAAGAATGTGAAGGCTGATGCCCTGTCAAGGAGTTTTGTGCCTGACTCTCCGGGTGTTCCGGAGCTGGCGGGTAATTTTGTCTGCCATCTCCCCTGATTTGCGGCGTGTGCTGCAGAAGTTTCAGGCTGATAGACCTGACCGTTGTCCAACGGAGAAACTGTTTGTCCCTGATAGATAGACTAGTAGAGTTATCTCTGAGGTTCATTGTTCGGTGTTGGCTGGTCATCCTGGAATCTTTGGTACCAGAGATTTGGTGGCTAGATCCTTTTTGGTGGCCTTCTTTGTCACAGGATGTGCTTTCTTTTGTGCAGTCCTGTGGGACTTGTGCTCGGGCTAAGCCCTGCTGTTCTCGTGCCAGTGGGTTGATTTTGCCCTTGCCGGTCCCGAAGAGGCCCTGGACGCATATTTCCATGGATTTTATTTCTGATCTCCCTGTTTCTCAAAGGATGTCGGTCATTTGGGTGGTTTGTGATCGCTTCTCTAAGATGGTCCATTTGGTACTCTTGTCTAAATTGCCTTCCTCCTCTGATTTGGTGCCATTGTTTTTCCAGCATGTGGTTCGTTTGCATGGCATTCCGGAGAACATCGTCTCGGACAGAGGTTCCCAGTTTGTTTCGAGGTTTTGGCGGTCCTTTTGTGCTAAGATGGGCATTGATTTGTCTTTTTCTTCGGCTTTCCATCCTCAGACTAATGGCCAAACCGAACGAACTAATCAGACTTTGGAAGCATATCTGAGATGCTTTGTTTCTGCTGATCAGGATGATTGGGTGTCCTTCTTGCCTTTGGCTGAGTTCGCCCTTAATAATCGGGCCAGCTCGGCTACTTTGGTTTCTCCTTTTTTCTGTAATTCTGGTTTCCATCCTCGTTTCTCTTCAGGGCAGGTTGAGCCTTCGGACTGTCCTGGTGTGGATACTGTGGTGGACAGGTTGCAGCAGATTTGGACTCATGTGGTGGACAATTTGACATTGTCCCAGGAGAAGGCTCAACGTTTCGCTAACCGCCGGCGCTGTGTTGGTCCCCGACTTCGTGTTGGGGATTTGGTTTGGTTGTCATCTCGTCATGTTCCTATGAAGGTTTCCTCTCCTAAATTTAAGCCTCTTTTCATTGGGCCATATAAGATTTCTGAAGTTCTTAATCCTGTGTCATTTCGTTTGGACCTTCCAGCTTCTTTTGCCATCCATAATGTGTTCCATAGGTCGTTGTTGCGGAGATACGTGGCGCCTATGGTTCCCTCCGTTGATCCTCCTGACCCGGTGTTGGTGGAGGGGGAGTTGGAGTATGTGGTGGAGAAGATTTTGGATTCTTGTGTTTCGAGACAGAAACTCCAGTACCTGGTCAAGTGGAAGGGTTATGGTCAGGAAGATAATTCCTGGGTTTTTGCCTCTGATATTCATGCTGCCGATCTAGTTCGTGCCTTTCATTTGGCTCATCCTGATCGGCCTGGGGGCTCTGGTGAGGGTTCGGTGACCCCTCCTCAAGGGGGGGTACTGTTGTGAATTCTGTTGTCGAACTCCCTCCTGTGGTCGTGAATGATACTTCGGCGAGTTCTGTCCATGGACTCCCTCTGGTGGCTGTGAGTGGAGCTGCTGCTTCTGAGGTTCCTTACACAGGTGACGTGGTTTATCCTTTGGTTGGCTGCTCTATTTAACTCCATTCAGATCGTTATTCCATGCCAGCTGTCAATGTTCCTGCATTTGTTCAGTTCGCTCTTGGATCTTTCTGGTGACCTGTCTTCTCCAGCAGAAGCTAAGTTCCTGATAGTTATTATTTGTTCATTGTTTCCTTGTCCAGCTGGATATCATGATTTTGCCTTGCTAGCTGGAAGCTCTGGGATGCAGAATGGCATCTCCGCACCGTTAGTCGGTGTGGAGGTCTTTTTGCACACTCTGCGTGGTCTTTTGTAGTTTTTTGTGCTGACCGCAAAGATACCTTTCCTATCCTCTGTCTGTTTAGTAAGTCTGGCCTCCCTTTGCTGAACCCTGTTTCATTTCTGCGTTTGTGACTTTCATCTTTACTCACAGTCAATATATGTGGGGGGCTGCCTTTTCCTTTGGGGAATTTCTCTGAGGCAAGGTAGGCTTTATTTTCTATCTCTAGGGCTAGCTAGCTCTTAGGCTGTGAAGAGGCGTCTAGGGAGTGTCAGGAACGCTCCACGGCTATTTCTAGTTGTTGTGATAGGATTAGGGATTGCGGTCAGCAGAGCTCCCACCTCCCAGAGCTTGTCCTGTGTGAGTTTAACTATCAGGTCGTGCCGGGTGCTCTTTACCACCAGGTCCATAACATCAAAGGTCACCAGATCATAACAGAGGTGCCAGATCTGCTAGGAAAAGTACGAGGCTCTGCGTACCCATTTTAGAAAGTCAGCTAGAGCTTCATCTGCCCTTGCCGTGCTTCTGCAGCGCTTGCAGCTTCTGGCTCACCAACTGGTGTGTGATGTCTTCCCCATGCATTGGAACTCTACACTGCATATTTTGGAAAGGATTTGTAAGTAGAAGAGGGCAGTTGCTGACTACCAGCATCAACAAGGCCATTGGTATTTAGTTCTGACTTCACACATAAGATCTCAGGAGTGGACATGGATGTCAGACATATGTACCATCCTTCAAAACTTTGAGGAATTCACCAAGATGGTGAGCAGCAATGACGCCATAATTAACATCTCCATCTTGCTTCTCTGTAATCTAATATTAATATTTATAGTTATTTATCTAGCGTCAACATATTTACAGTTTTAAACACAACAGTACTAAGTAACACCGATAACAATAATACAATAATTAACCAGAAATAAAACAACCCTGCTTGTGACAGCTTACAATCTACACTAAGTAACAACGATAACAATAATTTAACCCAAAAAAACCATACCATCCTGCTCGTGACAACTTACAATCTACAAAGAGGTGGGGGAGATAAAAACTCCAGGGGAATGTATTTACAATGATGTATTTACAATGATATTACTGAGGTTTGTCGAAACTTGTGGAGGCCTGAGGACAAGGAGGAGGTGGAGAGCATTGTCAGATGTCCTCTTGGTGATGACACGGAAGTATTGACTGTTAGCAGTCTTGCACGCATGGCTGAGTTTATGTTCCGCTACCTTTCCCGTCACCCTCGCGTTCTCAAAATTTTAAGTGACAGGGAATACTGATTGGTGACACTTCTAGACCCACGCTACAAGGAGAACTTTATTTCTTTTATTGCAGAGGCAGACAGGTGTACTACAATGTTGGAGGAACATAGGGCCTTTCTTGCTGAAGTATTAAAAAAATTCCCATCTGAAAACACTGGCAGAAGAGGTCACAGTTTGTTGGCCAAGCAAAGAGTACAGGTCAGAGAGTCACAGCTCCAATCTAGCAGAGGCAGTGGAACACTGACAAAGTTCGGGGAGAGTTTTCTCAGACCCTCCTATCGCCCTGGCCCTGAGGCTTGGGGGACTCTCACAAGGAGTGCTTTGTTTGGGAAAATACTGAGGGAGTACCTTGCTGACCATACCAACATCCTCTCTCATTCCTCTGTGCCCTTTAATTATTGTTTTAGAAAGCTGAACAAGGAGTATGAACTGTCTCTCTCTCCTGCGAACATGCACTGTACTCACGGTCATGGAGCACACGGTGCCTCACTCTCTGGCGCTCACTGTGAACATGGCTCCTCGCTTTCTGGCAGTAACATTTTTTTTGGCGGGAGCACACACCTTCGTAATACAGAAACAGAGTACAACACCGCCCAAATGTTCACACTCTGCTCCTCAGACTTTCTATGTGCGCAGTCATAAAGCAGCCATAACAACTTGAAAGAGAAGCATTTTTAACGAGATACCACACTGTTCGATATGTGGCCTGTATTGGTTAATTTGGTAAACTAAAATAGTGTACCGAACTAGGGCAACAGACGGCAAATAATGCTGAATGTAGGCCTGAATTTCCACATTTTGTAGGCCACAAATACATCAGATGTCTGACAGCGATAACACAATGGCAAATATGTGGCCTTTTTATATATTTTTTATGCTAAATAGTGCTGTATATAATTTCAGTAACAGACAGCAGAAAAAGTGGTCCTCTGGTCTCCAATGACCAAACTTGGAGCACACAGATATATGAGGGCTGTCATGGAGATAAGATACTGGCAAATATGTGGCCTTTTTATATTTTTTTATGCTAAATAGTGCTGTATATAATTTCAGTTTCATACAGCAAAAAAGTGGTACACCGGCCTACAATGAATAAACTTGGAGCATGCAGATATATGAGGGCTGTCACAGAAATACCATACTGGCAAATATGTGTCCTTTTTATATTTTTTTATGCTATATAGTGCTGTATATAATTAGAGTAACAGACAGCAAAAAAAGTTGTCCTCCGGCATACTATGACCAAACTTGGAGCACGCAGATATATGAGGGCTGTCATGGAAATATCACACTGGCAAATATGTGGCCTTTTTATATTTTTTTATGCTAAATAATGCTGTACATAATTTCAGTTTCAGACAGCAAAAAAAGTGGTCCTCCGGCCTACAATGCCCAAACTTGGAGCACACAGATATATGAGGCCTTTTTTGGTGAATTTAAAACACATAAAAAAAAATTGTCACAATGCTAGCACACACAACTATACTAAGTATGCCTGACAAACTATGATTTTTAAACAAGCCTCTGTCTGACAGAACACACTGTATATTTTTTAGGGGGGTGATTTTTTTGGAAAAAAAATGCAACTAGATATATAGTAAAGAACCTGCAGCAGCCGCAGACACTTATGGAGCTTTGGGAGGAATGCAGTGCGAGCAATGATGCACATACGTCTGCAGGCCTTGCACTTATGTGGATATGCTGTGCCCTGCCTACCTAGCGCTGCAATATCAGGACTCATGAATTAGCCCTAAAAAGGACTGTTGGTTTCTCAGGAGTTGTGGATTTAAGAGTTGCAGACCTACACTACCTCTGAAAACCACGATTCTGACCCTATCTCGACAGCAGCTCTCCCTACTCTCGATGAATCCGGAGCAGAATTCGGTGAGCAGGGCGGTGCCAGGTTTCTTATACTCGGGATGATGATGTGCAGCCAAACCAATCACTGCACGATCACAACAAAGATGGCTGCGGTGTTTCATGGCCTGGCAGATGTGGCACCCCTAGGGGTATTTGCCACAAAAATAGTTACTGACAGTAAGTACAAATACTAAAATAGCAAGACTGCACTACCACCTCCGGCCAGAAGGGGGAGCTCCAGAGACTCCCCTTGATCCATTCTGGTCTGAGAGAAGAAATGGCAGTTGGGCCAAGGAGCTGATAGTGAGAGGTCATACAGTTGAATCTCTAACAGCCCTGTGACTGTTACCAGGCCTAAATCACCGGCCTGAGGAGAAGAGGGATAGAGAAAAAGGACATTGTGAGAACCGGGTAGCATTAATCACTACCCAGAACAGGCGCAAAGACGGATACCGGATCCGTGGCTGTATTCATTATATATAATACAGCAACCGGAAAAACGTGAGGTGATATCAGCTTCACTAGGGTCGGATGCAGCAACAGACACAGAGTTCAGCGGTACTCCCAGAGGGGGTAAACCGATAAAAGGACTCGGGTTGCCCGTCGAACCAGGACCCGGAGGGGACAGATTGGGCCGGCAGCCAGTTCACATACAGCAGCAGGGCCACACAGAAATTGCGCACAATAAGAGGCGAAGACCCCGGCAGGGTCAAAGTAACTCAGAGTTCCCATACAGACTCCGGTGACAGGACTGGTTGTAAATCCTTTTATGTTAAAGTAAACTGGTCAAACGTTTCAGTGCCTCAGTCTTTCATTTGGACAATAGCCATCTATCCAGGATCGAGATCGTCACCGCTGGGAGAACCTGCTGCTGATCAAGTAAGTGCCTGTCCCCTCATGATACCCCTTACACTGTGCATTGCCTGAGGCCACAGCACCGGGTCAAGCCACCCGTGACATCCCCCTCAAGAGACAGACTCCATTGGTCCGGTGCTGGGAATCCCGGTCTCCTGGGCGTCACAATTGGCGTCACGAACAGGATCTAGCCAGCCCGTATACCGGGTATTGTGTGCCGTGATTGGAGCCCAAAACTGTGAAAACTGGGATGAAAAATCTTGAAAATTGACTTTATTAAAGAAAAATCCATTCCCCATTGAAAACTATTGAAAGTGACTTTTCCCCATTGGTTATAATGGAGTAAAGATGGCCGCCATCCCCTGAGGTAATCACTTCATAACCGTTAGGCACGAGACTGTTAATTGAGCTACACCATTACCTGAGCCTCAGTCTAACTGAAAAACTTCAGAATCCGCCATTACGGAGCGCGCGGCGGGCGGGAGAAGCAGGGGGCGTGTCATTGTGGGCGGCATTAAGCTGAGCGCTCTGACGTCAGAGCAAGGGGAAAATCGATCCTGCTGCACAGCGGAACGAATCTACACTATCCCGATGGAAGCGGAGGACCGGAAGGGTCCGGATTAACTAATGGGGCACAGTATGTCGCAGCACGGAGACGCCGCAGCACTCGGCAACGCTAATGCAGCTGAAAGACAGAGTGTCAATAGAGAGTCCGGCAGCGCAGCGGTGCAAGGAGTGGCACCCATCATGCCGGTGCTGATGCCATATACCCCGGGTGGCCCATGGCTTCCAATGTATGAAGGTGAGCCTAATACCCTTGACGATTTCAGAGAAAAGATGCTGGCCCATTTTGACATGTTCCCTGTGGGTGAAGTTCAGCGTGTTAGTCTCCTGATGATGCAGTTAAGTGGCCATGCTAAGCGAGAAGTCACAGCATGGGCAGCTGATCTAAAAGGCACTGTTGAACGCATATTTGCTGGATTAAAAGCTACATTTGAAACCACGGCCAGCAGCAAAGCTAAAATACGATTCTTTAGTTGCAAACAAAAAGCTAATGAGGGCGTGAGAGACTTTGCCTTAAACCTGCAGGAAGCCCTTAAATCACTTACACTGGCTGAACCCATTTTTAACACCGGAGCGGATAAACTGCTAAGAGATCAATTTATTGAGGGACTCTACACCCCTTCTCACCGGGGGCATGTGAGCATGCTTGTTTTTAAGAACCCTGAATTGACATTTGCCCAATTAAAGGAGAGCGCTATACGTCTCCAGCTGGCAGAGGCACCTCGGGATCAGGATCCTGCGCAACCCATGGCAGAGGCACCTCAACAACAGGGAGTGCCAGTGACATCAGCTATGTCTGGGGCCATTGCTAAGCCCCTGGGGCCCAGTACTAATGAGGCTCTTCAACAAAAGCTTGACTCTTTAGCTGATGTTGTTGCTTCAATGGCTAAAACCATGCAGGAGATGAGAGGACACAAGATGGAGTTGGCAAACTGTAGAGAGGATGTTCCATGGATGAGACCCCGGAGATACCCGACATGGAGAGGACGACCCCGCGACCGCTACCAACCGGATGGACAGCCCATTTGCCGCCGTTGCCAGCAGCCGGGCCACTTTGCACGAGATTGTGATTTAAACGGGAATCCCCTGGGAATGCGGGCCACTTCGCAGGAATGAACTTTCAAGGCCCAACACCCTGGCACGACAGGTACATCGGAGGACGACCCATTATCCCTATCGTGCTGGACGGAATTCCCCTCAACGCTTTGCTGGACACAGGTTCCCAGATTTCATCTATACCGTATATCCTTTATAAGAGGTACTGGGCTGATGCAGATATTGATAAAGGGCCCTCTGATGTTGAACTAGATATATGGGCCAGTAATGGTAAGTTGGTACCGAAACTAGGATTCAGGGAGATGACCATAAAGATTGGTAAAGTAGAACTGAAGAAACAGGGTATAATTGTTGTTGATGTTGACCGGCGGAACTGTGAACCAACTGTATTGATAGGAATGAATGTGTTAGAGAACTGCTGTTCCGAAGTCATTTCTGTCTTACAGCAAATTGCTGAAACTGCCCAATCCTGCCAGCAGAGAGTTCTCCGGAGGGAAATAAAAGTATTGATGTTAAGGCAACAGGTAGAAGTTGCAGGTGGAGAAATCGGCAGTGTGAGGGTAAGTGATCCAAGGTCTATTGTAATCCCACCAAAAACAGAAATGCTGGTATGGTGTAGAGCAGCCATTGGTACTAAGGGACGAGATTATCAAGCCTTAATAGAACCAGTGTACACCGACAGCAGGCCCACTATACTCACAGCACGAGGGATAGTCGAGGTACACCGGGGACGAGTGCCGGTACGACTTTTGAACTGTGGAGAGGAAGAGGTCACTTTGCCAAGGTATGCTACAATGGCAAAGCTATATACTGTTGACAACAATGCCATCACAACCATTGAGCCCTTAGAACCAACCTGTCAGGTGGGAGGCAATGGCTCAGATGGAGAAATGGAGGATTGGTGCCAACAGCTACACGTGGGCATAAATTCAACACCTACCCATCAAAAACAAGGGGTGTATAGGCTAGTGACGGAATATGAACAAGTCTTCAGTAAACACCCATTGGACTTCGGACGGATAGAAGGGGTAGAACACACAATCCCCACAGGTGACCATCCCCCAATAAAAGAAAGATATAGACCCATACCGCCCGCTCACTATCAATGTGCAAAAGATATGCTGAGGGAAATGAAACAGGCCGGGGTAATAAGAGACAGCTGTAGCCCCTGGGCGGCCCCTCTAGTGATTGTCAAAAAAAAGGACGGAACCATGAGAATGTGCGTAGACTACCGGAAGATTAATAACATCACCCATAAAGACGCCTACCCCTTGCCTAGGATAGAAGAGTCCTTAACTGCTTTGAAATCTGCTAATTATTTTTCCACCTTAGACTTAACAAGCGGGTATTGGCAAGTCCCTGTGGCTGAGAGAGATAAGGAAAAGACGGCATTCACCACACCAATGGGTCTATGTGAATTTAATCGCATGCCGTTCGGACTCTGCAACGCATCCGGTACCTTCCAGCGGCTGATGGAATGCTGCCTCGGACACAAGAACTTCGAGACCGTCCTCCTGTACCTAGATGATGTGATCGTCTACTCAAAGACTTACGAACAACACTTAATAGACCTGGCAGAAGTGTTCGAAGCCTTATCCAGGTATGGCATGAAAGTCAAGCCATCCAAATGTCACCTTCTCAAGCCAAAGGTACAGTACCTGGGACACATCGTGAGTTCGGAGGGAGTAGCACCAGATCCCGAGAAAATAAGCGCCATAAGGGATTGGCCAAGACCTACCAGCGCAAAAGAAGTGAGACAATTCCTGGGATTGGTGGGTTACTATCGCAGATTTATAAAAGGATTTACCAAGTTGGCAGCACCCTTGCAAGACACCTTGGTAGGGCAGACGAAGAAACCTTCAAACCGAAACCCTCCTTTTCAGTGGAACGACGAAAGGGAAGACTCCTTTGAACAACTAAAGAAGGCACTAACCGGAGAAGAGGTTCTGGCATACCCAGATTACCATAAACCTTTCATCCTCTACACCGATGCCAGTAATGTGGGACTAGGAGCGGTGCTGTCACAAAAGCAAGAAGGTCGGGAGAAAGTCATCGCCTTTGCAAGTAGAAAGCTCCGGCCTACTGAAAGAAATTCAGAAAATTACAGCTCCTTCAAATTGGAACTACTGGCAGTAGTTTGGGCTGTGACGGAGCGTTTCAAACACTATCTGGCCGCTGCAGAATTTATTGTCTATACTGACAACAATCCGTTGACCCACCTGGACACAGCCAAATTAGGTGCGTTAGAACAGCGATGGATAGCCCGGTTATCTAATTACAACTTCATAATCAAGTATCGAGCAGGTCGGAAGAATGGAAATGCCAATGCCCTATCCCGGATGCCACACTTGAGAGATGTAGAAGAGGAAACGGGGGAGCTTGAAGAAATTGAACTACCAGCCTTCCATCGTCCCAAGGCAAAACATCATCAGTCAAGTACCTATCAGAAACAACAAGAGGTGAATTTTAATCCGTTAGCACACCATAGATGGGCTGACACCCAAGACAGCAATCCGGCTGTGAAGTTGGTGAAGGAACTGTTGACTGAGCAAAGTGCATATCCCTATGAGGATGCCCCAGAAGAGACGCATCAACTCTGGAAAGAGAGAGGCAAAATGTTCCTGTATCAAGGGAAGCTCTGTAGAAGATACACCAATCCAAAAACACATGAATTGGTTTGGCAGATTATTGTGCCTAAACAAGATGTGAAGATGGTCCTCGAAGCTTACCATAATGGTGCTGGTCACTTCGGTTGGAAAAAGTTAGAAGTACTTCTAAGAGAAAGATTTTATTGGGTCGGGATGAGAAAATCAATCGAACAGTGGTGCAGAAATTGTGGCCCGTGTAACCTCAGAAGAAACGATCAAAAGAACCAAAGAGCACCACTGCAGCCCATAATCACCAAACAACCACTTGAACTTGTAGCCATGGACCACGTGAAGTTGACACCAAGCCGGTCCGGCTATGTCTATGCCTTGACCATCGTGGACCATTATTCACGTTTCTTGGTAGTAGTACCCGTAAAAGATCTGACAGCAAAAACAGCAGCCAAAGCGTTCCAAACGTACTTTTGTAGATCCCATGGATATCCGGAACAGGTTCTCACCGACCAAGGTACAGCCTTTGAATCAGAGATCTTCAGAGAATTCTGTAATATGTATGGTTGCAAAAAGATCCGGACGACGGCCTATCATCCACAAACAAACGGCTTATGCGAGAAGATGAACCATATTGTAATAGACCTACTAAAGACTTTACCTGAGACAGAAAGGAATCAATGGCCAGAGAAATTGCCTGACTTGGTGGATCTGTATAATCATGTCCCGGTGAGCTCCACCAACTGCACCCCAGCTTACCTTATGCGTGCAAGACCCGGCCAATTACCAATCGATCTAGAAATGGGAATTCTGAAACCAGACGCAGAAGTTCAAGACTCCAATTGGGATATCATACGGCAAAAGCAGTATCGCCAAGTGCAAGAGAGTGTGGAAAGAAGCCTTCAGCAAACTAGAGAAAGACAAGAGCGAACTTTCAACCAGAATGCTCTAGCGACCCCATTAAGACCGGGTGACCAAGTGCTCAAGAGAAATCGTCGAACCAATAAACTGGACAATCAGTGGGAAGCCGTACCCTACACAGTTTTACCAACAAGAGTGGATAATCCTAAAATGTGTCTCATTAGCAAAAACGGAGGCTTAACATCTGTACTAGTGTCAAGAGACAATCTTAAATTATGTCCGGAAGCATTGAAAGAGCCAGACGTTGTCCAGCCAGAACCAGAAGTTATTCAACCCATACAGGTTCAACCAGTAAAGGAAAAAGAAGAGGAAGTGTATCACACCTGTATAGGAGACTTTCCCAAAACCCTACTAACATACCATGGTGCAGTAGTGGTTCCCATGGTGGCCTTTTACCCAACACCGAACCCAATACCAGAAGTCCCAAGACAGGAAGAGGCTGACCCCGTACTACAGGAGGTTCCAGGCCAGGAAGAACAGATTCCTGGTCAGAGTAATCCCATTCACGGTGGACTTGCCAACTCCATAGTCGTGGAATTATCTTTAGCAGAGCGGGCAGATACTACATCCGCAGTAGACAGTAGTACACCACATGAAGAGACACCGCTATTACGTAGATCACAGCGTAGTACCCAGGGTCAATTACCGGCCAGGTATGCAGATTACCAACTATAAAGCTCATAATGTGAATTGTATATATGTTATGCCGTATATAGTTAAACAGAAAATGTAGTATAGTCATTGCTATCAGTCTGCAACGTTTAAGCCCAGTGCCTACAGAGACTTGTCTGTATGAACTTATTGCATATTCTTGAACTTTTTATCTGCCCGGAGGCACTAAATCAAAGCTCCGGAAAGACTGCTTTTTGACCTTTGCTTTTTGCTCTTTTTGAACTTTCTTTAGACTTTATATTGATAACTCCGTTGGAAAAATGGAACTAAATTCCTGGACACTAAGTACAGTGCCGTTCCTAATACCTTCAAGGATAGAACTGTATTAATGGACGCTATTTGAAGTGACTTTTTACAGAACTCTATTTTTGTTTCCTTGAGTGGTTTTTGTAACTTTTCATTTTTAAGACTCTGTACATATTAATTGTTATTTCAAAATGTTATTGTCCCACAGTCCCGGAGTACTGTTCTTAACTAAGGGGGAATGTGGCACCCCTAGGGGTATTTGCCACAAAAATAGTTACTGACAGTAAGTACAAATACTAAAATAGCAAGACTGCACTACCACCTCCGGCCAGAAGGGGGAGCTCCAGAGACTCCCCTTGATCCATTCTGGTCTGAGAGAAGAAATGGCAGTTGGGCCAAGGAGCTGATAGTGAGAGGTCATACAGTTGAATCTCTAACAGCCCTGTGACTGTTACCAGGCCTAAATCACCGGCCTGAGGAGAAGAGGGATAGAGAAAAAGGACATTGTGAGAACCGGGTAGCATTAATCACTACCCAGAACAGGCGCAAAGACGGATACCGGATCCGTGGCTGTATTCATTATATATAATACAGCAACCGGAAAAACGTGAGGTGATATCAGCTTCACTAGGGTCGGATGCAGCAACAGACACAGAGTTCAGCGGTACTCCCAGAGGGGGTAAACCGATAAAAGGACTCGGGTTGCCCGTCGAACCAGGACCCGGAGGGGACAGATTGGGCCGGCAGCCAGTTCACATACAGCAGCAGGGCCACACAGAAATTGCGCACAATAAGAGGCGAAGACCCCGGCAGGGTCAAAGTAACTCAGAGTTCCCATACAGACTCCGGTGACAGGACTGGTTGTAAATCCTTTTATGTTAAAGTAAACTGGTCAAACGTTTCAGTGCCTCAGTCTTTCATTTGGACAATAGCCATCTATCCAGGATCGAGATCGTCACCGCTGGGAGAACCTGCTGCTGATCAAGTAAGTGCCTGTCCCCTCATGATACCCCTTACACTGTGCATTGCCTGAGGCCACAGCACCGGGTCAAGCCACCCGTGACATCCCCCTCAAGAGACAGACTCCATTGGTCCGGTGCTGGGTATCCCGGTCTCCTGGGCGTCACACAGACAATCCCTGCATTGTGATTGGGTCTCTAATGTCCGTCAAAAATGCTGGGTGGAGACACCAGTTACCGCCGAATAATCCCAGAAATGCTCGGTGCTCGCCGAGTACACTGAGCATAGTGATACTCGGGCGAGTATCACTATTATCACTAGTAATGTTGTGATAATCAGGCAAGGTCGTTTCCTCAGAGTGGTCTTCAATGGAAATCTGTTCCTTGGTTATCACATAATTGTGCAGGACAACACACGCTTTCACCACCTCATCAACAGTGTCAGTCTTCAAGTTTATAGCTGTCAATTGAACTCGCCATTTGGTGGTCAGAATCCCAAAAGCGAACTCCACCATTCTCGGTGCTCGTGTGAGGCGGTAATTAAAAATTATTTTAGGTTGCGTTAATCCACTAATGGAGTAGGGTTTCAGCAGATGTGATGACAGTTGGAATGCTTCATCCCCAACACAAACAAATGGCATTAGTGGCCCAGAAGTTTGAGGCAGTGGTCTTGGTGAATTGGAAGGTGTTTCCATAGAGATGACGGCCCACAGCAGACAATTTGAAAACTTTGAAATCATTGGAGCGGCCATACGCCCCAATATCCACCGCTTTAAGTTTGTATTCCCTGTCTGCGATGACCATCAGCACAATGGAGAAGTAGTTAAAATATTCAGAGCCAAATCAAGCCGATTTCGCGATGCGGATATGTTTCTCGTCCACAGCACCCAAGCAATTGGGAAACTGACAAACTTGCTGGAATTTATCGGCTATTTCCAACCATCTCTCCATTGTAGGATGTGGTATATACTCGCCATGAAAAGAGTCCCACAATGCACGGTAGGTGTGCTTGGCAATTCCCGATATGGTGGAAATTCCCAACTGAAATTGAAAATGTAGTGATGAAAGGGATTCTCCAGTTGCAAGGAATCTGTGAATAAAAGCAAGGCAAAATTTATTACAACATACCAGCAATAACATTACAGTTATAAGTCAGTTAATACAGTAGGAGATACAATAAAAACAATTCATAAAAAATACCATCGATAACATTACAGTTATAATGCAGCTTTAACTGTATGAAATACACTAAAAATTATTCTAAAAACATACCAGCAACAACATTAAAGTTAAGGGTGCTTTACAGGAGGGGATACAATAAAAATGGCATACCGAAGAGTGACCATCAGAAGCTCCACCGGTGAAATGGAGAATCAGCAATATGTGTCACTCTTTCGGATGAGATGTCCAATTCGGTCCACCAACAGATCGAAGTTCTCCGCTTTCATCCGCACATAGCTGAAAAACTTCTCTGGGTCTCCTCGTAGCTCCATGTCTAAAGTAGAAAAGACTCCACACTCTGTGCAGTGATGGGGTGGATCCACAAATGCCGTCGGCGCAGATGCATAATGACCTGTCTCTCTCGCTCCTTCTCCAGAACTATTGTTTTCAAGCGATTTGCCTCCACAGTAAAATCCACGTTGATCTCCAGAATATTCGCAATAACGACATCCATCTTGCTCTCCAAACACTTGCTCATGTACAACCTGTCACAGATGGGCTGAAGGAACACTGTATATATAGGTTTTCAGTAGCCAATCACATTTGGGTGCCTCCCAGGGGCGTTTTTAAAAACCGGATCCGTCAAAAAACGGATTAAAAAAATGAAGAAACGGATGCAAAACTGATGAAATGGATCTGGGTTTTCGCCGGTTCAGCTAGTCGGAACTGGTGGAAAACCTGATCCGTTTAATCAGTTTTCCACATTTTACGCCGGATCCGGTGCGATGCCGAAACCGACAATGCAGCAAAAACCTGATGTGTGAAAGTAGCCACATGCGAGTTTATCTTTGTATTTGGTTTGTGCACACAGAAGTCTGAATAATGATATCGCAACTTCACAATCTGTGTCTGTAATCCATCATTGCCTTTTTGAAGCTTTCATTTTTCAGCTATTCAACACTCAGTTAAAAGTGACATTAGCAGTCAAAAAGGTTATGAAAATTCTAAAACCTTATGGAATATAAGTAAGATGTCATATTTTATATTGAGCCTCCAACAGATCTGTGGCCAGTGGCGCAACTACTGACAATTGCTTTGACCCAAGCTAAAATCTCTTGATTACAGTGTTATTGCAGTAGTACTAGAGCTCACTTTTTACTTTGAAACCTCATAGAAATTATTGCAGGGCTTCAAGATCAGCATCATTGCTCTAGACAATGTGATCAGATTTTTTAACAGGATGCAAATGTATCCTGAATAATACGTTGGAATTTAGCCATAAAATCCATCCATGTGTACAGTATCATGTACAATTAATTCTTTCTACAAGAATCGGTTTCTACCTCGTCTTCCATACACTTATACTATTATAAAGGATGAGAAAATTTCAGATAGACAATCAACATGCACAAGCAAAGCAATTAACGCTTTCATAACCTATTTTTGTAACTGAACAGACTCTAGATCATTTACAGTTAGTGGGACAGTATATGCTTATAGTTTATTTACGGTAAATAGTTTCTTGATGCTGGTGAGATGCCCATAGTTGAATACTGAGTACAACAACCTCAACGGTCTGATGCAAAGTATACAGAGAGGGGGTCAAGGTGTAAACCAAGGAACTCGAAATAAACCCACTAAAATATCCTTATTAAGTATGCATAAAACATGAAAAATTAGTGCAAAAGATAAAAAAGTTAGAAGTAAGATAAGAGATAGATGAAGGACAACATACAGTAGCTAGCGAAAGTATTCACTTGCCTTGTTTTTTTTTTTTACCTTTTTTGTTACATTACAACCCATGTTTCAATATTTTTGTAATCCGATTTGTGTGTGATGCATCAGCACTAGTGTTGAGCATTCCGATACTGCAAATATCGGGTATCGGCCGATATTTGCTGTATCGGAATTCCGATACCGAGTTCCGATATTTTTGCGATATCGGAAATCGGAATAGGAAGTGTTCTTCCGATTCCGACGCTCGCAGCGGTGACAGCCAGGGTCCTTCAGAGGGGTGAGTATAGCCATATTTTTTATTTTTATTCTTTATTTTTTACATGAATATGGATCCCAGGGCCTGAAGGAGAGTTTCCTCTCCTCCAGACCCTTGGAACCATCCAGGATACCTTCCGATATTTGTGTCCCATTGACTTGCATTGGTATCGGGTATCGGTATCGGCGATATCCGATATATTTTGGATATCGGCCGATACCATCCGATACCGATACCTTTGAATATCGGAAGGTATCGCTCAACACTAATCAGCACTAAATAGTCTAAGTTGGTGAAGTGAAGTGAGAAAAATATAGGCATAAATAAATTTATGGGATCAAATTACTAAATATTGGCATGTGGATATATTCTTACCCCTTTTACTATGAAGCCCCTAAAATTTCAGGTGCAAGCAGTTACCTTCATAAGTCACATACTTAGCAAAAAGAAGTCCACCTGTGTGTAATCTGTCACATGGTCTTTCAGCACATATACACCTTTTCTGAAAGGCCACAGAGTCTGCAACACCATTAGGGACACCACTAGCCAAACAACACCATGAAGACCAAGGAGATCTCCAAAGAAGTAAGGGACCAAGTTACTAAAAAGTACAAATCCTAGTACAATGGTCCTAGTCAAGGAGATGATGGATGGTGCGAATCACAGGGATATTCTTGAGCAAAACCTGTTTCAGTCTGTCAGTGATTTGAGACTGAGACGGAGGTTCACCTTTGAAGAAGAGAATGACCCAAAGCATAATGCAAAAGCATCATTCCAGTGGTTTAAGGGGAAATGTGTAAATGTTTTGGAGTGGTCTAATCAAAGCCCAGACCTTAATCCAACTGAGAATTGTGGTTAATTGTGGTTAGACTTGAAGATTGCTGTTCACTTGAGGAAACCATCTGACTTGAAGGGACTGGATCTGTTTTACCTTGAGGAATGGGCAGAAATACCAGTGGCAAGATATTGAACGCTCATAGAGACTTATCCAAAGCGACTTGCAGCTATAATTGTCGCAAAAGGATGCTCTACAAAGTACTGAGTTTAGAGGGGTGAATAGTAAGTAAAGGCTTTTTCTTGTCACTTTTCCATAAAGGCTACCTCTATGGAGCGTGCAGGTTATTCTGGTTGTACTAGATGGTGGCCCGATTCTAATGCATCGGGTATTCTAGAATATGCATGTCCACGTAGTATATTGCCCAGCCACATAGTATATTCCCCAGCCACGTAGTATGTTGCCCAGCCACGTAGTATATTGCCCAGCCACGTAGTATATTGCCCAGCCACATAGTATATTGCCCAGTCACGTATTGCCCAGCCACATAGTATATAGCAGAGCCACGTAGTATATTGCCCAGTCACGTAGTATATTGCCCAGCACAGAGCCATGTAGTATATTGCCCAGTCACGTAGTATATTGCACAACCCACGTAGTATATTGCCCAGCCACATAGTATATTGCACAGCAATGTAGTATATTGCCCAGCCACGTAGTATATTGCCCAGCCACGTAGTATATTGCACAGCGATGTAGTATATTGCCCAGCCACGTAGTATATTGCCCAGCCACGTAGTATATTGCCCAGCCACGTAGTATATTGCCCAGCCACGTAGTATATTGCCCAGCCATGTAGTATATTGCCCAGCCACGTAGTATATTGCACAGCCCACGTAGTATATTGCCCAGCCACGTAGTATATTGCCCAGCCATGTAGTATATTGCCCAGTCACGTAGTATATTGCCCAGCCACGTAGTATATTGCCCAGCCACGTAGTATATTGCCCAGCCACGTAGTATATTGCCCAGCCACGTAGTATATTGCCCAGCCACATAGTATATTGCCCAGTCACGTAGTATATTGCCCAGCCACGTAGTATATTGCCCAGCCACGTAGTATATTGCCCAGCCATGAAGTATATTGCCCAGCCACGTAGTATATTGCACAGCCCACGTAGTATATTGCCCAGCCATGTAGTATATTGCACAGCCACGTAGTATATTGCCCAGCCACGTAGTATATTGCCCAGTCACGTAGTATATTGCCCAGCCACATAGTATACAGCAGAGCCATGTAGTATATTGTCCAGCCACGTAGTATATTGCCCAGTCACGTAGTATATTGCCCAGTCACGTAGTATATTGCCCAGCACAGAGCCACGTAGTATAGAGACTTAAAAAAAACAAAAAAATATATACTCACCTATAGCCCATTGAAGTCCTGCTATACTTATCCTCTGCCACCTTTCTCGCTCCTCTCCACGCTCCCGGCACCGCTCCATTGCAAGCGGCAGCTTGCGGTCCCGTCCCAGGGCTGGTGTGAGCAGGACCTATGATGACGTCGCGGTCACATGACCGTAACGTCATGGCAGGTCCTTGTCGCACACCAGCCCTGGGACGGGACCGGAAGCTGCCGCTTGGAGAGGAGCAAGAAAGGCGGCGGAGGGTGAGTATAGCAGGTTTTTTTTTTTTTTTTAATTATTTTTAACATGACATATTTTTACTGTTGATGCCGCATAGGCAGCATCAATAGTAAATAGTTGGGGACACACAGGGTTAATAGCAGCGGTAACGGAGCGTGTTACACCGCGGGCCGTTACCGCTGCCATTAACCCTGTGTGAGCGGTGAGTGGAGGGGATTACGGAGCGGGCACCGGGCAGTGAGTGCAGGGGTGTAGGGGAGGGACTAATCGGACTGTGGCCGTAGCTGATTGGTCACGGCAGCCATGACAGGCAGCTGCCGAGACCAATCAGCGAACGAATAGCCGTGACAGAAGGACAGACAGACAGACGGAAGTGCCCCTTAGACAATTATGTATATTGATGGACAGATACTCCAGTCTCTGGGAACTCTGCAGCTTCTGAGAGTTTTGGTGGGTAGCTCTCTCTTGGCAAGTTTGTTGTGATACCATGTTTTTTCCACTTGATGATAATGGATTTGATGGTGCTCTGGAGGTTCATCAGAGATTGGGACATTTTTTCATAACCCAACTCTGACTTGTACTTTTCAACAACTTTGTCCTTGACTTGTTTGGAGATCTCCTTGGTCTTCATGGTGTTACTTGGTTATTGGTGGCGCCTAATGGTGTTGCAGCCTCTGTGGCCTTTCAGAAAAGGTGAATATATACTGACTGACCATGTGACAGACTACACACAGGTGGACTTCCTTTTGCTAAGTATGTGACTTATGAAGGTAACTGCTTGCACCTGAAATTTTAAGGGGCTTCATAGTAAAAGGAGTGAATACATATGCACATGACAATTTTTAGTAATTTGATCCTATAAATGTAATTTATGCCTACATTGTTTTCAATTCACTTCACCAATTTAAGACTATGTAGTGCTGATGCATCACATAGAAATCAGATTACAAAAATATTTAAACACAGGTTGCAATGTAACAACATAGGTAACAAGCCAAGGGGGTGAATACTTTCGCAAGCCACTGTACCTGTAAATAACATTTCTTGTATTTATGCTATATTAACAAAACTATTATTCACAACATAAAAGATTAACATCTGCATAAAATATGTGCAATAATTCATCCCTATAGTTTATGGATTAGAAACATTTCCGTGTCTGACTATAGCACATTTTTTTCATCACTGGAGCACTGCATGTCTGAACGATTGCCTTTTGTTTGTTGCTAGAGACCACATGCATCTGTCAAGTCATATTATTTCACTAGAAACAAAAATGTTGCTCTTCAAAACCTGGATCAAAACATGTTGTTTTTTTTACTGTGTAAGTGAGCTGTCAAATGCTTCGAATGCAGAATTCGGCAATGTACAGGATATATAAAGCATTTCTGTTAATTATTAACAGTGGTGACTTTCTAAAGCTTGAGTCATTCATTGGCGGTGTTCCAGGTAGAGAATAAGACACACTAATAATAGTATACCGGTTTTATAAAAATACCACTGTTTTTCCAACACTGTAAAAAAATCCTGTTTACTTAGAAACAATATAAGCGACCTTAGTTTTTTAATTTCCTGGTATACTGAAGGTCAGTTGTGCAGTTTTAAAGAAGCACGACCATCAAAGTTTTTATCCTCTTAATATATTGCAATTGTTAAATTATACAGCACTGGGTACTTACAATTGCTCATTTTGTATTTCTACTGAGTTAATTCTTCTCTTTTATCTTCTCTATATGTGATGCAGCTGCAGTGCAGTTTAGCGCAACTTCCACCAGGGGGTGATGGTGATGGAAGAGAGGTTGCACGCTCACAGTGTAGCAACACTGAGCAGCCGCACAGGTGTCAGGCTATGTGCACACGTATTCTGGTCCACTGAGGATTTTTACGCAGCGGATTTGATAAATCCGCAGTGCAAAACCGCCGATGATTTATCCCGGATTTACCGCGTTTTTTCTGCGTTTTTTCTGCAGATTTCACTGCAGTTTTACAACTGCGGTTTTCTATTGGAGCAGCTGTAAAACCGCTGCGGAATCCGCAGAAAGAAGTGACATGCTGCGGAATGTAAACCGGTGCGTTTCCGCGTGTTTTTTTCCACAGCATGTGCACAGCGTTTTTTGTTTCCCATAGGTTTACATTACATAGTAACATAGTAACATAGTTAGTAAGGCCGAAAAAAGACATTTGTCCATCCAGTTCAGCCTATATTCCATCATAATAAATCCCCAGATCTACGTCCTTCTACAGAACCTAATAATTGTATGATACAATATTGTTCTGCTCCAGGAAGACATCCAGGCCTCTCTTGAACCCCTCGACTGAGTTTGCCATCACCACCTCCTCAGGCAAGCAATTCCAGATTCTCACTGCCCTAACAGTAAAGAATCCTCTTCTATGTTGGTGGAAAAACCTTCTCTCCTCCAGACGCAAAGAATGCCCCCTTGTGCCCGTCACCTTCCTTGGTATAAACAGATCCTCAGCGAGATATTTGTATTGTCCTCTTATATACTTATACATGGTTATTAGATCGCCCCTCAGTCGTCTTTTTTCTAGACTAAATAATCCTAATTTCGCTAATCTATCTGGGTATTGTAGTTCTCCCATCCCCTTTATTAATTTTGTTGCCCTCCTTTGTACTCTCTCTAGTTCCATTATATCCTTCCTGAGCACCGGTGCCCAAAACTGGACACAGTACTCCATGTGCGGTCTAACTAGGGATTTGTACAGAGGCAGTATAATGCTCTCATCATGTGTATCCAGACCTCTTTTAATGCACCCCATGATTACATTGTAATGTAAACTCATGGGAAACGCTGCAGATCCGCAGCGTTTTCCTCAGCGTGTGCACATACCCTCACAGGTAACGAAAGAGTGGAAAGACGAGCAGAGTCAGAAACTGTCATGAGAAGAAGTACTAGGGGTCACAGCAATGTACGTAGTCAGAGACAAGCCAGAAGTCAGACCCAAACGGGAGTGCAGTATCCAAAATGTGAGACGTAAGATGAAGTCAGGGTACAAGCCAGAAGTCAAAGCTAGTCAGGGAACGAGGTATCAGAGGCGGAACGCTAGAGGCGGGGTTCAGAGATCAGGCCGAGTCATACACTGTAAGGAAAACCACCAGATGAACGCTAAGTCAGGGATAGGGAATGGGTCTCACACAAATATGGGAAGTCAGATGCAGAAGGATCACCAGGGTATACGGGTCAGCTGTTCTAGCCTGCAAGCATGAACTATCACTGACACTGGCCAGCAGACTAAAGAGGACTGAAAAAGCCCAGCCAGCTCCAAAACGAGGCAGAGAGGGTTAACCCTCTTATGACCAGTCCACAGAGAGGATAGCAGAAAAAAACTGGATCATGACAGTACCCTCTCTCAATGGGGGGCCACAGAACCCCCAGGCTTCCCTGAGCGTGAATGAGCGTGAAAGGCCTGGACCAACCGATCCGCATGTACCGACATCCACGACTGGTCCTCAGGACTGTAACCTTTCCAATAAACCAAGTACTGAAGTGAACGGTGGAGCATACAAGAATTCACCACCCGTTCCACCTTATACTCGGTCTGGCCATCCACCACAACAGGCTGCGGGTGCAAGGGAGACTCACCTGAGGAAGACACCAATGGCTTCAGAAGAGCTTTATGGAACACACTGGGATCCGCAATGATGGAGGCAAGCGCAGGCGAAAGGCCACAGGATTAGCCACCTTTAAAATTTCTCAAGGGCAAATAAATTTGGGACCCAAGTTAGCAGAGGGAATCCTCACTCTTATATTCTTGGTGGATAACCATACCTTAACCCCCACCTGGTAAGCCAGCCCCACAGAACGTCGTTTATCTGCAAAAAATATATATTTGCCCTGAGCATCCGCAATGTTTTTCTGAACCTCCCTCAAGACCTCCCCCAACCGCAGGAAGGCTGAATCAGCCCCTGGACACCCCAAATCCAGAAGGGAAAATTCAACAAAGTGGGGGTGAAAACCACAGTTGAAGAAGAACGGGGAAGTAGGAGTGGACTGATTGATATGATTATTGAAAGCAAATTCCACCACGAGTACCGCAGAGCACCAATCATCTTGTCTAGACGTGGCCAGACACAGTAATGTCTGCTCCAAAGACTGATTGGTCCTGGGATGGTAGGCCAATGAAAAGGTTAGACTGATACCCAGCCTTTTATAGAAAGCCCTCCAGAATTTGGCCACAAATTGCACCGCTCTATCAGACACCATACTGACAGGCACATCATGCAACTGGACCACATGCTCAATGAATAGTTTAGATAGAGTCTCAGAATTAGGGAGGCCCACCAACGGTACAAAATGCGCCTGTTTATTGAACCTATCAACAACTACCCAGATCATGGTTTTGCCATTAGAGGGGGGAAGATCAGTGATAAAATCCTTGGACAGATGAGTCCACGGTCTATCTGTAATTAGCAGCGGCACCAATTCCCCAGCTGGCCGGTTACGGGTGGTTTTTGTGCGAGCACAAGTTTCACAGGAGGACAAAACCCCAGTGACATCAGAAGCCAACGAGGGCCAAGTATGTCCATCCAGAGCCGAGTAATGGAACTCCCGAAGCTCCCTTAACCTCTTTACCCCCAAGGGTGGTTTGCACTTTAATGATTGGGCCAATTTTTACAATTCTGACCCCTGTCCCTTTTGTTGTAAATTCTGCTTTTGGGTTCCCTCCAGTGGTTGTAGGTGGGAATGCAGTTGTCCCTGAGTTGCAGTCCTGGCCAGGTGTATCTGCTGATTGCAGTTCTGACTGGGATATTTAGGTGTGCAGGTTTCATTAGTCCTTGCCAGTTGTCCATGGTTCTGGGAGGTTTTGGATCTTTGTCTGGTTCCTCCTGCCTTGCTGCCAATTCAGCAAAGATAAGTGTCTGGTTTTTGTTTCTGTGGCACACATGCTGTGTGCTTAATAATTCTGTGCTATTCATTTGTTTTCTCTTGTCCAGCTTAGATTGTGTCAGTGTTTTCTCAGTCTTGTTGGATTCTCTGGAGTTGCAGATATACGCTCCACATCTTTAGTTAGATGGTGGAATTTTTTGTATTTTCTGCTGTGGATATTTTAGGAAGGGTTTTAATATTGACCGCTTTGTATTCTGTCCTATCCTTTCCTATTTTAGCTAGAGTGGCCTCTTTTGCTAAATCCTCTTTCCTGCCTGCGTGTGTCTTTTCCTCTACTACTCACAGTCAATATTTGTGGGGGGCTGCCTATCCTTTGGGGTTCTGCTCTGAGGCAAGGTAGATTTCCTATTTCCATCTATAGGGGTATTTAGTCCTCCGGCTGTGTCGAGGTGTCTAGGATTTGTTAGGCACACCCCACGGCTACTTCTAGTTGCAGTGTTAAGTTCAGGATTTGCGGTCAGTACAGGTTCCACCAACTCAGAGAAAGATCCATGCGGCTCCAAGGTCACCGGATCATAACACCCTTTATGAGGTTATAACTCTGGAACGCTTCAATGGATCCCAGTGACTTTGACCATGTTTTCTCATGACATATTGTACTTCATGATAGTAGTAAAATTTCTTTGATATTACCTGCATTTATTTGTGAAGAAAAATGGAAATTTGGCGAAAATGTTCAAAATTTCACAATTTTCCAACTTTAAATTTTTATGCCCTTAAATCACAGAGATATGTCAAACAAAATACTTAATAAGTAACATTTCCCACATGTCTACTTTACATTAGCACAATTTTGGAAACAAAATTATTTTTTGTTACGGAGTTATAAGGGTTACAAGTTGACCAACAATTTCTAATTTTTACAACACCATTTTTTTTAGGGACTACATCACATTTGAAGTCACTTTGAGGGGTCTATATGATAGAAGATACCCAAGTGTAACATCATTCTAAAAACTGCACCCCTCACGGTGCTCAAAACCACATTCAAGAGGTTTATTAACCCATCAGGTGTATCACAGGAATTTTTGGAATGTTAAAAAAAATGAACATTTAACTTTTTTTCACCAAAAATTTATTTGAGCTCCAATTTGTTTTAATTTACCAAGAGTAACAGGAGAAATTGGACCCCAAAAGTTGCTGGACATTTTGTTCTGAGTATGCTGATACCCCATATGTGGGGGTAAACTACTGTTTGCATGCATGGCAGAGCTCAGAAGGGAAGGAGTGCCATTTGGCTTTTGAATGCAAAATTGACTGGAATTGAGATAGGACGCCATGTCGAGTTTGGAGAGCCCCTGATGTGCCTAAACATTGAAACCCCCCACAAGTGACACCATTTTGGAAAGTAAACCCCCTAAGGAACTTATATAGATGTGTGGTGAGCACTTTGACCCACCAAATGCTTCACAGAAGTTGATAATGTAGAGCTGTAAAAATAAAAAAATCTTATGTTTTCACAAAAATGATCTTTTCGCCCAAATTTTTTATTTTCCCAAGGGTAACAGAAGAAATTGGACCCCAAAAGTTGTTGTGCAATTTGTCCTGAGTACGCTGATACCCCATATGTGGGGGTAAACCACTGTTTGGGTGCATGGCAGAGCTCAGAAGGAAAGGAGCACCATTTGGCTTTTGAATGCAAAATTGACTGGTATTGAGATAGGACGCCATGTCGAGTTTGGAGAGCCCCTGATGTGCCTTAAAAATGAAACCCCCCACAAGTGACACCATTTTGGAAAGTAGACCCCCTAAGGAACTTATCTAGAGGTGTGGTGAGCACTTTGACCCACCAAGTGCTTCACAGAAGTTGATAATGTAGAGCTGTAAAAATCAAAAAAAATCTTATGTTTTCACAAAAATGATCTTTTCGCCCCAATTTTTTATTTTCCCAAGGGTAACAGAAGAAATTGGACCCCAAAAGTTGTTGCCCAATTTTTCCTGAGTACACTCATACCCCATATGTTGGTGTAAACCCCTGTTTTGGCGCACGGGAAAGCTCAGATGGGAAGGAGCACTGTTTTACTGCTTCAACGCAGAAATGGCTGGAATTGAGATCAGATGCCATGTCGCGTTTGGAGAGCCCCTGATGTGCCTAAACAGTGGAAACCCCCCAATTCTAACTGAAACTCTAACCCAAACACACCCCCAACCCTAATCCCAACCCTAACTATAACCCTTACCACACCCCTAACTGTTATGTTTGCTAATGACAGGTGTTATGAAGGCAATCCAGAAACACAGTGTGCTTAGCGATCAGAGCGCACACAGTGATCTGACAAATACCCAAAAATACAAGAACAAGCTCTGAGACGTGGAAACTCTGTAGACTGCACACCTGATCCTATCCTAAACACAACTAAAAGCGGCTGTGGATTGCGCCTAACAACTACCTAGGCAACTCGGCACAGCCTAAGAAACTAGCTAGCCTGAAGATAGAAAAATAGGCCTGACTTGCCCCAGAGAAATTCCCCAAAGGAAAAGGCAGCCCCCCACATATAATGACTGTGAGTAAGATGAAAAGACAAAACGTAGGGATGAAATAGATTCAGCAAAGTGGGGCCCGATATTCTAGGACAGAGCGAGGACAGTAAAGTGAACTTTGCAGTCTACAAAAAACCCTAAAGCAAAACCACGCAAAGGGGGCAAAAAAAAACCACCGTGCCGAACTAACGGCACGGCGGTACAACCTTTGCGTCTCAGAGCTTCCAGCAAAACAAAAGACAAGCTGGACAGAAAAAAAGCAACAAAAAAGCAAAAAGCACTTAGCTATACAGAGCAGCAGGTCACAGGAACAATCAGGAGAAGCTCAGATCCAACACTGAAACATTGACAAGGAGCAAGGATAGCAGCATCAGGCGGAGTTAAGTAATGAAGCAGTTAACGAGCTCACCAGAACACCTGAGGGAGGAAGCTCAGAAGCTGCGGTACCACTTGTGACCACAGGAGTGAATTCAGCCACAGAATTCACAACAGTACCCCCCCCTTGAGGAGGGGTCACCGAACCCTCACCAGAGCCCCCAGGCCGACCAGGATGAGCCGCATGAAAGGCACGAACAAGATCGGAAGCATGAACATCAGAGGCAAAAACCCAGGAATTATCTTCCTGAGCATAACCCTTCCATTTAACCAGATACTGGAGTTTCCGTCTAGAAACACGAGAATCCAAAATCTTCTCCACAATATACACCAATTTCCCCTCCACCAAAACCGGGGCAGGAGGCTCAACAGATGGAACCATAGGTGCCACGTATCTCCGCAACAACGACCTATGGAATACATTATGTATGGAAAAGGAGTCTGGGAGGGTCAAACGAAAAGACACAGGATTGAGAACCTCAGAAATCCTATACGGACCAATAAAACGAGGTTTAAATGTAGGAGAGGAAACCTTCATAGGAATATGACGAGAAGATAACCAAACCAGATCCCCAACACGAAGTCGGGGACCCACACGGCGTCTGCGATTAGCGAAAAGTTGAGCTTTCTCCTGGGACAAGATCAAATTGTCCACTACCTGAGTCCAGATCTGCTGCAACCTATCCACCACAGAATCCACACCAGGACAGTCCGAAGACTCAACCTGTCCTGAAGAGAAACGAGGATGGAACCCAGAATTGCAAAAAAATGGAGAAACCAAGGTAGCCGAGCTGGCCCGATTATTGAGGGCGAACTCAGCCAACGGCAAAAAGGACACCCAATCATCCTGGTCTGCAGAAACAAAACATCTCAGATATGTTTCCAAGGTCTGATTGGTTCGTTCGGTCTGGCCATTAGTCTGAGGATGGAAAGCCGAGGAAAAGGATAGGTCAATGCCCATCCTACCACAAAAGGCTCGCCAAAACCTTGAAACAAACTGGGAACCTCTGTCAGAAACAATATTCTCAGGAATGCCATGCAACCGAACCACATGCTGAAAGAACAAAGGTACCAAATCAGAGGAGGAAGGCAATTTAGCCAAGGGCACCAGATGGACCATTTTAGAAAAGCGATCACAGACCACCCAAATGACTGACATCTTTTGAGAAACGGGAAGGTCAGAAATGAAATCCATCGAAATATGTGTCCAAGGCCTCTTTGGGACCGGCAAGGGCAAAAGCAACCCACTGGCACGAGAACAGCAGGGCTTAGCCCTAGCACAAATCCCACAGGACTGCACAAAAGTACGTACATCCCGTGACAGAGATGGCCACCAGAAGGATCTAGCCACTAACTCTCTGGTACCAAAGATTCCAGGATGACCAGCCAACACCGAACAATGAAGTTCAGAGATAAGTTTATTAGTCCACCTATCAGGGACGAACAGTTTCTCTGCTGGACAACGATCAGGTTTATTCGCCTGAAATTTTTGCAGCACCCGCCGCAAATCAGGGGAGATGGCAGACACAATGACTCCTTCCTTGAGGATACCCGCTGGCTCAGATAAACCCGGAGAGTCGGGCACAAAACTCCTAGACAGAGCATCCGCCTTCACATTTTTAGAGCCCGGAAGGTACGAAATCACAAAGTCGAAGCGGGCAAAAAATAACGACCAACGGGCCTGTCTAGGATTCAAGCGCTTGGCAGACTCGAGATAAGTCAAGTTCTTATGATCAGTCAATACCACCACGCGATGCTTAGCTCCTTCAAGCCAATGACGCCACTCCTCGAATGCCCACTTCATGGCCAGCAACTCTCGATTGCCCACATCATAATTACGCTCAGCGGGCGAAAACTTCCTGGAAAAGAAAGCACATGGTTTCATCACTGAGCAATCAGAACCTCTCTGTGACAAAACCGCCCCTGCTCCAATCTCAGAAGCATCAATCTCGACCTGGAACGGAAGAGAAACATCTGGCTGACACAACACAGGGGCAGAACAAAAACGACGCTTCAACTCCTGAAAAGCTTCCACAGCAGCAGAAGACCAATTAACCAAATCAGCACCCTTCTTGGTCAAATCGGTCAATGGTTT
Source organism: Ranitomeya imitator (assembly GCF_032444005.1). Taxonomy (NCBI): domain Eukaryota; kingdom Metazoa; phylum Chordata; class Amphibia; order Anura; family Dendrobatidae; genus Ranitomeya; species Ranitomeya imitator. Next base: position 211,314,946 of record NC_091285.1, on the reverse strand, counting down.
GGCAATGCTAGAAAAATTACAGATGAAGCGACGATAAAAATTAGCAAAGCCCAGGAACTTTTGCAGACTTTTCAGAGATGACAGCTGAATCCAATCCTGGATGGCTTGGACCTTAACTGGATCCATCTCGATAGTAGAAGGGGTAAAGATGAACCCCAAAAATGAAACTTTCTGTACACCGAAGAGACACTTTGATCCCTTCACAAACAAAGAGTTAGCATGCAGGACCTGAAAAACCATTCTGACCTGCTTCACATGAGACTCCCAATCATCTGAGAAGATCAAAATGTCATCCAAGTAAACAATCAGGAATTTATCCAGATACTCACGGAAGATGTCATGCATAAAAGACTGAAACACAGATGGAGCATTGGCAAGTCCGAACGGCATCACTAGATACTCAAAATGACCCTCGGGCGTATTGAATGCAGTTTTCCATTCATCTCCTTGCCTGATTCTCACCAGATTATACGCACCACGAAGATCTATCTTAGTGAACCAACTAGCCCCCTTAATCCGAGCAAACAAGTCAGATAACAATGGCAAGGGATACTGAAATTTAACAGTGATCTTATTAAGAAGGCGGTAATCAATACACGGTCTCAGCGAACCATCCTTCTTGGCTACAAAGAAGAACCCTGCTCCCAGTGGTGATGACGATGGGCGAATATGTCCCTTCTCCAGGGATTCCTTCACATAACTGCGCATAGCGGCGTGTTCGGGCACGGATAAATTAAATAATCGACCTTTAGGGAATTTACTAGCAGGAATCAAATTGATAGCACAATCACAATCCCTATGCGGAGGTAGAGCATCGGACTTGGGCTCTTCAAATACATCCTGATAATCAGACAAGAACTCTGGGACCTCAGAAGGGGTGGATGACGAAATCGACAAAAATGGAACATCACCATGTACCCCCTGACAACCCCAGCTGGATACCGACATGGAATTCCAATCCAATACTGGATTATGGGTTTGTAGCCATGGCAACCCCAACACGACCACATCATGCAGATTATGCAACACCAGAAAGCGAATAACTTCCTGATGTGCAGGAGCCATGCACATGGTCAGCTGGGCCCAGTATTGAGGTTTATTCTTGGTCAAAGGTGTAGCATCAATTCCTCTCAATGGAATAGGACACCACAAAGGCTCCAAGAAAAACCCACAACGTTTAGCATAATCCAAATCCATCAGATTCAGGGCAGCGCCCGAATCCACAAACGCCATGACAGAAAACGACGACAAAGAGCATATCAAGGTAATGGACAGAAGGAATTTGGACTGTACAGTACCAATGACGGCAGACCTAGCGGACCGCTTAGTGCGCTTAGGACAATCAGAAATAGCATGAGTGGAATCACCACAGTAGAAACACAGACCATTCAGACGTCTGTATTCCTGCCGTTCAACTCTAGTCATAGTCCTATCGCACTGCATAGGCTCAGGTTTAACCTCAGGCAGTACCGCCAAATGGTGCACAGATTTACGCTCGCGCAAGCGTCGACGGATCTGAATGGCCAAAGACAAAGACTCATTCAAACCAGCAGGCATAGGAAATCCCACCATGACATCCTTAAGAGCCTCAGAGAGACCCTTTCTGAACAAAGCTGCCAGCGCAGATTCATTCCACTGAGTGAGTACTGACCATTTCCTAAATTTCTGACAATATACTTCTATATCATCCTGACCCTGGCACAAAGCCAGCAAATTTTTCTCAGCCTGATCCACTGAATTAGGCTCATCGTACAGCAATCCGAGCGCCAGGAAAAACGCATCGACACTACTCAATGCAGGGTCTCCTGGCGCAAGAGAAAATGCCCAGTCTTGAGGGTCGCCGCGCAAAAAAGAAATAATAATCAAAACCTGTTGAATAGGATTACCAGAAGAATGAGGTTTCAAGGCCAGAAATAGCTTACAATTATTTTTGAAACTTAGAAACTTAGTTCTATCTCCAAAAAACAAATCAGGAATAGGAATTCTTGGTTCTAACATAGATTTCTGATCAATAGTATCTTGAATTTTTTGTACATTTATAACGAGATTATCCATTGAAGAGCACAGACCCTGAATATCCATGTCCACACCTGTGTCCAGAATCACCCAAATGTCTAGGGGAAAAAAAAAAGTGAACACAGAGCAGAAAAAAAAAAAAAAAATGATGTCAGAACTTTTTCTTTCCCTCTATTGAGAATCATTAGTTTGGGCTCCTTGTACTGTTATGTTTGCTAATGACAGGTGTTATGAAGGCAATCCAGAAACACAGTGTGCTTAGCGATCAGAGCGCACACAGTGATCTGACAAATACCCAAAAATACAAGAACGAGCTCTGAGACGTGGAAACTCTGTAGACTGCACACCTGATCCTATCCTAAACACAACTAAAAGCGGCTGTGGATTGCGCCTAACAACTACCTAGGCAACTCGGCACAGCCTAAGAAACTAGCTAGCCTGAAGATAGAAAAATAGGCCTGACTTGCCCCAGAGAAATTCCCCAAAGGAAAAGGCAGCCCCCCACATATAATGACTGTGAGTAAGATGAAAAGACAAAACGTAGGGATGAAATAGATTCAGCAAAGTGGGGCCCGATATTCTAGGACAGAGCGAGGACAGTAAAGCGAACTTTGCAGTCTACAAAAAACCCTAAAGCAAAACCACGCAAAGGGGGCAAAAAAAACCCACCGTGCCGAACTAACGGCACGGCGGTACACCCTTTGCGTCTCAGAGCTTCCAGCAAAACAAAAGAAAGCTGGACAGAAAAAAAGCAACAAAAAAGCAAAAAGCACTTAGCTATACAGAGCAGCAGGTCACAGGAACAATCAGGAGAAGCTCAGATCCAACACTGAAACATTGACAAGGAGCAAGGATAGCAGCATCAGGCGGAGTTAAGTAATGAAGCAGTTAACGAGCTCACCAGAACACCTGAGGGAGGAAGCTCAGAAGCTGCAGTACCACTTGTGACCACAGGAGTGAATTCAGCCACAGAATTCACAACACCTAACCCGAACATGCCCCTAACCCTAATCCCAGCCACATCCCTAACCCCAACACACCCCTAACTCTATTCCCAACCCTAACCACACACCTAACTCCAACACACGCCTAACCCTAATCCCAACAATAACCCTAACCACAACCCTAACCCTGACACACCCCTAACCCTAATCCCAACCCTAATCCCAACCGTAAATGTAATCCAAACCCTAACACTAACTTTAGCCCCAACCCTAACTTTAGCCCAAACCCTAACCCTAACTTTAGCCCCCCCTTAACCCTAACTTTAGCCCCAACCCTAACCCAAACTGAAGCCCCAACCCTAACTGTAGCCCTAACCCTAACCTTAGCCCTGACCCTAACTTTAGCCCCAACCCTAACCCTTACTTTAGCCCCAACCCTAACCCTAACTTTATCCCCAACTCTAACCCTAACTGTAGCCACAACCCTAACCCTAACTGTTGCCCCAATCCTAACCCTAACTGTTGCCCCAACCCTAACCCTAACTGTATCCCCAACCCTAACTGTAGCCCTAACCCTAACTTTAGCCCCAACCCTAACTCTAACGTTAGCCCCAACCCTAACCCTAACTTTAGCCCCAACCCTAACCCTAATCCTAGCCCTAACCCTAGCCCTAACCCTAACCCTAATGGGGAAATGGAAATAAATACATTTTTTAAATTGTATTATTTTTCCCTAACTAAAGGGGTGATGAAGGGGGGTTTGATTTACTTTTATAGTGGGTTTTTTAGCAGATTTTTATGATTGGCAGCTGTCACACACTAAAAGACGCTTTTTATTTCAAAAAATAGTTTTTGTGTCTCCACATCTTGAGAGCTATAATTTTTCCATATTTTGGTCCACAGAGCCATGTGAGGTCTTGTTTTTTGTGGGATGAGTTGACGTTTTTATTGGTACCATTTTTGGGAACGTGACTTTTTGATCACTTTTTATTCCGATTTTTGTGAGCCGTTTATACCATGCGACGTTTGATAAAATTGATGAAGCAGTTTTATTCTTTGGGTCAGTACGAGTAAGCCGATAGCTCATTTGTATAATTTTTTTATGTTTTGGCACTTTTATACGATAAAATCTATTTCATATAAAAAATAATTATTTTTGCATCGCTTTATTCTGAGGACTATAACTTTTTTATTTCTTTGTTCATGACACTGTATGGCAGCTCATTTTTTGCAGGACAAGATGAAGTTTTCAGCGGTGCCATGGTTATTTATATCCGTCATTTTGATCGCGTGTTATTCCACTTTTTGTTTGGTGGTAAGGTAACAAAGCGTTTTTTGCCTCGTTTTTTTTTTTTGTACGGTGATCACTGAAGGGGTTTAACTAGAGGGACAGTTTTAAAGGTCAGGTCGTTACGGACACGACGATACTAAATATGTGTACTTTTATTGTTTTTTTATTTAGACAAAGAAATGTATTTATTGGAACAATATATATATATATTTTTTTTCTTTATTTAAGATTTTTTTTTTACACATGTAAAATATATTTTTTTTACTTTGTAACATTGCCCCAGGGGGGACATCATGTTACAGTGACAGATCGCTGATCTGACACTTTGCAGTGCACTGTGTCAGATCAGCGATCACACAGGCACTGAAGGATGTTTCCCGGTGCCTGCTCTGAGCAGGCGCTTGCAAGTCACCTTCCTGCAGGACCCAGAAGGCCCCCCGCAGCCATTTTGGTTCTGGGGCCTGCAGGGAGGAGGAGGTAGGGGACCCTCGGAGAAACGCGATCACATCACGTTGCTCCGAGGGTCTCAGGGAAGCTGTTGTGATTTCCGCTCTTGGGCTCCCTCCGGTGGTTGTAAGTGGCACTTTTGTGAGTCCTGCTCTTGGGCTCCCTCCGGTGGTTTTAAGTGGTATGGCTGCTCCTTGGATTTAGCAGTCTGCAGCTGCTTCCACTGATTGTCTTTCTGCTCGGCTATTTATGCCTGGCTCTTCCCTTCAGCCAGTGCCACTTGTCAATGGTTCCTGGTTGGATTCACATCTCTCTTGGATTTCCCTGATATCCTGACCAGTCCTGCAAAGTTAAGTCCTTGCTTTGCTCTTTTCTGTCCACATGTTGTGGACTTATTCGTTCTGTGCATTCTATGTTTTGTCCAGCTTGTTAGTATTGATTAATTCAGTTAAGCTGGAAGCTCTGGGAAGCAGATTTACCCTCCACACCTTTAGTCAGGTGTGGAGATTTTTGTAAACTCTGTGTGGATTTTTGTAGTTTTTAATACTGACCACACAGTAATCTATTCTGTCTTATCTATCTAGCTAGACTGGCCTCCTGTGCTACATCCTGGTTTCATCCTGTGTATGTCTTTTCCCTCTCCACTCACAGTCATTACTTGTTGGGGGCTATCTATCCTTTGGGGATTTTCTCTGAGGCAAGATAGTTTTCCTATTTCTATCTTTAGGGGTAGTTAGTTCTCAGGCTGTGATGAGGTGCCTAGGGAGTAACAGGAGCATCCCACGGCTACTTCTAGTGTTGTGTTGAGCTTAGGGACTGCGGTCAGTACAGGTACCACCTCCTTCAGAGCTCGTCCCATGTTGCTCCTAAACCACCAGTTCATAACAGGAAGCACACAGGGAGCCCCCTCCCTGCATGATGCTTCCCTATGCCGCCGGAACGCTGCGATCATCTTTGATCACTGTGTGTCGGGGGTTATGTGCCAGGAGCAGTCCGTGACTACCCATGGCACAAAGTGCCAGATGTCCGCAGGGGGGAGCACGGCGATAGGCCGCGCTCCCCCCGTGAGTGCAGCCGATTGCCTATGGGAAGTAGGGCCCACCCCACATGGACGGAATAGTACATCTAATGACAGAAAGGAGTTAATCAATACTGAACAGGCACAAAGAGATTATTATCAGGCATGGACAAAGGAGCTAGACATTGGGCTTCACAAATCTCTCGTTCCAATGCCGAGGACACCGTAGCCACCACCACTTCATGCTGAAGAATGGAGGAAGGAGGTTCAGGAGGTGATATTGGATCTAGGCTACGAGATAAAGCATTAGCCTTCACATTCTTGGACCGTGGTTTGAAAGTAATAGAAAACTGAAATCAGGGGGAAAAAAAGTGACCACCTTGCCTGTCTTGGAGTTAAGCGTTTGGCGGACTCGATGTAAGACAGGTTCTTGTGATCCTTAATGACAGTGATACGATGGGCAGCCCCCTCCAAAAAATGCCTCCATTCTTCGAACACCAATTTAATGGCCAATAGCTCCCGGTTAACCACATCATAATTCCTCTAAGCAGAGGAAAATGTTTTAAAAATGAAGGCCCAGGGTCTTTATTTAGTCAATGTGGTGGTCCCCTGGGACAACACAGCCCCTGCTCCCACCTTCGAGGTGTCCACCTCTACAATAAATGGTTTAAACAAATCAGGTTGAACCAATACAGAGGCAGTCATGAAGAAGTTCTTCAAGGAAGAAAATGCCGCCACAGCTGGAGCTAACCAGTTCTTGAGATCAGCCCACTTGTGAGTTAAATCCGTGAGGAGTTTGACCACCTGTGAAAACCCCTTAACGAACTTTCTATAATAATTAGTGAAACCCAGAAAACGCTGAAGACCCTTGAGATCTCTGGGTTGCACCCAATCCACAATATCCTGTAGCATCCTAGGGTCCATGCGAAACCGCTCAGCAGACAAAATTTCTCCAAGAAAGGACAATTCTTGGGCAAAAAATGAACACGTCTCCCATTTAGCAAATAGTGATTTCTCCCTAAGCCTCTGAAGAACCGCCCGGAGGTGGCCCATGTGACTCTGTTTGTCAGAAGAACATATGAGGATATCATTCAAATAAATTACCATAACACGCCCAATAAAACCTGATTCATGAAATTCTGGAACACTGCTGGCGCGTTAGGCCAAAGGGCATAACCAAATTTTCAAACACAACCTCAGAGATGAGAAATGCAGTTTTCCACTCATCCCCCTCATGCATACAGATGAGATTGTATGCTCCCCTGAAGTCCAACATAGAGAACCACCTGGCCCCCGAAAATTGATTGTACAAATTGGGTATAAGTGGGAGGGGATAACTGTTTCTTATAGTGATTTTATCCAGTCCTCGAAAATCAAAGCATGGGCGTAAACCACCTTCCTTTTTCTTCACAAAAAGAACCCCACCACCACGGGAGAGACAGATGGCCAAATGTGCCCTTTATGGAGGCTATCAGAGATATACTCCTGCATAGTGACCCGCTCAGGACCGAAAAGGTTCTACAAATGGGCTTTGGGCAATTTGGCACCTGAAACAAGATCAACAGCACAATCGAATGGGTGGTGTGGTGGTAGAACCTCAGCCTCCTTTTCAGAGAACACTTCCTCAAAGTCCTTCAGGTACTCCGGAATACCATCCAGACTGACGGATGACACAAGTACAGTAGTGAGGGAATTTTTACTACAATAAGGACCCCAGTTAACAATGTCCCAAGATTCCCAGTTTATCACAGGATTATGTAATTGTAGCCAGGGGAACCCCAACACCAGGCCCACAGGCAGATTGTCCATAACAAAACATGAAATATGTTCCTGATGTAGGGAACTCACTTTAAGGAGAAACTCCTCTGAAACAAATTTGATGACATTCTTAGCCAGTTGTGTTTTGTCCATGGCAACAACATGAATAGGAGTCTCCAGCCTAACTGTCCCTAAGTTACACTTGGACATCAAGTCTGAGTCAATAAAGTTCATTGACAACCCGCAATCCATGAAGGCAGAAGTTGGCACGAAGCCACTCCCACAACAAAGTTCCACTTCCAACAAAATTTTGATAATGCAAAAAACGGTGCCTGAGAGTCTGGGTGACTTCCATGACAATCACCCAGACTTAGCCGCTTGGTAGTCGGTGGGTTGGAGGTGCAGTCCTTTTTCCAAAGTCCGGGATCTCCACAGCAATAACACAGCTTTCCTACACAGTGCCGTCTCCTCTCCTTCTCCTCGAGGTTGGGAGCCCCCACCTCCATAGGTTCAGATGGAGGCAAAACAACAGAACCAGCAGGGAGCAATGGACCATCTCGCTGTGTAACACCTCTCTCCCGCAGCCTCCGATCCATACGGATAGCCTGAGTCATGGCTTCCTCCAATGAGCTGGGAGGTGGATGGAGAGCCATAGCTTCCTTCAGGTAACCTGACAGTCCACTCCTGGACTGACATCTCAGAGCGGCATCATCCCAGGACACATCAGTGGACCATCGACGGAACACGGAGCTGTACCACTCGCCTGAGAGCTTTCCCTGAACCAGACCCATAATACTGTCCTCTGCCAACCTGACACGGTCTGTTTTGTCATAGATAGGTTCTTTGAGGCCCTAGGACTTATCTATTGACATCTGTTCAGGAGCAGTAGGGGGCAGCGAAAAAGCCCAATATTGGAGACCCTCCCTAAGTAAGGAGATAATAATCCCTACCCTCTGAGTCTCATTCTCAGATGATAGGGGTCTAAGAGAAAACAATAATTTATAACTCTCCCTGAATGTACAAAATTATTTTTATTTGCCAGAAAAGGTGTCAGGAAGCTTAAGGCTAGGGTCACATTGCGTTAGTGCAATCCGTTTAGCGCTAGCGCTAGCGGATTGCGCTAACGCAATGTTTTTAACGGGGCCTCGTTCCGGGGTCGCGGTAACGTCCCCGTTCTCGCAGATCCCCGAACATGGCACGCGCTAGTGCTGCGCGTTCCCATTGCCGTGAATGGGCGCGCTAACGGACGCGTTGCACGGCGTTAATTTCGCCATGCAACGCTGTCCGTTAGCGTGTTCCCATTAACGCAATGGGAACCTAGCCTAACCGAGGGTTCGGGAGAGTGCAAAACAACATCTACTGAATCACCAGGTCGACTAGCAGCATGAATGATGGTTCCCTGCACAGTCTTAACAGTCTATGTCAGCTTTTTTCTGAAGTCAAAGGTCCAATGTTCCACAGAAAAATCCTGAATCATCTGTGTCAAACTGGATACTTGATCCGCCAAGTTACCAAATGGATCCATGACCAGAGAAAGAAAATGCAAAATCCCCTTTTAAATGTGTGGTCAGTGACAATATGATGTGGCTGCAGTGCAGTTTGGCTCAACCTCAACCAGGGAGTGCTGGTGAGGGAAAAAGGTTGCACACTCACAGTGTAGCAACACTGAACAGCCACACAGGTGTCACAGGTAACGAAAGAGTGGTCAGACGAGCAGAGTCAAAAACTGTCAGGAGAAGAAGTACCAGAAGTAACAGCAATGCACATAGTCAGAGACAAGCCAGAAGTCAGAGCCAAATGGGAGCGCAGTATCCAAAACTTGAGACATAAGACAAAGTCGGGGTACAAGCCAGAAGTCAAAGCCGGTCAAGGAATGAGGTATCAGAGACAGAAAGCAAGAGGTGGGGTTCAGAGATCAGGCCGAGTCATAAACTGCAAGTAAAACCACCAGACGAACACTAAGTCAGGGGTAGGGAACGGGTCTCACACAAATACGGGAAGTCAGATGCAGAAGGATCACCAGCAGGGCCGCCATCAGGGCATTACTACCCTTACTGATGTATGGAGCCTGGTGAACAGCAGTACACAGAGGGGCCCGCAGGCCCAGGACCCCACTTATGTGTTACTGTTCATCGGGCCCCATCGTGCAGCAAAGTGGTGCACGCTGCGGCGCACACGTCATCGCTGGAGCCCGGGAGCTTTCCCGGAGCTGTGCACAGTGATCTTACCTTGACTTCTGCGCAGCTCCTGCTCCAGTGCTCCCTCTGTCTTCTGTGTACTTACTGTCAGGTGACGGCGAGTATGCGATGACGTCATTGCGTATGCGCCGCCCGACATGTACCGGACGCTGGAGGCAGAGTAGCGCTGCTGGTGAGCAACTGTGAGGTAAGTATACAAAACTTTTTTTGTTTTCTGTACAAAATGAATTAAATGGGTGTGGGGAGGAGGAGGAGGAATTGCACATGATGACGGAGGAAGGAGTAAGGGGGATTGCACATGATGATGTGGGGAGGGGGGTTAAAGGGGGACTGCACAAGATGATGTGGAGAGGGGGGTTAAATGGGGACTGCACATGATAATGTGGGGATGGAGGTTAAAGGTGGACTGCACATCATGATGTGGGGGGTTAAAGGTGGACTGCACCTGATGTGGGGGTTAAAGGTGGACTGCACATAATAATGTGGGGGGTTAAAGGGGTACTGCACATGATGATGTGGAGAGGGGGGTTAAAGGGGGACTGCACATGATGATGCGGGAAGGGGGGGTATAGGGCAACTGCACATGATGATGTGGAAAAGAGGGGGTCGTGCTCATAACATGGTAAGGCCAAAAAACCATTCACAACAGAGAATATGAATAATTAAATTTTTATTTATTACATGGTATAGATTAATTTATAAAAATCAATATTAAAAACAAAATATCATTTCATATATATGTATGTAACAATTATATTAGTGCCCATACCTATTTGGCTACCATCGTATATATTATATGTATGTTTATACCCGTAAGGACTTACTATATAAAAAAAAATGGCAGTGTAAAAATCGAAAAAACATTTTTTTGCAAAAATGTGTAAAAAAAAGCTCTTTTTATAATAAAGTGCAGCAATGTGCTTGTAAGGAGGGGAGCAAAATAAGGTGCAATCAGTGAAAAAGTGCAAATGCATTAAGTGCAGAAAACCTAAATGGGTAAAGTGCTATTAGTTGTACCAACATATGAAGTCACTTACTTTGGGATATATAGAATGATAGACGGATCGCCAATGCGGTATGGTGCACCCCGATGCGCGTTTCGGACGCACAGCTCCTTCGTCAGGGGGTTTAGGTATGTTGTCAGTATCTGGGGTTTTTTATATTGCCATAATTAGGTATGGCGCCGATGTCCACAGCTGCAGTATGTACGGCGCATGCGCAGCCCGGGTAACTCGGAAATCAGGAACAGCCGCATCACGTGACCGGACGCACAGGATGTGTACCTGGCGTTGCCAAGGGCACAGAGTCGCAGCAGCCCCGATCTCAGGGTCCCGACGGCGCATGCGCACAACTAAAGATGCAACATGGGCCTACAAAGAGGGAACTACATTTTGAACTGCACAATATGTATATAATACTAGAGGGGCAGAATCTTGTAAGTATTCAAAGTAAAAAATATATATATATATTTTACATGATTGTGCACCATCAGGATGGACACCATATCATGAGACCGCATCACTAAATCTCAGATTATGTTCTGTACGTAGAATTACTATTTGTGCATGCCTACATATATTAATCATGTGCTGAAGAATTATATGCACAGATCAATTCATAATATCATGGAAATAACAGCACTATCATTAGATCATAAAGATCCGACATTTTGTGTAATGTGTATAAAGGGGCAATATTACAGAGGGTTAATACGATTATTATGTGTACTATAATAAGGAAGGGTACATTACTTATATAAAAAAATAATAATAATAATAAATGAAAAAAGTGAAAATTGTATAAAAAAATCAGAAAAAGAGAAACGTGTCATGTGACCAAAATTGCTGTCCAAGAGCCAAAATTTTAGCCATTCGAATCTAAGTGATATAGTAACCAAAATGGCTATAAAAATGTATTTCTATATAAATAAAGTGGGGGAGGAGGCAAAATACTTAAAAAGAGAAATAAACCATATAATATACTTCCCTAATATAATTAAGACACAGAATTGCAAACATTCAGATTGCATAATATATATATATATATATATATATATATATATATATAGTGAGGCAGTGACCGGTGTCATATGCGAGGGTCGCTATGTGTCCCCCAGGATGTGCTTAGAAGCATATTAGATCCGCTGGAGTGCCCTGTGCTCACAGCAGGTTTGCCTGTGAGACACAGGGAATTATAAAAGTGAGTGTGAACTGGATCAAGTTATTTGACCCAGAAATTATTCAGGAAAACCCGGTATGGGTAGTGTTGAGCGATACCGTCCGATACTTGAAAGTATCGGTATCGGAGAGTATCGGCCGATACCCGAAAAATATCGGATATCGCCGATACCGATATCCGATACCAATACAAGTCAATGGGACATCAAGTATCGGAATGTATCCTCATGGATCCCAGGGCCTGAAGGAGAGGAAACTCTCCTTCAGGCCCTGGGATCCATATTAAAGTGTAAAATAAAGAATTAAAATAAAAAATATTGTTATATTCACCTCTCCGGCGGCCCCTGGACATCTGCGGGAGGATCCGGCGTCCGGCACGGCTTCTTTCTTCAAAATGCGCGCCTTTAGGACCTGTGGAATGACGTCCCGGCTTCTGATTGGTCGCGTGCCGCCCATGTGACCGCCACGCGACCAATCAGAAGTCGCGGCGTCATTCCTCAGGTCCTAAAAGGCGCTCATTCTAGGACTTTAGCTGAGGAATGATGTCGCGGCTTCTGATTGGTCGCGTGGCGGTCACATGGGCGGCACGCGACCAATCAGAAGCCGGGACGTCATACCACAGGTCCTAAAGGCGCGCATTTTGAAGAAAGAAGCCGTGCCGGACGCCGGTTCCTCGCGCAGATGTCCAGGGGCCGCCGGAGAGGTGAATATAACAATATTTTTTATTTTAATTCTTTATTTTACACTTCCGATACCGATACCCGATATCACAAAAATATCGGATCTCGGTATCGGAATTCCGATACCGCAAGTATCGGCCGATACCCGATACTTGCGGTATCGGAATGCTCAACACTAGGTATGGGCTTTTATTTTTGAAACGGACTGCAGGAAGGTAGTGGGGCTGGTCCGTTTCCTCCAGCCCAGATCTTATAGTGGCCCATGGCCATAGAATCTGGAGGAAAGAAAAAAAAACCCTGCAAGAGTTTGGGTGTGTCAGTGTTGGTCTGGGAGTCAGACCTAGCAGGAGGCTTATGAGGAGCTCCTTCCGTGTGGAGAAACACGGGCCAGGCAGAGCCTGAAAAGCCAGACACCCCAGCGTACACGGGGGTGTAATACGCTCACGGCAGCGGATTGTGGACTGTTGTTATTTTTTCCCGGCTGCATACCGAAGGACTTGTTTGCTTTCTTTTCCGGTTTGTGAGTATGCTGTGAAATAAACAAGACTTTGTTTGAACTTTATATGGGTCACTGCCTATTCACTGCACAGCAAGGACATCGCTACATCACAATATATATATATACATATATATATATATATATATATTCATTGGCCCAATATTTGTATTTACAACCTATGTGTATATGATCATTGCTTAGAGAAATTACAAACAAAATTTGTTGAAAAAAATCATGGAAATTATAATACATATACTTGAATGTCCAATTCCCTTGTAGGTAAGAAATCCACAAAAAGGGGGACAATTTCTTCATATCCGGACCAATGTCCAGAAGGGATCCATGATAGAGTCCATGCTAAGGCCTATGTGTTCATCCAATCCCCTCCACAGCACCGAAGAGCCAGAGGATCCGAATCCACATATAAGGACATCAGAACCAGCAACCAAGCCAGCAACACATAGAAATTTGAACGGTAAGTATTATATAATAACCTATGATAGAAGAACATAATAATTAATACCTATATCAACCAGATACATTATCACTAATTAAAAAGATAAAACAGAATAAAAGTTTAGCCTGGAGGTGTGTTTGGGGTCATAGTCCTGTTGAAAAAGAAATGATGGTCCAACTAAATGCAAACCGGACGGAATAGCATTCCCCTGCAAGATGCTGTGGTAGACATGCTGGTTCAGAATGCCTTCAATTTTGAATAAATCCCCAACAGTTTCACCAGCAAAGCACCCTCACACCATCACCCCTCCTCCTCCATGCTTCACAGTGGGAACCAGGCATGTAGAGTCCATCCATTCACCTTTTCTGCATCGCACAAAGACACGGTGGTTGGAACCAAGGATCTCAAATTTGGACTCATCAGACCAAATCACAGATTTCCATTAGTCTAATGTCCATTCCTTGTGTTCTTTAGCCCAAACAAGTCTCTTCTGTTTGTTGTCTGTCCTTAGCAGTGGTTTCCTAGCAGCTATTTTGCCATGAAGGCCAGCTGCATAAAGTCTTCTCTTAACAGTTTTTGTAGAGATGTGTCTGCTGCTAGAACTCTGTGTGACATTGACCTGATCTCTAATCTGAGCTGCTGTTAACCTGTGATTAATGAGGCTGGTGACTCGGATAAACTTATCCTCAGAAGCAGAGGTGACTCTTGGTCTTCCTTTCCTGGGGCAGTCCTCATGTGAGCCAGTTTCTTTGTAGCGCTTGATGGTTTCTGGCACTGCACTTGGGGACACTTTCAAAGTTTTCCCAATTTTTCAGACTGACTGACCTTCTTTTCTTAAAGTAATGATGGCCACTCGTTTTTCTTTACTTAGCTGCTTTTTACTTGCCATAATACACATTCTAACAGTCTATTCAGTATGACTATCAGCTGTGTATCCACCAGACTTCTACTTAACACAATTGATGGTCCCAACCCCATTTATAAGGCAAGAAATCCCACTTATTAAACCTGACAGGGTACACATGTGAAGTGAAAACCATTTCCGGTGACTATCTCTTCAAGCTCATCAAGAGAATGCCAAGAGTGTGCAAAGCAGTCATCAAAGCAAAAGGTGGCTAATTTGAAGAACCTAGAATATAAGACATATTTTCAGTTCTTTCACACTTTTTTGTTAAGTATATAATTCCACATGTGTTAATTCATAGTTTTGATGCCTTCAGTGTGAATGTACAATTTTCATAGTCATGAAAATACAGAAAAATCTTTAAATGAGAAGGTGTGTCCAAACTTTTGGTCTGTACTGTATACCGTATATATTTTTTACTTTGAATACTTACAAGATTCTGCCCCTCTAGTATTATATATATTGTGCAGTTCAAAATGTAGTTCCCTCTTTGTAGGTGCATGTTGCATCTTTAGTTGTGCGCATGCGCCGTCGGGACCCTGAGATCGGAGCTGCTGCATCTCTGTGTCCTTGGCAACGCCAGGTACACATCCTGTGCGTCCGGTCACATGATGCGGCTGTTCCTGATTTCCGAGTTACCCGGGCTGCGCATGCGCCGTACATACTGCAGCTGTGGACATCGGTGCCATACCTAATTATGGCAATATAAAAAACCCCAGATACTGACAACATACCTACACCCCCTGACGAAGGAGCTGTGCGTCCGAAACGCGCGTCGGGGTGCACCATACCGCACTGGCGATCCGTCTATCATTTTATATATCCCAAAGTAAGTGACTTCATATGTTGGTCCAACTAATAGCACTTTACCCATATAGGTTTTTTGCACTTAATGCATTTGCACTTTTTCACTGATTGCACCTTATTTTGCTCCCCTCCTTACAAGCACATTGCTGCACTTTATTATAAAAAAGAGCTTTTTTACACATTTTTGCAAAAAAATTTTTTTCGATTTTTGCACTGCCATTTTTTTTATATAGTAAGTCCTGACGGGTATAAACATACATATAATATACACGATGGTAGCCAAATAGGTATGGGCACTAATATAATTGTTACATACATATATATGAAATGATATTTTGTTTTTAATATTGATTTTTATAAATTAATCTATACCATGTAATAAATAAAAATTTAATTATTCATATTCTCTGTTGTGAATGGTTTTTTGGCCTTACCATGTTATGAGCACGACCCCCTCTTTTTCAGCTCTTTGTAGTGTTATACTACGCCTCTGACACATTTGGTGTTCCTGGGTATCTTGATTTTACAATATATGATTTTATACTTTATATTTATTAATATTTTATATTATACCTTGGTATAACATGATGATGTGGGGAGGGGGGTTAAAGGTGGACTGCACATGATTATGATTTGGAGAGGAGGGTTAAAGGGGGACTGCACATGATGATGTGTGGAGGGGGTTAAAGGGGGACTGCACATGATGATGTGGAGAGGGGGTTAAAGGGATACTGCACATGATAATGTGGAGAGGGGGTTAAAGAGGGACTGTACATGATGATGTGGGGAGGGGATTAAAGTGGACTGCCCATGATGATGTGGGTGGTTAAAGGTGGACTGCACATGATGATGTGGGGAGGGGAGTTAAAGGGGGACCTGCACACGATGATGTGGGGAGGGGGTTAACGGGGGACTGCACACGATGATGTGGAGAGGAGGGTTAAAGGTGGACTGCACATGATGATGTCGGGGGTTAAAGGTGGACTGCACATGATGATGTGGGGGTTAAAGGGGGACTGCACATGATGATGTGGAGAGGATGGTTACAGGGGAACTGCACATGATGATGTGGGGAGGGGGGTTAAAGGGGGACTGCACATGATCACCTTATCATCTCCCGCCATGACTACTGCAACCTTCTACTCTCTGGCCTCCCCTCTAGCACTCTGGCACCACTCCAATTTATTCTGAGCTCTGCTGCCCAACTAATCTACCTGTCTCCCCGCTATTCCCCAGCCTCTCCCCTATGCCAAGCCCTTCACTGGCTTCCTATCGCCCAGAGACTCCAGTTCAAAACTCTTCCAACGACATACAAAGCCATCCACAACTCTTCTCCTCCATACATCTGTGACATGGTCTCCCGATACTTACCTACACGCAACCTCCGATCCTCTCAAGATCTACTTCTCTACTCCCCTCTCATCTCTTCTTCCCATAACCGCATCCAAGACTTCTCCCATGCTTCCCCCATACTCTGGAACTCTCTGCCCAAACACATCAGACTCTCGCCTACCATAGAAACCTTCAAAAAGAGCCTGAAGACTCACCTATTCTGACAAGCCTACAGCCAGCAGTGATCCTCAACCTACTGAACCGCCGCACAACCAGCTCTACCCTCTCCTAGTGTATCATCACCCATCCCCTGCAGACTGTGAGCCCTTGAGGGCAGGATCCTCCCTCCTTATGTACCTGTGTGCTTTGTTTTTTGCTCATGTTTAATGTATTTGTCTATATTTGCTTCCTTTTCACATGTAAAGCGCCATGGAATAAATGGCGCTATAAAAATGCATAATAATGATAATAATAATAATAATAATGATGATGTGTAGAGGGGGTTAAAGCGGGACTGCTCATGATGATATAGAGAGGGGGGTTAAAGAGGGACTCCACATGATGATGTGGAGAGGGGGTTAAAGGGGGACTGCACATGATAATTTGGGGAGAAGGGGTTAAAGGGGGACTGCACATGATGATGTGGAAAGGGGGCTAAAAGGGGGACTGCACATGATAATATGGAGAGGGGGGTTAAAGTGGGACTGCACATGATGATGTAGAGAGGGGGGTTAAAGAGGGACTTAACATGATGATGTGGAGAGGGAGTTAAAGGGGGACTGCACATGATAATTTGGGGAGAAGGGGTTAAAGGGGGACTGCACATGATGATGTGGAGAGGGGGTTAAAGGGGGACTGCACATGATGATGTGAGGAAGGGGATTAAAGGTGGACTGCACATGATGATGTGCAGAGGGGGGTTAAAGAGGGACTCCACATGATGTGGAGGGGGGGTTAAAGGGGGACTGCACATGATGATGTAGAGAGGGGGTTAAAGAGGGACTCCACATGAAGATGTGGAGAGGGGGTTAAAGGGGGTGTGCACATGACAATGTGGGGAGAAGGGGTTATAGGGGGACTGTACATGATGATGTGGAAAAGGGGATTAAAGGTGGACTGCAACTGATGATGTAATAGAGTGCAGGGTTGAGTATGTCACCATGGAACAGACTGACCAACTGTTGAAGGGGATTTATTAACAGGGGCAAAATTCTCCTCGCAGGGAGTAAACAGGGGGTTAATAGAGATAAATTAAACAGTAAACAGTTAAGCGGACTCAAAAGGGTTAACGAGTGTTCTTGTAACTTATCAGTCCAGAGAGGTCCTGACTGGAGGGTCCTTTTTCCAACGTGGGTACAGTCACCAGCAGGGCTTGAGATCCTGAAGTCTCTTCTCTGTCTCCTGGAAACTCTGGGGTTAAGCCTCTGCAGCCTGTTCTCCCTGTGCAGCTGGAAGCAGGAAGTCACACAGCCACTCTGCTGCAAGTTTCTGGATATTAGGCTGACAGTCTCTCTCTCTGCAGCATGAACACACACACACTGAGCAGTTTCCTTAGTCACACTCAGGGGTCCTGGCTTGTCACTGCGGTCACCGGGGCTGCGCGCTCAAGTCACTATAAGGGGATACGTTGTCTCTGATAATGGAGGCTTCCAAGTCCCCACTCTCACTCCAGCCTTAGTGCCCTCACGGGGAGCACTCTGTCATGGGGAGCGTGGCGCTTTAGCCTGCTTTCTCTCTGGCACGCTGTCCCCTCTGGCGCGCTCTGCTCTCCTGCACTTTTCTGACCACACCCCCGTCTCTTCCTCCCTGCCCCAGCCGTCACATGGTCCTTTCTCTCCAGGGCAGAAAGTCTTTCCCCCGACAACCCAGCTGTGTGACTAAGTGGTTCCAGGTAAGGAGCAGGGAAAGCAACCTCCTTACAATGATGTGGAGAGGGGGTTAAAGGAGGACTGAACATGGTGTGGAAGTGGGTTAAAGGGGGACTGCACAAAATCATGTGGGGGGTTAAAGGGGAATGCACATGATGATGTGAGGAAAGGGGTTAATGGTGGACTGCACATGATGATGTGGGGAAGGGGGTTAAAGAGGCACTGCACATGATGATGTGGAGAGGGGGGTTAAAGGGTGACTGCACATGATGATGTGGGGAGGGAGTTAAATAGGGGCTGTACATGATGATGAAGAGAGGGGGTTAAAGAGGGACTGCACATGATGTGGGAGTGGGTTAAAGGGGGACTGCACATGATGATGTGGGGAAGGGGGTTAAAGGGGGACTGCACATGATGATGTGGGGGGTTAAGGGGGACTGCACATTATGATGTGGGGGTTAAAGGGGGAGTGCCCAAGATGTTTGGAGGGGGTTAAAAGGGACTGCACATGAAGTGGGGATTAAAAGAAACTGCAATGGATAATATGGGGGTAAAGGGGACTGCACATGATTTAGTGGGGGGAGTGGGACTGCACATGATGAAGTGGGGGAGGGGACGGGAGACTTCTAATGAAGAATTGAGAGTGAGTGAAAATTGACAAAAATTGAATTGAAGGTGGGGAGAGCAAATGATCGGGATATTATTTTGAGAGGGGGTTAAAGGGGGATTGCACATGATGATGTGGAGGGGGTTAAAAGAGGGACTGTACATGATGATGTGGGGAGGAGGGTTAAAGGGGGACTGCACATGATGATGTGGAGAGGGGGGTTAAAGGGACTGCACATGATGATGAGGGGAGGAGGGTTAAAGGGGGACTGCACATGATGATGTGGAGAGGGGGGTTAAAGGGACTGCACATGATGATGAGGGGAGGGGGGTTAAAGGGGGACTGCACATGATGATGTGAGGGTTAAAGGGGGACTGCACGTGATATGGGGAGGGGGTTAAAGGGGACTGCACATGAAGTGGGGGTAAAAAGGAACTGCAATGGATGACATGGGGTAAAGGGGACTGCACATGATTTAGTGGGAGGAGGACGACTGCACATAATGAAGTGGGGGAGGGGACAGGAGACTGCAAATGATGAATTGAGAGTGAGGGAAAATGATGAACTTTGAGGGTGGGGGAGTAAATGATGTATTGAATGTGGGGGTAGAGTTGTTGATAATGAATAGAGGATGGGAGAGAGTAGACATGACAATAAATTGGGGCAGAAGGGGCATGTAAATATGTAAATGGATAAAGGGGTCCTTAAAATCTAATATATAAAGCTGAATGTATGTGTGTGTGTGTGTGTGTATGTATGTCCGGGATTGGCATCTGCACCGTCGCAGCTACAGCCACAAAATTTTGCACAGTCACACGTCTGGACCCCGAGAGCGTCATAGGCTATGTTGTGAGGCGAAATTTTAACCCCGAGCTTTCCAATTCACCAAACAATTTTGCCCCTATCTACGTAATGGGGAAAAAGTGAAAGGAAAAGTGTTGGAGGCGTCGCAGCTACGGCCACAAAATTTTGCACAGTCACACATCTGGACCCCGAGAGCATCATAGGCTATGTTGTGAGGTGAAATTTTAACCCCGCGCTTTCTAATTCACCAAACAATTTTGCCCCATCTACATAATGGGGAAAAAGTGAAAGGAAAAGTGTTGGAGGCGTCGCAGCTACAGCCACAAAATTTTGCACAGTCACACGTCTGGACCCCGAGAGCGTCATAGGCTATGTTGTGAGGTGAAATTTTAACCCCGCGCTTTCCAATTCACCAAACCATTTTGCCCCTATCTACATAATGGGGAAAAGTGAAAGGAAAAGTGTTGGGGGCAAATTGACAGCTGCCAGATGTGAACAAGGGGGACTTAAAGAATGAGAGCGATGGCGCCAAAGAGTATATACCGTACAGTTGAACACACACACAAAATGTGCTTGAACACATCACCCTCAGCACACATTTCACCACACATACACCAACCTCGCCACATAAAAGTCGAAACACAAAAGTCACCGCTCAAAACTCGCCACGCGCAAAACTCGCCACATGCAAAAACTAGGCTCACGCAAAACTCGCCACAAGTGCAAAACTCACCTCATGGAAAACTCGCCACATGCAAAACTTGCACACGCGGAAAAATTGCCACATGCACAAAAGTTGCAACACATGCAAAAGTTGCCTCACACAAAACTTGCACATACTCAAAAGGTACTACACAAAAAACTCACCACGCGCAAAACTCGCCATGCGCAAAACTTGCTGCACACAACTTGCTACACTAACCTGTCACATGCAACTCGACACACAAAAAGTTGCTACACGCATGTTGCCACACAAAACTCATCTCACAAAAGTCGCTACATGCATGTCGCCACACGCAACTCAACACACACAACTTGACAAACGAAACTCGCCCTAAAACACACGCAAGTCTGGTATTATCCTTCAAAAATAAAAATCTGATTAATAAGCAGACAAACTACAAGAGCAACAAATGTACCATATAGGAAATACGGCAGCTGTCAGTCACATGACCTGTCTAATATGTGTATGTGTGAGCTAATAAATACTGCCAGGGGGAGGGCTTCCTGTTGGCTGGGGATTTGTCAGGCTGCCAATTTAGCTTACAAATACTGAGGTAAAAATACTGACCAAATAACGTGTGAATGCGGTCTAATACAGGAGGAGATGACACACAGGTATATACTATATACAGGAGAGATGGCACACAGGTATATACTATATACAGGAGGAGATGACACACAGATATATACTATATACAGGAGGAGATGACACACAGATATATACTATATAGAGGAGGAGATGACATACAGGTATATACTATATACAGGAGCAGATGACCTACAGGTATATACTATATACAGGAGGAGATGACACACAGGTATATACTATAAACAGGAGCAGATGACCTACAGGTATATACTATATACATGAGGAGATGACACACAGGTATATACTATATACAGGAGGAGATGACACACAGATATATACTGTACTATATACAGGAGGAGATGACACACAGATATATACTATATACAGGAGGAGATGACATACAGGTATATACTATATACAGGGGAGATGACATACAGGTATATACTATAGACAGGAGCAGATGACCTACAGGTATATACTATATACAGGAGGAGATGACACACAGGTATATACTATAAACAGGAGCAGATGACCTACAGGTATATACTATATACAGGAGGAGATGACATACAGGTATATGCTATATAGAAGATGACATACAGGTATATACTATATACAGGAGGAGATGACACACAGATATATACTATATACAGGAGGAGATGGCCTACAGGTATATACTATATATAGAAGGAGAAGACATACAGGTAGATTCAAGATTCAAGATTCAAAGAAGCTTTATTGGCAGGACCAAATACACATCAGTTTTGCCAAAGCAAGTGTATAGAGGCAATAGGGATAGGGACTGAGGGGATGTTGGGTAGGAGCTGTGGGGGGAGGTGGATGGGGCAGATCCAGGGTGGGGGCTATAGTCCATGGCATAGGGGAGGTGGATGGGGCAGGTCCAGGTTGGGGGCTATAGTCCATGGCATCATAGTTCTCTTTCTCGTAGTCTATGACATTCGCTCACATACCGCGCTGCTATCTCCACCGCTCTCTCTTCTTCTCCCAGCAAGATATAGGTTTTCTCTTCCTCCTTCATGGTGATGAAGTCTGGGAAGAGATGTGAGAGTCTCCTGAAGTGAGTCTCCCTCACTGCTGAGTATTTGGAGCAGTGTAGCAGGAAGTGGGTTTCGTCCTCTATGGCCTCCTGATCACAGTGTTGGCACAGTCTTTCCTCCCTGGGCTTGTAGCTCTGCCTGTGTCGGCCACATTCGATGGCCAGACTGTGGGCACTGAGTCTATATCGGCTCAGGATCTGGCGGTCTCTGGGGTCCGGGAGTTTCTCCAGATATGGGGCCAGTCTGTAGTCTCTCTGTAGGCTCCGGTACATGGTCAGTTTCTGTGAGCTGATGATATCATTCTTCCAGTCACTGACATACCTCTCCTGGCCTTCATCTGCCATCTTCCTAATTCCGGCTTTTGTCAGGTTGTTGTGATTGGTGTTCTGCTCCGGTTGGGTTTGGCTGGGCTGTTCCGGGGGTTCTGGTTTTTCTGTTTCACCTTCATGTATCAGGGCTTTATGGTGGTGGGAGCTTGGATTGCTCCTATGCAGGTGAGCCCGGAATGACAGCGCCCTCTTTAGAACTGTTAGGTGTAGAGGGAATCTGCCCAGCTCGGCCCGACAAGCACTGTTGGAGGTGCTCCGATGGACCTGGAGAAGGTGCTTGCAGAATTCCAGGTGGAATATTTCTGTTGGACTGGAGTCCCACTTTGACCAGTCTGGGTAGGTGTGAGGACCCCAGACTTCGCTGCCATACAGGAGGATTGGGGCGATGATGGAGTCGAAGATTTTTAGCCAGACCCTCACTGGTGGCTTCAGATGGTAGAGTGTCCTTCGGATGGCATAGAAGGTTTTGCAGGCCTTGTCTTTCAGGGTCTCTATGGCTTGTTTGAAGTTCCCTGACCGGTGAATCTCTAGGCCCAGGTAGGTATATTTGTCCGTTCCTGTGAGGTCGCAGTTGTTGAGGATAAATGATGGGTGTTGGTCTGATCTTCTCTTTCTCCTCTGGAACACCATGGTGTTGGTTTTCTTTAGGTTGACCGGTAGGGCCCAGGTGGAGCTGAATTTCTCTAGGATTTTCAGGTTGTCCTGGAGGCCTTTCTCGGTTGGTGACAGCAGCAGCAGGTCATCTGCATACAGCAGGAATTTCACCTGGGCGTCGTGGAGGGTGAGACCTGGTGCTGAGGAGGATTCCAGGGCGGTAGCCAGCTCGTTGATGTAGATGTTGAAGAGCGTTGGGCTTAGGCTGCAGCCTTGTCTTACTCCGCGGCTCTGCTGGAAAAAAGCCGTTCTTTTGCCGCTCACACTCACGCTGCAGCTGTTCTCGGTGTAGGAGCTTTTGATGACATCGTAGGTCTTTCCTCCTATTCCACTCTCCAGCAGTTTCAGGTATATACTATATATAGGAGGAGATGACATACAGGTATATACTATATACAGGGGAGATAACACACAGCAGGTATATACTATATACAGGGGAGATGACAAACAGGTATATACTATATACAGGAGATGACATACAGGTGTATACTATATATAAGGGAGATGACAAACATGTATATACTGAGGTGAAAATGAGAGGTGTGAGGTGAAAATGAAAAGGTGTGGTTGCAAAATGAGAGGAGTGAGGGAAAATAGTGGAGTGATCGGAAAATGACGGATGTGAGGTCGAAATGACAAGTGTTAGGGGGGAATGAGAGGAGTGAGGGAGAAAATGAGAGGTGTGAGGGAGAAAATGAGAGATGTGAGGGGGGAAATGAAAGATGTGATTGGGAAAATGAGAGGCATGATGGGAAAATAAGAGAAGTGACGTGCTATAACTAACCACAGATATTTACTATGCCAAGGCAATGCAGGGCTCTTCAGCTAGTATATATATATATATATATATATATATATATATATATATATATATATATATATATATATATTAATGAGCAAATTCTTATGTAACTGTAAAAGTCAGGGGAACAAATTATGGAAATCAGGTGAGTCCTGAAATAAAATCCATCCACTCCGAATCCTTCTAAATTTATTGTTTGTTCCATTGCAGTCTGCAGACAGCTCCTCCATTCTACACAGATTGACTATTTCCTTATACCAGTCTAATATGTCAAGGGGGTTTGTAATTTTCCAAAACCGCGGGATTACCATTGGTGCTGCTGTTAGACAAAACCGAAGAATATCTCTTTTCTGAGTCCCTATTGAAGAGGGTAAAATTGACAGACGAGTTATTTGAGGGGACCTTGCTACATTGTTGCCAGTGATTTGTTGATAACTATCAAAAACCTTCTCCCAGAATGGCTTGATATTAAAGCACTAGCAAGTCAGTTTTTAATCACATGACGTCATAGACCTAATGGAAAAGAGAAGAATTAACTGGGTAGAAGGGCAAAATGAGCAATTGAAAGTATACAGTAACTTTTAGACAGTGTTTTACACTTACTAACTGAAATAAAAGTATTATTAGCAGTCTACCATCTTAGTTACCGGTCGCTGTCATTTGACACTGGGTGGTGTAGGACTGGTGTTTTTAAAGCTACTTCTCCAGTAGTGTGGCATGAGAGATAGGGACCATGAGGAAAAGCTAGGAAACTCTTTACAGCCGCTAAAGTCTTCTCATATTCAGCCAGTGATTTTATCGTCACCAGTGCTCATTACCGTGAATACTGTATAGCGCACGTGTCGCAAAGAGAGAACCGAGTACTGGATAGACTCGTGTAACCCACCTTACCAGCATATACTTTCCTGCTCACAGAAGACCCTGATTTTGCCTGTTTATATTTACTGAGCCTCATTGGGCTCGTACAGGACTGTGGCCCGCACCCTTATCAGACACTGTAGTATATGGACTAGGCTCAGCGTAAGGTACCAGAGACCAACCGCTGCCGCCAGAATATGGGGCATTGATGACCACAGGACCTTCCTAGAAAAGACACCGTGCCAGCCGTTGCCAGTGCTATTGAGTTCCCAGCAGGAGTTACAGTTTGAGGAACTTCTGACACAAGTACTTCACAGGAACTGCCGATAACTGATCCTTTCTTTTTGAACTATCCTTTGCAAACTGAACCATTTATTCCCCTGTTTAACCCATTGCCTCTCTGCGTGGAGTATTCCCCTGCTATTAAACTTGTTAACCCTTGCGCTGCCTCCGGTCTGTAACTGCATCTCTTGACACCTGCTCACAACTATCATCAGCCACAGCAAGCCTACCATAGCTACTTGTTCCATCTACGAGCCCGAGGCCACCATGCTTTTGGGTCATATGCTGATGTAACAGGTCATGACATGGCAATCTCCTCCTAAATATAGATCTCTCTGAAGATTGTACAGATCACGTTACACAGTTCATTCAGTGCCGGACTGTTAGTCCTTGCAAATATTGTGCAGATAAACATCATGCAATTATTTCTGTCAGATATAGTAGACAGTTTTCAAGCTTCCAGTGCTGACCTGTAGAACTACAGCTACCATCATACCTGCAATAAAAAGTTATGTGAATTAGTTAGTTTCACCGTAGTTATTTTTCAACCATAAATGTAAACGGTTCTCCTAAAACATATAACCCTTTGGTAATTACTAATTGCAACTAATGGTGATAGCCAATGTAACAATGTGAACACGTGATAATCTGCTGTGAAATGCATCTTATAGGAAATTGGACGGTCCCTAGAAATCAATAAACATCTTGTGATTTTCTATTGTAGTTGATCGTTTCATTAATGGCTTTTGGTTTATTATGTGATATCAGTGTTTTTTACCTGTAGGGTTTAGGCTAAATTCACATGCACATGTAAATTCGCAAATTCCCTTTGTCTGTTCAGTTTCAGTTTTAGCAAGACAAATGAATTTCTTGGGCAAAAGTGATCCATTGCCTCAATTACCATGGGCAGCATTGTTCCTTTACAGTATTGGTGGCTTAAACCCAGAAGGATCCCATAATAATCAGTGGTGCCCCTCTGCCTCCATTTTAATAACTAAGGCAATATAGCACTTTTGGATGGACAAGAAATCCATTTTAGGAAAAGACATGTGGATCGCCCTACCAGGGCAATGGGGTACTCAGTACTGAGTCTTAAAGGGGATGTCACGGTGGCTGCGACCCGGTCCATGGCCCTGGGCGCCCAATTAAAGGGGAGAGGTCTTTAAGGGGATTTGTAATGTCTATGTTCATGACACCACCTGTGGTTCTCAGGCAGTAGGGACCGACACTGCTTAAAGGGGTCCTCTGTGGTGATGGTATGCAGCAAGATGGTGACGCTTCCCACAAGTGAAGCGGGTCCCCAGGGCTTCCCAGGTGTGAGGCACGGATGGTGTGGTGGATGGCATGGGAAAGAATGAGGACACAGGTTTGAAGTCTTTACCTGGTTTACTGATTATAGCAGTCCTCAGTCCAGTGTACAAAGTGCAGGGTAGTTATGGTCTGGCTGGCTTGGAGGCAATAGGAGCTCCCTCTCCCAGGTGAGGTCCATAAGGCTTTCCTACTTGCGCTATTTAGTTGATTAGGTCCCTGCCGCTTGAAGCTTATCACGACCCGGGCTCTCAAGTTACTGCTTCACCTCAGACTTGGTGCATGCAATTGACATACAGTTCTATGCCCTCCGGTTCTGTCGCACATCCTGGAGAACAACACAACCTCGGGCTCCCGCTACCCGGCTTCTGCGCTCTAGCTCCCAGGGTGTCCTTCTGCTGTTCCCTTGCTGAACCTCTTCCTCCTCTGTGCTTCTTCCCTCTAAGCTCATCCACAATTCAACTCTCCTTTGGATTCTCACTCTTTCTAGGGGTAGCAGCTCCCTCGTGGCTGCTCGGCCCCTACGTTTGCTCCAGACGTCCTTCTACTCTCCTCTCCTGTCTCAGACTCGCTCAGACTGACTCTCTCAAACTGTCTCTCTCAGACTGGCTGACTCCTCCTCCAGACCAGGATACATAAAGTCTAAGGAAGCTCCCCTGAATCCGGGTCCTGAGCTCCCCCTCCTGGTCTACATTCAGATGTGTTGAATGTGAGTGCTTTACCTGATAGAAAGAATCTCCCTTGCCTCTAAGCGTGACATCACCCTCCCTGAAAGGAAGGCAACATCACTGCAACAACCATTTACCTGGGGTGTTGCACATGTCAATGTAGTTCAAAGATGTCTGCTGTGGAAATACAACCCTCATATGGCTTGTAGTATCACATCATGTGACTTGTAGTTTTACCATAAAGTTTTACTTCTAATGAATGAATTATGTTGGAACTTCAAATAGCTATCACAGAGGAGAGTTACAAGGGAGGGGGGAGGCGACAGCAATCAGAAGGAAAAGACTGATGGGAAGTGTAGTTTGTGATAAAACACCCATTAGGAGGGTGTATGTTATGAACTGGTGATTTCAGAAACACAATGGACCTGGTGGTTAAGAGCACACAAAGTGACCTGATAGTTACTAGCAACATAGGACGAGCTCTGAGATGTGGGAACTCTGCTGACCGCAATCCCTAATCCTATCACACCACACTAGAGGTAGCCGTGGAGCGCTCCTGACCAGACCTAGGTGCCTCGGGCACAGCCTGAGAAACTAGCTAGCCCTGAAGATAGAAAAATAAGCCTACCTTGCCTCAGAGAAATTCCCCAAAGGAAAAGGCAGCCCCCCACATATAATGACTGTGAGCAAAGATGAAAATACAAACACAGAGATGAAATAGGTATTAGCAAAGTGAGGCCCGACTTACTGAATAGACCGAGGATAGTAAAGATAGCTTTGCGGTCAGCACAAAAACCTACAAACAACCACGCAGAGGGCGCAAAAAGACCCTCCGTACCGACTAACAGCACGGAGGTGCTTCCTCTGCGTCCCAGAGCTTCCAGCAAGCAAGAAAAACCAATATAGCAAGCTGGACAGAAAAAATAGCAAACAAAAGTAACAAAAGCAGAACTTAGCTTATGCAGGGCAGACAGGCCACAAGACGATCCAGGAGAGAGCAAGACCAATACTGGAACATTGACTGGAGGCAAGGAACAAAGAACTAGGTGGAGTTAAATAGAGCAGCACCTAACGACCTAACCTCGTCACCTGAGGAAGAAACTCAGAAGCCGCAGCCCCACTCACATCCACCAGATGAAGCTCATGGACAGAACCAGCCGAAGTACCACTCATGACCACAGGAGGGAGCTTGACCACAGAATTCACAACAGGTGTAAACAAATAAAGGCAAGGTGTTTACCTGCAGAAAATTATTTTCTATCTTTATGAATGATCAAAATTGAACTACACAGGCATGTTGTAAGGCTTTTAGATTTTCACATGGATCTCACAAAACCCCTTTTAAACTAAAGTACTATAATAGTTGTGTATATGTCAAAATATTATTACTAATTATTAATACTATCTTGATGAAGTTTAAAGGGAATATGTCAGCATGTTTTTTCTATGTAATCTGAGGGCAGCTTGAGGTAGGGGTGGAGATGCAGATTTTAAGAATGTGTTACTTATTAGGATTTTGTCATGGTCTCATATTTTACCATGGCCTAGGGTCACTGTTAGTGAGAACTCAGCCACCCTATTGCATCTGTGGTGTTTTGGACTGTTGGTTTTGTGAATGAGAGTTCAGTCATCTAATCAGATCCTGGGATGTGATGGGCTGTTTGTTTTGATTGACAGCCCTGCCGTTCAATCTGGTTCTGCCTGCTGGTATATCCTCAGGTGCCTCTTGTTCTCAAATGATTTGCTGGGTATTTAACTGACTAGCTGTTAGTAGTCAGTGTTAGTTGTAGATTTTCTATTGTCTCACCCCTTTGTAGCATTCCTGGTATCTGACCTCAGACTTCTTGACTACTCCGTGTCACATTACAACTGACCGTATAGAGTTTTTTTCACCAGTATGGAGCCTGTTCACATACTCCAGGTGACGAATTTGACTGAGACGATGCAGGATTTGGCTAAGGAATGCCAGAGTCTGGAATCGTCACAATATCTGTTGTTTGCAGGATCAAATAAGTAGTTTTACAAAAACTTCCTCTAGCCCTTCACAGCTAGCAGAGACTGCGATGTCTGTCCTGTAAGATGTTCAGTGGGTCCTGTTTTTAAAGTGGGTGATAAGATCTGGCTATCATCCAGAAACATTAAACGTAAGGTACCATCGGCGAAGTTAGGTCTGAAATTCATTGGTCTCGATGAGGTCCTGGATGTGGTCAATCTCGTGGCATTTAGGTTGCAATTTCCTCCATCTATCCAAACCCTAATGTCTTCCATAGATCTCTAATGAAGGAATTTGTTCTCCCTGTTGTGTCTCCCTCATCCTCGCCTCCGTTTCCTGTCCATGACAGTCTAGAGTATGAGGTACAGAAGGTTGTGGATGCCCATAAGGTCTTAAATTCCCTGCAGTACCTCATACATTGGAAGCAATTTGGACAGGGGGAGAGATCCTGGGTTCCAGCCCTATCCGTGAGGGCCGATCAACTGATCATGGCCTTTCATACTATTATTATTATTATTATTATTATTAATTTACATAGCACCATTGATTCCATGGTGCTGTACATGAGAAGGGGTTACATACAAATTACAGAAATCACTTACAGTAAGCAAACTAACAATTACAGACTGATACAGAGGGGCGAGGGTCCTGCCTTTGCGGGCTTACATTCTACAGGATGGTGGGGAAGGAGACAATAGGTTGAGGGATGTAGGAGCTCCTGTGTTGGTGAGGCGGTAGCTTCAGTAG
Source organism: Ranitomeya imitator (assembly GCF_032444005.1). NCBI lineage: Eukaryota > Metazoa > Chordata > Amphibia > Anura > Dendrobatidae > Ranitomeya > Ranitomeya imitator. Next base: position 211,285,128 of record NC_091285.1, on the reverse strand, counting down.
TGGTGAGGAGGCAGCGGGTTCAATGCAGGCTGTAGGCTTTCCTGAAGAGGTGGGTTTTCAGGTTCCATCTGAAGGATCCAAATGTGATTGATAATCGGATGTGTTGGGGCAAAGAATTCCAGAGGATGGGGATATTCTGGAGAAGTCTTGGAGGCGGTTGACTGAGGAGCAGATAAGTGTGGAGGAGAGAAGGGGGTCTTGGGAGGACCAGAGATTACATGAGGGAAGATATCGGGAGATTAGTTCAGAGTTATATGGAGGAGACAGGTTATGGATGGCTTTGTAGGTCAGTATTAGTAATCTGAACTGGATACGCTGAGGGAATGGGAGCCAGTGAAAAGATTTGCAGAGGGGGAAGCAGAGAAGTACCAAGGAGAGAGATTAATTGGTCGGGCAGCAGAGTTAAGGATGGACTGGAGAGGTGCAAGGGTGTTAGCAGGGAGGCCACAGAAAAGGATGTTGCAGTAGTCAAGACGGGAGATGATGAGGGCATGCACAAGCTTTTTAGTAGATTGACGGTTGAGGAAAGGACGGATTCTGGAGATATTTTTGAGCTGGAGGCAACAGGAGGTGGATAGAGCTTGGATGTGCGATTTGAAGGACAGGGCAGAGTCAAGGGTTACTCCGAGGCAGAGGAAGCCTGGGGGTCCGGAAGCCTGGGGGTCCGGTAGGTTCCCTAGAACAGGGCTAGTGTCACAATTTCATATCTGACTGTAACCTAGGGACACTGTAAGAGACAATCTGATCCTGGGGCGTGCTGGGCTGTCAGCAGTTTCCTCAGGTGTCTCATGTCCTCAAATGTTTTGCAGGGTATTTAACTGGCTAGCTATTAGTAGTCAGGGTCATTTGTAGATTTGCTATAGTTAGGTGTGTATGCTTGCTCTCTGTCTGACTTCTGATCTAATCTTGTTGATGACCCTGGATTTTGTTGTGTATACTCTTGTGAATTATCCCATTTGTTTTTGATGCTCTCTTACTTAAGGTATCTGACCCCAGACTTGGTCTCTGACTATCCGTTTGTTGCACTCCCTGGATTTTAAGTACCCTCCTGGAATTTGACCTCGGACTGTTACCTGGCCACACCTTGTCTCACACCTCTGTACTAAAATGTCCTCCAAATATCTGACCTTGGACCTTCTGACTACATTGTCTCTGGGCTTGACTCCGCCTCACAGCTTTGTGCTGTTGTTTTAATTCAATGAGTGTGTTATCACCAGGAGATTATCACTGCCTGGAGGCCTGGTCTGACCACGTCCCCTCCTGTGATAAGCAGCTCATTGTCAATATACATTGCACACAAAGAGCTGTGGAGTGGGTGGGATTAGCTTTTCAGCTCTGCTGTATGCTACATCTAAGAACTGTTGTACCCATTGAATTAAGTCATACGATGTTGGATTCAGGGTCTCTTTCTCTATATTACATTGCTCTCAGATGAGGTTGCGAAAACATGGTGACATATTCCCTTTAATTTACATTGTTATTGAAAATTGATGTACCTGATCCACCATTGGACTCGGTGAATTTCAGTTTTGCTTTTAAAGTTAACAGAAATTCTAGAAGACTGTACTTCCAGTATCCATCTGTTTGTCTATTTGTCAGAATCCATTACACACATTACCAACTCTTCCACTTCCTTTTTATTTATAGTGGGAAAAGTATTTACTGCTTAAAAATATGGAAAAGAAATGCATAGGAAACTGACCTCTAACCATTAACATCTTCTTTCAATTATGTCCCAAACAATTGTACGCATTTGTGAACAGACCATAGAAGATATTCTGCCCAAAAGATGCCACTGGGCAAAGTAAAAAAAGGAGACACAGTTCCATATTTGTATATGACCAGAGTTACATTTCTGCTTTATTTTCAGTTTATTGTTGTTGCAAAAGGAACTGATGATAACAAGTGAGACAATAGTCCTATTTATTTATATGGAACTAAATCTGATATTATAGTAGGACTTTCAGGAAAATACAGCCTACATTAAGGTCAATAGGTTACAGATTAAAGAAGTAATGGAAACTGATGTAAGGTTGCCAGCTTTTTAATCAGTTTAGATTTGTATGCGGATGTATCAGTGATCCAGACAACAAAAGGATCTATACTCTATGGTTTTATTCATGAGGCCTTCAAGAGAAACTGCTGCAAAGTAGGGATGATCTGATGCCTTATTGACCAGGTCCTTTACAGTCGCTTTACAATCATTTATATGACTCTTGCATTTGCTTAGTAGCAACCGAAATGTATTCTTATCACCATAACAACCTTTGTCTAACATATGCAGACTTTCATGCTCCACTGGAGGCCTGCATACATCACCTGGATCAATACCTGCTCCCAACACTTTATTGTCCGGCACCGGTGAGAGAGAAAACTGCTCCTATTATGGAAACCTAGGTACGTAACTATTTATCTTTCTTTACGGTGGTGTTATAGAGACTTATTAACACCTCTGATATTGCCTCAAGCAGGCATGTTTCAGCTGTCCAAGGTCCAATACTGTTTAGATAATAGGGGGATATATCAGGGTCCACTAACATTACTCTAATATGTATAGACACATTTATTGTACATGTCCAGAAAGAAAAGAGGCAATTACTGTTACGGGCGTTGATTCTTTATTCACAAGCAGGTAAAAACATTGTTTTGTGGTAGAAGAGCTGGAAATAATGTAAGACTACAACCGTTTCGCACTGCAAGTGGGTCCAAGGAGGGTCATATTCGGCCCTTCTCAAATTGATTACATTTATTGTACAGCATGTGATAAAACAATGACATGATCACATGAAAAGCTTACAGGAAAAACACTGGAGTAGGACCTGCAGATTTCCTTAATAGATGCAAATTCATTAATCAGGTGCCATAAAGCTGTATATTTGGCTGTAAACCTTTTTTCCTTAGTAGGACCTAACCTATTATATACGGTGGAAATAAAAATGTCTACATACCCCTGTTAATATACTAGCTGTTCCTCACGTGGTTGTGGAACCTCTGTGCCATGGTCTGGGGAGAGCCTGGAGGGGTGTAACTAAGCGAACAACTGACTCTTCGCTAAAACACAATGAATCACTAAAGTTGTTAAGGCACCTCCCAATAGGGAAGGATGCTTTATACACCAGACATCTCCCAGCAATTGGCTGTGGATGTTTTTAGGAATGCAATCTGACCACTTAAGAGGCCGGGAGCGCACGAGCGCCCTAAGCACACTCCCAGGAGGCCTACATGTGCATGCCATGCGCAGGTCCTGGGAGGGAGCAGACACTGAGGGAGCATGGACAGGTGAGTGCACACGCCAGCGTCCCTGCAAGAGGAAACAAGCTCCATCATTTCCTTACGCATGGCTGGCAACCAGTAGTGAAGAGATATGAGCTGCAAGTCTATTTCTTCATGGCACCTTGAATGAATGCCAAAATTTCAGAACTCACCTCTTGTATGATCCTGACAGCAAAGTCTTTCCCGGCGGAATTTTGTACATATATACCAAAGCCACAATAACCATCTTGGATGAGTTAATGTTGAGTTGAGGTTGTTCCTCTAGACTGGCGAGCAGGAAGGAGCTGGAAAGTCCATCAACTTTGACGTTCTTATAAGTAGAGATGAGTGAATTTGATCGGGTCTCTGCTTATTCGGCAAGCTATAGCGCCTACCAAATAAGCCGCTGAGGGAACCCGGCTTCCTGAATCACTCCGGCTGATCAGCTGTTCGACTCCACAGCTGCATGTGTCGTGACTATGTGACAGTCAAGACACATGTATGGATAGCCTGTTTGGTAAGTGCTATAGCTTGCCGAATAAGCAGGGACTCGATCAAATTCGCTCATCTCTACTTATAAGCAGGCCAAAAATGCAGAATGAAATCAAAACATGCAAAAAATGGCGACCAACTACCTTGATGTGGGTTCAGTCTTTGTGTGGACTGCAAATAGGCCAGGTTCTTGTGGTCAGTATAAATGACAACAGAATGGACTGCTCCCTCGAGAAGGTAGCCGCACTCCTCAAGAGCCATCTTATTTGCTAACAACCCCCAGTTGCCAATCAAGTATTTGTGCTCTGGGGCAGAGAAGACCTTGAAAAAGAAACCACAGGTCACCATATGGCCGAAAAGAGTATTCTGGGTTAAAACGCTCCAGCCCCAGAAGATGAGGCGTCTACCTCCAACTGTTAGTTTACATCTAGTATATGTAATACTAGAGCAGAGGAGAAAGCCTGCTTTAACCCCTATCTGACCTCGGACGGGATAGTATGTCCGAGGTCAGATCCCCTGCTTTGATGCAGGGCTCCGCGGTGAGCCCGCATCAAAGCCGGGACATGTCAGCTGTTTTGAACAGCTGACATGTGCCCGTAATAGGCGCGGGCAGAATCGCGATCTGCCCGCACCTATTAACTAGTTAAATGCCGCTGTCAAACGCAGACAGCGGCATTTAACTACCGCTTCCGGCCGGGCGGCCGGAAATGACGTCATCGCCGACCCCCGTCACATGATCAGGGGTTGGCGATGCGTCTCCATTGTAACCATAGAGGTCCTTGAGACCTCTATGGTTACTGATCGCCGGTGGCTGTGGTCGGCGCTCACAGCACACCTCCATTTCTGCTACATAGCAGCGATCGGCAGATCGCTGCTATGTAGCAGAGCCGATCGCGTTGTGCCTGCTTCTAGCCTCCCATGGAGGCTATTGAACCATGGCAAAAGTAAAAAAAAAAAAGTTGAAGAAAATGTTAAAAAAATAAAAAAAATATAAAAGTTTAAATCACCCCCCTTTCGCCCCAATCAAAATAAATCAATAAAAAAAATATAAAATCTATGCATATTTGGTATCGCCACGCTCAGAATCGCCCTATCTATCAATTAAAAGAAAGCATTAACCTGATCTCTAAACAGCGTAGCGGGAAAAAAATTCAAAACGCCAGAATTACGTTTTTTTGGTCGCCGCGACATTGCATTAAAATGCAATAACGGAGATCAAAAGAACGTATCTGCACCGAAATGCTATCATTAAAAACGTCATCTCGGCTCGCAAAAAATAAGCCCTCAACCGACCCCAGATCACGAAAAATGGAGACGCTATGGGTATCGGAAAATGGCGCAATTTTTTTTTTAATTTTTTTTTTTAGCAAAGTTTGGATTTTTTTTTCACCACTTAGGTAAAAAATAACCTAGTCATGTTAGGTGTCTATGAACTCGTACTGACCTGGAGAATCATAATGGCGGGTCAGTTTTAGCATTTAGTGAACCTAGCAAAAAAGCCAAACAAAAAACAAGTGTGGGATTGCACTTTTTTGCAATTTCACCGCACTTGGAATTTTTTTCCCGTTTTCTAGTACACGACATGCTAAAACCAATGATGTCGTTCAAAAGTACAAATCGTGCCGCAAAAAATAAGCCCTCACATGGCCAAATTGACGGAAAAATAAAAAAGTTATGGCTCTGGGAAGGAGGGGAGTGAAAAACGAACACGGAAAAATGAAAAATCCCAAGGTTATGAAGGGGTTAAGGAGAGAAAAGCGTTATCTGCTTCTGAAGACCATCAGCACCCTTACAGATCATGGTGAGATGAGAGAGAAATGCGTAATGAATTGCTGGTAGTAGTTTGTGAATCCCAGGAATCACAGCTTTAACGCTGTCAGGATGCAGTCACTCAAAGATAGAAGTCACCTACTCTGGATCCATATCCAGGCCTGTGTCTGAGATGATACAACCTAGGAAAGAGAAAGAAGATCGTGCAAAGACACATTTTTCTAATTTAGCATACAGTCGATTCTCTCTGAGTTACTACAGGACTTGATGGATGGTCCGCCTATGAGAGGGCGTGTCTGCACAGAAGATCAAAATATTGTCCAGGTAAACCATGACACAAGTGTAGAGGAGATCTTGAAAGATATCTTTCACAATTTCTTGGAAGACAATTGCTGAGCCCAAACGGCATAACTCAATATTCATAATGACTCCACAATAGAAGTACAAGCCATTGAATCGATGGGTCTCCTGCAATTTCTCAGCTTGACCCATGTTGTCCACTTACATAGGTTCAAGACATGCTGCAGATGCGTTAGGCTGAGGAGTGAGAGGCCTTTGGAAGGAAACGGCCAGACGAAGTGGTTTTAACTCACACACTGTTTCTCGGGAGTGCTGCTGGAACCGGAGGTCAATTCAGATGGCCAGAGCACTGGTTCATAAAACTTCCGCATTGCTTCGGATCTCTATCAAAACATGGTAGTTCAGACATATGGGGACTAGGACTTGAAATAAGACTTGTGGATTGAATGGTCACTGCCAAGCTTGCCACAACTTGAACAGGAGTGAATGCGGCAGCTGATATCAGAGCGTCTAGGTGGGTGTTACCTGTTCTCAGGTAAGATAGGATCTTGTCTTGCTGATCCCTCTGATGGGTCATTTTATGGTACAGGTCCAAGACTGGAGTGGTATAACATTCAGTGGACTCCAAGGCCTTTCAAACTGTTACACATATGGTTGTGGAACCACTGTGCCATGGTCCAGGGAGAGCCTAGAGGTGCGTAACTAAGTGAACCCCTTGACTCTTTGCTAGAGCACATGATGGTGGGGTTAGACTTAGTGAAAGGTGAATGCAGTGTCACGTGTTTACCATGACAGAGAGGAGTCAGAAGATTGCAGTATCTGATTTCTCCTACTTCTGCACTGACTAGAAGCACTTCACTGTTGTGAATTTGCTTTTTGGCTCCCTCTAGTGGTTACTAGTTTTTTGACTCTGGTTTTTCTGTCTTTCCTTTTATCCGCACCTGGGTCGTTAGTTAGGGGCGTTGCTTTATAAGCTCCCTGGACACTCAGTTCTATGCCTGGCAACGTAGTTATCAGAGCTAATCTGCTGTGCTCTTGTCTACTGATCCTGGTCCGGTTATTCAGCTAAGTCTTTTACTTTGCTTTTTGCTATTTGTTTTTGGTTTTGTATTTTTGTCCAGCTTGTTCCTAATCTGTATCCTGACTTTTGCTGGAAGCTCTAGGGCGCTGGTGTTCTCCCCCCGGACCGTTAGACGGTTCGGGGGTTCTTGAATTTCCAGTGTGGATTTTTGATAGGGTTTTTTGTTGACCATATAAGTTACCTTTCTATATTCTGCTATTAGTTAGCGGGCCTCTCTGTGCTAAACCTGGTTCATTTCTGTGTTTGTCATTTCCTCTTACCTCACCGTTATTATTTGTGGGGGGCTTCTATCCTGCTTTGGGGTCCCTTTCTCTGGAGGCAAGAGAGGTCTTTGTTTTCCTCTACTAGGGGTATTTAGATTCTCCGGCTGGCGCGAGTCATCTAGGATCAACGTAGGTATGACCCCCGGCTACTTCTAGTGTTGGCGTTAGGAGTAGATATATGGTCAACCCAGTTACCACTGCCCTATGAGCTGGATTTTTGTATCTTGCAGACTTCCACGTTCCTCTGAGACCCTCGCCATTGGGGTCATAACAGTTTGCCAGGCCAATATTAAATGTTTAATGCATTGCAAAAGAGGGATTATAAGAAAGAAGATTCTGAGTTTTTTTTTTTTCTCCTCTCTCATTTTTTTTTTTTTTTTTTTTTTTTTCTTCATCCCCTTTACCTCAGAGTGGCTTATGCTTGCTGCAGACATGAATGTCCAGACCTTGATTACAAGTGTGGACCAGCTGGCTACTCGTGTGCAGGGCTTACAAGATTATGTTATCAGAAGTCCTGGGTCAGAACCTAAGATACCGATTCCTGAACTGTTTTCCGGAGACAGGTTTAAGTTTAGGAATTTCAAGAATAATTGTAAATTGTTTTTGTCCCTGAGACCCTGTTCATCTGGAGACTCCGCTCAGCAAGTAAAAATTGTTATTTCGTTCTTACGGGGTGACCCTCAAGATTGGGCTTTTTCGCTGGCGCCAGGAGATCCGGCATTGGCTGATATTGATGCGTTTTTTCTGGCGCTCGGTTTACTTTATGAGGAACCCAATCTTGAGATTCAGGCAGAAAAGGCCCTGCTGGCTATGTCTCAGGGGCAGGACGAGGCTGAAGTGTATTGCCAAAAATTTCGGAAATGGTCCGTGCTGACACATTGGAACGACTGTGCACTGGCCGCTAATTTTAGAAATGGTCTTTCTGATGCCATTAAAGATGTTATGGTGGGTTTTCCCATTCCCACAGGTCTGAATGATGCTATGGCACTGGCTATTCAAATTGACCGGCGATTGCGGGAGCGCAAGACCGCAAATTCCCTCATGGTGTTGTCTGAACAGACACCTAATTCGGTGCAATGTGATAGAAAAACCGCAAATTCCCTCATGGTGTTGTCTGAACAGACACCTGATTTAATGCAATGTGATAGAATCCTGACCAGAAATGAGCGGAAAATTCATAGACGCCGGAATGGCTTGTGCTACTACTGTGGTGATTCTACACATGTTATCTCAGCATGCTCTAAACGTATAGCTAAGGTTGTTGGTCCGGTCACCGCTGGAAATTTGCAACCTAAATTTATTCTGTCTGTAACTTTGATTTGCTCACTGTCGTCTTATCCTGTCATGGCGTTTGTAGATTCAGGTGCTGCCCTGAGTCTTATGGATCTGTCATTTGCTAAGCGCTGTGGTTTTACTCTTGAACCATTAGAAAATCCTATTCCTCTTAGGGGTATTGATGCTACGCCATTGGCAGCAAATAAACCGCAGTATTGGACACAGGTTACCATGTGCATGACTCCTGAACACCGCGAGGTGATACGTTTTCTTGTTTTACATAAAATGCATGATTTGGTTGTTTTAGGGCTGCCATGGTTACAGACCCATAATCCCGTCCTGGACTGGAAGGCTATGTCAGTTTCTAGTTGGGGCTGTCGTGGTATTCATGGGGATATCCTGCCTGTGTCTATTGCTTCTTCTACGCCTTCGGAAGTTCCGGAGTATTTGTCTGATTATCAGGATGTCTTTAGCGAGTCCAGGTCCAGTGCATTGCCTCCTCATAGGGACTGTGACTGTGCTATAGATTTGATTCCAGGCAGTAAATTTCCTAAGGGAAGACTCTTTAATCTGTCGGTACCTGAACATACCGCTATGCGTTCGTATATCAAGGAGTCTTTGGAGAAAGGACATATTCGTCCGTCTTCTTCCCCTCTTGGTGCAGGATTTTTTTTTGTGGCTAAAAAGGACGGATCTTTGAGGCCTTGTATTGATTATCGGCTTTTAAATAAGATCACTGTCAAATTTCAGTATCCTCTGCCGCTGTTGTCTGACTTGTTTGCCCGAATTAAAGGTGCCAAGTGGTTCACCAAGATAGACCTTCGTGGTGCGTACAACCTTGTGCGCATTAAGCAAGGTGATGAATGGAAAACCGCATTCAATACGCCCGAAGGTCATTTTGAGTACTTGGTGATGCCTTTTGGGCTCTCCAATGCGCCTTCAGTTTTTCAGTCCTTTATGCATGACATTTTCCGGAAGTATCTGGATAAATTTTTGATCGTTTATCTGGATGATATTTTGGTTTTTTCTGATGATTGGGACTCGCATGTGGAGCAGGTCAGGTTGGTCTTTAAAATTTTGCGTGAAAATTCTTTGTTTGTCAAAGGCTCAAAGTGTCTCTTTGGTGTACAGAAGGTTCCCTTTTTGGGGTTTATTTTTTCCCCTTCTGCTGTGGAGATGGACCCGGTCAAGGTCCGAGCTATTCTTGATTGGACTCAGCCCTCGTCAGTTAAGAGTCTTCAGAAGTTCTTGGGTTTCGCTAACTTCTACCGTCGTTTTATCGCTAATTTTTCTAGCGTTGTGAAACC